>NC_088607.1:2452500-3652500 GCF_036013475.1 Columba livia
TCCATTCCATTCCATTCCATTCATTCCATGCCACTCCATTCCATTCCACACCATGCCATGCCATTCCTATCTTATTCTATGCCATGCCATGCCTATTCTATTCTATGCCATGCCATGCCTATTCTATTCTATGCCATGCCTATTCTATTCTATTCTATGCCATGCCATGCCATTCCTATTCTATTCTATGCCATGCCATGCCATTCCTATTCTATTCTATTCTATTCTATTCTATTCTATTCTATTCTATTCTATTCTATTCTATTCTATGCCATGCCATGCCATGCCATGCCATGCCATTCCTATTCTATTCTATGCCATGCCATTCTATTCTGTGCCATTCTATGCCATTCTACTCCATGCCATGCCATCCTTCTGTTATATTCAACCCTTTGGTCCTCACACTGAGTGTAAGACACATGTGAGACACATCAGAGCTCACCGTGCATGACACAGGAGACATCCGAGCTGCTGACCCCATGCCATGACAATCAGTGATGCTCGGGAGCCTGGGATACAAAGGAGGAAGAAGGAATTCCCTGTTGGGAAGGTGCTCCCAGCGCCGGCAGGTAGCGGTACCCACCAGTGCGGAGCCAGCGAGTGCCAGGAGTAATGACAAGCTGTTGTAACACTGCTCCTGCAGCAGCGGGCAAAGATTAGGAGGCTGTCAGAAGGCATCACGGATGGTTTGGGGAGCACTTTCTGAAGTCAGTCTGAATTAATAAATAAAGACAAGCTTCCGCTTACAGCTCTTTTATGATGGGGATGGGTCTGCATGAAAATCAGCCAAAATGGGAACAAGTTTGGATTATTAATGGTCACTTTTGTTTAACGAATGTTTTTTGTATAACCACCTTGTGCATCCTGGGAAGGGAAGATGTTCAATTATTAAAATGAGCATTAAATTATTTCTTTCTTTCATTTGTTTTCCCAAACTAAACAGATTGTAAGCAGAAACTCACTGCTTCTGCAGTTCTTATTTTGGTTTTGTACTAACAGGTAGCATACCCATGCTGATTTAAATGTTGCAACTGTCTGAGCTCTGTCACAATGGATTGTCTTTCTTTCTCCCCACAAGGTGCCTTTTTCGAATAATCACATGAAATTTACACACACCTATGGACAATCCCACATTAATTAGAATAAAACTGTATTCTTGAGGAAAAACCAAAACTAAACAAAACAACAGAAATCACACACCACAACGCACACCAAAGTTTGGCTTAAACCAACAGAGGACTAGCAGTCTCTGCAAATTATCCAGGTAAATTAGAAAGTACTCCATTATACTTCCACATCTCCCCTTTGGTACAGTTCCTGCTGAATTAGATATGGCTGGAAACAAGACATCTGCTTAGTCACCTTAGCAAAGAGCTACTGAAACCAGTAAGTGCCAAACTGGAAGAGAAAAATAAGAGATTCCTTAAGAGATTCACCTGAAAGTCCAACAAGGCTTAAGTGCTGCAAACCAGAAGCTGGTTGTTAGAAGATCATCCAAGTCAACAAATAGAGAACAAGAGCAAGAAAACTGGTTGTGCACCATGAGACATGGAGACGGGGCAGAGCTGCTGGTGCCTTCAGGAGAGGTTGCCCTAACTTTGTGGTCTCCAGGCGCTCACAAATAATAAAACAACCAGCACTCTCTAGCTGTCATATTGGTGAAGAAAACCTTGAAAACATGACCCAGATGTAACCAATGCAATGATGTCTGCTTGTGTTTGCCAATAGCCCAGGATGATGCATGATGACAGGCTGGATGATAACTCAGGGGTCATACTTTAAATGTTGGAGTTGCTACCTCTTTGCTCATCAAAGCAAGCAGGAGAAAAAAGAAACCCCATACTATGGAAATCTAAAGCCAAACTCCCCACAGTATACACCCGGGGCAAACTGCCCAGCAAAGGGATGGAAGATGCAACCTTGGGAAGTCGGGTCTTGATCACACAGGAGAGGAAATATCAGAAAATACTCCCCCAATTTGTGAATTTGTGATACATTCATCTCCTGAGTGAGTCCACACTTCCATACAGGAGGGTGACTGTGCCCAAAACTTGTGCTGTATGGGTTTTTTTGCCATCATTCCCTTAAAGCCCAGGCCAGCTGCACACACCAGGTTTACCTGCCACAGAAATGTGTTTCCTTCGGCTGGCACAGGGTGCTTGCTGCTTTGCGAGTCTCTTCAGCACAGCTGAGTACTCCTTCACTTGGATAATTAATTTGAAATTAAATATTAAATATTAATAAATATAACTCAGGTAATAAATTGCATATACTAATTTAATTAAAAATAGATTATAGCATATTTTACAAATGGGACATTTTTGTAAGGAAATATAATGGACTTGTTATGTTTCTGCTTTATCCTAAGAATGAGTAATATTCCTGTGCATTTAGTCCTTATTGTGTCTCATTAAATTTTTAAAAACAGCTATTTTAATTGTCAAGAATTTGACAGACTGCTAGAAAAACCTGACACTTAAGTTTCAATTTTACAAAATGTATTTTTAATGAAGACTTTTGCATCCTACTTTATTATCTATAATCATCTTGAAGAAAAAAAGAAGTGGGGGGAGGAAGTCTAACACAACAAAATTTCCATACCTGGGCAAAGTATCTGGTCAAATTACGTTGTTCGTTTGAGATATCCCAGATATCATGTGGACTTTGTTGTGCCAAGCACCTGGTCAGCCTGCTCAACAAAAACCACAACTAGTGCTTAAAGTTATGAGACTTCAGTGGGGACCTTCCCGTGATGGGAAGGTCTGGGAGTCACAGTGAACTGAATCGTCCTGTCCAAGAGCTCTATTTGGTAGAAAATGGGTGTAAAAGGGATGATCTCTATGATGCACCCATATCAAAAAGCTCCATGGCAGAGAGAGATGTTGCCTGAACCAGGGAGAGTGTTTTCTCCTTCCTGGAAGGTGATGGGCATGGAAAAATGCACAAGAACATGGAAATCGCTTCAGAGACGGGTTTAGTTCAAGAAGCCAATTTTCCAGAGAGGAAAAGTGGATTTTGCCCATTGCAGCAGCTTTTCCCAGGTGCCTGGGAGCAGCACAAACCATGCCAAGAGGAGAGAAGGAGCATCAGACAGCCAGAAACTGCTGCAAGTGGACAGAAGTGATAAAGCAAAGTAGCACAATGACTTGACATTCGCGGCAGCACAAAACAAGCGTAATTTATACACTGAGGGGTACAACGGGCCTTGTAACGGGAAAAGCAATTAGCAGAAGTATGCAGAGGGAGGTGGAGGCCCGCTTTATATTACAGCCATACTGTCACTCGCCTTCCTCGCTTATATACTGCTGCTGGCAAGGCGGACCTGATGGAGAAGGGATGTGCTGACAGTGGCTTGTGAGCTGGGGGGCTTAAAGTTGAGGCACCGAGTTTTCCTTATTCCTTTTCTTTTGCATTACTTGCTTTGCTGTTAACTGTTTCAGGCCAGTGCAGCTATGATCAGAAGATTCCCAATTGTTAAAAGTGACCACAGGTTGCTCAGTGTTTTTTTTTCTCTCCCAATATACAAGAACAACTACTGAACGAGCTGTCTCTGGGGAAACCCAGCTCTACTTGCCTTCCTTAGCAGTACAAAACCTCCAGGCCTTTTATTCTTCTTTTTCATAAGAAATTGCTTACACGTGAGCAAGAGTTTCTATGCTCTTTTTCCCAGTTTATGAAACCGAACAGTTTAACCAGGCTAGGAAACAGCAGAGGGAAAATGTGCATAACTGTGGAGAAAGCACACTTTTTGAGGGAAAGGGTTTACACATCATAGCACCCCCAAGGGAAATGTAATTGATTCACCAACAAGTTAAATGGATTTTTTGTACCTATTCCACGTGTTAAATACCTGGCGACCCAGAGGACACTTTTCCTCCTTGAGAGAGGGAGAGTCACACCCTAAAGGCAGGCATAAACACACTTACAAATATTTTATGGTGTTTTAATGTGAAATACATGTTGTTGCAAGTTAACCACAGGCCACTAATATCAACAGAGAACCTGTTGCCCTTCTTGGCGGTCTCTCTGATGGCCTGGCCCCGTCTCCTCATTCCTTTTTTCCCTGCCTTTATCTCTCCTTTTCTCCATCACCCATGCCCTGCAGCACTGAGGTCCACACCTTTGACATGTTATTGGTGTTTGAACTTCATAGATCAAAAACAGGACAAAGATTTCTGCTCACATTGAAAGTTGGGTAGAGATGGTGTCATCTGACACCACTGACATAATTACAAAAACCTCACCTTACTCTTCAGTATCAAGATAATCACACTAAAATGCCAAGTTTTACGTACACTTTGCAACAGAAGCTCCTTTCCCATTTGAAACCTGGCAAGCTTTCTCATCATCTGCAGTGTCTCCAAGTTCAGGTTGCCAGGGCTAGAGGACTCCCTCTCCACAAACTTCTCAGCAGGAACCGAGTCAGCATGTTACTGAAATGGTTTATAGCCCTTATGCACATAGAGAAGGTGGCGTTCAAAAGGCAAACCCCAGAAACAGCCAGCGATGGAGGGAGGGATTTATGAGAGCATCGTATGGTCACTGGAAAGGTGAGGGACTTCATCTCTCGTCTCCAGGTTTCCACTCTGAGGGATTTCTAAGGCAAGCAGTTATGCCCAGAATCCACCAACCCAGCTTTATAATGCACAAAAGAAAATAAGTTTACTGATAAACTGACAATCAGCTGTCACTATTCTATGAAAACACTTTTTTAGCCTCATTGTCAAACTTTTCTGACTATAGTAACATCATGTCTGTCCTTGCTACTAGTTCCCAAATAAAACAAGAAGTAGAGATGCCCTGAAGCATCTTCTGAAACTCGGTATACAGACACCCTAGGAATTCAATGAGAGCAAACATCCAGAGTTGTTTGCAAAACCTTCCTTTTCATAAGAATCATCTTTTCCAAAAGAGCCCTTCATACATATAAGCATCTGTAAACATTTGTACCTTGTAACCAAACCCCTCAAAAACAGTTTCTCCACTCTCTGTATTTGATTTCTACCTCTAACCATGCATTTTGCTTAAGCCCTGGTCACATGCCAGCACCCATCTGTGTAAATATGCAATTTTTCTAGCTGAATTGCACATCCACAGCCACGGCTCAACCATAGAAAGATCATGTAAATAATGGAAGCTGACAGCATAAGTAATTTTTTTCATGTATCAGACGCCATGGTTGACTGCTGAACTGTGAGATCTGCTGTTTTTAGACTGTGCTAAGTTCTCCCCTTTCACCCCTGAAGATTCGAGACTAAAGGATGAATCTTGAATCACATGCTTCAAATGTTTTCCTTATCACACAGCTCAGTCAACGCTTGTTCACATCCTACGACCTTTCTCTACAGTGAGCTGCGTCTTCCTTCCACCTTTCAAGGCCACGTATTAAAACGGTAGCTGGTGTAACTGGAAACACATGAAGTGACCATCACAAACTACATGTCTGCCCAGTGTATTAATGGGGGGGGCAGTTGAGAAGTCACTAAGCCCTAAAAGAAAGAGTTAATGAAAGCTAAGTAATACGGAGCTTTTATTTTTTCTGTTTCTGACGTTCTAATTAAGTGGAGGAATCTGTCTTGTAAATAAGAGAAATTAAACATGGAGAGTCCAAACACAGGGAGGAGCACAAGGCTTTAAAGAAAGCACCAGGTCTATAACACAATGGCCTGTGTAATTGGTTCTTTTGAAGTTTCTAATCACTTCTGGTAAGATCAAGTGGAAGTGACAAGTGAGGCTATCGGAACAGTGACTCCGTACAATGGTGGCACATGGGACTCAAACTGGTTTGTATGGTGATCGTTAATTGTTTGGGGGCTTCCTTTAAGCATAAAACGTATCTGAAGAGTTACTATTAAAGAAAAAAAAAAATCTTCCCGGCATAAATTATGCGGTCAGTATTTCAGATCTCATACAAATCATTTGCCTGTGAAAATGTTATCAAAATATGAGCTATCCTTTTCAAATATATTTTAAACAATGTTAATGTATTTTCACATGTCATCAGTTGACAGCTCCACCATCGTGGCTCGTCAGCCACCAGGGAAATTTGCATGCATTTGAATTCACCCTGCCAAGCACAGGCAGCCCCGACTGACAGCCCATTTAACTAGGTGATAAGTTAATCTGTACAACATTTGATAGATTTCTGTCTTTTACCTAAGCCATAGTTTGTGAAAATGATTCAGCAACAGGATTTGCAAACTGGTCGTGTCTCTGTGTTCCGTCTCAGTGGGAGGTGGTATATTTCTTCATGTCTAATGATGGTCTCCACCCAAGTCAGCCACATCAAGCTAAACAAAATGCTGCCCCGAAACCACCAGGATTCACGGTTTCCATTCTTTTCCTTCTACAAGTGTAACTTTTCAGCTCAAGCTCAGGTCAATTATGGAATCAGACATGATTTTAGAAGGGTGGCAAATGGTCTCAATCCACCACCTCTTCACACCTGCCCTCCCATGAGGTCTGCTCTGATTTCTGAGGTCCTCATACAGAATGGTTTGGTTTAGAGCCCGGGCCAGGTTCACCCTGTCTCATGGCTCAGCACAACATGACGTGGTTGACACACATCACCGCATATAAAATTCAAGCAGAAGATACTGTTTGCCAAAAGCCACCCACAAACATCCACAGCTGCCAGTAATACAAATTATCATTAAGCAACTCAATGTCACAGATTTTTAAACACATTCCTTGCATTGCCAGAATTTTACATTAAAAATACTCCACCTCCAACAACAGTATTTGTTTCCTTGCAGTTCCTATGATTACTGTAATATCTGTGGTATTCATTTGCATGGCCATCTAAACAGACATCTCAAGGCTTCTGATGGGGTTGTATATTTAACCACTACAAAATGCAGAGGGCATTTTGATGTTCGGAAATGCCCAGAAGGAGATTTCTATTTACTTTCTCTTGCACAGCACATTACCAAAGCCACGAGACTCAGTAGTCAGCAAGCCATTATTTATTTATTCAAAACATCTTTCATTTCCTGAGATGCAATATGTCATTAACTGGGCACATACTGTTGTTACATGAAGTAAATATCAACAGGCAGATGCAAAACAGGGTACCTCACCCATAATGATATATTCTGATAATGACCATTTTCAAAGAGTTGTTAAAATGTAAGCAACTACCTTACTAGTTTCAGTAGCAAATGCTCTGAAAAGGGTAGTCAGGGCAACAGAGATGCTACCACAGGCAGATGAGTTTGGTGAATTAAATTTCACATACACAGCCTCTATGCCAAATTTGCTGAAGATGGAGAGCTACAAAAAGCTTTGGAAACATAAGAGATTAATGTGCACTGAGCCATTTGTTTAGACAAAATTTCAAATGAAAGTAACACATTAGCAGCATTTGGAAAGAATCGTTTTCTCATCAAGGCAGAGGCGCAGGCTTAAAATATTAATTAAGTAGAACTCAAGTCTACGTAAACCTTGAAAGCAGATGCCAAGAAACTAAATATATTGAACCTAGAGGTAGGCTAAAGTGGAAATACCCATGGGCAAGTTCCAGTGCAGAAATGTAGGTCAGGAGCCTACTTCTCAAAATGCATTACCCTTAATGCTCCCTATTTAATGTATGGAGTATTAGTTTAAGAGGTGATGGGATTTTATGTATACAAAACCTTGATGTGAAGAACCAAACTTCATACCATCCCCAGTATTGCCATGAGTCCTTCTTGATCTTTGCGGAAGATATAAAGGCTCATCTGATAAAATACCTCTAGAAATTCTAGTAATTGCCTCAAGAGCCAGCAATTTCACCAGTTTATCTCAAGACAAATGCATTATGGACATAGAATTGCCTTTGCACTCCCCAAAAGTTACATTTTCATCTAGTTTTGTGGTTCACACCTGTAGCTTGCTCACAAGGCAGAAAGTAGACCTTGGTATGACACGGGAATAACCTGCGACTTCCTGGACTTTTAGAAGCAGACAGCAGGGAAAAGAAACCCACATTATTATTATTATTATTATTATTGTTGTTGTTGTTGTTGTTGTTACTACCACTACTACTTGTACTCTACAAGCAACACACAGGTCATGGGCTGCTCTATAGTAGACAACTGAAGACTGTTCAGCACTGTAGAAGCAACCAGCCTGAAACAACCTGTCCCTGAGCTTTAGTTTCTCCTCCTTAAAACATAGATGGGAATCCTTGTTTTCTCCTACTTTTAGCTCTGAAGGTTCCTATAGATATGTAAGACCTAGTACGAGGGGACCCAGATGTTACTTTAATAAAAATAATTTAACATGGAATAAATAGCCATGATATTAGGGGTGTGAAAAGCCAAGAAGAGAGTTAATAGGAAGACGGGAGGTGGTGAGATGGGTAATGAGGTGCCTACAGGGAAGGGAATGGGAGCAGGACCAGGGACAAAGGGTTTGTGCCCGGAGCAGGGTAGTGAGTGCAGCCTGGCTATGGCTGAGGGCTGGGGGTGATGGGGAGATGCTGCCTTAATTCTGAGCGGCTTTTCAGGGGTTAGGATTCACTGGGATGTTTCATTAAGATTTCTTTGTCCTGGGAAAACTCTTGGCACGGGATGCACATCCCATTAACGGCACGAACAGCAGCAGGACCAGCGGCATTGAGCTGCTCCCCCATCCACTCCCACATACACTTCAGACAATAGAGTCAGCTGAGGACAAAGCAAAGAGCCATTGGACCCACACTAGCAGTTTAGGCTGGCACTTGCCTTTTATTTTTCACTCACTATGACACACAGAGTGAGAAAACAAAAATCACAACCCCTTAAAAAAGCCCCACAGAACATTTTATTCAAGATGAGGTTTTATTACTGCCAACTGTAAATCAAGAACTAGGATTTTTAGTAGTATACTTAATTAACAAATTAATTTTTTAGGATAATTATCGAGTTATCGGCACGATATGTATTTTCACTAGAGACTATGTGGGGATAGTCCATATTTTCTGCACCCAATATACCATCTTGAGGCACATATTTATCCATTCTGCAGCAAACACTGCAACATTAAACACCATTAACTGCAATCTCCTGGCCACAAGACCAGACTTTCCCCTTCTGTGTTGACCAGGGGTCAGCGCTGATGTGCAACACTTCATCCAAAGTGTTTGGCAGCAACCACGTCAGGCAAAAAAATAATTCCAATCTGCACAATTTACAGCCAGGACAGTGAAAAAAAAAAAAAAAAAAAAAGAAAAAGAAAAAAGATCCTGCTACTTTGCATTAAAAAAAGGCTGATTTTAGATAATTAAACCTTTGCTTCTCCCAGATTTTTAAAACAAAGCAAAATAGTTTCCAAATCCTTTCTTATTTCTCTAACCCTATTGCAAACGCAATGTAAATCCAACATGAGTGCACGCACACACAATGAATATTTTTCAAATTAATATCTCGCAATCCAGAGAAAAGGAAGACAGACAATCACGAAGCCTCCTCTTTCCCACCAAACAAAACTCTGTAAATCAAGCAGCTTTCTTCTGAAAGCCATAGAATACATGCAGCACGCATGGATACCGAGAGCTGTTCCCCCTGAATGGTAACTACGTGCAAGCACTCGGGGTCCCTCTCCCATATGGCACGGCTGCCCCCTGCCAGCACAGGTAGCAGAAGGGGACATGAAGAATACAGCCTGACTTTAAAGCACGTGAAGCATGGAAGGGTTGAACTGTGCCTCATCTGCTCCCGTAGCAAACCTCACAAAACCAGAAGCACTGGCATCTGCAATCCAGAACATCATTTGGCACCGTTTAAGATTTTTAAGTAATTTTCAATTATTTTTTTTCTGCCTCCCCCCCCACCCCAGTGCCACATGGTGATTTTTTTGTCCTTCGGAGAGCCAAAGGCAAATACAGACACGCTCAACATACATTGTCAAAAGGAGAGGTTTCCTAGCAACAATACCAATATAAATGGAGCCGAAGTTTCCTTTCCAATCCCTTATGTGACATTAGAGCAATTTGTGACATACAGGAAAGGAGAGGAGAAGTATCTAAAAAATCTGGCTATGCATCATTACCCAAAAAGATAAGCAAACCAGTTTGTCAAGTTTTGCTAACACCACAATTATTAAGTGTCTTTAAGTGCAAGATACGGCCAGAAAGGAAAGAAATCGTGGAGTCATTCCCTGTCTTTTCTCTCAACACCATGTGCTGCCTCACTCTTTCCCCCCAGGGTACACATGTCCTGGTCCAAACCCAAGGCCTTGGTGTCAGGATGCTGTCCCAAGCGAGGAGAACAGCCATCACCTCTGCTGCCACACTCCACTTTTCAAATCACCATAGAAAAACTTCTGTTTTAACCAGATCAAGCTTCAGACAACTGCCTTTCGCCCAAGCTCAGCAAGATTTTTGGTACGTCTTAGCAATACGGCAGCAAAACAGGTGGCTCAGCATCACCCAGGTGCAAACCCCGCACCATGCTGCTCTCCATACTGTGCACATGTGCCAAACGAGAAGGTGTTGGAAACAAGAAAAACCATTAGAGCAGGAGAGCAGCTCCATTGTGGTCTGTATCTGTGGTTCCACCACAAATGACCTGTGACCAAGGACAACAGAGGAAAATCAACACTAGCTCCTGTGTGGTTCCCACCTCCTTCAGGGAGGTTTCACCTTAGGCCCTTCCTGCGCAAATCAATCCACACAATGTGGCAAACCATTGGTTTCCATCTTAGATGCCGTGAAACACCACTTCTATTTTCCTTTTATTATTTTTCCTTTTTGTATCTCCCAACCAGAAAGACAAAGGTGATCCTCTCCAGTCAAGCAGCCATGATGGAAATGCCCACAGGTGTCCCAGCTGGGCTCCCAGCCTCTGGTTTTAATCAGCAGTGTGTGATAGGTTCCTAAATTAATCCTCTCCTCTGACAAACCGGTAGCCAAAGTGCTCAACTCAGAGACCAATTTTAAATGCTTAATGTTACAAGGTTTGATCACTGCATATTATGCCTAACAAGGGAACAATGACCCCGCTTATCTGTAGTAGGCCCAAGCTTCCCATACCCCAAATCTAATTGTGTGATGCCAGCTGCAACTCAAGGAGAGAACACCCTGCGATTGTCATATCTTGAAACAGCTTTTGGAGTTTGCCACTTATTGTGAGCTACTGGAGCTGCAGGATGCTTATTTACAGGGCACCATGCAAGACATCTGTTCAGTCTGGCTTTTCAACTAAAAGGGGATTTATCTTTGGCAAATCAGTTTTGTGGGTCAGGAACCAGTTTCATTACAGTCCAACTGCTTGGCCAACGCTATCATTTAGTTTGATTTTTGTACCTTTTCCCAAGCACTCTGTGACAAAGAGGCCACAGTCAATCATCCAAGGAGATGCAGTGCTAGAAGCAATCAAATAAAATTAAAACAGTTATCTGAGCAGTGCTGATGCTTTTGACAGATGAGTTTTGAAATGCTTTCTATGAATTTAGCAGGGAGTAAGAAATTATCAGAAATATTGCAGGACTGAGACCTGCCCAAATGCATCCTGCACTTGGCAGGGTGGGTTACTGCTGAGAACATCACCCTCCGCTGTATATCACCAGGACACGGCAGGGCAGGCCAGCTGGGTACGGCACAAGTGGAGACCGCAATAAAAGTGTGCTAAACCAGATGGAAATCTTGAAAAAGCATCAGAAATAAATCTGGAGGATTTGCATTTTATCTTTTCCGTGCAAGATACGGCCATATTCCTCTTTGTGCCTTATTTTCTGCCCACATCTGCAAAGAAAGGGGCTACAGTGACACACCACTGGGTGCTTTCTTCCTCGCTGTGGCACGTACCAAACCCAGCCAGATGTGAGCCAATACCACATGGCAGACCATGGCACCAGAATTCCAATAAAAGTAATCTTCATGCATCAAGGTATATATATATATATGTATATATATGTTTAAGTGGAAAAAAAATCCAGATGTATTAAAGAAATCTAAACATTTACTTTAATAAAACATTTACATTCATTACCAGGAGAGATATTGCAAACGACTCTGAGTAAGTGAATTTAGCTGAACTTCTGAGCTGTGCAGGCTAATGACTACGCTGACCAGCTTCAAAACCATATTAAGACTACTGATTATTTATTATAAAATGCCTGCACAGAGGGAGAGACCTAATTGTGTGATGAAGATCCCAACCCCTGTGGGTATCACAGCACACTATACCTGTAAGAGTCAGGGCTCATTAGCCTAATCACAAAGAATAATACTGGGAGCAGAGCTCTGCAAAGCTACCAATTTTTTTTACTTCCTATGAGTTTCACAGAAACATCTTTTATTTTTCTTTTTTTTTTTTTTTTCCCAGTTTGGTGGGGTTCTTTTTCTTGCTATGTTTGTCTGGCAACAGACAGCCTTCTCCCCACAGTCCTCACTGCGGACACCAGCAACCCCAGGCTCTGTGGGGCCACAAATGTTCAGCATCTCCTACGGTACCCGATTAATCACATCCATCCTCTCACCGCGCATCAGCCGCGCAGCCCGCCGGAGCGATGAGGGTGGTCAGCAGATGGGTGGGTGGTGGGGCTGGAGAGAGATCTTTTCCTTTGCATTAATCTTGTGCGTATAAGGCACTGATGCAGCGGGGATTTCTCAGCCCCTGTAATATGTATCACTGATGAGAAGCTTCCCCGTTAAGCTGCTTTGGAATACAGATACAAATTCATTCAGTCTGTATCCCTGTGCCTTGGTATTACCTTATGAGTTTCAAGTGCAGATGCAGCCAGGATAGGATTCATACCTGCATGTCTAATTTTCCTGCTACCCTTCTATGCTGTTCCCTTTCCCCTTGTTCTCAGCCCTGTTCCCTCTCCTCCACAATGCAATCCTGAACAAAGGTGACAGTGACCTTTCATAGTGAGAAATATTGCAAGGCTTGTCTAATCAGGCTGGTTATCCATATCTGTGTAGAAAACATCACAAGATTGCATTTTGCATCCTTTCCCCCCACCGATTCATGCCTTGTAAATAGGAAAATGCCTATTTGTTCATCAAAACCGTTTAACCATCAGTGAAAGATCTCACCCTTACAGAGGATTTTAATCTTGTTTCATCCACTCTTGCTTTATAAATGGGGCAAAATGTGGAGGCTTAGTTTTAAATGGCACAAATGATAGAGTCCCTTAAGAAACTACAAGTCTTAAAAGATCACCCTGTCAGCAAGTCATTCTTGACAGTCCACCCGAGCTCCTGTTCTTGATCTCACCATGCTGCTTTCAAGGGCGGCCACTCTTCTCAACTGATGACTGTTTTCTTTGCGAGTGCACCTCTCGAGTATTGCCCAACTATTTGCACATCTCTCCCCACTGCATTCCTTACCCTCATCTCTCTTCTCGTGAATCCCGCCCTCTCTCTTGCAAAATACTTTTTTATTTGTTAGCATTTTCCTGCCTTCAAAACCACTATGAGTTAGTACATCCCATCTCCATGGCCTTATGAACCTACATACGCCTTACACCTTCTTGGTGTTGTGTTTTATTGCTGCCATGCCGCACTGGAGCGATCCTGCACCACTTACACAATGTCTGAGCTCCAGGCTCAGCTTTTCCTATCCAACTTTTTAAACCTGGTCTCTTGGACTATTTGTATTTGCCATTCATTCCTCCTTCTTCAACTTATAAACCCCGTGCAATGCATGAGAAGATTCCTAGCTCCGGGTGCTAAGCAAGGCCATCAAACTGGAATGAGCATCTCTATGTTCTCCATATGCACTCAGAATACAGCAAGAAGAGCTTACGTTAGAAACCTAACACTGTAAAAATTTGTCTAAACCAGACCACTTTAAAATTAGTTACTTGGCTTTAGCGACAGTAAATTTTACATGGAGCCCAAATGCATGTTATGAATGAGAACAAATGTCCAAAGGCTTCAAAATTAGTAAACAGGGATTAAAAAACCTTGGACAAAACATTGTACATTACAAGACTAAGGAGCCTATTTGGCCTGCCTTTAGGACAAAGTATTTTTTTCACACAGCTTTCTGGAGTTCATGGTATAGGGATATGTTAAACATTTATTGTCCATGCCACAAATAGGATATGTGAAGAGATACAGATGGCATGAAAACTCAATCAATCCCAGTCTTTTTAATAATAGTTGAAGACTCCCATCAGCCTAGTGAGATCCACTTGGACTGAGATTATAGTATGAAAAGCAAAAAAAATGACCAAAATAATGGCTTTAAGAAGCAACATTTTCACCAGCTGTTTCCCCAGAAATTCTTAAGGGTGACAATTAGGAGATGCAATTACAGCACACCTGCCCATCAGCCAGCACTAACCTGGCTCAGGATACCAGGACAGACCAGGCTTCAAGGAGGACCCAGGACCTGCCTTGGGCACATGTGGCTGCTCCACATCTTGTGGAAGGTCAGCACATCCCCAGACACGAGGTAGCACGGAGGGGCTCAGTGTTTTCTGGGAGAGCTACTGTAAATGTCCTGGACTGTGGGTGCTGCTTTTTCTCAAATACTTCCAACTGTGGTTAAACGTCCAAAACAAGGGGAAGAGCTGCTGTGCAGTTTATCTGGAATCTGGTGCTGTCATCTCTCCCGGGGCACGTGTGCTTGCCAGGACCGCGAGAGCAGGCTGTTAACCCAGCCCTTGGAGGGGCGAGGAGTACTTCATGCTATATCCTTTTAGCAGAAAGGGGACCACATAAATGCCTTCTTAACTCCCAGTTAATCCACAACAACACTGCTGGTCCGTTTAAATCCACAAAAATGAAGACGTGTGAAACCATAAAACTGAGGTTCCTTGGCTGGTGGCGGGGTTGGAAATGGTTCAGAAGGACCGTGTGCTTTTTAAGTTATGTGTTTTCTGACCGTGCCCTTGGTGCTCCTCTGAGGAGACAGCCAGCCTGACCTCCCTGGAAGCTTTCGTGCAGACCCACCGTGCTCTTTCCCTTCCACAGGGAGTGGTTTGGCACTGAAAACCTGACGCCCAGCGAGCCAAATGGATCCCCAGCTATGTGCACAGCCACTATTATTTCCTTTGACTTGCTCCAGAGCTGTCCCAGGGGCACTATACTCTTGCCAAGAACCCATGACATCACTTATATTATTAATAATTACAATGTATTCACAGATGGATGGACAGATGGACACTCGTTGTGCTTAAAGTCAATACCTCTGCTTTCTCATCCCTCCTTCCCACACCCCCAGTTTTCCCATTTACTTATCTATTCCCTCCCAGGGAGGAAAGGTCAAAACCAGTAGTAGAATGAGTTAGGAATATTCTTCCTCTTAACTAAACAAAACCCACATTACTCAAATGACTCTTCACTTTTCACTCCAAGCTCACATTTGCTCACTGCACAACCCTTTCTTAGATTGTATGTTTTTAAGTTCTAACAGAAAGGAACTGCAAATCTTTGTTCCCTGCCCTGCTACACCACTTACAGAGGAAGAAAGATTCTGCAATGAAAGCTTTCCAAAGGGAAACACAGAGTAATAGCTACAGAGAGCCAGCCCCAGCCACCCTCCTCCTTGGCCTGTGTTATTTCACAGTGGCCAAAAGTTTGCTAAGCCTTTGCAGAGCAAACAAGCAGAAAGACCCGGGTCCCGATGGGTCGTAAAGAGCCTGGCTCCTATTTTTACGGCATGGAAAAGCATGGGGAGGGGAGGGCTGGAAGAAACGGGGAGTGATGGAGACAAAGTCATACCGTGAGTCAGCGCAGGGGTATGTGCTCACTTAGAAAGTTACGCTCTTTTGTTTCCCACTTCTCAGGGGCCTCCAGGAAAACGCTGTTTTTTCAGCAGAGTGGTGGTGCAGCATGTGGTTTCACACCCGGCTCAGGGTTTCTTTGCTGGATGTCACGGAGGAACGACTGTAGATTAACCCGGGGACTGTCACCTTCAGACACATAAAGGCAGTTAGCGAACAAAGAACAGCACAGTGCCTGCTCCTGGGGGGCTGACAGCATCTCGCACTGTTGCCTGCCCCAAGCACAGGTTGGTCCCGTCGCAGCTCCAGCTCAGAGGACATTTGGACTGAGCTCTGCTCCCCTGAGCACCCAAGGAAACTCAGCTCCATCCGTGGTAGGTAAGAAGCCATATGAATTGTCATTATGCCCCAGGGGTGCAGGGGTGCAGGGATGAGCCAAAACAACCCCCTACCCCAAGTAAAGGCTTGGTAATTGTTTCTTGACAAATCTCAGGTTTAGCACAGAATTTCACTCTAAGGAATTCAAATGGGGTTTTTTTTGTTAGAAATTACTTGAAAGATATATCGTTACATTATAGTTACATTTTTTGCACAACAGTTTCTATGCTGTCTCCTTCTCAGACACTATTCACACACACACACACATCCTCTCCTTAAAGTATGGATTAACATCCATAGTCTGCCTGCAGACCATTGCTCCATAGTTTCACCAATTAAAATTACCGTGTATATATCAAAGAAGAGCAGAAAACATGAAGCGTTCACAGAACCTTTACAAAGTACCATGACAAGACAACATCAACTGGTCAAATATCTGCAGCCACCTCATTTCTGGCCTGGAGTGTGCATTAACCCAGACCTAGGAGGCTTTGGAGGAAATACCTCTCCATAGATACATAGCAATAGTAGATGCCTGTGGGTGGGCATACACACTTGTGTGTTGTGGCCAAATACTTGTTCCAGTGCAAGGTTCCCAGCTCCCAAAGTCTGCACCACAACAAGTCAAGTCCCACTAGGTCTTGTACTGGCTCCCACGCTTGCGATGGAGAGCTCCATCTCAGGGAGACAATTAAAAAAAGCAGGCAATGAAGCAGATTACATCTTTGCTCATTAAAGAAAGAAAATTCCTGTAAACCTGCACAAGCTTATCATAAAAGAAGTATTTTCTTTCCCCTGACAGCTTTTGTTCTGAAAAAAAATAATGCCTTGCATACCTCAAAAGCAGACAAATAAACAAACATCTGAGTCACCTTGGGTTTTGGGGTGGTTGGTTCTTTTTTCTTTGCCGACTGCTAGGAGCCTTACGGTTTTCTCAGAGCATGAAAATAAAAATAATATTTTTTATTAAAAAAGGAGACAACTTCAGACTTGACAAAGCTCTTTTTCTTAGTATTGACAAGCAATCATCATCTATCTTACAAATGGGTACTTGCCTCACAGCACATTTGTGCGATCACTGGATTTCTGGTCCTTCGAGAACTGAGATAACAAACGAATCTTCACTGGCTTCAATGATTTCAAAGCTAATCAGAAGATAAAAAGGCTGGCAGGACAGCTGACAATACATTACTAACCAACAACAGATCTTTGCAGGACATTTATGTATTTAAATTCCGAGCCCGGGGAAGCTCGGACACAGGTTTATGAATACAAGGTGGCCAGAACAAAACAAAGCCAAGCAAGTAACAGCTCAGCATGGACACTTGTAAAGGCATCTGGGTGCTTCACCTGGACCCCACATGGTTGCACAAGGCTGTGCCACCATGATGGGACCCACAGAGTGATGCTGTCTGCCCCAGAGGAGGTGGCAGCTGCACCCATATGGGGATATTGCCCCCAAAACAGCCCCCTCAACACCAGTTTCTGAAGGAAGGCAAGAGAAGTAAGAGATGGCAAATCCCAGTCACCCCATCCAAGGGCTTCCAGAATTCCCTGAGAGAGAGAAAGAGCCCCAGGACCAACATACTCGCATGACACACCAGAGGAACAAAATATATGGCCCTTCCCATGGTCTGAGTAACCATGGGAGGAGGAAAATGTCTTACAGATAACAAAAAGAAACTTGGATAATATATTGACAACTCAGGTAATTTCTAATTTCATAGGGTATCTTCCTGAACTGTAACTTTCTCACAGGAATTCTTTTTCCATGCCAGTACCTGAGGCCTAATGTTCTCTGTTTGTTTGTACCATGCGGTGTGTAGATTTCAAACAAGGATAAGGGTTTAAGTCCTGATGCTTAATCAAGCACAGATTTTTATTTGTCATGGAAGCCCCAAATTACTCTGCATTAGGGTCAACAACCAAACTCCCATCAAAACTGGCTCTGCAAAAGGCAATGGGCTGAATGTCCACCATTCTGCCACTGTCTGTGTTAGGGACCCAGTTTTTGCCGGTAAAAAAGATCAATTTAGGTATTCCTTACAGAGCAAGGTGGACTATGGTCTGAGAAATACCTCTGCAGAATCTGCTGCTCTTTCTTTTACCTTTACGAGGACCCATAGCAGCAATGGGTCAACACAATGATCACGGAGGCCGATGGCAAATGTAAATGCTCCTTCAAGCTTTTACTGGGAAAACTTTTAAACCCACCGATAGCTCACTCTTCAAAAGACTTTGTTTTCCAAAGCAAGTGCCTCTGCATGTCTGACCTGAAATATGAGCATCTATATATAGACACCAGTCATCGAAAGTAATTACTCAAGTCTCCGTCCAGTCGAGGCGCTGCAAAAGGAATAGTCTGTATTCCCCAGCGACGGTGTCAGGAGGCTGCTGATAATCCTCATGACTTGGAAGGGGAGCCCAGTGAGAGGTGGTGAGGGCATTTGTCTCTGCCTTTGATGAGGGAACAGTTAGTGAAGACGAGCTACGATAACCTCCTGACTCTAGAAAAATGTTAAAATGTGGCTCAGCAAGAATTTCTGATTGTTTTACTTTACCTCCTGACTCTTGAGTTCAAAGCGGCGAAGCCGTTTCAAAGACAGATGAATATATTTAGATTTTTGGTGGCTGATTGCAAGTTTCCCAAAAGCTTACATATTCATCCCAATGGGGAAGAGATCGCTGAGGGCAGCTGTAATTGGTCCAGAGGTATTTGGATTATCTGCGGATTACCTGTTTCTTGATGCAAAGAAATACCTGTCAATTTGCTCGGCGGGGCTCGGGAGGAGTTTCGGTGGGAGACCAGATATCATGACAAGCTCTTCTTACACCAGACCTGCCCCATCACGTCTACTTAGAGCCACTCCGAGGGGCTGTCACACGGCTCCTCTTCCCTGACTAAATCTCAGCTACTGAAAAGAAAATAAATGGCATTCAAACTGTTTATTACCCACCTCAGCAGCCTCATGGTTCTCCTCGCAAGGGTTGGCACTGAGAACCTGCCAAAAAAGCGTCAGGAAAAGTACCACAGGGGCTGATGGGCCGGGGGGGAGCAGCCCTGTCTCCCACCTAACAGCTGCTCCAATTTATTACATTTTAGTCTTCGGTCAACTTGGAGAAAAAGGCTGAAGAGTGAGTTTCCATTACAACATCCATCATCTTATCAACCTTATTTTTTGCGATATTTTGTAAATTACAATAAATTTGCTTTCTTCTGAATATTCAGATGCTTCAAAAGGTACCCAAAGGATGCAATTAGACCCTAGGGAAATATGCTATTATGTGCACATATCATGTTTTGCATAGGCTTTCCAGCATCTACATAATTTATGTTTTTCTGCATAATTTCCCCTTTTTATGTTTCCTATGTGTTTGTGAGATAATGCAGAAGTCAGTTCTCTACCACCAAAAATACAGAAAGAACTTAAGTCTGTATTTTTACTTCACCCAATCTGCTTTACTTCCCACAAAACCCCTGGAAAAACCCCTGGAGAAATCCTTTCATATGCACCAAACATCAATGCCTGAGGAAAAACCCAGAAGGTCGAGGCAGCTCTCTGAAAGGAACCAGAACCTTGTCCACTCCCGTATTCATCTGGGCATTTGGAAGGGCCTCTGATGGATAACGTTGAAATGGTAAAGCTTTTAAACTGTTTATAATCCTCGTTTCACGTTTGAAACATACAAAAATAATTCTCCGAAACTTTCAAGTTGCTTTTTAGCTTTGCATGCCAGCCACTTGCATCCAAGCTTGCTTTAAATTAAAAAAAAAAAAAAGGAATAATAGTAATAAAAAGGAGAGTTTTCAGTCAAGATGAAGCTGAATTTGAAGCCTGCTCTTCTTTTTAAACTCTGTTGGTTGGAGTTTTTTGTTCGTGAATTTTTCATTTATTTTTTTTTAAAGGAAATAATACTGGGGGGGGAGAATTTTGCAGGTGAACCCACAAGCCAGTAGCCCCAGGCAAGCCTGGCCACAGGCTGAGCCTCCATCCTAGCTCCTAAATGTAGATCCTCCTCTTCCCTGGGATGCAATGAACAAATAGTCGACTGGAAAACATTGTTTAATATCTTCAGCTGGATTTTTGCTGCCCTCTCTCAGGTACCACCCAGGGATGATAATAATATCTGCCCCTCATCTTTCGCAATCTTATTTTTAAGTGTTTGGAAGAGTGAACCTTTCAGACTCAAACCCAAAAATTGTAAAACAAAGAAACACATAAATCACATATTCTCAAAAAAAAAAAAAAAGCCAAAAAACAAACCCTAGCCTAACACAAATAACCACTCCAGGCCCTGCATGTGAAACTGGGAGGAAAAGCCACACTTCCCTTTGTACCTTACTCAGAATATTATGGAGTATTCCACTTATTTAAAACTCGCTCCTAAGTCCATGTAAAATCAGTCATGGACCAGCAAGGAGACATTATAAGTATGTTTTCTTCTCTGCAAACCATGACAGCCTTCAAATTGCCAAGAAAATAATGTCCCATGCGAATAAAAGAAAATATTTATGTTGTGAAACCCACAGTGTGAAACAGCAGGAATAAAATAATCTGGTAAAATTTAAAGAATAAGATTCTTTGTAGAATACATAAGAGAACACCTGCTGCTTTCCTTATTTTTTATTTATTATAATTAATATGTTCAAACTAAGCAGTATGCAGATGTATAAAAACAAACAGCTGAAAAAAAATAATTAATACTTTTCATTAAAAAGTTCATTTGAAGTTGAGAAAATGTATGATTAATTAATCACAACAGAATCTGCTTACTTAAAAGCCTATTGACATATGTTTTAAAATCATTTGTGTAATTCAAGATAACTAGCAGCAAGGACCACGCACGGGATGTTCTCCTGAAGCCACCAGCCCCTGTGAGCGTGATAATCACTTGGTGGAATACAACTTATCTTAAGATTAAAAATACAGAAGTACGGAAAAATGTCTTTCAGAGAAGATTTCATTGTGCTTCAGCACCTCTATCTTCATTAATCAAACACAGTCCAAGCTCACCCACCCACTCCCCCTTCTCTATTTATGAGTAAGCACACAAATGCCATATAACCAACCCTTACTGATAATCAATTTCCTAATGAGATGAAGCTGAAAGTTTAGATGGTAAAATTCACCAAAGAGGAATGGTGAAACACACTATGCCAAGCCTACGTTTGCTGTGGTTATGATGAAGGGGAGGAAGATGAAGTAGTTAAAATGATATTTCTTGAGGAAACATATTACAGGTGGGACAGACCATGACGGGTGTGAAAGTGGGGTTCTGGAGGGGGCTCACAGACCTTTGCTCATGGCGTGCCCTTGGCCTCTGCATTTGCGTCCTCACCACATATTTTCCAAGCTATGAGTGGAGCAATTTTTTTAAATTGCCTCTCTTCACACGATGTGCAAGAAATATCCTACTTTTCAGCAGCACCTGGTATCTCAGGAGAGCAGAGAGCTGTTTATTCTAAAACTGTTTGGCCTCACCTTTGTACCACCGTAAGACGTGGAGCCTGTTCACGAAAGCATCGATCCCTTCTTGTTCCTGTGATATTGCTCTAATCTAGAAATACAAAGAGCCTCGTGTCATACATATATTGTATTGCGTTTCCCGGTGGAATAGGGAAATTAAAACAAAACCATGAGAACACCATGGGATGAACAGCGTCATATTCTCCACAGACAGAGGTGGGGGCTCAACATGGGGCTCAGCTGCCCAAGAGGTGTTGGGTGCCCCATCTGCTCCAAGGCTGGGACAACCCCCTGCTTGCCAACAGTCCCAGAGCAAAGCCGAACCGATCACCAACTGACCCTGAAGGTGCATAAATCAGAATTAATCTTCCTCAGGATGGGGTGAAAAATATAAAGTATGAATGAGAAGCTGGAAAGGAAGCACTTTCCTTCGCCCCTCTCCTTCCCAAAGCACTTCATTTCTGTCCTACCACAGTGTCAGCATCCAAACCAGACCTCAACTAATCATTGTCACGCCAGAAAATAAAAATCCCTTACAAATCCCTTCACGCAAAGTAAAACAAATTTCAAAACAAACTCTTTTGAGCAGCAACTGCCATGAATATTGGATGTAAAATCCCCACACACAAAAAAAAAGCACACAAAAAAACCCCAAACAAACCCTCCACACTCAATACAGACAAAACTAAATACAACAGCAGAGTCCTTCAGTCTCCCTGTGATTCAAAAAGAACTGTTTGGTTATCTGAAATACAGCTTAATTTTCAAAAGAATTCCAATCTGACACTTTCTACCATACCCCTTTTCAACTTTTTCCAGCATCACCAGCATGCTAAAGTACTTTCCCTTCTGAGGTGTCCAACAAACAAGGTGGATGAGAGGTATTTTCTCAAAAGTCAGGGCGATGCGAAATGAGAGAGAAAAGAGGAGCATTTCCACCAACACCAACCAGAAGAAGGGGAAGGTCCTCCTGTGAGCTCCATGCACCTTTCTTCCCGAGATGGAACATCCCCCAGGGCCAGTCCCATCCTGCTGCTACAGAAGCAATGCTAAAGCACCCATGGAGGCCTTAATATTTTGGTAGTGTTGTTTTGGTTTTTTTGGTGGGGTGTTTTTGTTTTTTCAGCAGAACTTCATTTCACTTGAGTTTGGTTTCCACTCGTAACTACTGGTGGAGACCATCAGTGTTCAGGAGGCCCCAGCATCACATACTTGTCACTCAATATCCCACCTCACCACCATGCTCATGGAGCACACTCCATGCATGCACACAGCCTCTCTCCTCACCATAAAAACCTCTTCACTAGAGCCTCACACACATTACCGGGTTGTTTCATTTATTACAACCCGCCACCGAAACTGCGCTCTTAAATAACAGCTTGTACAATAATTAAACGTAGTAGTAAGAACACTGTTAAAATCAATGACCCAGTGCATTAGCAGTTTAAACACACTTTAAGTTGACTGGATTATACCAACTGCAATCTGGGAGAAGTCGAGTAAGTGCGAATTGTGCGGATGAGTGCCCAGAAGCTGCATCTCCATAGGGCTCGGGGTCCCCCAGCAAAATCTTCACCACTTGAGTGTTGGTGGGATGTACTGGTTCTCCATCCACCTCCTGTGCCACTGCTCACAGGCTGGTATCAAAACCAGCTTGGATACACAATATTATCACCACAACGTTGAATATGTACCAAATACTATGACCATTAATGCCAACATTTTAAAGCCACAGAGGAGCAGCTCCTCTTTCCCTTCTGATGAGAGTGATGCTCTAAACATCCAAAATGAAAAGCGTGGAGGAATGAAATGCAATGAAAAGCATAGGAAGCTGTCACTACATTTTCTTCCGCAATCCTTTTTTCCCCAATTCAAATGTATTTGCCCCAGTTGAGACCACAATCTGTTCACTTTTTTCTCCTGAAATCACCAGAGTAAGAGGGTTTTAGGAATAGGGAGGATCTCAGAAAGTTCGGCTGAATTAAATGGAAATGGGGAAAAACAGAGACATGTGACAGGTAATTGGTGGGCTATATATCCAAATAAATGATAACAGAGCAACATAAAATAACACACGACTTCAAAGCAAAACTGTGGAGAATATGCAACAAACGTGAGCTCATTTAAAGCCGCTTGATGATAATTTTTCAGGTTAAAAAGTGAATAAACTCAAATATTCTTAATTCTTTCAAATAAGAATAAAGGCTGGAGAAGCAGAAACAAATTCTTCCCTACTCAGACAGCAAGAGAGCAGTTTCCTGTGTTACTGCGGAATTAGGAAAATAACAGAGAAAAAGTCTACAAAGGAAAAAAAATATATGTCCAGGATTATTTCTTTTCCTTTTTCAACAAGTTAACAGTATTAAACAAACAGAGAAAGTTGTTTAGAATCCAAAATTCTATCAAAACCTAGAAAAAGGACCTTTGGACCACTTCAACTCTTCCCTGAAGTGAGAAGATTTATCAAAACTGACCTCTTCTCATGGAAAACCCACTTCAATCAGCTGTAGGGTTTCGATCCAAAAGCATTTGCCAAAGATTCCCAGGCTAAAATCCCTAACCTTAAAGCACATATAGCTATATGTCAGCGTTAAGAAACAATAGCCAAGGGGTTTAACAGACAGATATTTCCCCCTGATTTTTTTGGCATATCGTAGTGAATAGGATTTACGATACATGGAGGAATACCTATGTATGTTTTATGTAATGTACACATAAAAATGTATTTCTTTGTTTCAGGCTGGTGGTGGAGAGATCCCAAGCAGTTCTGACCTCTGCTATTTACAGAGACCTTTGCTGGCAGAGCATGTGCTCCCAAGTACAGCAAAGAGATTATTTTCTCACTCAACATTTTTATTTATAATATTACAAAAATAAACGTGACATATTTAGGGGATGTGTCATATTTTAAACAGCTCAACCAAGGCACATTTAGGACTTTTTATTTTTAAGGTTTGCCCTTTTAAAAACAGAATTTCCTGAATAGTTTTCTACGTGTAAAAATCCATCACAATGCTCAGTTTTTGTATAACAGTTAGCATCTCCAAAAGCAAATTAATAGATGCCCATATTAAACTTATCGGAACCAAAAACAGTACTAAAATTCCCTTTTACAGCACAGAATCATGCAGCATCACTGAAACTGAGACCCAGCCAATCCAAAAAGGAGCTGAGCAAATGCACATTTTTCTCAGCAAGTTCTTACACCCATCCCCACCATAATGCATCAGCCAAAAAAAATCCTGTTTTTAAGTCCAACTTAGCTGCAAATAGTTCTTATGCTTTATAAGAAAAGGTGTCTCATTTACGTCTAAGGACCAGTGTCAGCGGCGCAGGGATACAGCAACCCTTCAAGTGCACAATGAATATTACGTTTGTATTTTGGCAGGTGCTGAAGAACATCAGCACTTCTTCTGCAACGGCAAGGGAGCAAATAGGAAACAGGTTTTGGAAACTGCATTTCCAAGAATCAGCGGGGTAAATTCCCCACAAACTGACAAGAAAGTGCTTCTCACAAATAGGCTGGACTAGGGCCACCCTTTTACCTCAAAACACCTTTCCTCGTTAGTTACATACCTCGTAACTAATGGTGTATAAAAGAGTTGACTATTTTTAAAGTATTTGTGTAAGCGGGTCTATGATCAGGTGTACTAAAGCCCATGAGTGTGTCTGCTTCACTCCCGTCCCTGCCTTTAAAAGCCACCAATGTTGACATTTTCACTTTTTTTCCTTGGAAACAAGGGTGGTTTAACAGCTCCTTGTGTCGATACTGGCAAACCAGGGCACGCGGGAGTTCGGGCTAAAGCCCTGCTGATGTTTCCTGATCCTGGTCTTTAAAATCATCAGTACGGACACGTTCAAGAGATACTCAATGTGTAATGATGACTGCCCAGAGAGGTGGTGGATGAACCATCCCTGGAGACATCCCAGGCCAGGCTGGACGGGGCTCTGAGCAACCTGAGCTGGTGAAGATGTCCCTGCTCATGGCAGGGGGGGCACTGGGTGATCTTTAAAGGTCCTTTCCAACCCAAACCATTCTATGATTCTAACTACCAGCCAAAATCATTCAGGCAGTATTGACATATCACATAGATGTGATATCTGACATACTCAGTGTTCTTAAAAAATGAAATAAATGTATTTATTACACTTTTTAAAATGTAGCAGTTTTCTAAAACCTAGGAAATGCAGAATCATGGTCTTCTCTGTTCACTGTCTTTCAGCAATTCTTGACTAAATTTGCACAGCGTCCAGCAAGGCAACGTCACCCTCTTGGCTTTTCCCGCCTGGCAGCCTCAACACTCAAGCTGGGACACGCGAGTCAGGATGGGTCCTTGTCTGGCTCATCCATCACCACTGGGAATGAGGATCCTGCAAACAGGCTCATTGCCAGCATCCAGTGCTCTGACAGAGGCCATTTTGATTGTGACAGAGAATTGCAAAGTCTTATACATCTACTTATTCAGTAAATCCTCATCTACATCCATGTGGTTGTCCATTGTTAATGACACACCTGATGGAGAGCAGCTCTGTGCAGTTGTGTATATGAGGCTCCACGATGACCATCGCTGTGCTCAGAAAGCCTGCGTGGTGCAAAATTACCCATCCTCCTCGCTGGTATCTTCAAAATCACTAAAAACCAAAAAATTAGTTTAAAAACAAAAATTCTAACAGATTATTTAGTGCAAAAAAAAAAAAAAAAGGAGGAAAACTATCACAGGTGGTGATGACAGATGTGAGAGCCCAGGACACCTGGCAAAATACGAAGTATATTTGATTACTGGTATGGATGCTTCTATGGTATTGACAGTTCAACTTCTACTAAGCTCTTTCAATAGTAAGAAGTTACATAGAATAATAAAAAATTTGAATTATAGATGATTTTTTTTTATTATCTAAATCACTGCAATGAATAGGAGCTGCTGTGAGGGATCAGCTGGCTAAGCAAGGCTGCAAAATTCCTTCAGTAAAACAATGGCAGCAATTAAATGTTTAAAAACTGACCATCACTGTCAGGTCTCAAAATGGATGCATAGCTGCATGAAAGACAACACCTATACATATCATAGTACAGGGCGAAAGATACTATATTTCCAGGCACTGATTTTAAGTGATATTATTACAGTTAATTAGTTAATGCTAACTAAGTTTTATGATATTTTTTTTTTCTCTTACCCGGTATTTGAAGATTTTTGCCTAGCAGAGTTTTAAGGAGAAGCTGGTGGTCCCCTGGCTGTGAAACCTCAATCTGGACAGACCCTTCGTCCTGAAGGTGCCACCACCCCCTCCAGCCTTTCAGATGTCCCATATGTCCCATTCCCACACAATTCAGGAAAGGAGATGGTTGTGATGACTTTGCTAACTCAATCTCACAAGCCAAGGAAGAACCACCACCGTCTCAGGATGCAAGTTAATGCCCGGTTTTGTGCAGAGGGAAGATGTGTGGTGACATGGATTTGCAGAGAGATGTTTTGGCACATACCAATGGCTAACAGGACCCTTGTTGGCTATTTTCAAGCCATAGAAAAATCACAGTTTCTTTTCCTCTGAACCCATGAATTAAAAACAAACAAACAAAAAGAAATAAAGAAATAAAATAAAAATAGGGTTGTGAGTGAATTCTGCAATTAATGCTTGGAAAACTGAACAAGCACTGAAAAATCTCACAACCTCCCCAGCAGCAGGAAAGCTCCGGCTGTTCAAAATGGTCATTTTTCCCCACCACCTTCCACTAAAGACAGTCCTCTGCGTCTATGAAAGAGGTGGACAGTCCACACTGACCTCTGAACAAAGTAGAAAAAAGCTCTTTATGGCAGCAAAGACATACAGAGACAGTAACTAAAAGCACGTAGCCCTTTTTTTGGCCAAGGAAGCCTTCCTCTATCATCTACACTGTGAATCTGGGAAGACAGTTTCTATCACTGTTGATAAAATTCCTGTCCATTGTGTTGCACACGTGGAAAGAAAAAATAACCAAAATAAACCAAGGCCATTGTTAAACCTTCCATGAGATGTATGGATAAAATAGGACAGAATGACAACCCAAACTAATTGCTTTCAGTACAAGCCTTTTCAAGGCCAGTATGTCCAGACAGATTAATTTATCCTGCATTTATATGTACCTGTAAGTAAAAATATGTAATCATTTGTAGGTGCCCCATCCCTGGAGACATCCCAGGCCAGGCTGGATGGGGCTCTGAGCACCCTGAGCTGGTGAAGATGTCCCTGCTCATGGCAGGGGGGGCACTGGGGGAGCTGGGATGGTCCCTTCAACCCCAACTATATTCTATCATTCTATGATCATGAAGGCTTTATGTTCAGAATACAAGCATCATCTCACAACACCAGTGCAATTACTATTTTTAGGAAGTTTTACCGATCTGCAGAGGGAAGAATCAAGGGTTTCATCCAGATAAGCACATGAGGAGGGTTTTTTTTTAAAGAAAAAAAGTGAAAGCCCCAGAAATTCTGCTCACCAGCTTCATCTGTCTGCACCTCTGTTAAGAGCAAACAAATTGTTCTTCATATAGCTCCAGTTTCACCCTTCACCTCCTGGAAGATCACAAAAGAAATATGCCATGGGTACCCAGGAAAACTCCCATAGCAGTTTATCCGTACCAGGTTCAACCTTTTATTTTACCTCTCTGAAATATAGACCAAATATGAGCCCTTGCCTCATACAAATCTTCTACAAATCTCCCTTTGTTCAGAGCCTTTAGACAACAGAGAAAATTTAACACAGTAAATCTCCAGGGAGGAAGGGCAGGTGGAATGGCCCCAAATCAACAGAAATAAAGGTATTTCCAGGTCACTTTTCTGCATCCATGTCCACCCTGTTGCCCCCAAGGGCTGCCCACCTGGGCCTGGAGGAGACCAGAGAGGAGGACGGACAGACAGGTGGACCAACCACCCTCCCGCATTGGCCTGGACATCAACAACCTCCAGCTCTCAAGCAATCCTCCCACTGCAAAGAACAGAACTAAAATGCGATATATTTCTACTTTAAAAAAATTAAAGCCCTTGAGCCATCCCTCCCTTTGCAAACCAGCAGGATGCTTTTCTCTTTTATGCTCTAGAGGGGTTTTTTTGTGTGCCATGAATTTGCATTTGTTTGTCAGCCTAATTCTAGCCAGATCTATTTGTTTGGTTTTTAATATGAAAACCCTGTGGTTGGTGGAAAAGTCAGGAAGAGAAGACATACTTCAATTCTTGTGGTGGTGTTGGCCCCTTGGAGAGTCATCTTCTGACTTGCTCTAAGTTCCTTTTCAAATAAGGAGGCAAAATGCTTCATTTTTACATCACTCATTTGACCCAAATTGTGCTTTACCTTATTTAATTCACAGGTTGACAAACACAACCCACCACTCACACTTAGCAGGGAAAACCCTCCTTCATTTTTATGCCACCACTTCTTCAATTAAGCCATAGAAGATGCTTCTAAACCCCGTCCTTTCCAGTCATTACCTTTTCCACCCAGAGACCAAATCCCTATCACAAAGGGACACTTGGAGGAGCTTGTCCCCTTCATCACCCACATCTCAAACTAGATCCCAGTGGAAAAAACACTGTTTTTTCCAAGTGTGGGTGGAGGTGATGGCACCTCCTGTAAATCAGAAATTATCTACTAATTCTGGAGCATCTTTTATTCTAGAAGCCATATGTCAACACAATGGATATGAAAGGTTAGCACGAGAGAGACAAATGCACAGAAAAACCATTTACAAACAAGGACTACAAAATTGCATTACCTATATTTCCCTTTATTTAAGTGCATTTGGAAACACTGGCCCCAAAAACAAGTGTGTTCAACAAGTCACTTTATTGCATCTGTCTCGTTCCTGCCAACATCCCACTTGCAACTCCATCTCACCCATGCACAGCCGTTCATCCAACAGAAAAACATCTTGTCATGCAAAAACAAGCTGTGATTTTTAAGCAATTTGGTAATAAGTATTTTCCAGGTACTAGATAGAGCCTCTGCGCAGAGGAACAGCCACTTTTTCACCATTCACTGACAGATGACATCAAATTAACAATAATCAAATCAGTGCTTCAGCTGGTGCCGAATTTTTAACTATACACCCATACTATACATTGCTAAAAGATGGCTGAAAAAGAGAAAAGGCAGAAAATAAGGAGAAAGTAAATAAATTAAACAAAAAAGGAAAAACTGCTAATTATCTCTGAATAAATAATTATTTTCTCATCAACCTACCCAGCACAAGTGTAAGCAATATGTATCCTATATTTTCACGTGGCCACGTTAAGCTAGTTGAATTGAACCTGCCACCACTATCTCCTTTGGTCAGCTTTCCTTCCCCAGCCATGAGATTTTCAGGATACCCACGGCTCAGCACACCTAATTTAGAGGTGGCAACAGCTACTGGGATAAATGTGTTTAGTAAGAAAAAATTATTGCCCTAAATTCAAACTTTTCTGCCTCTTGTTGTGCTTTTGATGCTGGAGGGGAAAAAATAAATAAACAGAATAAATAAAAAATAAAAATTAAAATAAAAAGGAGAGAGAGAAAAAGATCTTCTTTGCCTTGCAACCCAGAACTTGTCAGTTCTGCTGGTGCGTTTTCCTGTCTCAAGGACTCTGTTTGGGGAAAGATTCTCGTCATCGCCCCATAACTCTTCCTGCTGGCTGCTCACCCCAATTCTTTTCACGTTACCTTTACTAAACCCTTGGATGGATGAGCTGGAGTAATACACATCAACCTGGATGCTGACTTTTTCCAAGACAAATTCTCGTTTGATCTGTCGCGTGACCGTTTCGACTGATTTTTTCCCAATGTATTTGGGGGAATTGTGTCTCAGCTGATCAAAATTCCTCGGAGGTGGGTAACAACACACAAGACCATTAACAAACCACTGCTAGGAAGCCTCCAAAAGGATTTTAAATCCTTAGCACAAGGCTACAAAAAAAAAAGGCAACAACACCTGATTTTGAATTGCAGCCTCCCCAGATAAGCAATAAGGATTGTGCGTTGATTTTCCTGTAGCCGCAATGAAGAAAACCCTTGGTCTGCACTTCCCTGTGCAGGAACACAAAAACAGCACAAAACCAAAACCTAGGTATACGTAAGGGTTTATAACGACATTTGTCTTTTTCTTTCTTTTCCTTTTTTATTGCTGAAGTCAATACCGTTGTGTTTGCACCCACCAGCTCTGAACCGGGCTCGGGAAGATTTTACATAGGGAGTAGTTGTACCTCAAAAGGTTCCCTGCTGATGGCTGCAAGCAGAACTGAGAAAAAACTGGCAAGAAAAATATCTGCAAATATTTCAATGGTTGCCAAGTTTTGTAATGTTATAGCAAGTGTGACTGAGGCTGGAGATTTTCTTAAAACCTGTTTTCACAAGCAGAGATTAGAAGAAACTAGCAATTAAATGAGAATCAGAGCCTTCCTTCAGATTAACGAGAAAATCAGCAGTCCACATAGCTGCAAAAATTCCTAAAAACATGTTCCAAATACAATATATGGACTGAGAAACAGGAGACAAACATAAACAATAATCCCACAACCACGACCCAATTATTTGTTACTAACCTGATTTTTTTTTGTTCTATCAAATATTGTTGGTGGTTCTTTTCCTTTAATTTTTTTGTAAGCAGTTTGGCTTTTGTTTGCAATCTACAAGGATTCACATAAAAAAAATAACAATCAGCCCAAACACAGCAGTTGTTTTATAAAGAAACTTTTCCCCAAGAAGCAGAAATGAGGGATTTACATCTCCTATTTTCTTCTTTTGTGTACAAGGCTTGTGCTTTACAATTTATCAGATCTGTGTCTTTGAGGCGCTAGGATTTCATGACCTCTCCATTTGGTAAATGTGGAATATATCATCTTTGACCTGCATGCAAAGATAAAGCAATACTTGGAGCAAGTTAGAACTGTTTGACACAACAGAAAACTGTCAACAGTCGAGGAATATGCAATATCAGCAATTAGGACAATTTAATGCTCACAGAAAGAAAGGAAACACCACACACAGAAAAGTGAGATTTATCAGGCAGTTAATTGCCAACCATTTAAATTTAAGAGTTGGGAAACTGTCATTTTAATTGTTACTGCATTATCCTTCATACATTTTCACGCTCATGTAATGTAGGAATGGCAGAATGACATGACACATTTTAATTAAAACACAATTATTTGTTGATGACTAGATCTATTCAAATAGTGCCTACTTCTCAGTACCTTTTGCTGTTTTCTTCAATGGTGAACAGCAGCACATCAGAAAGAGGAATAGCTCTAATGTGGCATATCTTTTTTTTGATACATACTATTTCCTTCTCTTTATGAGTTTCCTTTCTTAAAGCTCTCTCTATATCTCTGTAATGCTGTAATTTGCTCTGCAGAGGGTGATGCAGTAACGATATTGTAAAGCCACTAAGTAATTCACGGCTCTCCTTTAGTTACTGTATAATTTGTGACTTTGTTTCCCTCTTTGCCAACCAAACAAGGAAAACTCACCCCAATCTTTCATTTGTTCAAACTGAGCACAAGAGCCACCATTAACTTTCCATAACTGCCATTACTTTTTTTCCAAGTCAAGCTTACCACTCTCAAACACGACATGAACTAATTCAAGCTTTAGCAGTAGACCAGCTTTGAGCCAAAACAAAAGAACCAGGTGGGTTCTGGAAAGATCTTTCTCCATATGAATGTACACGAACCATTCTGGTTGCCCTTTCTCACTTCCCTTGGTGGCTTCTTCCCTCCCTCCATTCAGAAATCAGCTTTAGATTTTCTTCATGAACAGATGAAAGGGTAACTTCAAAACTTAGCAGCAAAACTAACCAAAACAATTTTTAAACTATGTCCAAAACAATATATCTTCCTTGTTTCTGAGCTGTAAAGGCAGAGAAAAGGAGGAGCCATCAGAATTTTAAGCAGTTTTTTCTCACTTAATGTGTTATAGAGTGCTTAAAAGAACTTTAGTATAAAAATACAAATAAAGAAAAAAACTTACAGCGAGCAGACTTGAAATCCAACGTGCAAGCAACGACGTCTTTGATCCCCAAGGAAAGAAAAAGCTAACCTTAATCCTGTCCCCCATATTTTGAACCCACAAACCAAAACTCTTAATTTTGGTGAAAAACACATGCTTTTTTCCATTAAAATGTTATGGTTTGCCTATGATATATTGAAAGGAGCAAGAATAACAGTAATTATTTCCTCCTTTACCTCTTGCATTCAGAAGTCTCCCCAATGACAACAATACTTGAGTTCCATCCCTTCCATATTTGAGTGTATTAAACTCTAATTAAGGACTTGTTCCCCCTAATTAAGAAAGATACCACTACACTCTCCTAGTCAATCAGGGTAGTGAGCAGGTCCTACCCCTCTACGCAGAGAGCAGCACATCAGCGTCGGCACAAAAACCTCAACTCTTCTGGCTCTAAAGGGCTTCATTGCCACAAACTGGGAATTAATGGAGCGCACAGCACAAAACTGGGTACCAAAATGAGCATCAGCTATGGAGGGAGGTGGCATCCAAAATATTCATTGAGAAGGGAACACCAGCAGCACATGTTAGATCAGCAGACTGACAAGACGTACCTGAAACGCTGGTATAAGTCACACAGTTAAAGGTCTAGTGGGCAAGTGAGCTCCTCATCACAAATCCAGTGTCTACCAGATGTAGATATCCTGAGATATTTAGGAACTGGGAATTGAAACTTTACCGACTATGCAAAAACCCTGAAAATAGCAGCTGTGGAAAAACGTGACATTAATAAAATTTCCTCTAAACCCATAATATTTTCCTAATATTAGACTTTTTATCTGTTGACAATTTCAATATCCTTTCTTCATTTCATTGTTCTTTCAGTATGGTAACACGTTAGCCTGGCATGTTACTAGTATTTAAAAAAAAAAATAAAAGATTGCCTGTAAGAACTTTTGATCTCAGGAATAAAATTCCAAAGGAAAATTACTTAGGTGAAATATATATATATATATATATATATATATATATATTTGGAAGCTCACACTGGAATTTCATCCCATATATCTTTATTTTTGGATAATGAGATTTTTATTCCTTATATCATTCCTTATTTTGCACTTATTCCTCTTTTTACATGGTAATTTGCCGGATTCTTTGGTGATCAATGCCTGGAAAGCCACCCCAGGCAGCAGCACAGCAGCCTCCGCCCTGCGCTCCAACCTGATTCAAGAGCCAGAGTTATCCGACCTTCACATAAATTCAAGGTTTTCTCTGTAGGGAAAACATTTATGAATCTATAGAGCTATTCTGGGGTAAATGATAAAATATAACTTCCCAGTGACTCATATAATCTCTTTCAAACTTGTCCTAATTAGGAAACAGGTAATTGTATTTGCTTGAGAGGTGACAGCTGTACTATAAGGCAAAAAATGCAACTTTCTGCAGTGGCTGCAAACTATTTTCCCCTTCTGCTCCTGCTCTCCCAGAGAAAACTCAGGAAGCCACAAAACAGGTGTAAAAATGGAACATATGCACATTCCCAAGACCCAAAACGGGTCTTTTTCCAAGATGATCACAGGTCCACCGTGTACCTGGCAGCAAAAACCTGCAAAGGGAGCACAATGCTGCAGAAACCTCTAAAGGCATCGAGGAGAAGAAGCAGCAGTTTTCCAGGATGATTGGCAAGAGGCAGGTTATCTTCAAGCTGTTGCCAAGGACCGGGACATAATTAGATGTCAGGCGCGATTCAGCAAATGCCACCAGCTCCCCTTTCCACTCCAGCCCAGTGCTGGGGATCGTTCCGAGCATCGCGCAGGCACTGGTTGGGAAATTCTTTGCCTTTAGGCACTAATTTTAAACTCCTCTCACCAATCCCGTGTCCGGGGGTAGGCATGCAGAATTTAGGGCAAGGGGGGAAAAAATAAATAAATGGGACATGGGAGAAAGAGAGAGAAGCATATAGAATATATTAATTGTTGAGATTCACAAAGGGGAAGATAAGACTATACCCCAGCTGCTTTTAGTTATCAATACGGTTTTGCATTCTCCACGTGCCGGTTCGCCAAGGACTCTGTTTCCATGTGCAGAATACGCACCGAGAGATGATGTGTTTGCAGGGATGGCATTTCTTAAAGGAAGACAAAAGCAATCAGTGCTTAATATATAAAAGCCTGACAGTCTATATAGGGATAAAAAAAGAAACGACAGCTCCCAGTATGCAAAACCTGTGGAAAAGCTCTTAGTCTTACCAGCGTGAATGGACAGGTGTTGAATACTACCTAAAATCTGGTTATATACATTTACTTCAAGCTCCACTGAAAATTATCATGCAGGACATGCTCTTTTCCTGAGTTTATTTAATTTTAGTGTCTCTTCAGTCACTGATGTAAAACTTTCCCCGTATATTCAAAGAGCTGAATGGCTTGGCTGGGATCTGCAAGATTCCCTAGTACAAGTTCCATTATCCAGCTCTTTTGCAGGAGGAAAGGCTTCCTGCTGTAGTTGGGTGGCGTATTTTGGGGATATTTCCTAGTTTTCAGGCAATGAATCTAGGGTGCCTGAAAAGAAATGGTCACATAAATATCATCTGAGGATTAATGCCTAATAGGAGCATGCAGAAACACATGCCATTTTACCCAACGGAACATTTGTTTTTAAATTATGTTAAACTTCCTGTATTAGAAAAAAGGGATTACTGGAAAAAATACTTTTTTAACACTTCAGGAGGAAAATGGTTGTGCTAATTGGGATATTACATTGTATTTGTTTGGGAGGGATGTGATGTCACAGTTTCTCTTCATTACACCATACCATACTGTGAGCAACCCACTCACTGGTCGTGCTGCTGCCTAAATTATATCTCTTACTTGAAAAGAACATAAGATGTTACCTTTTACTTCATGCACGCTGTGCAAATGATCACAAAACTCTCTTTTGCAACCCACCTTGTGACAATTAATATGATTTGACTGAAGGTTCACCCAAGGTTACATGTTCTTTGCCCCTCTTTAATAGACATTTGAACTTCCGCTAAAAGATATCTAGGGTAATTCCCCTGCCAGCAATCTCCAGAGCTGTCTGGGGAGACCGGGGTCTCCTGCTGTACCATTTCGGATAATATTAGCCCCAACAAGGATGAGACACTGTTTAAATTCAAATGAAGAGATTATTAAAGACCCTGTTCTGCAGGGAAATGGGAAGAGGCATTCCAGCCCAACCAGTAGATGTGTTAGCTGGGACCACACAGGACACCGAGGCAGGAGACTCCACTGCTGCCTAGCTTTGTGTGCTGGGAAAAAAGGAAAAATAAGGGAGGGGAAAAATACCCACTTTCCTCCTCCCTGCCTCCATTTTGCCACCGATGAAGTGGATGAAATGACTCCTCTCTTTGTGCAGGACAGATGTTGGCCATAGCGTAATGGGCAGGAGGGAATGACCGGTGGTGCTGGTGGGGAGCAGAAGACCCCAGACCCACCGTAGACACCACTGAGGCTGTACATTGATTTTCACCCATCACTGACCTGCAGCAAATTGGGAGTTTTCCCCCTGTGCCTCCTCAGCAGCAGAATTCAGCCCTTTGTCTCTTTGGTATTAATTGGGTAAAAAAATAAAACCATACCTGAAAGGACTGGTTTGGTTCTCTCTCAGCATCCTCTGTGCTCCCTTTCGCACCCTTTTTGTCATCCATGTTGTCTCCACCGCCCTCACTTTGTGGTTTGTAGGGAAAATGGTTCGCTGTGGCACTAGTAGTCACAAATGCTTCAAGGAGACCGTGTCAATGGGGGGCTGTCAGACGCCTTTGGCAGCACCAACCATCTCCACCACTTCATCGAGACATCGCTGGAACCTCCTGGCCATGGAATGGGCTCCAAATCTCATGGATTTTCACCTAAACCATCCAGGTTCACTATTCAATACAAGTATGGGCAGGGGAGAGAGCAGAGATGATCATAATGCTTAAAATTAAAAAAAAAATCAAAAGCAGGAGTTGCTTATTTCTGACTATATTTAATTGAAAAGGAGAAATATGTCCAAATGATTCCCCCATCCCGTTTCTGTACTGGCTGAGGAAGGAGAACATCACCCCCAGTCACCTGATGGATAATGCCAAGGAATGTTGTACCTGAGCAAAATCTTTCAGAGAGGCTGGTAACTAGTCACAAGTTTTAGATTTTTCACTGTGCAACTGTGGATTTGACTGAGATCCTTCCAGTGGTTAAAAATGGTCTCTAAGCAACAAGCACTAAAATGTTTTCCAATCTTTTTATACTTGACCCAGGATTTGTGCTGAGTTGGATGAGTAAATACTGGCATGATGTGACATTCTTGTTATTTATGTTCCATCCAAATAAGTGGAAGATAACCTAGGCAAATTTCCATTATCTAATTATAAAAACCTTCTCATATTCCCATGAAACTAATTTTAATTTGATGAAAAACAGACAACTTGGAAATGGATTTCCTACGATTCGAGTGATAAGATTCTTTCTCAGTATGTTCTCAATTTACCAAAGATTCCAAAATTGGAGATCTCTATTAATAAACATGGCTGGTTGCTCATGCAGTGACTTTATGTTATCGCAAAATATATATATATATATATATATATATATAAAAGGGAAAACGATTTCTAGACTTTGTATCTTCTCTGCTGCATTTAGGGGAAGGAGGGAAAGACCACACTGTGCTTTATTTTCAAGAGGGAGCCAAAGCAGCTGAATTACCCCACACCGGCTCTTGCAGAAATCAGATGAAGATCCTGCTTTTTTAGAAGTTCCTCGTGCCGTGTGAGGGTCACACGTGTTTAAAACATTGATAAGAATTTGACAAAAAAAATTGTCTGTGGAGCACTAAGAAAGAAAATTACAGCAAACGCGTTATAATCGCGATAGGCAGGCAATGTACCGCAATGGAGAAAAATTGTGGTTTGATCCTTATTTCCCATTAAGGTCATAATCCTGCAATTCTTGACACGGGAAAATACCATAATAGAATGCATTGCACAAGCAAGAGTTACCATGCAGACTACCAGAGACTCTCCTGAAACTTCTGCCGTGAGACAATGTGTAAAAACAACACGGAAACCTCAGCTCTGTATCCAACACACAAGTTCAGACCCAGGTTTGACCGCTTTTCCTGACAACTAAGCCACACAACCCCCCGATTTCCTGCAAAATCTAAGAGGAAGATCAATTTAACTAATGATGTGGGGGTTCTGTGTCCCCACGGACTTCACACATATTATTTATAGAATGCATTAATATTTCATTTTTCCCATCCCTAAACAGTCTTTGAGGGTGAAAAAAAGAGATAGCTTGAGACAGGTAACATTTTAATTGAAATTAATGGGATTGGTTTGATTTCACCTCTGAGAATATAAAAATCATTCATTTCTTTTTTGTCATGAAAAGCTTCTTTAATTCTCACCAGTACCCTGACAAGTACGACGAACAGTGGGTCACACTGAGAATCCACCTCCTGCCTCTCACTAACCTGCGCTGCCCAGAGCATCACCCTCCGGTTCATGAGAAACTAACGCAGAAAAAATGCATAGATGATGAAAAGGTAGAACTAAACCCCTGCTTTTCCTTCCTTTTTTAATGTCGGTTATTGGTCTACATGGAGAACACCATCCCTTGGATCAGATGGTGCACGGGCAGCTGTGTTGCCATATTTTCAAGGCTGCCTGTCAATGACTTTAACCCCTGACCGGGAACAGTAAGTATAAGTAGTCTTTATGCTACCTCTGCGTTGGGCTAGACCTGGGCTGCTAAACATGCCAAATTAATGTGCTGTACAGATTGCTGTTCTCTAAAGGCTTCGCTGAAGTGTTGTTGGACCGTTTACAAGAGGTTTGCCAAATCGCTGCAAAACTGAGGTATTACCAAAACCGAGAGTGCCGGCCAGCGGCAGGAATCATTTCATTACTCTCCTTTTATTCATCCCCTAAATAGTTTCATGCTGCCAAAGTAGGCGCATGAACCTCTTTGCTTTAATTTATCTTATTACTATGTATTTTTTCTAGAAAGCGCTAGCATGGGACTGTGTTTCCTAAAGCACCTGAAGTTGCTTAGGCAAACAAATGCACCGGGGTTTGTGCTTTGAACTCATTTCTGTGTTTGAAAAGCTGAGTCAGTGGACCTCGTGCTCCTAAGTCACGTAAGAGCTTTGGAAACCTCACTAAATCCTTTCACAAGCTCAAAATGGAAAACAAATGGCCCACCACCCCTGAGCCCAGGTTACCTCGCAGCTCTGTCCTCATTTTCCTCCACATGCCCTTCTTCTCACTGTCCATTATGAAAAATTGTCCCCTTTTCCATGAAAATCTTCATACACTTTACAACCTTCATTCATACCACAGCCCCAAGGGCAAGAAGCCGCGTGGTGCCGTTGCTGAGTTGCACTGCACACGTGAATTCATTCCCAACGCAGAGGAAGGTCTTGAAATTGTTTCTATTCTACTGCGATTTGTGAATTATAAATGGGAAAGTGAAATCCAACTCATAGACAGAGGTGAGGAGCAAGTAAAATCCCGCAGAAGCTGGGAGTAAATAGACAAGTCAAATATGGTGTTCTGCCCTTAGAAAGTGTAAAGACGGCTGCAAGATTCACTTAAAATTTCATTTCATTGCCAGCAAATGACATTGAGTATAAATAGGAATCTTAAAGGATTTTCTGTTATCTTGTTTAGACCTCTTTTGTTTATTTCTTTGGGAAAACATTCGAAATACACATAAAAAAGATGTCAGGAATTACCTGTGAATATCAGCCTTTCAATTTCTCTGTCATTCTCACTCTGCTTGTTGGAGTCAGGTTGGACCCAGGACACAGCTCACAGCTTGTTACCCCAAAAAAACAAACTAAAATGATGGTACAAAGACCCTCAGCATAAGTTTTTCTGCTTAAGTCACAGACCAAGCTAAACTGGCTCCTTTCAAGGAATTAATAGATAATAACAATGAGATGCCTGCTTCTCATTGTGACCTATATTCAATAGGGAAATACTCATCCCGGTGACACGTGGAGTAGACACCGGCTTGAAAGGCTCTGCTACAGCTGTATTATTTTTCACCCAGGTGCCCAAAGGATCTTCCTTTCCTGCTCACACCCAGTGTGGGGCCACCCTTTGTTACATTAAAATCTGCTTAATATTGGTTTTTTATCATTTCACATCATGGCCATGGTAATTGCACCCTCAGGAACAAGGCTTCTTCCTGCGGATGCTTTTCAATATTATTGGCACCTTCCTCATTTGGGGACCCGAAATGATCCTTTTTGCATTTTCCCCGTGAAATGACAAACACGGCTGGTTGTGGCTCAAGCACTATTTGGAGCATGACCCTCTTGGCTCCTGGTGTTATCCAAATTAGATTTTGATCTTTGTCAATTAGGCTTTGCCACTGTGGACCTGCTGTGCCATTATCAGGAGAATCACTGTCAGGGTTGGTAAGTCAGTGAACTTTGGAAGCCTTTTTGCCACCTTCCAGGGATGCAGCATTGACAATTAACACTATTTAAAAAATAATAATAATTAAAAAAATTTAAAATGTCTGCTCGCAACCTTATTTTTGGGAATCTTTGCACTGTTTGTCATTAAACCAAGCATCACTTGCAGCACGGAGAGCTCTGCCTTCCCATGGAAAAAAAAAAAAAGAAAGAAAAAGCAATTTTAATTTCTGCAAGCAATTTGGCTTTCCTTTTGCTCCTTTTAACGTTCCTGGCTTTGTAACGTACCCTGCGATGTGTTTGTCTGGGGGCCAGTTTTGCTTCTGGGGGAAAAAGAATAAAAAGTGGCCAACTGAACAAAAAAAGATGAATGCCAGGAAATCTTCTCCAGTTGTCACACAGCAGGGCTGGGACGCTGCTCCAGCCCAAGTGTTTTGTCGGCTGGTTCGTCTGGAGCATTGAACTGGGCAATAAGTGGGGGAATGTTGGACGTGGCATTCGTACTGGCCTTGTATCTGGTCACCTCCCGCTGCACCACGTGCCTCAAGCACCGTTGCAAGTTGTTCAATATGAGCAGATCGACTGCCAAAAAAACTTAATTTTCATTCTCACATTTGAATTCTGGCTCAGCATCTCAGTAATGTGCGACTGTACTGAGTTGCACTGCTTGGGACATGGGATCCACTGCATGGTCTGAGGGGAGGGAGGTGCCTTCCTTGCACAGACAAAAGTGTCACATGCTTCCCAAAACAGAATTTTCCAGTGGGAAATGCCATTTCATAGGTTTTAACACCACTAAGAGCCACAATGATCATCAGGTCTGACCCTGTGAGCACCAAAGGTCGATGCTTTACTGAATCAGTACCTGTCTTGAATCACAGCATCTCAGAAAAGCTACTTATGAGCAAAACCTGCCCAGTTCCTACAGCAGTAGTAGCAAAAGTATAAAATCAACAGACAGAAATAATGTGCAAAAGTATAAAAACAACAGACAAATAATATACAAAAGGAGAAGAAGTTATGGGATAAACATGGAATGCAGGTAAAATCCAAAGCCTGGTAGTGAAAAGTGCATTCAGGAAAAAAAAACACAGAGGAAAGTATACCTAATAGTTTAAAAATAACATCATGGAAAGGTAGGAAGAGGTACAACTAACACAAAAGCTAGAAGTGTTACAGCGTGCAGAATGCAGCTCAAACAAGAGGAATATCAGTCGTTTTCAAACTCCAGAAAGATATACAATTCTCCAAACTTATCAAACTTACAGTGAAACACTGGGAAAAATACAAAACAGATATAGAAAAGTACATAAAACATCACAATATCACAAATACATAAAACAAATAAAAATAAATATGTCATATGACTATATTTACTTCCTAGTCCTTCTTATACTGGCTGGCTGAGTTGTAAATTGAATATGGATGAAAGAGAGGGTAACATATCCTCAGATTTCAAACATAAATATGTAGTTGTAAAACCAGAACAACCCAGAAGCACATATGCCATCCACCTGTCTACGAGAAGTGAATATGTCCTCAAAACACACATACTTTTAACACGAGACATGAAACATTTATAGCTTGCGAGGGGAAATGGTCCGAACCTTCCTTCTGGGGGCAGGACCTACATTTCCTTGTAGGACACTGGATTTTCACCCACAGGGCTCCTGAGTTTTGCTGTTTCTGACATAAAGGGCACGTTTTGGAGGTGGAGAAGTCATTCCCCAACTCCATGCCGATGAGTATGCCCATGTTGGGATAAAAACCCTCCAGCACATCTCTCTCCAACATCCAGGTGATGCAGCTTTTGGCAATTTTCCACTTCCAATAACAACGTGGGGGTTAAATGTAACATCAGCTTTCCTTTTCTTTTACCACAACCAATTCGAGGCCAGGCTGGACAGGACTCTGAGCAACCTGATCTGGTTGAAGATGTCCCTGCTTATTGCAGGGGGCTTGAACTAAACGACCTTTGAAGGGCCCTTCCAACCCAAAATATTCTATGATTCTATGATTACTTTTTCCAAGCTGGACCCAACCTTTCCCGCATGTTTTATATGCAAGAAGTAAAAGACAAGGTGGCTGGAGTAGAGGAACCATGTGCAGGCCCAGCAGCTCAGCTTCTTTCACAGCATCTTTCTTGGGGATGCTACTGTTATTTAATGATAGGAAAAAGAGACCATGCATGAATCATCCCTGAAGGGGTTTAAGAGACATATAGATGAGGTTCTTAGGGACATGGGTTAGTGCTAGAGTTAGGTTATGATTGGACTCAATGATCTTAAGGGTCTATTCCAACCAAAATGATTCTGTGATTCTATGAACTTGGTTGGGTTTGTCCCTTGCTGCCCCATTAACCAGCAGCACTGGGGGACTGAAAGGAGGAGGTCAGGCCCTCAACCTCTCCTCTGACCCACACACACAGCATTTGTGAGAGCAATGAGGATGGGAGAGTTTCTGATACCTGCCGGGTGGGAATTAAACGTGGGAAGAGCGCCGGGAACTTACACACAGGGAAGCTCTGGATAAACAAGCAGATGAAAAGGATGCTTGGAAAAACAGTTGCCTTGGATGGGAAGAATCAATTTGAGGAGGACTGTTTACAGGTGAGGTTGCAGGAACGGTTCGTGGTGGTTCGGGGTATTATCACCTCCTTGTCAGTCACTCGATTGTCTCAACCAAGCGAATTTAGCTTAAAGTTTCCCATATTTTGCCTTCAGTTTTAGTCAGAACAAAACCTGTTAATTTTTCTGCAGGCACAGAGAGCAACAAAACATTTTTTTCATGTTTTTTTGATACTAAAACCAAATTACCGGTTCTCAAAGACCCGCGCTTTAGAAGGTAAAAATTTCACATTACAGAAAATCTCATGAAAAGAGTAAAGCAAGGCCAGATTTTGAAGAAACCTGGTTTAAAATTGATCAGCTTATTAGGGTTTGATCCAGTGCACTTTGGCATTGAAAGGTTTTGGTCCAACCCTTTAAAATACACACTGCTCATAGTTTTCTATTTCTCAGCTTATTCAGCGCATTTAAGAACATGTACTAAGCTGGCTTGGCTACAAATTAGCTGGATAGAGAAAGCCAGCACTAGATTTTTAGGATGTTTTATTGTATAGCCTGTCTAAGAAGTGAGGCACAGATTCTGAAGTTCATATATCATTTTACAGGATTTATTTATTCCTTCTTGCCAACACAGCTCCAAAGCCCAGAGGTCAAATCCTACAGCTCTTGAAGTCCATAGTTTTGCCACTGACTTCACTGATGGCATAATTTCAGGCATGAAGACTAGGTTCTTGCTTGAGGTTTATTTTCTTGTTTTAGCTGTGCTTTTAGAACCCTTCCAAAAAAATCTCTATAAAAAAATATAATGAGTATTCATATAAATGGCATTCCCAACTCAAAAACCAACTAACTATCCAAAAAATGTACCCAAGGAAATGAACGGAAACATACATCCAAGCCTGAATTTGTCATCTCGTGCTCAAAGTTTATAGCATGGGTTTTCAAATCACCTAATGAACTATCGCAATACACTGCTGCACTTTGCATTCTTCAGTGTCACGAAAATGTGTCTTACCTTCCTGGCTTGCTCCAGCCAGCACAAGCAATTGCGTAGGATGACAACACGAGCCTTTTGTCCTTCTTAAATCCTATTTATGCCCCACATCATGCTCCAAAGTGACCAGCGGACCTTTTGCTGGCCCCATGCACAAGACCGCTGTCACCCAGCATAATTCCCACTAAACATCCCAGCCAAAATAGTATTTAAGGGGTGAATGTCTTTCCAGATATGGATATGGACAGATGAGAATAATAAATGCAGAGTACGACTCATTAAATGTAAAGCTTATTTTCTCACACACCTGCAAATACTTGCGTGGATCAGTTCTGGAGAACAAAGCCAAGTTAAAGGCAACTTCCAAATATCCAAGTGGAACTCATTAACGTGGAAGCCGAGACTTTGCCTATGGCATACAAATTGAAAGAAAAGCACCTCATTTAATGGAAATAATATTTTATTTTCATTTCACGTATGTTTAAGACATGTAGAGCTAAAAAGATATTGTCTGTTGCATAACAGAATCTAAATTAACTAATGTTACAAAATTAAGATTGAAGGACATTGGCTACTGTGGTTGGCCCTGAACCTCCTTCTAACTGGCTTTGAAAAATGCTGTAGAAAATTCTTTTAATGATGTTTGGCCTTAGGTATTGAAATACACACCATTTTATTCCTCACAGCATCCTGCACATGTATCCTGACCCCGATATAGCAGAGAGAAGGCGATGGCAATTTGCAAGGACAAACTCACATGTCCACATACACACACCCGTAACTCTGGGGCAGGATGAAAATGTTGTCATTATTTAAGGCCACCACAACTTCTACACAATTTCACACTTGCTACAGCAACTGAAGCTCTACAGCTGAATTCTACAAGAGCAGCATTTTCTGGCTGAACATAAACCACAGCCAGTGGCAGCAGATGACTTTGAAACACCAGCCCTGAATAGGTTCAAAACCCTCATTTCACCGCTACCAGTTCCATGGGAAATTTCTTGTCGCTAACGCTGGCAACGACCCACTGTCATCAGCCTCTTTTGTCACCTACCCTCAGTCTGCCCATCCGTAAAACGGAGACTAAAAGACCTACTTTTCTGGACATTTGTTCAAAGAATGCTTTGGATGCTAACATTTTAATGAGTCAAAAGTGATCGCTTTAGAAAAGGCAAGTTATTTTACACTTGCTTAAATCCCTGGTCTTCATTACTAAAATTCTTCTTTACAGGGTGCATACGCACACACATACTTATATGTGTTTATATACACTATCTATATGTCTGTGCACACTTAAAAATGCATATTCAGACCTCTGTTAATCTAGGACCATGCTAAAACATAGGATTAAGCTCCAGTTCTAATTCTTTTTCTGCATTTTGCTGATAAACAAAGCTGGATCTGCTTGTATCTGCTTGAACTCAATGGCAGCTCAGCAGCAAAACCAATTGTAGAAATGCAACATCACAGGCTACAACAAAACTAAAATGACCTAATCCTGTTCCCAGCAACTTCAAAAGACCGGATATTTATGGCCACATCCTGGCCCATGCTGGGTCAATAGGGATTTTGCCACTGACTGAAATGAAACCAAGATTTTGAAATAAGGACCTGATCCTCCGATTGATTTATGTGATCTACAGGAACAAATACCTCCTGAGAAGATAGGCTGATCTGACATCATAATCATAGCTATACAAATATATATATGTATATATATATGTATATATTTTCTCAAATGACTCTACAACCCACAGGATTTTTTCTTTTCTTTTTACTTAAATGGGAAGGAGAAAATCTATATCTTGGAGAGTGAAAAACAAATTAAAGGTTCTTGAAGGGTGTTTCTTAACATTTACCAGTTTTTTTCCCCACGGAAAAGATGAAAAATTAGCTTGAACCCTAGAGCTTTTGGTCTTTTGTAATCTTTTCCTTTTCTTTTTTTTTCCCCCACAATGAATATAGATTTTCAATCCTATATACAGAGATTTCACATATTTAGATTTGAAAGCTTTCTTATTGTTATATGAGGCTGTTTTAAATTAAAAATGCATATGGGACTTACCTGTATAACCAAAATACAGCTAGCGTTCAGGCATAAGCAAACACCATATGAATCTGAGTAATTTTTGGATATATATAACAAAATAATCCCGGCATCAAGAGAAATACTGTGCTGTCAGGCTCCCCGTGATAAGATAAGAATCTTTGCTGTCTACTTCTATTAGGCTACAGGCAGGAAAGCATCTGTGGTCATTAAGGGAGCTTTGCCGTCTCCCATCTGGGTCTCATCAGTGCCTTCCGTGTCACACGGGACCTCGGGAAGTGCAAGAGGACAAGATGCTCCATCCATTGGCTTATATATATATATATATATATATATATGTATATATATATTTTCTTATTTTACTGCTCTGTGCTACTCTTCCGAGTTGGAGTTTGCTTACCTTACCTTGGACTTGTCCCATCACTGTCTCGTTTATGATTTTTCAGGCATTCAGGTTTCCTTTCCCATTCCCAATTTCTGGGAGTTGTGCTCGCAGTGAATAAACTCCTTTCTTCACTTATACAAGGGCTACAACACCCAGAAACCTGGTGTTACCGCTGTACAACACCAGGAACAGGTGCTGCTTTCAATGGAACAAAACAGCAAATTCTAAAGGAAATATTGTATTTATCCATAACATATTCTAATAAGGCTATCATTTAAATGACTTCTGAAGTGCAATCTTAATATCAACAAGACAGAGAACTGAAACAACAACTGGTTAAAACAATTCCAATTATCAAACTGTAACAATTAAAGTAGCTAAAAATAACAAAATTTGTACTTAGATATTCACTGTTTACTTTTTCGCACATTCTTCAACACTCATTTCAAATACCTGTTTTGATGAGAATTCCTTTTAGAGGTTTTCTTGCAGGGCTACTTGTGGAAAATGAAGATCAAAAAGGTTAAAAATTTAGAAGAACCTATGAACATTTGTGAAAAAAATACTTTAATTACAGTATTGCAGCTACAGGTAAATAACTGAAAACCAAATACTCTATAAATAGTTAATGGAAGTATTGTTCTCTTAGGAAAAAATTGACAGATGTGTTTGCAATCCTAACTCGCCTGATTCACTCAAATATATTCATGGCTTTGGTGGTTTTGATATTTTCATAATTTTTGCTTTTGAGGAGTTCCTGTTGAAATTAAATGACTGTTTATGTGAGTTTTGCCCAATGATTCAAATATTTGAAGAGAGATACACCATATTCTTCCATTAATCCCCACAAACAACCTCCCAACCAGACCCACGTCCCACAAACACGCGAACCTGCAGCAGCGTTGATGCCGCTGCAAATCGTGTAAGATGAGACCTATATGAAAAGAAAGCAGATTTTTTCCCCTTTTTTTCTTCATGCATTATTAAAATCGAGATTTTAAAAATTAAAACTTTATTTTTTTCTCCTTTAAAAAATGCAACAGATGTGTGCGAAGACAAAGCCGGTGTCTGCACTACCTCGTGGAAGCCGTTTTATAGTTATGTTAAGCAGTTACCGGAGGAGAGCGCAATGGAATGACTGCATGGATCTGTCATATGTTAATTAGGGGAATCTGTATAGAGCTAAGTTTTATAACCTTGTTCAATTTTAAGAGGTTCTTACAGTTACTGAATGCATTAAAAACCAGAAAATGTTACAGGGATTGTCCATTGAATTCTACACACTGCAAAGCTCACTTGTTGGGCCTGTGGACAGCGCTGATTTAGTTTTGCTATATACCTATATGAGCACAACAAGCAAAACAACGGTATAAAGCTGTGCAAATCAGAGTCGGTGTAAACCACAAGACACTCAGCAATAAACCTTAATTTGACTGCAAAAAAGCAATTTCTAAAAGACAGCTCTTGACTGTCTCTGGTTCCTCTAATCACATCTAATTATGGATAGATATGTTTTGCATGTAAAGCATCAGGAGACATGTTGCATGTTCGGTGGTGAATCCTGGAGTTCTCACTTGGGCAAAATTCCCTCTTAAAGCCGGTTTGCATTTTGCCTCAGAACTGCAGGTCAAACCCTGAGAAAAAGAGCTCTTGGTGAAATTCCTTAGGTAAGCAGAGGGATTGCCCTGCGAGCAACAGCAGCAGAGAATGAAACACAGTACTTTTCATGTGGTGGTTTGGTGGCTACAGCAGAAGTGACCACATTCACTTTATTTTACTCAGAGGAGCCATCTAATTAGCTTCAACGTGGCTCCTGTCCCTGCAAGCCTGGGGAGGGTGTGCAAACCCTCTGTCTTCTGTCTGAGCCATTTCCCATGATGGTTGGCCCTGCAAAGGGCAAAGAGGAGCCACCACCACCACCACTGCACAGGGCAGCAGATCCCCCAGCACCCCTATGTACCTCCCCAAACCAGCTGAGGTGCCCGGCAGAGGCTGGAACAGTTTCTTTTCCACTGTTCCGCAACCAGGCATCCCAAATGATCGTTTAATTCCCAGCTGGAGACAGAGATTTCGCAAGGAAGCTGGAGGTCAGGGCAGAAGCAGGACCTTCTCCCCAGGATTGACTGCAGGATACTCTGACGAGCTGCAGGGGGACCTCGCTGGGTCTCCATGGCCAACAAGGCTGGAGGAGGCAAGAAGCAGCAGAAAGGAGAAGGTCAAACCTTGGGATTCACCACCCACCCCAAGGGACACCCAGAAGCGTGGGGTCAGTAGCAGCACATGCCACTGGTGAGGAGGGAGGTGGCCACAATGGGAATTATCACTGCGTAATTCCCAGAAAATATGAGTTAATAAAGACATGGCCTAATTAAATCCCATGCTTTGCTCCCTCCCTTCTCCAGACAGTGCAAATCCATGCAATTTTTAACTTCAGGGCAGGGAATCCTCGATACTTTTCCCAAAAAATAACCCCAAAACTTCCCATTGAAGCCTTTCTGCATTTCTGCAAGCTGGGGCCTGCAAGACCTTTAGGTGAAATGGTCTGAATAAGAAGATAAGATAACATCAAGCAAAATCAACCCATGATCAAAAATTTTTTGTCATGTAGTTACTTAATAATTATATCAGAAATGGGCCAGGTTGTCTGATTAACTGTTCAGACCAGAGCAACCAGACTTGAATGAGCACAATATGTTAAAATTAGTAGGGTTGAGTACACAGATCAGGATAGTGATTTGCTGTGGAAATTTCATATATCTGAAATACATTCTCACAACAAATACAACTAAGATTTGGCTCACCACCCTTATTTCGGGAGATTTAAAATGTAACAGCAACAAATAACATGTTTTCCACAAGAAAAATGTGAATCAGCAGCTTGATCTGTTCCCAGTTTTCACAAGCAAAGACCCGTCTATTATAATCTTGTTTTTCTCAGCCATAAACATAGTGTGAAAAGAAAAAAAAAAAAAAAAGGAGAAATTTATGTTGAATATGGTTATAGTTATTATTTCCCTTCTGGGGATTTATTAAGCATGTGTTAGGAGTTTAGGTATAAAATGAAATTGTTTTTGCACTACATGGATGTCTTCTGTGACTATCTGTAAAATTTCATTAAGGTGTTAGGCTTGATATTGCAGATCAAAGTAATCCCAAGAGATTAAGGAGACCCTGCTAATTGACTGAGGTCATGTACCGCACTTCCCACTGGCACTTTGGCCTCCATTGACAACAGAGGAGCAGCCCCATCTCAAAGGACCATTCTATAAAAATACCATTTTCTTTATCTGTAGTCCAGTTTTCACACTGCTATAATAACAAGGGATTTCATAAATCCAGGTGGACTGATTAGAGTTTTGAGTATGTAACTTTTTGAGTAAAAAAATATACATGATACTTTTGAACAATTTTGACATTTTCTCTTACCCTTTAAAACTCACGGGAACATATTGCACGTTAGGTGTTTAAGAATAAAAAGTGTCAGCATCTATAGCAAGTTCCATCATTCAAACTTGGCACTAAAGAGGATATTGAAAGCATTGCTGCAGACCATTAAAACCAGCTTAATTTACAACCAAAGACATTGTTGCATGAAGTGCCAACTTGGTCAATAATTAGGGCTTGGAATATATATCCAGCTATGACAAGAGATAGTTCCTAAAAACCTTTCCCTGTTGATCAAAACATACAATATATTACTCTCATTTGGACAGTCACCGTTAGCTGCATATTGTGATATTATTGAAAATTATGGACTATCGAGGGGGCGTGGTGAGGAATTATTACTGCTGTCAGCAGGATTCGTGAACGCGTTGCCGAGATATGTGCTCCCACTTGGATCCTACGCTTTGAAATGTGAGTGCCAGAAAACTTGGAGGGAATTCAGAGAAGAACTATCAGAAATGAAGCACAATTTGGAAAATATGGCTTTTTTCTGTCTACATCATGGGAGAAGTAAGGAACTCATAGCCAATTGACCAGAAGTTTAAGGGTAAGATTTACAGTTGCCCGGAAATAAACAGGGGAGATCAGATCATACAGCTCATTAATTTAGCAGACTATGAATAAAGACGACTGACAACAGCAAGTTGAGTGAGAAAGGTGCAAATTAGAAATTAGCTGCCATTTTTAACTCAGTAAGTTACATACCAAGTGATTTTGCCAATGTTCTTTCACTAAAAGGCTTAAAAGCAAATGATTTTCTTTTCTTAAAAAGAGTGCTTTTCCAAAAAGATTTTTAAGATCTGATTCAATGATTGTTTTTCCTCAAGTTTATCCAAGTTCTTCTTGAGAGGAAGATTCAAACTTGAGGCAATGTCATAAGCAACGAGTTTACTGGGTACATTTTAATGACATTAATGGATGTAACAACCACCCTTCCATTCACCGGATGAAATCCTCATCTAAGCGGAAGAATAGTAGAAGGCTTATGACATACATAAAATGTGTGTCGTTTGCATGGAGATGAATTTCAGACTTTAGAAGCCAACAGAATCACATTTTCCATTATGTTCACCCAGCAGAACGGATTTCATTAATCAGCCTATCATCAAGGGCTCAGTCCTACCACATTACTCACACTAAGTAATACCTAAGATGCAAATAGGTCCACTAAAGCAAAGGACGCATCTGGAGAAGTTGTGTCATTCTATAAGTAAAGGTGCTTTAATGGACTTTGAGAAATCCCTAGTTTCACAAATGAAATTCTCGTACCCTTTCAGCTCTTCAGAAAGGTCTTGAATAAATAAGCTATTCAACAGAAGCATTTAATCGCCTATAGCACCGGGGAACTATGAAAAAAGTTAAACTGTTGAATGATATACCTGATGAAAACAGGTAAAATTTACCATATACAACTTCTTTAGCTCAAACACACAGTTCAAAGTTCCTTTTCTTTCAAAACTTGATTTTGAACTCCTTAAGCCACTATTTTGAGTAAGACACAGGAAGCCTCAAGTCCTAGTAGTACGGGAAGACCTGGTGTAGATGAGGCTTTTTTACTCCTGATTCATTGGAATTCAACATTCTGCCAGTGCTTTGATGTTCCCTATACCCATTTAACCATCCTGTTTGGTGGGTAGGTTAATCCATGATAAGTAATACCTGTCCTTATATGGAATAAAATTTCTGTTTTCTATCTCATTAACAATTCCCTGAAGTTGGCTGGATGTTATATTTATATCCTAAACAGTACCACTAAGTTTAAATGACCAAACTGACTAAACAGAGCATGAGAAATCCCAACTTTTGTATCGGCATCACATTGCCCTTTGGTAAATTCCAGGAAGTTTTTGACCTACCTTTTCTCCAAATGCAAATGCAAACTAAAAAAAAACCTTATTCTTTCCACTGAATTGAGTACTTGCATATTATTCCTTGCAAAATGCCTAATAGATGACAGGTGGTTTCTGTGCCTTTTCATACAGGAGGCTTATTTGTTGTTTCTTATTGCGATCAGTGGCATGTGAATCATTTGAAAGACTCTTTGGGATAAAATGTGGAAAAAGAATGATATATTTGTTAATTGTTGTCGCCGTTCTTGCTATGATCTTTGGCAACACCTGCTGGTGGTAGTATGCAATGCTGTCACCATTCTGCATATATGCCTTCAACATATAGACCTTCATCAACTGGCCATGCAATCACTATCCAACTGCAAAGAGCACAGACTCCACGGGCTTAAAAATATCAGGTCAAGTTCACAAGAGCATTTGCATAGGCTTTACAGGCTCAAGCACTCTTTCATATTAAAATGTGCCTGATTTTGTTCATCAGTGCATCTGCTGAAATTTGTAAAAGTTGCCATTTTATGGAAACTTAATCCAAAGAGACTTTTGTACAGAATCTCCTCTGTACACTTTCTAGTAACAAGGAATTTTAAGCAGCAAGATAAATAACATTTAGGCATCTAATAAAAACTGTCTGGGTGGTTGTTTTTTTTTTTGGTCTCAAATCTTCTTTTTTACATAGTACAGCAGCAAAGCCTTGTATTGTAGGTGAAGGTCTGTAAATCTGCAGTAACTGAAAAATAACAGAAGGCGCAGCAGCATTCTTTATGTTAGTCTATATTGATCGGCTCTAATGAGCACCAGTGGAGCTGTAGCTAATGGTGGTATGTCTGGTGTTAAGGGCAAATGTGGGAGAAGATTATCAACCCAAGGGGTTTAACAGTTGCTGGACTGCCCTCAGCCCTCAGGGCAATGATGCACTTGAGAGGTCACTGTATCAAATGAGGGAAAAGATTCAGCTTGTGCTGCTGGAAGAAATGCAGCAGGAGCCGGATTTTAGCCGAGACTACAGGCATCAACAAAACACTTACACTTTGCCGTTCGCTTCCTCTCTTCTCCTTTCCCCAACCACCATCTACCTAGCGTTGCATTTCTAATTAAGAATCATAATAGAGGCGATCTGGTAGCAGAGAACCACTCCGAATTATTCAGGTTTGAACGTGCCCACGGACAAAGTGGGCACCTTGGCGCAATCAGTGCAAGGGACTCGCGCAGATGCCGAGGAGAATGACAAGTTATGGTGCAGAACAGTTCTACACCTGATGCCTGTTTATTACCTGGGGGGGGTCACGCTGCCATTTGATGTGAATTTGCTTGATTTTTCATTCACTATGTTGCTTGCCGCCCCCTTCCGAGATCTGAGAGGGACGAGATGAGTGACCACCAGAGCAGGGAAGGCCACTGGGCTTCAAGGGAAAGTTAACTGGCAGATACGAGAGAATGCTTGCAGTAAAATGTTAGTGCAGAAAGGAAGCTACAGGTATTCAAAAAGATAAAAATGAACTGAGAAATGCCTTGAGGTGTATGGCATGTTGCACATTCTATGCTTTAATAGCATAATGGAATAATTTTAACTATGTGAGGCTCCAAAACACACCAAGAAGGTCTGTTGAGAACCAAGCAGTGAGATTTCAAATATTTATCACTATAAATACTAACATATATATAAAACAAGAAACAGAATATATTACTTAATGTTGTAAATAAGCAAATTAAATATTACCTTAGTTCCATTATGCCACGGTACCCTGTGGTTATGGCAAATTATTTATTAGGTCTTTAAAAATTCTAAGACATGGATTCCACTTGTTCCTTAGGGACCAATGATGGGTCAGATTATTAAAAAAATCTTCACAGTTCTAATTTTTTTGCACTTTTAATATGCAATAAGGCTGAATCTCACATTCTTTGTTCCAGCCAGGGATTTTCAACCAGAGTTTTGCCTGAACAACAACAAAGCGAGTCAGGATTTGGTCAAAGGCGAAGAATATTTCCTACCACTGTCAGCAAAAATAAGGCTTTCAGACTGTTATCGGGATGTTGACACAAAAATACCTGAAATAAGTGGAGCAGGCACTAAAGCTGGCATTCACACTCACTGGGAGCAATGAGGCTGGAGACGCTAAGAAAGGTTTTCTGCAAAGAAGCAGGAGCTGACACATCCGACGCTCGCTGCCTGATGGGCTCCAGCTCTGGGGTTTTGTGTCTGCCGGCTCCCACCACTGTCCATTAGACAGGCACCCGCGCCAGGGATGCTGCAGCCACAAGTGACACTAATGTGCTCAGCTGTTGACACCGGGAACCCACAGAAAAATGTGTTCATACCTGTGGTTGCATGCATGGTTAAAATGTGAACCGGTCCGGCAAAACAGAATGAGGGAGCGCACATCCCTGCCGCTTCTTCTGTCCCCATCCTCACGCCTTGTTAATGCTGAAATTTCCAAATATCCTAGCAGGAAAAATAAAATAAAATAAAATAAATAAAAATAATAATATTTTTAAAGTACATCCTGAGAAGTATTTATGCATTTCCTGCTGTAGTTTGAATTCATACTTGGTTTTGGCAACACCACGCTGCTGCTTTACAATACAAACATGAGTGCAGACTGTGTGTCCAACTCACGACATTTATTTTCTGCAGACTTGAGTTCATAAGCAGCTTGAGCGGGCTTTCTAATTTACACAGTTATTGAGGTTTCTGCAGAGGAAAAGCGAGATTCCCAGCTCAAGATGAAGCAAAGAGCAAGATAGCATGTTTCAAGTGAGTGCTCACCCTCTTCAAATACGTTTTATCTCAAGATATTTAAGCATGTGCTTTTCTCCTGCTCATATTTCAGTCTGAAGAGCTCAGGTACCCATGTAGAATTGGATACCCAGAAACACAACAGACTATTCAAGTTTGAGAGGCGGGACCTTGTTTTCACTCATGGACTTCTCTAGTACTCTAAACCACTTTGCACTCTTTGTTATTGAATTTTAGTTTCGGACATATTTTAGCTTAAGGTCATAGGTAAAATTACAGATGCTGTTATTGTTCTAATGATAGAAGGCACAGTCAAATTCTCATCCATATAATAGCAAACTCTATAGTGTAGAAGGACTATATTCAAAACATATTAAAACAAATTACATTCTCTAGGCACTTAAGTGAAACATTTTGTCAAAATGTTTCTCTGAAAGAATAATGTGAATAATAGAACAAGAGCAGTTCTGTGATGACTTTTTTCTTAAGGAGACTTTGCAGTTTTGTAATACATTATTTAATTTATTTTGTTTCATACCTTTTGTTCTGAGTGTCTGCGATCTGAAATCAGCTTCTGCTGGTTTAGCTGAACTGGTGAGTAATATCCAGGTAAGAACCAAGCCTTGTTGAATCATTCGATGTTTTTCTTTCCACAGCTGTATCTCTTTGGTTTGGGGTAAGTTAGAGAGTTCATCAAAGAAGAAGAAAGTGGAAATGCACATCACAGCACTGGCAGGACAATGGGTCTATATGGGGCTCACGTGGGACTCTGCTATATTTACCCATATCATGGATGTTAACTCCAAAATCCATTTAGTCCCATTTCTGAGGATATGAAAGGGACTTTATGATAATACAGGCTAATTGGGACAACATAAGGGTAGGATCTTGCTCCGCAACAAAACTCCTTCAGAGTTTAATGATGCAGGAGTTCAGCTAAGGGACCTATCTCAGTTTTTTTGTTTTTTAATATTATTGACTAGTCATTTTGAAATGTTTGCTTTGAAAAGGACACGCTATTTATTTTTTCTTTCCATTTCAATATCAAAAATACAAGATCTCGCTCTAGTTCAAAACAATAATCCATACAATGAATAATCACTCTGTCATATAACAAGTTTCCCTCTCTCAAATGAAGAAATATTTCCAGCTCTGGAGATTAAGTAACCACAAAATCTACTCTTTTACCCATCAGTCTCAACAAATCCTACCAAGTCATTATAACCTAGGCAGTAAGTAAAATTTTGCTGGCATATTTTTTTCCACATGTATTTCAACCACTTAAATGAAATGCAGCTATTTCAGGGGTTTATAGGAAATGCACCTTATTTACTTTGCACTGGAGGTTTTCATTTCACAGTATCCCAGCCTTCACCCCTTAAAAACCACTAAATCCCATAAGTGATCCCAAGATGATGCTGTTTAGCATGGGACTATTCTTTTCGACGAAGCAGCAAGAACGGCTGCATAAGCACTTGAAAATGTGCGAGTCTTGCCAGGTTGTGAGAGTAACACAAAACTTGAACCTTTTAGAGGAAAAAAGAGGAAAAAACCTCCAAAATGAAAAAATTAAAACCACTCTAGAAATTAGCCTGTATTATCATAACATCTGTTTCATATCCACAGATCTGACGGAAATTCCCTCTTAAGGAAACAGCCCCTTTCCTACTTACTTATTGATGACTTCTCAAATAGTATTGGCTCTGCTCGCTGCATCCAAACATCTTCCTTACTCCTCCTGGGGAATCCAGTGCAAGGATCCTCCTGTAGACATCCCTTATGGAAACACATCCATAATCCACATCAGCCATGACGGGGTGAAGAAGTTTCCTGGTTCTGATTGTCCTGATTGGAACATTCTGCTGATGAATTAAAATAGGTAAAGTGGCAGTTAGACCATTGAAACTCAAAACAGCACAACTGGCTATAGCCAAGAGGAGCTTGGCTGAGCTTTCTGCATATTTCCCATATTACAAGGCTATCTGTGAGACAATCGAGTGATGGAAAAGTTCCAACCTTAAAAAGTTCTCACAGGTCATTAGAAGAATGTTTAATACCAACATTCTTTGTTTGCTATTAGGGTGAAAGAGCTAAAAAATGCCAAATTGTCCCAGTGAAACACGACCCAACCAACATGTTCAGCTTCTTGAGGTCTATAGGACTCTCTCCTATGTCTTTTTGATTCTATGCATCTTTCTGTCTCTGCAGTTCAAGACTGACTCAACACAGGAGTCTTCATACTGTGGTATTTCTTAGGTATCCAGACATTATATTTATAGGAATTTAGCAAAATCTGTCCTGGCCAAGTTCTCCTCACTGACTGATGGTTTCAGGCCAGGTCTGCAGTGGGTCTCAACCAGTTAACTTCAACAGAGCTTCACTGAATTATTTGAGCCAAATCTTAGGCTTCTTATTTCAACAAAGGTCCTAAATTGCTTGAGGATAATATAATGACATAGTGGAAAAGATGCATTTGCCTAACTATTCATTTACTGTCTTAAAGATCAAAATATTAAATGTGATCTCAGCTCTGACACTTCCAGGACTTGAGCCTTCAATGGATTGCATTATGCAACCAGACTTTTTGGTCAGAGGATGAGATACTCCTCTTTTCAGGAACATTTTCCGTTTTAACTTCTCATAGTCAAAAGGACAAGGTTTGGTGTATCTATTAAAGCTCGTTGTGCTGAACTCTGTCAACAGATCCATTAGATGAAATTACTACCACTAGCTCCCTCTACTAGTTTTGACCAATAGTTTTCCGTCTTCAAGATTTATTCCTAAATTTTTCCTTCCTAATTGTTTCTTTTTTTTCTTGGTGGACCATCCCTACAGTGCTTTAATCTCTGTTGATATCAACTCCATTTTTGCTTTTGCCCTTTCCTTTTGTCCTCTGCCATCATATTCTCAGAGAACAGCCCTCCCATGACTATTTACCTGCATTTCTTCAAGGTTTTTTAGCATCCAGGCTCTATACTTATGCCTACTGCTGCTTGGTTTGGTCATTAGGATACTGAGTTCAATTATCCATCAATCTATCTTTTTTTAAATGCTTCTTTCAAGAAATAACCTCACAACATTCAAGCATGGGCTTGATGCCTTCCAAGAACTGGTTCTCCAGTACAGAAATGTTGCTGTGCCTAAAATAGAAGGGTGATAGTTTCATATTGAAACAGTTCTCAACAGCAGCAGCACTAACAGTACCTTGACAAAGAAGATCGCAAAATCTGATTCAATCTGGAGAAAACTTTGTTGGTTGAAAAACAAAGAAACGTATCATTTCATTACCTCATCACATAAAAACATTAGCAGTAAAAGGACAGCAAGGAGAGAAAAATCAAGTGCTGAATCATGAAAAGACTCAGCAGATCAAGGTCTTTCTTCTAAAAAATCTTTAGCAGGGAAAAGAAGAAACTGTGGATATTATTTCCAATTATTTCTCAAATTGGAACAGAGAAAGGAAAATAAAAAATACACACACACACACAAAAAAAAAATTCCTGACTTGGTGCTACTGGAGTTTGTAGCTGGAAGGAAAGTCCTTGCTTATATTGAAGTAAAGTTCTGAAAATAAGCAAAGAACAGATTTATTGATTTTTGGTGAAGTCTGGGTGTAAAAAAGAGAAAGAATAAAGAAGTGCTCTTTGCCCGCTATGTCCAAATGACATCCCCAGTGGCCTTCTTAATGGTGGGGGAGGGGAGGGGGCAGGTGCCTACCCCGGCACATGGACACAACTGCCCTTAGGCTAGGGCTAATGGTATTGGCTGAGCCTGCTCTAAGCCTCTCTTTTCTAATAGCCAACTTTCTCTGTGCGAGAAGACAGACAGATATTGATTGGTCCAAATGCCCTTGAGTTGACAACATCTGAAATGAAAATCCACAAGGCTAGCACAAACTTTCTGCAAGTTCAATTTCTGGAATCTGATTATGAGGCTGGACTGCAGAAACCGGTCAGACATGTAAAAGGTCTCCTTTTGTCGCCGGCTTTATACGTGTAATTATCGGGAGGCAGGCAACTTCGTCAGATTTGCCAGACAAATGGCAATTTTAAGAGGCAATTTAAGGGTAATAGCGTTTTGATTAAAGGAAGAAAGCCAGCCACCTCCGTTGCAAAGTTTAACGACAAAGGATCTAATTCGCAAAGACACGGGTCGCATTTCCTAGCTCTAAGCAATAATTAGGTATAAATAAATAAAATATGCATTCTCTTTTCATCTGCTGCTATAAGGAGTGCTTTCAGAAGTTACTGAATTGTGTTAGAGAAAGCTACACCATTTAAAAGAGTTCACCTTTCAGGGAAGTTACTTCATCCACACAAAGTCTAAGGTTCAAACTCAAGTTGACTACAAGACTGGTTTTATTTTCTATTTACTTTGTTCACTGGAATTAAAATATTGAAGTTACAGCTTGAAAGTGCTAAGGATAGTGAACAGAGAAAGCTGGAAGAGTTTGTTTGTACCTTATTAAGCTTTCTTTTTTTATTCTACAAATTCCTTCTAAATCAATACATTGACTACTGTATAAACCTTAAATAAAGCATTATTAAAGTAGAAGCAGTGTTCCTGTCGTGGTGGGTTATTTAGAAGCATAAAAGATACACTCTTAAGAATCAGTCTCATGCTAGGTAAAGTACAGCTGGAATACACATTAAATTTATTCAGTCATTGATTTGTAATGTTGATCCTCCATGGCTTCATGTTTCTTTTCTCATTAATCTTAGTTAACCCTCTCAAAACAATGCCAACATTGTCGTTTGATGTATTGAAGATCCAACATGCAGAGGATGCTGCTTTCTGGACTATGATTCCTGCCATCAGTAGGGCTAAAGTCACAAAACCAGAAAATCTTTTTTGCTTGTTTTTGTATTAAAAATAAATATTAAAAAATAATTTAAAAAAATAATATTTCTCTCAGAGGGAGAAACAAAGGAAGAAAAAAGAAGTTGTCCTAAGACAGGGCATCTGAATCATTTGGTTGCAGAGTATTAATAGATCTGCTGGAGGTCTTCTATGGGGCAAGGAGCAAACTTCTATGGTCTTTCCACTAATAAAAAAATCATCTCCAGAAGAAAGTCGCTACAGCAAGAGGCAGAAAGCTGCAAAGAACAATCCTAATTTATTAACTAAGATCTCTGCCTATAAAATGCCATTAACTATTTTTAGTTTCTTCTCATCAAAATAATTCCATCTTCTACTTCCGACTCCTTCCTATCCACCCAACTATCAATGTTTTTATAAAGAAGCTGGTTGAAGAGGCGAGATCATTTTTGGAGGAACCATACATTTATCATCACATGTCACGATGCATGCGACAAATATCAGCTGTTCAGAATAAATGGCCCACTTCTGTCATATCTCACTGCAAAACCACAACTATGTTCATAGCCCTTCTTGAGGATGCAAGTGCTTTTGTTATTGATCAGCTCTATGAGCTTTGATTTTAGCATCTGGGTTTCTTTAAAACTCATCTGTCTTTTAATCATCATGTCCAAACTTTCCCATCTGAATTTTTAACAAGCTTTGAATACCAACAATATATTATCAATATAGGAAAAAAAATGAAAAAAAAACAAACTTCCCAAGCTTCCATTTTGCCCATAATTATTTACAGGCTGCAGAAGATCAAGCCACAGATGAAGAATGGACATGTCCTTTTGTATCCACAGAAGTTACATTCAGCATCAAGGGGGAAATGTTTTAGCAGGAGGCAGACTATGAGGTAAACAGCAGCAGCAAATGGGAGTCTTGTTTCAGTAAATCCATCCCTTGAAATTGTTTCTTCCTTCAGTACCAAGTAGTCTTTATAATCTTTTTGTTTTGTTTTGCTTTTTTCAGATAGCTGCGATAATATTAAAACCGTGTTTCGCAGCAAAGAGCATTTGTGGGATTTTCCTAAGAGATGTGGCTTTGGATAGGAAAGTGCAATTGAGTTAAAGCAGTAGGAGAGCCCGGAGTCAGTGGGGTTGTTGTGATCAGTTGACCACTTCCCAGTAGGCATCTCTGCAGCCACTGAGAATTACTAAACACCATTTCAAGGAATATAGGTAATTCAGTCAACCAAAAAAACAAACCAAATAACCCCAGCATAAAATACATTTTAAAAAACCCTACTGGCAAGTGAAAAGTGGAAATCCGTTGAACCGGCTTTGAATCGTTCCCAGTTTACTTAGCTAAATAAAAATCAGATAAAATTTCTTAGTGTGCACATGGATTAGAAAACAGATATTTCTGCAACCACTGAAATGTTTTTGAGATAGAGAAATGACCAAGCTGGCTTTCCCCCCCCCCCCAATACTTAGAACATATCACACCTTTCATGCAAGTATGTCACAACGCTTTACAGAGTAAACAAGAATACACTATTTGGTAGGACAATTTGGAGAAGACATTCCAACTGAAGACCTTCCTTGCGGTCAGATAAAAACATGGCTCTCTGTGGCCTGGCCGTGATTTTTGCTGAGGTGTCCAGAAAAATCCTTGTAATCTCCGCCATATTTTCATACCATTTTTCATGGTGGATTCAAGCTGGCTGGTAAAGCCAGGACAAATATCTGAGGAGCTCTCAGTGCAGCTCATGCAATTCTCAGTCTGTTGTCTTTTTACTTAGCATCCCCGATTTATCATCATCAAAACAAAAATAAAAAATTGTAAAAAGAAATCCTCAGCTGAACTTTCACAGCCACTATTGACGAGTAAACACATGTATATATGTCCATACAGATGTCACGCGCTTTTTCTATAGTACCGGCGCATGCAAAATTGAATGAACAATATCTGTTCGTATTTTATCATTATTGCACTTCTAAGACAATACTCTGCTACCTCTATAAAGAGTGATAGGACAGGCAGGCTGGAGTAGCTGCAGGGGATCCTGCGCCTGTTGACTGCCAAAGCTGCTCACTACTTAACAACTGATCAACTGGCCCCCAAGGCAACAGCTTAACAAGCCCCAGTAGAAGTGGACTCGAGATTTCTTCCTCAGCAAAGAAAATGAAACCATTTACCAGCTATGACCAATATCTAGAAATCAAGGGTAGCAGCACCAACACCACTTCAGCTCCACAGCTCTTTAGAAACAGCAAGGTATTTTAGGATGAATTCCTAAAGTCGAGCATGGCTTAAAAATATTGCAATAAGAGAGGGGAATGTGATCCAGGGCTGCTTTGTAGAGACAGAGCTTGGCTTGCTGAGCCTTGCACACTTACTGACTCCAACACCGCCGGCGAGGAGGGATGCTCGTGGGTGCTCCGGGGCAATTCAGTGTCATACGTGTGCGAGAGAGAGAAAAATAGAGAGAAAAGAGAGAGCTTGAGTACCGAAATGCAGCAATTCCTCTGGGGTGAGATGTGGCAGCTGTTTACCAGCACAAAGCAATTCTGTGCAGCAGTTTCGGAGAGGAAATGAAGAATACTGTACTCGGCTGAAACTACAGGGGGGATTTTAGGAAGGCAGAATTTAATTACCCAAGCTGGAATTTGGCCAGGACACCAGGGCTCACACCTCTGCTCTGGTGAAAAGTGCCAAGAGGTCTTTAACAGTAACGAACGGTCAAGATTTTGGGTTAGTGTTTCACCTGAACAACAACGCCTTCAATAAGGTTTTGCTCCTTACCAGCGTATTAACAAAACCTTATCCAAAAGTCCTTGTTTTTGCAGTAGAGTTACCATGAAGAACAGCTTTTCTTATGAAGTTGCTGTTTATCTCAGGATCATGTAGAAAAAGCCGCCTCGTAACACGTCTTCAGGTCCACTGCAGGAAATGAAAGGAATATTTGCCATTTTCAGGCAGGGTAGACCACAGAGACTGCCACCTAATATATCCAGATTAGCTGAATCAGTTCCATAACCTACCAATAGCCTGACGCATTTCCTAAAGCATCCATACTCTAGTCCTTCTATCCCTCAAGTCAGCAGTGTTCTTCTTAGGAGATTTTTTTTCTTTTTAGCAATTTATCAAAAGGGAACTTGAAGCCAGTGGGGGGGTTGGCATTTTTCAATTTGTTTCTACGGCTCGCTTTTTATGGATTTAATCCTGGAGCCATCAGGAGAGGTGTGAAGAAAACCTGCAAGGACAAACCTTATTTGAAAATTGAAACAGCCTGTTGACAGCCCACCTTCCCGCACACAGATTTATTAGCATATGTTATTATACTTGGTGCATTTACAGGACCGTGTTACTTGGGTGACTGGGTGAGGGTTCTCCACTTCAAATTTCTCCTCTGTTTTCATTTCTGACATTTCTTCCTTAGATATATTCTCCAAATTAAACTTGCAGTTTTTTAATGTTGTTTGAGTCCTACCTCCAACTCCTCATTTCTAGATCATTATTCACATTCTCACTATATTATATACTGAAGAACTTGACTATAATGAGGTTGCAGATTGCTGAAACTACCTTGTATTATGTTAACCAGTAACCATCACATCATTTCTTTGTATTTTCTGCTTGTACTAGACTGCTTTACGCTGAGATTGGAATGAGAACTGTTTTCTGCTCCATGCCTCTGCATTGTCCTCTGCAGAAGAGCTCACAAACATTTTTGTAATGACCACATTACTGCTATTAATGAAGAAGATGTCAGCTCCGGAAGCCTAGTAAGTGTCCAGACATGGCCATTTGCAAAACCTTCTTGGAAAAAGTGAGCGGCCAAAAACCCTGGCTAACTCTAAAATGTCTGTGGCAACTTCTAAGAAATTAAGTCCTCAAAGAGATGAAACTCTATAACCTGGAGGTCCTAAGTTTTTGGAAGAACATTGTCAGACTTTCAGAGGTAGCTTTTGGGTTTGTTTACCAGCAAGTACAAGTGTTTCTTAGGTATGCTCAAGCATATGTATTGTAATCAAACTTGCAAATGCTAATCTGTCATAAATTACAGTAGTCTCAATCTGTAGAGACAAGTAAGGATGGTCTTCAGAACCTGCATCAATAGAAATGGAGCATCGCCCAGTATCACATTCAACACAAGAGAATGGGTAACACGTCACACACAGATGACACGATCTCAGTGAAATAACCTAAGTACAAAATAGAGGAACAAAACAGTGTGGATTTACCTAACAAAAATAATAATAAAAAAACCCTTTAACTTGAAATTCTGGGCATGACTGCTCTTGTGATGCCGCCACCGGTATGTGAAATTTGAGCTCCATGTCTGCCAGCACCAGGAGGATTTCAATATCACAAGTCCTAATGATTTCTATTGCCTCATCGTAGCATCCTCTGAAAGAAAACAGAGGACTGGATCAATGTGGTCATTGACTGGCTCAGTGTACGGAGAGCTGATGCACATTAATACCGTCTACATTCAACCGGAGCATTCCTCGGAATTACAACTAAAGGTATAACAACGCAATCTTCGCTTTAAACTGAGCAATCCCGAATTGACTTTTGCAGCTCTGTTTTCAAGCAGACACTGCTGGCTCCATCGCAAGGCAGTGTCGCAAGCCCCCAAGCATCCTCTCCATAAAGAGTGGAGTGTCGTTAGGTGAATTAACCCTCACACACAAACCATCACAGCACACACCCGCACCATTTAAAAGTACTTTTCACTTCTAAAGCATCTCTGTAGTGTATGTTGATCTATAGGTGCTTTGTATATACTCTTAAAAACCTCACAGGAGATGGTGAGAGGTAAGAATCAATACTCTCATTTTATAGATGAGCAACCAGATTAAACAACATACCAAAGGCTACACAAATGTTTTTACCACATGTCCATGAACTGGAATCCTACTCCATTGCTGGGATGCATATAGGATTTTCTGTTAAGCTATAAAACTCATCTTTCTTTCAACCACAATGAACTTGCCCATAGTGTACAACTATCCTGACATTCTGCGGCCTCCTTTTTTCCACCTGTTTGTTTCACTGATGCAGTATCACCTCTGTAACATGGAAAAGCAGACAAACCATCAAGTCCTGCTTTCTGACATAGCAGAGCAAGAGGATTAAAGAATAACTGTTCAGCCTGTAAAATTAAATTACATATACTGTACACACCATACCCCATTTCATGTACTGCAGAAGAGATCTTGTCAGTGCAGCTGAGGTCTGAGCTGGGGCCAAGGTGCTACACTGTTTATTTCAACAAAAAAGTGACCAGAAGGAGGAAATCCCTATGACCAATAAAATTAACACTGTCGTTCACTGGTACCCAGAGACCAATGGCAAGCTGCAGGTTTTAGATGTTTTGGGGGATGAATACCTAACAACCAATAATTCACCCAGCCAAGACAACTATTAGGAGTAAAGAGAGTCCTGAATATAAGTTTTAAAAGAAATGAAGCCTTAGATATATTCTTTCCAAGTGTTCATCTTAAATTTTGATTTAGTTCAGTGTTTGGTCCATTTCTTTACACAGAAAAACTAGCAAAAGCTAACTCTGTGCCACAAGACTATTTTCAAAGAGAAAGAAGAGAAAATTCACAGAGCAAATATAATCTTTCAGAATCCAGAATCTCAAAAACAGGATTCGAAATTATGCTTGAGTGCGTTTCAGTTGCATTTTTGAATCCTAGTTTGATACATTTCAACAGAAAAACATCCTGTCTAATGAACTGAGAGAGTAAATTAGCAGAGCAATGTGAATCGTGATTACCCAGAGCACAACTACGAAAACAACTACAGTTGTATAATTTCTTATTTGGTATATATCTTCTATACTGATTGCTGATGTCATTCAGAAAATAATAAGTAAATGCCTCAAAATAATGTTAACTTTTGAATATTTGAAAAATACTTTTGAATGTTGGGGTTTTTGGTGTTGTTGTTTGGTTTGGGTTTGGTTTGCTTTTTTTGAGGGGGGAAGGGGGATTGGTTGGTTGTTTTTCTTTGTTCTTGGTTTTCCTGTAGGGAAACTGGCAATTCTAATGTCACCATTAGAAAACAGATCAGTCATGAGTGTTATTTCTACCGCTTAGTTAATTCAGCATGGACTAGTTCTAAACTTAAAGCAGAGAGACCATTACTTTTTCCGTGCCACACAAAGTCTACAAATTTTAAGCAAGAATATAAGATATAACTGTGACTTCTTGGAAATGAAACAAAATAAAACAAAACAAACTTCTCCATGTGATAACTTATTCAGCGTATAGTCAGCACAACTCATGTTTTCACGCAGGTACCATTTACCAGAGCCTGATAAATTAATAGTAAACACACAGTACAAACTTCAGCTCCATTATTCTGTATCAGGAATGCTGAGAAATAATTTCTCATTATCTCAGTGACAAAAGCTTTTGTTTCTTAAAAAAGTCTTCTCACACCCCTTAACTTCCTACCTGACATCATTTCAGAAGTTCTCAGGAACCATTCTCCAGTATTAGCAACTCTCAAATGAGATAAAGTGATATCACATGTATATAATCATGGTATCTACAAGGCTAAAATACAGATAAATATCTATTTATAGAGATGTTTACATGTTTGTTTCTGTATCTTCCTTCACAATGTAAAAATTCCAAAATACCTGTTGTTAAGTAGCCCAGGCAGATGTTGTATGTGTTGGAAACTTCTTGAAGGTTTTAATTCCAACCACTAAATAAATAGTTCATGAATATTTTCACATCTAAGACTACCAGCAATTTTTCTTTTCCAGCGAAAGAATTTCGCTTAACATCATGGGTCAATCAAGTGCTTTAGTCTCTGGAGAAAGTGGAAGAAATCACTTGAAAATGGCTGGAAAAAAATCTTAGTTCCAGAAGGAGTTTTGAAAAGGTGGACTCAAGGTCAGCAAAGTGCTAAACGCTGTTCCCAACTCTCGCCAATCCCTTGGTGATCCAGTTCATACGGCAAGTTGATTAGAACAAGCGGAGCTGACTGCCTTAAAGATGCCTTGTAATTGGCCACAGTGCATCTGTTAGACTTGTAAAAATGAGGTGTATTTTATGGAAAGCCAAGGTAGACTTGTGTACACATCTTAGAAGAGGAAGAACAGATGCTCAGTGCCTTAAAAGATATAAATACATATGCTGTGATTTAAGTTGTAAAGATGCATAAACACATATTTTCAAAAATCATTCTCAATTAACCTTAAAGATCTGAAGACCTGGGCAACTTTTATGTCTAATTGGAGCAGCCTTCATATGATAAAACTATTTTTCAGAACAGAACTTCACCACACAGCTGAAGCATTTCAGAGTTGGGTTAGTCCCATTTTGTTAAACCTGTATGTGTAAAGCACAATGATCAAATTAGTGAATGTCATAGCGTTTTGGAAGTGACTCTTCTGTCTAGAGAACAAATACTACTATTGACCTGAATCCCAATAAACTGACATTATTATGTGTCAGCCAGTCATTTTTATATTAAGAATAAGCCAGTGCATGTAGAATTGATTATAAAAGCTAAAGGCTCTTGGGATCCCCTACACTAAAATTAAGCTCAACAAGATCCTCAGAAAGCTAAACAAACTGTCCAAGCTTGTGGAGATTTGTTTTGGCTGGGAATACTGAAGAAAAAATAAATAAAATAAAATAAAATAAAATAAAATAAAATAAAATAAAATAAAATAAAATAAAATAAAATAAAATAAAATAAAATAAAATAAAATAAAATAAAATAAAATAAAATAAAATGGAAGAGAGGACTTTGTGATTTTGAATAGGTCTTCCAAAACTATCATCTCACTTATTAAAGCACCTGCTGGATCCCTTATTTACGAAGAGGTTTAGACTAATCAGTTTATTAATTTGATTTATTCAGAGCCAGCTCAGAACATTTTAGGCTGCAGTAGTTGACCTGGCAATCAGCTGACTCTATTAAGTCTATGACTTAAAAATCTATTTATCTTCTTGTTTAACTTAAAGGACGCTGGTTTTTCACATCTGTAGATCCTCAGAGGTTAATTCATGTACACGAGATTGTTAGAATAGAAAAGGCAAAATTTTTAAACTATAGTAACATAATGTAGAGTAATATAATTATATTCAAGAAGAAATCAGTACTTTTTTTTGCATACATTCACATAAATATTTTCTAGACACAATATGTATGTAGCTTTCAGGAATAATTTCAGAATTTTTTTCACTAATAATTTCAAAATGATTATTTTTGCCAAGTTTCACAATATATTAAGCATATCAAACACAGTAAAATTAAGTTCTTACCAAAACTGCAGCTGTATAAAGAAATTTCTAGTTTAACCAGCTGGACTCACTGGGATTTACCACATGAAAAATACGGTGGTTTATCAAAAGAATAAATTAACACTACTGCATTTTATAACTATTACTTTGAATTTAACAGTAATTCAGTAAAATTATTTACCCTACTTCGTAACACAGGTGTCTGCAAAGAACAAAGTCAAACCTCTGTTTGAAGTCAAAGTTGTTCTGTGATTGACATACCGTAAAAATAATACAACAGAGCTATCAGTACATTGGATGAACAAGCAAAACAGAATGTGGGCTGGAAATCAAGGTCATTTTTGTAACTTTGTCAGAATTTTGCAAAGAGCCTTATTTTGACTCTAACGGGAAAGACACTTTGATGCTTTCCTTTTTAGTAATATTAAAAATCACTTCAACAGGACTGCAAAAGATCGGGGAATAACTCCATAACCGTTGTACCTGTGCAAAACTTTTAATTCCACGCTCATTTAGAGCTTCCATATTTCTACAGATTTTCCATGTAACAAGATTACAAAGGTTATGAAGTCACTGTAAGCTTTTCAATTTGTATGGATTTCTTCTAAAAATCACAGTTGGATGCATGAATTACTTGGTGGAATTCCATGACCGCTTGTGCAGAAGGCCAGATTGGATGACCATAATAGTCCCTGTTGGTCTTAAAATCCATGAGTCAATTAATATATGAATCTGATATAATTTAGAGCCTTGTTTTCTTGGATCCACTTGAGATTAAATATAAACGGCTAAACTTTAATTATTTTAACATCTGATATTTGTCAAGCAAATTACTTCAAAAATCAAACCGTGGCTTTCCATCCTGGTGAAAACATTTAATTACACTAACTACTAGTAAAATTAGTTCAATCTGGTCTCAAATGCTTTTGGTTAGTGTTAAATACTGACATGTCTATTTATCATCCCTCCAGGTTCTGACATTAAGTAACATATTTCCCAATTCCATCAAGGAAAATATTTGTCTACTCACCTGCAACAGAGGCAACAAAAACAACTACCTGTGGCTGTGATCTAGTAATTGTTTCCAAAGACCTGAGGAGTAATAAATATCATTATTACTAATTATTATAAGAGCTAAAAATGTGGATTTTTGCATAAGGTTAAAAACTTTTTAAAAAAATCATTCAAAACAATAACTCTAGGTTAATAAAACATTTATCAGTGACAAGATACCTGCAAAGCCACCTATTCTGTTCCAGTAAAGGTGGCAACACTTGGGCACACAACCAACCAAAAATATTCTGATTACTGATAAATCACCTTTCTGCTGAGGACCTGACAATTTTTTGATATCAAGATTCACATAGAGAAGATGTTAGGACTGAAATAAATATATTTTTATGCATTCTTTGACCTATTTTGCTTGCTACATCTGCAAGTCTCTTCACTAAAATTCTTTTGCATCGCAATGATATTTTTGGAAGTGGGCCGACAGCAAGCTAAGCCAAGAAACAGAGGAAGCCAATTGTCTGCTTAGAGGCAGAGTGTTGTTTAAAAGTGAAAAGTTTGCAAACATCAGTGTTATGTTAAGTTTCACTTACGGATATTAATATGAGCGTGTCCACAATAAGCTGAGGTAGCAATATTATTTTCATTTGTTCATACTGTGCATTTTCATCATGACAGTAAAAAAACATTCCTCTGGAATCACTCTAGCACTGCAATAGCTGGGAGTAGTAAGGTGAAATATGGCAGAAAAATAACATTTGGCCAAGCAACGTGTTATCGAACACTGTGACAAAAAATGGCTCTGATTTCAACAAGGTCACATCTTTAAAAAAAAAAAAAAATCACACGTCTTGAATGCATAACAACTCATTCTTACACTCTGAGTTTCACTTACGAGGGAAGATGGCCTGCTAAAACCCATTTTAGATGCACTAACAGACAAAAATTAGTGCCATTGCTTTAACATGAAGAATTCTACAAGCCCAAACAAACCCTTCTCAAACCGCAGCATCACCTGAGTTGCTGAGTCGAAGTCTGGACAAACATTTGCGTGCTGGTGAAGAGTCAACTACAACCTATCAAATGACCTGAGGTGAGCAAGGCACATTGAGACAATTAAAATTATTTATACCCACTTGGAACTGAACAAAATTAAACATTAAAATGTTAAGATGGCTTGTGTTTGTCCAAAACCAGTATGAGATGACCTAACTTATGGTTTTACAGATCTGTTAAAATGTCTAAGGCTAGAGCTAAGGTTGCATATGTTACCTTACCTTGAGAACTTCTCTCTGCTGAGATTCGAGCAGAATTTTCACCCAACAACTTATATTTCCCTGTGTTGTTTTTTTCCTGGGATAATACACATGCACAGGTAGGAAGGTGTAGTCAAACACAAAACACACCTCAGCCTGGTAGTTCTGATCTCCTTTAATCTTCCTCTCTTGATTAACAGTAAGCGTTTCTGTGAAGGACATTTGACGTGGTGCAATAGGTCATTTTTCCGGTCTCAACCTTGGCAGTGTAATCAGATACACGGCATGCTTAATAGAGGTCAGTTAATGCAAAGATTAAAATTAACGGGAAGTCAATAAGGGAATAATAAAGGAAAATGATCACCTTGTTGCTCCCACTTCGTAAGAGTAAACCTCACATTGCAGGCCAGTAGTAAAAAGAACAAATTTAGTCGCAAACGATCCAATAGGCCTTCATAAGCCCTCCAGCAAACAATTTAATGATTTCAGGTACCCTTTAAACTAAGTGGCCAATCACTGTTAAATCCTTTGGTATTCATTGTAATAACATTGATCATGATGAACTCTTTTGGTATTAATGTGGATGTAATATATACCTTTTTAATTATAGAACAAGAAAATCCAATTACCCCTTTGCCTCATCAAAGTTCTTTGCTAGCTGCGACTATTTAAACATACATTATGAAACATTCAAACTGAAAGAGATTTTTGTGCAAAGCAAGGGCCAAATCCTGCCAGATGCTGACCCCTCTTAACTTGCAGCAATTTTGGGAGAAAACGAGCATGCTGAGCACCTCTGAGGAGATGCAAGGCTCTTTGCAGGATCAAGCCTTGATAGCACAGGGAAAGGTAGAGGATGTAGTCATCAGCTTCAGGAAGAGCCTGATTAAAAAGGCAGAAAACATTTATTTATATAAGGAAGTGGAAGCCGTTATGCACATTTAACAGGATTAGTAATTGGGACACAATTTACTCTGTCGAAACATGAATTAAAAATGATGAGCTGAGCAAACTGATTGACTCTGATTCCATGTGCCACCAGCCGAACTCTCCACAATTTTTCCCCTAGCTCCAGGAAACAAGTCACACTCCAGCCAAGTCAACTGGAAGGAGAAGCTCACGTCCTCTGATGCCACCAGCCTTCTTTGCAACCCAGGTGAACAGATATATCGTGCTGGTCTTTCTTACACGGGTAGAGATCTGCTTCCCACTCACGGCACCATGTGGGCAGGGACTATTTACACAAGTAAGACCACTGAGATTTTCCCCTGCATCAATAGCCAGAAAGGTTTATCTGAAGGAAAAATATAGCCTTCCCAAGAGTTCAAATCCCACTTTCTTATGCAGTTCCTGCTTTAGGAAAACTCTGAGAAGGTGACTATAGAGCTCAAAATTTAGCTATTGAGAGTTAATCCAAAAAAAACCAACAAAAGTTCTAGAATTAAGTAGTCCTTTTTGAGCTGATCATCTGCTGTAAATAAAACTAGCTTCAGAAATATATAATTACTCAGTGTATCAGTCAGGTTCCCCTATGTGGTGGGAGTCAACCTTTTTGAAGGATGAGATCAGCCCATGCCCGGTGATTACGCTTCATTATTTAATCAAAAATGGGGGTTTGCTCAAATACATTTGTTTTTGTCCCTTCCTAGCAACTGGCCAAGCAAACCTCATGTCAGAAATGTAATTAAAACATCTATTTTTGGCCACCCTGTCACTTCAGTCCCATAAAAGCAATACTTGCCGGAACAGCTCCAGCAGAACTTCATAACATCACCAAGAACACAAAACAGTGCAGAAACCTGCTATTGACGGGAACCCGTTGGGCATTTTCTCTTATTCCAGTTGAAAACCACCACAAAAATCACACACAGAAGAGAATTTTAATGACACCTCCAGTAGATTAATCTAGGCAGAGCTGTCCCAAATGGCAAGCTGTAACCGAGGCAGCAAGGTGTACTGTCTGACTGGGGAGCAGGGGGAGTTCTGTACCACGACGATATATAAATATACTTAAACAATACATGCTTTTACAGCAAAATGGCACTGTAATCATGTCAGGCTGTAATTTGTAAGATATCACCGAGAGTTTACGAGATAATTGCCTGATTTCTATAGCTCCGTTGCAACTAGAACCTGTTAATCTCAAAAGTAGCATTCAGAAAGAACAACACCAAGTTTTCATGATGCTTTAATGTTACATGAGGCAGTATAGGATTAATAAAGATATTGTAAATGTATTAAATATTGCTCTTTCTTTAAAAATTACATTATAAAAATTTTTCTTAAACATTATTTGAATAAAGCCTCATTACTCACAGTCCAAAGAAGTTCATTAGGAGAAGATCACTTTGGAAAGCATTCAACTAACTAGCCTTTCTTCTCAGCAGTGAATTACATTAGCTACTTCCTAGTTATTTAAATCTTGAAATAAAAGATGTAAACGCTACAGTGACATCTTAAGATCATTGGTAAGGCAGGTCTTGCATGCACAAAAATGCCCAGCTGGTCTGGAGATAAAACAGATTGATAATTAGTTGCAAAATGTAGCATTTCATCAGGAATATTTTGAATAATCCAATTTATCTTTGTCAGATACGCGGCGCTTTTTTTTTTTTTTTCTTTTCCTTCGGAGGCTCTTTGTTCTTTAACATAATATTATAATTTCAGCCTCCTAATTAAAGCGCCGGTCGGTGGGACCTGCCTTGATGTCACGCCGCGGACCGGGGGCTGACGGCACTGCGCGGAGATAAGGTGCCTGCCCTGAGCCACACGCCACTGCTAACTACCGCGGCGCCCGCTGCCTCCCACCATCCTACAGAGGCTGGAACTGGTTTGATACGGGGAAGATCAAAGCCGGCGGGTTGGCAGGGAGGAGGGCCCGGCTCTGCGGGCTGGTGGGCGCGAGCGCGGCCGGTTCGGCAGCTGGGCCCGCTGCGGCTGTGCGCTCTCGGAGCGCCGGCTCCCACCGCCTCGGCTTCCTAATTAACCCATGAAAATTCTCTGTCCCCCGCGCTTGCTGCCCCACATAGGACAAGGGGTGATGGTTTTTTACCAAAGGAGGGGAAATTCAGGCTGGACATGAGGAAGAAATTTTTGACCATTGATGGTGGTGAGAGCCTGTCCCAGGTTGGCCAGAGAGGTGGTAGATGAACCATCCCTGGAGATATCCCAGGCCAGGCTGGACAGGGCTCTGAGCAACCTGAGCTGGTGAAGATGTCCCTGCTCATGGCAGGGGTGGCACTGGGGGAGATTTGATTGCCCCTTCCCACCCAAACCATTCTATGATCACCCTTCTTGTCGTAACCTCATGCTTCACCCGTTGGAGAAGGGGCATTCTGTGTTTGCACTCCTTCACATTCATGATGCTTTTCCCAGGAGACCAGCATCTTCGAAAACAAGCTACAGCTGGACCAGCTGGTGGCGAGTGCGGTGGCACAGGGCAGGAGGGAGGTAGAACCAGCCACCTGGGTACCTGCTCCCGCTCTTCTCAGCGGTCCTTGTGCCTTGAGCGAGCAACACACGGGTGCAGAGACCATCCTGGCTCCACTGCAATCGCTGTCAGACACCCTCTGTCTTTCCCTGCTCCGAACTTCGGCCCTGATGCAGCAGCGTGTATTTCTTAAGCAAACACTGCGTAAACACCAGGTTTACCTCTGAGCTATCGAAGACAAAAAGAGACGCCTTTGGGACGGTCCTGCCCAGCACAGCCTCACTTCCCAGCCAAGATCTGCACATGCTGCAATCACAGAACAATTTAAAAACACAAGGAAGAGTTTCCAGCCAAATTTTAGCAAGGGTATTTTCTCAGAAGCAATACAATAACCAAATACCTCACCTGGCAGAGACAACTCTGAAAGGTTTTCAATTAGCTCTTGCAATACAACAGTCCTGCTCCTCCTCTGCTTTGCAATCCATTTACACTGGTGGGAAATAGATGCAAAGTGCTGCTGCCCCAGCCTTACACAACCAAGGACTGAACAAGCATTTGTGATCTGCAACAATAACAACTCCTGCCCAACCCATGCGCTTTAAATTGTTCATCATACTGTTGGCTATAACTTGCGCAATTCATGAAACAAACTCTCTTTCACATGCCATGCTTTGAATTTTTTAATTTCAGCTGATATCTATGAAGAAAATTAATTTGGGGACCTAGATTAAAGTTTCGTGCTCGTTCTTTGCCAAGCTGTCTTCAATAAGAGATGGAAGTCATGCAGTCTTATCAGACTGCACCTCTGATATGATAATGATATCTGTACCGCCCAGAAAGTAGGTCACAGTAATTCTTCATAGCAGTTTTTGTAACCTACTCAGGGACTACAAGGCCAGCTATTTTAAAGATAATTCTGAATTTCTTTAATAAGATTTTATTGGATTCAGATAATTGATCCGATTATTGAAACCTGGGGAAAGTGCTATTGACCTGAATATATACATCAGTAGTTCTCTTTTTTAAATGAATTTAGGTCATCCCAAGCTTATTGTCTCTGTTTAATGTCGGGCAAGGTACTCACCACAGGCCTGACGAACAGACACAGGTCCCACGTTCGTGCACTTCCCAGGGTCGTGTCCTGTGTCTGCACCTACTTCCCAAACTACATGGGCAGCTCCCTCCTCCCACGCTTCCGCTGGGTCGTGGGACTTGAAGCCTGAGTTAAGCACATTGAGACTGGTGTCACCTTGATGAGAAGAATCATGTATTTTACTTTCTTTAAGTCTTCTTTTTTTTCTTTTCTTTTTTTCTTTTCTCTTGGTAGGCAGCATCAGCTGATGTCTAAACCTCTACAGTTGCCCATCATCTTTTTTCTGGTACTCCAACTATTTCTGACCATTTAATGCGAGGCAACTCCAATTTATCTTCCATGTTGCTCTTTGCTTACTTCCCACACCATCATCTGTAAGACTTTTCCCCATAACCTTCGAAATACTTGTTTCCACAGAACCTAGCCCAACCTGCCGTCCCACACTCTTCTTGGAGAAGGAGAACCGCAGCTTGGAAGTCATTTCTAATTACATCTCATAGTCACTCTTGGTCGTTACCTTCCTTGCTGCCTGGTCTATTGCAGCGTGGTTAAGAGAAGACACCGACACCACCTCCACTATCTGGGTCCTCTTGCAGAACCAGAAGACTGCCCTGTGAGGTGATCATGGAGGAGATGGTCCATAGTGATCATTCCTGCCCCAGGTCGCTGGAAGAGCTCTGGAAGAGCTCCTTTTCCCCACCTGCTCAGTGCTGTGTAGACTCACACACACACACGAAGACTTTAACTAGGAAGGAAAAAAATGACATTTCTCCTCTTCTTGCAGTTTATCAGGTCTGAGTTCAGGGCAGTCACGCGGCTCTGATTGCCTGGGTACGCCCCACTGGCTGGGCTATTGCTCACCCTATTTCCTTGCTTTAATGCGATGCACTTGATTAGATCTCGCACACCAGACACAGCAGTGATGGGCATGATGGAAATACACACAGAGACAGAAACCTGGAACAGCCTCATTCCCACCGGTCACATACAATGTTACTGAAATTATTTGTACAGCCGTGTCGTGGACCTACCTCTATCATTCCGGATCAGTTCCTGATGACTGACCTTCCACAGCAGCGGCATGTTGTATTCAGGAGTTCGAAAATAAAAGTCTTTTTCTTTTATACTCCTCAGCTGTACAGTTCTCAAAACCAAACTTTTCCTTGACCTTAATAATCTCATCCTTAATTTGACTATGCAGAGTATTTCTTCTTTTTACTTGGATTTTGCTTTTCACAAGTATTTTGTTCTTTATTTTGTACAAACTCCAAGCCTCACTCATCCTACTCTGAGCATTTTTTCTTCAGATAGCTTCTGTCCTGGAGCAAAAGGTTTTCTCCAAATACCACAATTCTAGCTTGTTAGCAGCTCCAAGTTGGTGTCAGTATCACCCTTCCTTCTTCAATCAACCTTTTTGAATGACTTGCAACTCTGAAACAAGGCTTTGTCTATATTGGCATGAACACCAGGCTGTAAAGTATTAAGTAATTACCAAGTTTGAAATAAGGCAACTATTAGGTTTTATATTGCAAACCATTGGATGACACTCTCTAAAGCACGGTCCACAGCGGTCTTTCAGATCAGTCAGGAGTTTCTCTCTCAGCGGCACATGGTGATGGAGGAAATCTCTGCGCCAGATTCAGGTACCTGAGCAGGAGGTGACAAGTCCCATCAATGCTGGAGACCAGATGGTGACCACCAGTTGCTGAGCCAAAGCCATCCCAAGCTTTGAAGGTCCACCACAGCCTTCCTCTAGTCCTTGATAACCAACCTATATTTTTTTTAACGTTGTCGCTGCTCTTTATTTCTCTTTGCCTTGTTGTGGAATTACATGCTCTAATTACGTAAATAAACAGCCAGAACGAAAACCAAACCTCTGGGAGATCTGAGGGGTTTCCCTTCCCTGCAGACACACTGTCCATTTTAAGGTTCCTACTATCTTTGCTTTCTTCCTTTTTTTTTAACTTCTTGTGCTGCCTAGAGGGGGAAATTTGCCACTAAGCAAGAGCAAGTCTCTTAAACTTCTAAGAAAATCATAAACAGGCTGCAGTCCCTTATGAAAGCGAAGAAAACAAATGTGCGAACAGAAAAATCAACTATCTTTAATTTATTTATCATTGAAAAGCTAATTGCATTCCTTCTCAGAAGCATCAAAAAAGCCTCAAAGTGTTGCAAAACACGAGAGCGTTTAGGCCACCCCCTGGGATTATTCCAGGCGGCTCCTTTTACCCTCCGTCTGATACCAAAGGAGACAGTTCAACCCCACAGGCTTCATTCCCCCAAAGAGTCCCTCCTGGGGTGCAGGTCCCCATCCCCCTGAGGTCATTGGGTGACAGAGGCCTCGTTCCTCACTAAGTTCCCATAGAATATCATTATTTCTTTTCCCCAAGACACTGTGAGGTTAAATGTGAGAAAAAAGAAACATGTTCAACATCATGAGCAGGTTTGAGACTTTTCCAGATGAAATTTGCCCTTGGAGGAGTCCTGTGGCATTCAACAGGTGCAGCTCCAGAAAGTACCTAAATAAAAATAGACTCAAATCCTGCAGACATTGCTTAAAGAAGAACTGAACAGAAATGATAACGTTACCTGGGATTTTTATAAAAAATCAGATTTCTGCAGTAAGATAAAACTCTCAATTAAATTTTACAGTCTGGTATAAAAAGCACTATATAAAGGTTGTTATTTTCTATAAACAATAAGGTTTTTCTTTAAGGCTCAGCAGGATTTTTCTCGGGCCTGATTTGAAGCAGCCAGAGCTGAGGACCAAACCAGCAAGATTAATTTTGCTGAAAGTCAAGTGAAACGTCAGGTCAGAAGAAGAAGAGCATTGACGTATCAAGACGATAATTTTCCCTTTCCCTGTTTCAGGACACACCGCACATGGACATGGGAAAGCTGGACCTGTCTGTGGCTACTGCCAAGGGAAGAAGCTGATGCCCAATGTGAACGAATCCATATTTTGTACTCAAACAATTTGGAAAATGTAATAAAACACACTTAGTGTCTCACACAAATACCAGCATCCAACTGTGAAGGTTTTTGGGATTATTGCAAGTTCACAGAATCCTGTTTTCCTTGCGGAGCTTGGCAGTGAAAAAGTGTTAAATATATGCTGTACTAAAACAATATCTAATAAAATTAGCACAGAAATTGTATTTTTTGTTTTATCTCTATATTATTTTGCTGTAGACACACAAGGAAAATATCTATAAATCTCTAAATCTGAAACTTGGGCTTTTACTTTCTTTTTGTTGATCCTTTCCAGGGAAATAATTGCGAGTAAGTTTGTGTATAATCAATATTCTCCTGCCAGGTTAATGGGACATGTGATAACATAAAGACAGTCCCTCTCCAAAACATATTACTGACACCTACTATTCGTCATTTCTGAAGGTGTTTTTTTTTCTTCAAACCAGAAATAAGCAAGGAGTATGTTCTTTGTATGCACAATCATAAAGTGATCATTTGAGAGAGCTATAGATTATCTGTGTATAATTCAATCTTTCATCACAGGTTTATGTTGGATGGGCTGCAACATTTTATATAAACTGTAAATGGTATATAAGTCAGCTGCATGCTGAGATGTGCTGTTGAGTTTGCAGATTAACAAAGTAAATGTATGAGTAGAGGAAAATACACCTTTTTCACCAGACAGAGGCCATCATCTCGTCACAGACTGAATAAATATGCCATTTCCAATCTGAAAAACCACCATTTCAGTTAGTTTTCAGAGCACAAATAAGAAGACATCACTACAAAAAAACACCCGAAACATTGGGATGTCTTAGCAGTCCTCCCTTAAAAACATTTTTTACATTATTTTTACAAAAAAAGTTTCATCTACTTCAATAAAACCATACTTTAATTCATCCATTTAAGAAACAGGAAAGAAAATATTATTTGTGCCGAATGGAGCCGAGAAGAGGAAAAGGTAAGAGAGAAAACAACACCTGCATTAAAGAACTCTTTCTCTCCAGCAGTTTGGTCAGCAGCTCTGCCTGTCGTCAGGGGATAAATCAATTTGCAGCAGCTGCGGACAGCTATTTAAGTGTGAGCCCTGAAGAGCTTAATTGGGGAAGCGTGTGAAAAGTTGAAGGTGCAGAGTCACACCAAGTTCAGGGTACACGCGTGTGCACTTGGATGTGGTTTCTAAGCGAGTGTCTCGCTCTAAATTCTGGAGTCTGTACTCATTATACGCTTGTGTTGTTGTATTTTAACTTTTAAAGACATCTGGGCCTGTTTTCTCCTTGGAGGATGGTGGTGCTGGTGGGAAGGGGCACTCCCAGCTCCGGCAATAACTTCCAAAAAGCCTTGGAAAAGGTTCAAGAGACACCACAATGTGACAACGCAACTCCTGGGAAAGCCCTTCCTCAGCCCCAGCAGCTAATGGAGAGCGAGATTACACTACCCTTCCCTCATCTCATGCAAATATTGCCGTCCAAATCTCTAATTTCTCATTTTTCAAAACAATGGCCCTCCAAAATTCTTGGACTTTTGCGGCAATGAGTCTTACACCCCATCCACAAAATGTTCTCACCAGCCTGAGACACGATCCCAGCCACGTCCTTCGGCCGTTCCTCTATTCTTGCATTGGCAGAAAAGGGGGAGGAAAAAGGCATTCACAACAATTTCTGAGTGGTACTCATTATTTGATATCTATTTACCATTTTTATTCTTGATAGCCACAAAACCCATCTTCCAATCTTGACAGGCTCTCATCATACACGAATCTAGCCCTCTGTCTAATGATTTCCATCAACTGTCTATGAACTTTTCATATTTCAGCTGTACCTTTTTTGAAATGGAAATGAATACAGTGTTCAAGGCAAAGGCACATCACCCCTTTATGTAACAGTATTCAAATTTCATTACTATTTTCTCCACTGTATTTGCGTACATCCTATGCTGTGGCTTGCTTTGTATCCCAGAGAAAGTGGTCTCAATGAAGAGAGGGTGATGTGATGATGCTGAGTTGGGTTTGATGGAGAGAAGTTACCTGGTTCTCACTGCTTTGACCTGGGGTGGATCATCCATTTTCTCCACACTGTAATTTTACCCCCAAAGGTGACATGAAGATTAAATCTTGTTAGTAACGTACTCCGGACTCCTCTGATATTGGATACACTCAGCACAATTCCTAAGGGGTGTAAGTTACTCCATGTACCATCAGCACTTACCTTGATGTCCTTCGGGGAGGTGACCGGGTAAAGACCACAAGCCAAGGCTGCGTTATTTCTCAGTTCAAGCTCACACGACTCTAGTGTCCAAATGAACATACTGTATGGAGCACTGCAAGAAATTATTTACTCTATTCAAAAATATTAACTATATAGTATAAATAATACTCTTCTTGTTGGGAGACCATGCTTGCTCTGTCTAAATCAGTTTGCTTTTGCATGTTTAATAAAGGGACTTCAAAAGCTGTTTCTTTACTCATGAATGGAAGTGACAAAATGGTATTATTTTTCCAAATATTGGAACCTCGATAATATATCACGCTAATGTCCTAGCCACAAAGGTATTTTATAACTAAAGCAGGGTGTTTTTTATGGGTCAGATGTTGTTGTCCTACTGTACCACAGCTTGTATCCTCCTGATACCACACATGTTTGTTCTCTACTTAATTTTTAATGTATGAATTTGTTTTTATATTAAAATTCAATAAAATTTTAATTATAAAACATAATATATCACACTGAAGTATATATATCTGCAGAGATGCACATCTGCGGTTTTACAACAGATGCGTGTATCTCTGCAAATATTTAAGATGCAGATTTTATCATTAAAACGAGCACACATCCAGCTTGATTACAGTAAAAACTTTCAGGTAAGCCCAGGCTGAATGCACCTTAATGGGTCCCTGATCTCAGTGAAAGTGGAAAGTTGATAACTAGATACTGAATATCACCAGGGACCAGGAGGAAAAGGCAGAATTAGAGTCGTAAGAAGCCAGAAGAAGTGGAGAACATCTAACATGCTGAACTAGTTCTTCTACAAATGTGTTTTTATAGGTCTGAATGCTTTGTAATTCGTTTGGGTGTCGCTTGTTATCGTTCAGAACGCCTTTCACCCTGCCTTTTCTGAACCATAGATCTACTTCGCATTCACCAGCAAAGGAGACGTTTTCCTGTAGGTAACTCATGTAAAGTATGCACAGCGTATTTTGTGTGAGTGGCTCTTCGGCAGGACTCTGAACATGCAGAAATCCTCAATTTCCTTTTGATTTGTAAACCAGAATTGATTCTACTGCCATTGACATGAATGCATGTACATACCTGCCATGTCTGTTGTACTCTGTATGTTATTTCCTATAAGCATTTCACAGATAGAAGAGCAGAGCCTGATGTACAATTCGGAACAAATCTGGGACAAAAGGGAGGGGATGAAAATATTAATACATGATCAAAATTAAAGGCTGGCTTTGGTGCCTATTTAAAGTAGCCCACATTTTTGTATTTTTGCAATGGCCATGTCGGTATAAACCAAAAGTAGTCCCAGAGAAAAAATAAATTAGATGGGAGCACAAGAGGGCCCTGCGGAGAGTAGTAATGCAGAACTTTTCAGAGCAAAACTATATAAATATGTCTTTCTCAGCTTGAACACCAGTGTTCCCAGTTTTGCTGGTGCAATTTTGGAGCGGTTCTTCCGGAGATGATGGAGCACTCTGGATTCGCATTGACATAAGCAGGGGCTAAATTTGGTTCGTGACATTCAGGGAGCCCAAAGGTGAGCCCAAACCTCTACACCAGGTGTCAGAGCGGCTGCAACGAGCCCCAAATGCCCTCCAAAGCACAACGAGGTTTGAGGTCAACAGAAAACCATCATGGATCTGGGGTCTGGCCGGGACCAATGGGCCACTGGAAGTTCTTTTCTCAGCTCCTTTCTCTGCGTTATCTCACAGCAAACTTTCTGTTCCTCAGCTGACACTTTCAAAGGAGAACATGGAACATTTAAATCCTCATCTGAATAACAAACAAAAACAACTCCCCATGAATTATCCAGAGAAACCTACAACACCACTCTGCAACTGGCTTTGCAGTACCTTGTGCACATAAAAACACATAAATTGGCATCTTACACTTTGTTGCACTAAGAATTACCAGCATTTTCTTTAAAGACATATAAAATTCAGTTCCTGAAATGTAGCATATTTTCCCATTCATTGCCCACATCATAAGGTTGACCCACATAATTTTAAGCAAGAAGCTGAAATCTTAACCAAACTCCACAGAGATTACATGTGATATTGTTTTAACTGTTTGCTGAACTCTTTCTGCGATTATTTGTCCTTAATTTTGGTGAAATAAAGAAAATAAATAATCACGTTTCACCTGGGAGTATGAAATTCTAACAATGAGTTTTCAGCCATGAAACCATTTTTGGGGAGGGATAAGGGAGAAATCTGAGTCTGAGAGCAAGGTCTGCAGGTTGTCTACATGTTTAAAATATTAATCAGTTCGCAACCTTTCTCCTCTGCAACAAAAAAAAAAATAAAGAGAAGGAAAAAAAGACACATTACACAGAGCCAGTAACACTCATAACCTGAAAAACTGTAAGATGATCCTTTCCTCAGAAAAATCCATCACCAGTTTAATTCCTAAAACACAGTTAGTTGCTTTTTTTTAAAAAAACAAATGGAATAGCTGCTCGTTTTCTCAAAAGTAAGAAAAGGCTGAGACTAATGATGAGTTTCTGTCATAATTGCAGCAAGCTGTCATCAACAAGAAACTGCAGCTACGACCCCACGTTGGCAGAACTCTGGGGAAGTACAGAAAGAGAGTCAAATCTTCCACGTCAAACTTCTGCAGATGGTGCAGATTTATGCTGTCTATTAGACTTCAATATAACATGCTGGTTTTCACCTTTTTTTTTTTTTTCAAAAAAAAGCACTATTATTAATAATCTCCTTGGCATTTACTACTCTGTGATTTCCTATTTAAAATGATGACTCCAACTGAAGTTTTTAACACTGTAAATAAACTCAGACCTTTATGCTTCAAGAATGTCAATGCTGTTGGTGAGGCGCTTTCCTTCTCTTCTTGCCTTTCCCTTCTTTCAGAAAAAGCCTAAACGCACCATCTTCTTAGACTTTCAAATGTGACACACGGATCTATTTTTAAGCGTCTATTTTCAGATGCAGAAATAAACTCTTTCCTTATTCGTGTGTGTGTGTGCGTGTGTCCCCTTTTTTTTAAATATCATGGGAAAAATGCCTGATATTATGTTCCCTTCATTCTCAGCACTCCCAGTCAGCTTGGCTGTTGTTTATACTGGAGACACTGGGAACTCTGAATGTGCGATAAGAGCCCAAGTTCAGTCTCCCTCTGCCTTCTTAGACTAGAGATAACAAATTGGGTTTTGGCAGGGGATTTAGTCTTTTGATACTCCCTGTGTCACAGGTGCCACTGTTTTGTAAACCATCCACTTTACATTCCTTTTGCTTATAAGAATGAAAACTGGATCCTCAAAACCCTCTGTAATTCAGTCTAGCGGCTGTGAAAATACTAATATTTCCATAATCCGAGTACGAATTAAAAGTCAAATTACTTTATGGATTTATTTATATTTGTACACAAGGGACTTCATCAAAACAGACCTCAAGAGCTGGAAAACAATTTTTTTCTTAAGCGCAGCTTTTCTCTTTCAGTGCTGGGTTAACAAGTTCAACTTAGTGATATTGTAAAGCCAAAAGGGGAAAAGGAACTGTACTCTGTGGATTTAATGAACTTGCTACTAGTGGTACAAGGCATCTAAACATATGTGAAAGAAGCGTGAACATGTTACAACACTATTTGGGTGAAAATGCTCTTCTTGGAGTTGTCAGGACAAGCGTCTAAGTGAGATTTGCATGTGGCTGTGCCACATCCAGCCCAGTAAAAACCAGTGGCCATGCACCTTAAAGAGCTTGGTCCCAGTGCCACAGGGACTGAGAGGTCCGGATATGTTCCCCTTCTCTACTGTATAATGATGATGTGATTTTAATCATGGCTTTGTTGTGAGTTTGCTTCTTATTTTTTGTTTTTGATAGCTTGCCTTTCACTTTTGGGGAAATCTAGTCTTTTTACTGATTAAAATTTGGGATTCTGGAAAAAAAATAGTGACCTTTTGATGCAGACTACAAAGTACTCCCACTAAACAGGCAATAAGTGAATCTAATAGACACCCCAACCCACACCAAGTCCCATAAAATCAGGGTGTGAAGCATAAGGGAGAGAGGGATTCATATTAATAATTCATTCCAAGCAACCCCCTGGAGCAGTTTTACTATGATATGCTATGCAGAATGCTTCGACACACTAATTAATATTTTCAAAGTGTTCCGCGAGCCCCTTTTAAAAGCACTTTTGCCATTCATTGAGCATTCTGCATTTTCTAAGGAAAAGATCGGTTCTGGCCCGCAAACCAAGGGATGAACTGCCCCCTGCAACCCAGACCCGCAGAGCAGAGAAAAGCACCGCGAACAGCAACGCGTGCACCAAACAGTCCACACTCGCCAGATTAATAGTGCTGGCACATTTGTGCTTCTCAAATCCAAAATTAACTGGGATAAATGATTCTCCCTTTGCAATACATGTAACCGAAAATGCATGTTACTTCAAGAGGTACCTTATAATTGCAGGGAAGTGTCCCTGCCACACTCCCCTTTCGAGCTAATGCAGAAAGAAAAGCACCAGACGTAACTTGGTACTGACACAAAACTAACTTCCTACACACAAAGCTGTTGTTTAGTGCAATAAGTGAGAGCATTTCCGCTACATATTTACAAAACAGCCCAATTTCTTACTCCAATTAACAAGAAAATATAGCAAAGTTCTATTCAGCAATTAATAAAAGTGGAGTTTTATGAGTAATGGATTTAACCCAGAATTTCCACGTCAGTAGAAAAAATATATCTCTAACAATACCTCAGCATATGTCTCCATTGTATTTCTACTAAATGCACTATAACACTTTAAAAATAAAGAACCAGGGATGACGTGTGACCTGCTCATGCTCCCAAATCGTAACAAAAGAATTTATTTAGTAAGAATGAGGTAGAACTCTGTCCAAATGCTTGTTTCCTGGTTTGTACAAATAGTCTCTTGACTAATTAAGCGCTAAAGAATTCAAGGAGTGAATTAGTTTTAACCTCTGGAATGCTTGGTAAAAGTGGGGGGGCTTGTAAGAAAATGACCCAGGACTCAGTTCAGCAAAAATTGACTGGTTTGAGATGGAAAAGACGGAGAATTAAGCTGCCTATGCAGGGCATGTACAAGTTTCCCACACCCATCTAAAACACAGGACCTCCTCATCCTTTGAAGACCCAGTTTTCGCAGTCTATCTGCACAGGGCTCACCGTATCTCTCCTTCTGGGGCAAATGTCAGGATTTGACCGCAAAGAAGTGCCGTCAGCCAGCTACTAATACAGATTGCGTGTTAAACTGTCTTGACATTTATGAAGAAGCAAAAAAAAATAAGATCATCCACCATGCAGATGAATCAGCTGCTGCTCAACGGGCTCTGCGGACGTGCAGCAATAAGCAGTGCAGGGACTGTGCTTCTCCACACAAATCTACAGTAGTTCTGCCAATGCAAATATTAATAATCAAGATAATCGTGTTGATTTTGGACACTCCCTTGAGAATGCCCTCTAACCCCAGCTTGGCAATTTTCGAGAGATGTAATCTAGCACAGCTCTGAATCCGCTCTCTCCCCAACCGCTCTCAAAAGTGCCCCCGCGGGTGTTTGGCGATGCTGAGAACAGGACCCCGCAGCCCACAAACACCCGGAAAGTAGCAGAAATAGTCAATGAGAAGCCAAGATGACATGGGTTAGGAACCATTAGTCCCAGCTCCTGCCCTGCCACCCCAATATTCGTCAGTATACCAGACACCCCAGGAACAGGAGTGGACGTCTTCTGCCTGCAGAGATCCCAATGAGGTACCAGCCCCTCTCCTAATGTGCTGGCACCTTTAGGATGTGCATTATGCTCATACTTTAAGGATGTGTATTAAATTGGTACTTTTAGTATGTCCATCACACCAGCACCTGTAGGATGTGCCTTATATTGGTACCTTTAAGATATGCCTCACACTGATACCTTTAGGATGCGCCTCACACCGATACCTTTAGGATGCGCCTTATGTTGGCACCTTTAGGATGTGCCTTATGTTGGCACCTTTAGGATGCGCATCACGCTGGCACCTGAGAAGCATCCCCGCAAAGGGCTCATTTGGTGTGCAGGGGGTCAGAAATTTTTGCAACATGCCCTTGATTTTTCCCATGCAGCGACACTTTGCTCCTTAGTTTTAATAAGGGGTCGCGCACAGTTTTGCAAGATTAAATCCAACTCCAGCAGCACGGGCTGGTTGGTGTGGGAACGGCTGACACGGGGGTGATGCAAAGACCCTCTGAGCTTCATCCCTGATTCAGCTGCTGCCCTGCCTGGTGATGATATGGCCCTTTCATTTTTTTGAATCAATGAAATGGCAACACAAAACCCTTGAAAAATGGGTTGGCGTGCACTGCCCTAGCAGGAGCGGTGACATTAGGTGCTGGTGGTCAAGACCTGATACAGAAGTTTGAAGCTCCGGATCCAATAGGTAGATGGAGTGAAGCAATAAGCAGTGGAGGGACTGTGCTTCTCCACACAAATCTACAGTAGTTCTATAGATCAAGTGAAGAAGGGAACAAAGGAGCAAGGTCTTGGGTTTTTTTCCTTTCCAGGAAAACATATCAGGTCAGCAACCCGCACACAAACCCAGGGCGAGCTGCTGCCTGTGCAACCACCCTGTACCGTGAAGCTGCAGACCCAGAAAATCCCTCCAGACCCTCGACCACAAAACCCGCAAACCCACCCGGGCAGGCAGGGGTGAAAGGAGCAGAAATTGCTTCCATGGCTGCGCTGGTGTGCGGTGATTTGCTGACTTTTCCGACAGACACACACATACCTCCCAGCCAGGGCGATACAGCCATCGGGATAACTGCACCGTGAGGACAGGATCTGCCCCCACCACCCCTCCCACACGCGCTTTACCGAGTCAGTTTAGCACTCTTAGAATCTGCCAGATTGATAGCAATGAATTCTTCTCTTTGAAAGACACTTAATAGCTAAAACTGTTGGAAAAAACATCCCACACTCCTGACTTCAGTACACCTTAGGCTGTGTGAAATAAGCTACAAAACAAAAAAATATGACCTTTTTTCCCCCATAAATGTCCAAACACAAGCTTGTTCTTAGGCTGCAGTGTTTGCAGCCCCATTGACACTTTTTTAAACAGTTTTTTTTGGTGCATCTAAACCAGTGTTTCCAGCAGGTCTTCCTTGCCCTTCAGCCACTCAAGGCACTGAGCCCTGTTCCCTCCTGCAAAACAGGGAGCGCGGCAGGTGCGGGAGGATCCAGCCCGGGGTGGCCCTTGGGGTGCAGGGACACGTTGGGGTGGGCTGGGGACAACCTGGGACATTATTTCAAGGGGGGACTCCAAGTTTCACGTGCCGCATCCCCCTCCATCTCCTTCTCCTTTGCTTTTGATGGGGGAAACAAAATAGGCTTCTTATTAAATGCTGAGAGTTGGATGAAATCTTTTGAAAGCTTAAGAGTGCCATCGTGTGGATAAGGGACTCGGTGTCCCCGCTCCTGGCATGCACCGTCCCCAAAAAGCCATGGATGAGGGATTCAAACCCCGGCTGCCCCAACACGGGGATATTTCACTTGCAAAACAACACAACCCCTCCGTTTTCTCACTATTCCCACCCAGAACATTTCAGGGGTGGTGGGATTTGGTACCAGGCAAAAATCTCACCAAGGGCCAAAGAACAAGAGCCAGAGCATGGGATGAACCTTCCGAAACACCCAAGTGGTTTGTGAGCACAAACCTCAGCAGCTTCCAAGGGAGCTGGTCCACCAGGAAACACAGAAATGGTTCTAAAGCCTCTTCTTCCCCCACCAAACATGCATATCTCTAATTTCCTAATGAATATCTTATGTCTAATTTCCTAATGAATCTAATTTTGGGGTTCCACTGACTCGCTCACTCCACACTTGCAATATTCTTCACTCCTCCTTCAATCAATCATCATTTTTTTAATCATCATTTGTTGTTATCGTTGTTATTCGTATTGTCACTGCACTTTATTATTAGTTCATCCTTTTCTCTTTTTTGTTTCTAGAACACGCTTTGTCCTGGCACAAACCACAGGAAACCAAACACACCGTGGTACACAGAAGCAAGAAGAAAACAAACGGCTTCATCCTGAAGCTTTTCCCTTTGTGCTTTTGGGCTCTGGGGCTATTTGCATCTCTGAGTTTCATGTGTTACTTGATTTTAATTACCAAATTTTAAAAAACAAAAAGGTAAATTGCGATTTGTGCCTGTGGTTTAGTAATATGCAAAAGATCATCTTTCTGATATTAAAAACCTGTAAGGTTTTAAATTCCATACATCTTTCAGCAAAAAAATGGAAACAACTGAGATTTCCTAAAGCGGGCTACATATTCACACACACACACAAAAACCCCAAAAGGTAAGGATTTTTTATCTTTAGATTTGAATGGTCATGGGCAGGCAAAGACATTTTCTTTTTTGTTCAAGTAACTGATGTTAATTAATGAAATACTGTTAACAAGGTATTTAAAGACATGGGACTGATCCTTCTCTGAACTTGATGGCCTAATTCCTTCCAGCAGGTCTGGGCTAAATATCTGGGGGTATTTGTCAGCCAGTTTTTAATCCAGGTGCATTGAAGACAAGGGAATTACTCACATTGCCTTGATGAAGGTGTCTTCAAGCCCCTAGAGAACATATTTTTCTTTATATATATATATATATATATAAAATTAAACAATTTGAGCCCCAAATTTGACACGGCTGCCCTGAAACTGTTACACTCTACTAAAGAGCAGCCTCTGGATCCCAAGTATTTGCTTCTTTTTAAAAGAATTTGCAAATTCTTTTAAAAAATTGGGGGGGGGGGGGGGGGGTGTGATATTTTTAGTAAAAAACCCAAAGCCAGAAAACGAAGCAACATTTTACCCGAAATCCTGGTGGGGAGTTACACTCAGCATCGTGCCCAGGGCACACGGACCTGTGTATTACAATAACATGAAGCAACACAGAAAGTGGGAACATCAGGGCAGGAAATTGCATCTGATTTGTTTTAAATTCACAGAAGTCTTAATCTTTTGGGAGGTATTTTTACTTTACATATTTGTTAATGCGAAATGTTCTCTTTGCCAAATATGCTTAATATGCAAGTGGAAAGTGATTCTGTGTTTGCCTCCTTACGCTTCCTAAACGGAAAATAAATCTGCTTTTGCATTGCACAGATTTCCCTCATACGCCCGTCCTTTAAAATGCCAGCTGAGAAAGTACAAGCACAAATGTCACTGGGAGGGTGGGATTTTCCTTTGTTGTAAAAACACCTTTTGTCAGAAAATTCCTCCTTTTTGAACCAGATATTGTTGTGGATTTGGGAGAAATAGTACAAAGCCTTTAACCCAGGGCACATTTATTCCGAGTGTTAAATCTCAGCAACTCAGTGGCTCTTATAAACTTCATTTTAAAAGCAAACTAGATGTGGGCTATTACAGCCTTGAAATTGAATAATTCCTATTATTTGCAAACATTTAGGAAAGCTGCTGAACGCGAACGAATAAATATTTTGAAAAGTACTGAAATCTGTCCTTCAGCAACAGGGGGAAAGAGACGTGCCAGCAGCCAGGAAGAAAAGCATCTCTGTGTCAAACAAATTGCATTTTGCAGAAGTAAAGGACCAGTTTGAAGATCATCCACCCAGCTCTGCCAAATAAAAGTCCACCAAGAATTCCCCTCTGGATGATGCTAAATGAGTCGTCCGCCCCATCCAACCCAATTCAAACAGGGAAAACCCAAAAATAAGGGAAAATATTTCCCCAGGTAAAGGAACAACCTGCAGAAAATGCCCCAGTGACCCCCCCAAAAAAGCTTTAGTTGCGCAGACCAGTCCAAAGCGTGAAGCTATTTGGGGTCTGAAACAAGCCCCCTCTCATCGGCATTACTTCTATTACTGCCTTTGTCATCAGTCATATGATGGTAATAAAATTTGTAACTGTTTCACTTACACTAGTGCTGCGATTTACCTAGTCTAATAGACAATGCAAATGCTAAAAGGCACATATACATCTTCATTATATAAGCTTGTGCCTGAGTCATTTTCCTCCAGAGACAGTTTTATTCATTTTTATACAATTTGCCTACTGTACAGTGCAGATGGTTTCTATTAAGTAAAATATCTGTTTGCTTCCAAATTTTTAGTTTTCATGATTAAATTACTTTAAAATGATGGTACATTTTGTTATCCTCTTTCATGACTTCATTTAGTTGCAATAGCACAAGTATAAACTCTAAAACGCAGTTTCATCCACTCAGAAAATTGATATTTTGACCACATGCTGAGGATTCCCTAGGTCTGCTTGCTACATGCTGCAGCATTTTCCTGTAAGTCTTAACTATGAGAATTATTTACTACATATATATTTTAACAAAGGATTTAAACAAAAGCATTGGACAAGATGATGGGGGGGGAAAAAAGTGGGATTATTTTAGGACTGTGGAAAAGCGTCCGGTGATGAGCGCTCGGTGCAGCATCCTCAGCTGTGCTGCCATCGGCTGGAGGGCCGGGAAAGCTGCACGTTCCCACGGCGCTGCACAAAGCAGCTTGGAGGGACCATCACTCCCCAAAACCACTGCCACCATGTCCCTGCGAGTGGGGACACCTCCTCCTGCAGCAAGAACAGACATCTAGCTATTTACCCACCCGAATCACAACGCCCTGAAGTCGCATTTGCTGCCAAAGCATCCCCTTTGTACTTAAAAGCGACCTGTAAGAAAGATGGGGACAGACTTTCGAGCAGGGCCTGTTGTGATAAGAGAAGGGGTGATGGTTTTAAACTAAAAGAGGGAAGATTCAAGCTGGGCGTGAGGAAGGAATTTTTGCCCCTGAGGGTGGTGAGAGCCTGGCCCAGGTTGGCCAGAGAGGTGGTGGATGAACCATCCCTGGAGACATCCCAGGCCAGGCTGGACGGGGCTCTGAGCAACCTGAGCTGCTGAAGATGTCCCTGCTCATGGCAGGGGGTGGAACTGGGAGAACTTTGAAGATCCCTTCAACACAAACCATTCTGTGATTCTATTCTAACACAAGACTGGGTGTGGTTGTCCATACAGCAGCCCGGGGCTTTGCACAGGGCCACCCCACACACACAGGTTTACCATGACCTCTTGATCAGTCAGATCCTGCCAACACGTGCAGGAAGGGAATCACCAGTTCTTGTCGCAAGGATGGAGCCAGGCTCTTCTCAGTGACAACCAGTGATAGGACAAGGGGCAATGGGTTCAAACCGGAACACAAGAGGTTCCACTTAAATTTGAGAAGAAACTTGTTCCCGGTGAGGGTGGCAGAGCCTGGCCCAGGCTGCCCAGGGGGGTTGTGGAGTCTCCTTCTCTGCAGACATTCCAACCCGCCTGGACACCTTCCTGTGTAACCTCATCTGGGTGTTCCTGCTCCATGGGGGAATTGCACTGGATGAGCTTTCCAGGTCCCTTCCAACCCCTGACACTCTGGGATTCTGTGATTACCTAAATAGCAACTCTGGGGTGCAAATCTTCCATATTTCACTGCTTTTGAAACTCTTAGAAGCAGAAAGAGGTGCAGGAACCCACCTGCAGGGTGGGAATGGGGGACCCTATGCCCTGCCCAGGGTCCACTCCTGGGGCAAACACACCTGCACTGACTTTGGGGCAGCCGGAAACCCACTGGCATGAAAGGCTGGCACAAAGAAATTAAAAAAACAAGCTACAGGGTGTCTCTCAGCCAGTGTTTGGTGCCAAATGTGACCTAAAAATGAGCTAATAAAGCTTTCAGACCTATGTAGAACAAGGCAAACTGGTACGGGTGATCCAGTGTCATGGTCTGCAATGGCAATAAATGTTCCCTCACAGGGAATGGAGGAGAGAAGCAGATCCTCAAAAAGTGGCAAGCCCAAGAAAAGGTGGTAGACTTCTGGTGGCTCATACAAACAGGAGCATAAACCCTTTCTGTTCTCTTCCCAACCCAAAATGAAAGCTTGTTGTACTGGCCAGAATGCACAAATCTTCTGGAGGAAGATAAGAGAAAGAAAACTACATCTGTAACAAGTCTCTGCAACGTCAAGTAAAAATCCATTATCAGTCCAGATAATCTACTGGCAATGGCAACACATACCCATAAATCAGATAAAGCAAAATATTGCTTTCATATCCATTTGAGATGTTCAGGGAAATAAGGTTCTCATCTCTTCAGCTGACACAAAAATTATCTGTTACATCAGAAAAGGCGTTTTTTTTAATGTCAGCAAAAGCAACAAGAACATCTGTTATGTTCAGCTTGTCCACTGCCCTTGTCCTCAATAGCGGCCGGCAGAGAAAACCTTCCAGCAAGTAACAGCAGCTCCTGCTGCGGTCAGAGAGGGGCAAAAACCAAACATCTCACCAGAAAAGTCCTCAGAGCTCCCACTCCACATCCCTAAACACCATATTGAAGGGGACAAGAACACCCTGGCACCAACAGCAGAGCACTGGGCTCAAAACACCAACATTGACCAGAAATGCAACATACCACAGAAAAGCAAAACTGGAAGTCAAACCTTCACCTCTGCCTTCAAACCGGCAGGAAAAATGAGTGGGGAAAATGTGTAGATAAGTCTGGGTATCGTAGTCACGCAGAGTGGAAAGCAACCACAGAAGAACACATCATGATGTGGGTTGTAATCTCACCACTGTCTCATGCCTAAATTTAGAGATTTGTTGAAGATGGGAAGCAGGACATGAACATGAACAACATGCCAGGTATTACTGAAACACAAAATTCCCATTTTTCCATCTGCTATCTCTCAACAAGGTAAAGAAATTCCTCCTACAATGAATGAACATAGTTCATAGTTTTCTAATGGAAAACAAATAAAGTTTGAATTTATCAAAACCATCTTGAATAGCCTTTCAAAAGCCACCCTCTTCCTCAGAATTGCACCAGCTGCACCTAATCATGCCCAAATAATTCATTCACAGATACCCAGTGAGCCTCAGGAAGGAACCAGAGCAACCGCACTTCAAATCCATAGGATGATTATATGCGTTTGATAACACAGGGAAATATGGTTTCCAACTGAAATAATACTGCGAACAAATTGCAGGTAAGCAATTTAAGTAAAACCATCATTTTTTTTTTCGGAATTAAGTCCCATCATATAATAACCACAGAATAAAATCATTTCCTGGCTCCTAACACACAACCTCATTCTCCAGCAACACTGGATTTTTGCAAGTACAGCGCCTCAAATATGTGACTGTAAAGCTGCTGTCAGAAGGATGATGTTGCGACTTTAATGTTCCACGTGAACCACATCACTAAAGAGCAGCAGATTGTGCTGGGTTGATACGCAGTTTCCAAGAAGAAGCACTGACCTCAAATTCTGAAAACACCACTCCAAGACTTTAATTTTTGAGCTTGTGTGCTCTTAAAATACATCTCCATTAGCAATTTCATGTACTCCCAGGACAGGACAGAATTGCAGCGCTTTTGAAGGTCTCTGGTCCCTGGAGCCAGCAGCAGTTTGAATTGTAAGTTCATTGGGAAGTTTTGAACATACTAAGAAAATGGATCTTGCAGAATAAATGGAATGTACTGAGCTGTCACAGCAAAAGTACTAGAGCAAATTATGTGTTGAAATAGCACTACAAAGTACAAACAAAATCAAAGCCTTAATCTAGAGACCTTTCTGAGAAATATCCAATAATTTCTTAGGGCAAGTGATAGGGGAAGAAAGCAACATAGTGGTTTAAAAAGGTACACTGACTTCCAGATACAAATAAAATCTATGATGAATGAAGGAATTAGGACTATAAAAAGGTGCAGTGGGTGAAAGATGGTTATCCAGAGGGTCTCAGCTCTTCCAGGAGCCCAACACCACCAGCGTCCCTGGGTAAGGAACACCACAAGACCTCAGAATACAAGCATCGAGAGATGATTCATCTAGAAAAGAAAGATCATGTCTGTTCTGGAATCAACTTATCTCTTCAATATTAGAATACAGAATAAAACCTGATGGCAAAAGGGAATGATGTGGTCAAACCATGGGAAAAGCATCACATGAACACCCCAGTCATTCCTCTTCCCATGACAATGAGAGGACAGAGCCACTCACAAAAATCCAAAATTGGGATGGAAACAAGTTCTTACCCTGAGCGTGCCTTGGGCTTCCGAGCAGCTCCGAGTCCAGACAGACTGTAGGACAGAATCCAATTGAGCTTTAAATGACTCAAAATATCACCAAAGCAGAAACGCGCTCTCCTGCTCAGTTCAAAGGGCAGAGAACAAAATAATTGGTTGAGTGTTAGTGATATAAAACACAGTCACACCAATAAAACCTCCTACCAACAGAAACACAGTAAACAAAGTTGCCCTCATGGTCGCTGTCATTTCATTTGAAGTGTTTTTAATGTGCAATGATTATTATTACCTCAACGCGACAGGAAAGAGAAGGAATGTTGGGATTTAATGCTGTTCATTTTCAATCACATCAGAGTGGAAGTGCATCTTCTAAAGAAAAAGGAGCAATTTTGGTTGAAACCTCAATGCCAATAACAGTTGCTCATAGGTGATCACAGATCAAGGTCAGTAGACCATTAGATCAGTTCTGCTCTCACATTCAGGAAAGTAAATATACACCTTTGTTCACTGAAGTAAATCCAGATTTATATATCTTGTAATCAAAATCATGGTTTTCAGCCAGGTGGCCGGTCCAGCCAGCCTATTTTCTGTATCTTGTAAGTAGTCATTAAAATTAATGATGGACTAACAGTTCCAACAGTAAAGAACTTGCCTCGTCTGCTGAATATCTCAGGTTCTAGTAAAACAAGTGGATCCATCCTGGCTGCAAGCCAGCCAAGAAGTAGAAAGATTTATGAAAACTCTCAAGAAAACATTTCAAACAGCTGTAATAGAAAGGAAATCCATGCAACATCTGAATCGCAGAATTATTACCCTGCTACTCCATACAGTATTACCAGGGTCCCTCCAGCAACTACATTATTTAATAGACCATTTAATAGACTATTACGAATCCAGTTGTCTTCATTACAGCAAACAGGCAAATGCACAGATAATGGAGCTATTTTGTGAGTGGAACAACTGCTTGGAACTAAAGGTGAAACAACACACTGATAAACAGAGAAGTCTCACAACTAGCAGAAGAACGCGTTATATGGGCTAAAACCCAAAAATTCAGATACTAAGCATCTTCATTCTTATGCTATCTTAACAAGCAAAAATAAATACATCAATAAATATGAATGGGAGTGGGGAGGCATGTGGTGCTAATTACCTGAGATATATCACATTTTAAAGTGCTTGCACAGATGTTGAACATTTTTTAGGGTGAGTCAAGACACTGACTGTTTCTACAGGACAACCCCACCATCTGCAAACAATCAAGATGGAGACAAGGTCCAGCATTTCACATCGTTCTTACAGCACACGATGATTTAATATTTGCAGGGTCATGATTCAATTCCAAAACAGACTGAGTGTGGATGAGCCACACGGTGTCTGATCCGAGGAGGTACCGAACGCATGAAAGAGAACAGAGAAATGTGTGTTCAGGAACATGAAGGAGTGCTCAGCACCTTGTACTATCAGTTCCTAAATCAGCCCTAACCACCATACGGCAGGCAGCAAGGTACTCTGAAAACTGTTTGCCGTGATGCAAAAACTTCAGGATTAAATATAAAAATAAAAATAAATAAATAGATAGACAAAAGAAAGGGGAGGGGAAAGAAGGAGGACAAGGAGGACAAGGAGGACAAGGAGGACAAGGAGGACAAGGAGGACAAGGAGGACAAGGAGGACAAGGAGGACAAGGAGGACAAGGAGGACAAGGAGGACAAGGAGGACAAGGAGGACAAGGAGGACAAGGAGGACAAGGAGGACAAGGAGGACAAGGAGGACAAGGAGGACAAGGAGGACAAGGAGGACAAGGAGGACAAGGAGGACAAGGAGGACAAGGAGGACAAGGAGGACAAGGAGGACAAGGAGGACAAGGAGGACAAGGAGGACAAGGAGGACAAGGAGGAGAAAGAGAGAGAGAGAGAAATAAACTTCAAATACTAAACTTGCAGCACTTTCCACAGTGAGAGTTTTAAAGAGTCGCCAGTTAAGAAAATACATACTAAAATAAAAATTTACAAATAACTACCTCCTTCACAGTTTCCTACACCACTCAGTTTAAATAATGACTTAGCAAAGAACCCCATGTTAGGAGCAGCTGTTCCGGAGCTGGAGTCTCAGAGCAGCAAGACATTCCCTGTCTCCTCCTTGGGATAACTAAGAAAAACAGACATCTCCCATTTTGGGGTGAACAGCTCTCTCCTCTGTGCCGTCTGCCAAGGCTGCAGAGCAGTGTGGAGGACTGCGAGGGCTCTTGCGAGAGATCCCAGGAGGAAATATCAGATAGTATTTCTCTCCCCGTTGGCTTCCTTGGACAGACAGGTCAGAGCTGTGCAGCCACTCGTCGTGGTCTTCACTCTGCTATGGTTGCGCATCCCTTACTTGAAACTCAGATCCCGGGTATCTGCAACGTTACTCAGATCCCATGTATCTTCAACGTTACTTCTTGAGAAATCTTAATGGTTAACCAAATAGTAATTTGCCCAATTTTGTCTGTTTGTTTTTGGCTTAGCACTTTATAAACCAATTTAAGATTATCTCGGTATTTTCTACACTTCAATGAAGCAAAATTCATGGAACTTATAAAACTTACTTGTTCCCACAACAAATAATATAACCTCTTTTTTCCCAGATCTAAAGCATTCACACGCTTTAAGTCTGAACTCTCAAGCCTTTCCAAATCTGGGAGTGACTGCGGGTTTAACTAGGATCCCCCCTCAGGTTTTTATATTGAAGTTCATGAGGGGTGCAGATGAGCCCAGATGTCCTGGGGCCACTTCCAGTGTCCCACACTTGGGGACAAAGCAGATTATTTTTATTGTTTCTTTTAAAAATAGCATTTCAAATTAATTCCAAACAGTTATGTATTGCTAGAATAAAATAAGCCCCTAATCTTGCTTTTCTAGTCTACACGGTGTAAATTAAAGCTGCTCCAAGACAGTTTCCTTCAAAAAAGCTACTGGTGGGAGCAACAAGCCATTTACAGCCTTGAACCTGAAATAAACAATTTGGACGTTTTGATTCTCCACACACTTCAGCTTGAAAGGAAAGTAAAAGAAGCATGTGGGCTTGCAGCTCTGCCCATGTGCAAACAATTTTAAAGACAATTAACCTTTCAGTTATAAGACTAAAATACAGCAGCATGTTGGAGCAACCTCTTGTGTCAGTGCTTGGGATGCACCACATCCAGTAGCTCTCACTTCGGGAGATAACTTGGGGAAAAAGCGAGTTCACTTTTCCAGAGATCCTGAAACAAACAGGGATCCACTATTATTCGCATTAAATATGCTAATATAATCTAAACAGAAAATTGGATCACTAGGAAAAATACATTCAAACATGAAAATTTTACCAGAGCCATCATTAACACAGATCAGGGTGTCTAATGTAAAGCGTGTGCTCCAGTGGTCTTAAATACAAGAAAAAGTATGTCTTGGTAAATTAGTTCTCTAGAGGCCAAAGTTGAGAATGGAATAAGAGCATATCTTCATTTTCAGCAAACATCAATTCTTTTTCATGGTAATATCATTAAACAATCCTGTCAGTGCAAAATTTCTCTGGGAGTGTTCCAGGACAAAAAGTACTTTTTCCACCGGGATTTTTATCATGCCAAGTAATCAATATTTTAGCAATGTTTCACCCATTTAAGTGCAAGCCTTGCCACAGCAGGAACATGATAACATGTTTATCTCTGGCTGAGTCTGATGCCTTTCCAGGGTGGGTTGTTGTCACCTGCAATGGGGACACAGGGTTTGGCTTTCACTTTGGGAAAGATAGAGTGCCAAAATGGGATATATATGATGCACATGGATTTTAATTTAGGTTATGGAAAGTTTCAGCTCCATCAGCCTCCCTGGAAGGACTGGGCTTGGTGGTCGGTTCCCGATGAGGACTGGTGGGTATGGCATGACCATGTCCACTGGAGAGATGGGAAACCAGGGCTCGGAGCCAGATCTCACCATCGAACCAGGAAAGCATGTTCCCATCTGGATAGAAGGCAAGGAAGCAGACTTCTGTTGTGAACGAAACCAACATCCAGATTTTCCTGCGCCAGCCAGATTAACTAAATTTTGCTTTTTTCTAACTTTACAAAACATCAAAACAGATGAAAGATTATCTAAATTACCAACACAAAATTGTAACCTGCCCTTGAGCTGATGACAAGGCCCTATAATTCCCCAGGAAAACACGTTTCACCAAAGTGATAACTGAGAAAATGCTGTATCTGTACCAGCAATTTTAGCAGCATCGCAGGTGCCAGCACCGCCTCGTGGAGAGAGCAATGAGAGGAGAAAATGGAAAGTTTTCTTACTTTGCGGCTGGGCTTCAACCTTCACCAAGAGAAAATAATTTCTAGAGATGGGCTTTGAAAAATATATAAAACTAAATTAAAAGGTGTCACCACCTCCACGTAACTAAATGAACTTGCTTACCTTGTGGTGCCCAATAAACGCTACAACTTTGGCTTTTATTTTTCCCAGTTGTACTCCATGGAGTGCTACCACATTTCTCCAACATCTGGGACTCATCTTCTCTCTCCTAATGCCTCACTGGTCTGCAGCAAAGACATGCTGAGGCGCAGATGTGCGGTGTCACGCAGGCTTAACGGCATGCGGAGGGAACAAATAAAAAGGTACGTGTTAACGATTAAAGGGGTAAGCGAGGATTTACATGGGGAGCGCGGAGGCAGCCGGCAAAGAGGCGCAATCAAGAGCAAAGAGGCCTGACTTTCTCACTTAGGCAGGGTTATTAGGCTGGGTTCTGCTGCAGGCTAATGGGCTTCATTAGGGAGAGGAGCAGCTCAAGTTCTCAAAGTCTTCTCTCCCTTCTCCACACCACCAATCGGCATGTGGCTGATTTTGGGGTAAGGCAGAGGATGAGGTGGATATTTATAAGACATTTGTCGTTATGGCATGAAGGGACACATCAGTCGAATACTTTTTGTGCTTTAAGAAAAGGCAGACTTCTACAGTGGTTCTCTAAGAGAAATCTGACTTTGTCGAAGACATGCATCTTTAAACCATGCCACCAGAGAAAAGCTATTTCAACAAGTACATCTGTTATAATAAATACAAGGAGATCCACAACCAGAAAGGAAATTGTATTTAGGAATAAATTTGTGTTAGAATTTTATTACTAATTCATTACATTCTTAATCTGAAAAATCCTGAAGCAGCACAACTACTTTAAAATTATCATTAATAATTACACTGATACTGAATTCTTTTATGCAAATAGTACAGTAGACTTAGAGATAGGACTCTTTGTAAACCTCCTGAGTGTTTGCAGGAAGTTTAATTCATTTCATATCTCCTTTAGTTTGCAAATGAGGTGTGAAACAATTGTCTGTTTCTAGAAGGTGTCAGTGTTCAAGTGCCACGTATGGTATGTAGCTCTGGTAAATTAATGGATTGGCATATTCTGTCACCCATGATAACCAAAGTCATGTGGTCATCGGGTGAGGTCATCCAGATCCTGTTAATTATTACCATTTATTGAGTGCCAACAGGGTGCTTGGGATCGTGACGATGGCCAAGGTCACTTTGCAGCCTGTCCCAGGTCTGTCAGTCCCCATGGGCCCCACTGTGAGAGAAGACGATGGGACAGGATCGCCAGGGGATGCCGGGCTGGGCAGAACAACACTGGGACCCAGCGGATAAACCATGGGAAATCTCCAGCCCATCATTAGGAGCTCCTCTGCTTCCCCAAGGAGGAAAGAGCTCCCAAGCACGTAAACATCAGGACGGCTCATTAATGAGATGCTGTAACCTCCCAGATACTTTTTTTTTGCTTTTTAAAGGAAGACATGCTGTTGCCAAATATTTCTGTGAAGGAAACAAAACAATTTTGCTAAAGAGATTTCATCTGAATATGTTGTGTCTGAGCCTCATCCTGGAGTATCTCAGCTTTCGTATCGGTCTCTGCTAATGAGTTTAGCTCCCTGGGTAGTATGTGTCTGGTAAATTTTTCAAGAACTGATCATTAGCAATGTTTTGTATATTTTATTTTCTTGTTTTCACTATATATAGAGTTGTCATTTTTAATTCATTGCCCACTGGAATTTTACAACGGAAAACTTACATTCTCTTAAAAATAATATGAGCACATTGGCACAGATTTTAATAGATGCATGCTATGCTGCAGGTGAAATTTTCCGATTCTAATACAAGTACGTGAGAAAAAAGGCAACACGAACCATGCTGAGAAGGCACAATGGTTATAGAGATAAGAAACATGCTCTTCCCATGGCAGGAGGAGTAGAGCACTGATAGCATAGAAAAAAAGTCCTAATTCTTCCATGTACATAATACAGCAATTGCCATTTCTGAAGTGCATCACTACTCCTGGCCTCTGGCTTGAGATTAGACAATTTGAGCTCAGCAAATTGGGGATTTTGTTGGCACAAAAACCTGAGAATGCAAGTTTAATCCTGACTTATGGGGAGGGGGGTAACATAATCTTCTTACTTTATGGCATTTAAAAGCGCGTAGCAGAATCAAGTGGTTTAGCCTAATTTAACTGTTTTTCTATTAGATTTCCAAAACAAGACAAAATAAAATTTGCGTGTCCGTACACAGAACTTCTTTAAATAATGGCTAGAGAATGATTCTGGCAAAGCAACTCCTATACTGTAGTACAGCGCTACAATGTAATACAGTGCTCATGGTTAACGTGCTCTTATTTTTTAGTTTACTACACAATTATGACATTATCACACCGGCATTTTTCCATATTATGTCACACAGAAGTTGATTTGCACTTTGCTGCAGTGTCTTCTGCTCTGTCCAGGACCGTCACAGCTGAACCTGCAGCTCAGTGCGGGCTGTGCATCCTGGAAATGCAGCCACAAGGCTTCATTATCCCCTCCATAAAATTAACTCTGTTTTCTAGTCATTTTTTCCACGATTGAGGAGCAGGGACTTCTACTGCAGATCTGCCCCTTTAAATCAGGGTTAAAACAAGACACTCACAGTTCTCCAAAGCCTGTTGTAATGTGAAGCTTTCCCCTCTCCTCTGCTTTCTTCACCCATATGGCCTGCAAAAAAACACTGAGCTCCACGGAAGTATGAAGCACTCCAACCCCAACTTGTTTCCACAGAATGGAAGATCAGAGAGAAGTCCTGCTAATGAATCCTATGTCTATAAAGCTCAGAAGCTGGTGGGACTTGATAGTATCTCCCTCCCATCAATCAAATGTCATAGAATTGGTTTGGTTGGAAAAGACCTTTAAGGTCATCAAGTTCAACCGTTAACCCAACACTGCCAAGTCCACCTCTAACTCATGTCCCTGAGAACCTCATCTCCATCTGTTCAACCCCTCCAGGAATGGTGACTCCACCACTGCCCTGGGCAGCCTGTTCCAATGCCCAACAACACTTTCCAAGAAGGAATTTTTCTTCATTTCCAATCTAAACCTCCCCTGGTTCAACTTGAGGCCATTTCCTTTTGTCCTATCGCTTGTTCCTTGGGAGAAGTGACCACCACCCTCCACGCTACAACCTCCTTTCAGCAAAGTTCAGAGTGTCCTCTGAGGGCAAATTTCTCTGTTCATGGAGAGCAAAAATTCCTACCGTATCTATAAAAATGACCTCAGAAACACAATGACATGAGTGAGTCATTTAGCGGCCATCATTGAATTTGAAAACCAATATACAAACCATTTTCTGTCTCCACACAGCAAGCGAGAGCGTGGCCTGGACTGGGGATGTCACTACCCAAAGTGTTCTCATAGTGCAGTGCCAATCCGCTCATATCGCATCCCATCCAAACATCTTCCCAGCATAAAGAATCCAGGTTTTGTATCTCTCGAAGCACCACAAATTAAAACAAAATCAAGCACAACCTCACGCACATCATGTCCTGATTTCTACTCGAAATCACAACCACGTTTGCTATGATGCTCATTGATCACGAGGCTCAGCATTTAAAATATTGCAAAAAAACATACTGACAACTCCAGTGTCTCTCAAGGAACATATAGAGCAGAACAATAGGGACATTTTGCAGAAAGCCGTGCATATTAAATGAGAGTATATTTATCTGCTTTTGTTCATCCTTTGCAAACACGTTTTATTGTGGCTAAAGAAGATGGATAGGCAGAATAAGTTATTGGGTAACTAAGCCCAGGTATCAGAGGACAAGGAAATATTTGACATCTTAGTGGTAATTTTTAATCAGAAAATCTACACAAAAAAGAAGCAAATATATAATGAAATGATTCCACAGGAGAAAAATGTATGACTTCAGCCTTACCTATACCCTTATAAATGGATTTTGTCAGCTCGCAGTCTTACAAGGCTCGTCGATAGTAAATTAAATTTGGTCAGTTTATAAAGGTATTGCTTTCATGTTTCTCTCATAAGATCTTACACTCCTCCGAGGTTTGGAATCACCTTGCTTCTCCTAGCTTGTCTTCTGTCTTCTATTCTTCATTACACAACAGATGACCTATCAGATATTTTTCTTCTACTCCAACAGATTTCCCGTTGCCAACCTTCAATGAGAATAAAGCCTGCAAACCTTTTTATCTTCATTCCGCTGCTGTTTCCGTCTCTTTTTTTTCCCTTTTTCTTTTCCTTTTTTTTCTTTCCTAAAGATCGTTTGCCAGCGTTGCTTTCTCGGTGTTACCCAGTGGAACAAGCAGTGTCTTCTGAACTGACAATTCTGACTTTTTGCTGCTTGTGATTTTTGTAAAGCGTGACAACTACTTGCATGAAGACACGGCAAACCTTTTCAGATAAGGAACTCAAAAAAAGAACGGCTTTTCAAAGAACATTAGTAGTTGCTGTAGAATGAAACAAGTCTCCCATGTATTAATTTAATTCAGTCGTACCTTTTCCATGGCAAGAACAATTAGGATCATGACTTTTTAACACTATATATATGTGTATATATATATATATATATATATATATATTTAGAAAAAGTGTATTATTACACTGAGAAATTTTTAGCAATATAAAAAAAATCTTACTAATCTTTGACATATTTCATTCTTTATAAGAAATATAAACAGAAATACATAGAAAATGGGTCACTGCCACTCTGTTACAGGTAAAGACAGGTCTAAGGCAATATTAAAAAATACAAACAACCTATCCACTGCCCACATCTCATTTTCCAATTTGCAAATTAATTATTGGTTTATGGGTAGTCATAGGAGGGTGCAGACAGATGCAATGTTTTTAGTGGCTGTTGTGTATTTTTGGCAATTGAGCATTAAAAGGTTGACAAAGACCCAGCAGCACATTCCAGATGCAGGAATGGGTGAAGCCGCAGAAATCAAATCCGTCCGCCCCCAGGTACAGGCGTTTCTCTTACCAAATACTCAGTGATGCCCACCCCACAGGCTGAAGTATTGGGACAACCAAGCCTTCTGCATGTGGCATGGCAGAACACATTTGGGTTTAATGCTCTTTTAGCAAAACCTTAGAGACTTTTCCCTCCTGCTTTTAAAGAGTGGTGACACAAGCTCTCTAGCACATCAGAAGGGCACAGTGTCTATTCTTTACCCAAAACCAAGGAGGATTAGCTGAAAAACACTCTGAATGAAAGAAAAGGGTTCTTGAGCACATGCCTAGGAACCACGTCTTGAATGATCTTGGCCTGACTAATTAGTGATTGGACTGATTAGTGAGGCCAGGAATGGAGCAGGGGCATGGAGAAAGGGTGCTGGACCTGAGACCATGGGGATGCCTAAGGTAACTGTTTCTTCTCATATTTAAGTGGAACCTCCTGTGTTCCAATTTGTACCCATTGTCCCTTGTCCTGTCACTGGTTGTCACTGAGAAGAGCCTGGCTCCATCCTCCTGACACTCCCCCTTTCCATATTGATCCCCAGGAATGAGTCCCCCCTCAGTCTCCTCTTGTCCAGCTCCAGAGCCCCAGCTCCCTCAGCCTTTCCTCACACGGGAGATGCTCCACTCCCTTCAGCATCTTGGTGGCTGCGCTGGACTCTCTCCAGCAGTTCCCTGTCCTGCTGGAACTGAGGGGCCAGAGCTGCACACAATATTCCAGATGCAGTCACAAGACCAACTTACAGTAAGAAATGACACAAATCAGCAGTTCTCAGGTCCGCAGGTCAGTCTGGATGCTCTGATGAAGTCTCTGCCGTGCAGACAGCGAGCGGTGGCAGAGCTCACATGCGGGTGATGTGGCTGGAGGGGACTCAGGCGGTGCTGATGGAGGCAGAGGTGCTGCCAGGAGAAGACTTACTCAGGGGTTGCAGTCTGAGGATTGCAAAAGAATGATTAATGTTGATGCTAGAGATAGCGGTTGTTTTGTACAAGCCTTAATACAGTTCATAGAAGTTCAAGGATTCTTTTTTAGAGCGAAAGGCATTACCCACACCGTTATCTCTGCTCTTCAGAGGGAGTTTTCATCAATACTCCACCTGGGTGAAACGCTATTAAGACATACAGACTGAGGACAGCAACTGCTATAAATGTGGCCGAGGAGAATAAGTCAATAGATCCTTACACACAGAAACAAAACTATTTTATCCCTCTTCCATAATGGATTTGGAGAACAGCTATCAGGTTATATTATCTTATTGTAAATGTGAATGGAGGCTAATAGCCTTCTCCAGCGCTAAATTAAAAAGGAGGATTGAATCAATATATGCGAGAAGATGAATCAAGTGTCCATTTCCTTGAGCTGATAGCAAAAATAATGTGATAATGCATGAGAAGCCCTACTGTAACACTGCCAGCGTGTAACTGTAGAGTTTTCACTCAATGGCAGGGAGAGAATGAGGCTCTTCTGACTTGGGAAGTCAAAAATGAGACTTGATGTAAAATGCATTGCAAAAAGAAACAAGCACCGTGAATTCAGCTACTTACCAATAACTTTTGCTCAGCAGCAAATCTGTCAACTCATTTGTTTTTCACTCCTGCTAGATTGGAAGCAGTGCAGAACAGATCCTTTAAAATCATTTATTATCATATCCTCTCTTGTTTGCTCGTGCTGGCAGAATCTCCACCGTAAGTGATGGTCCTGTAACGACTCCAAATTGGCTTTAGGAGTTATTTTGCAAAACTAAAAGGCAGCAATCAGAAATACATCACCTGCTCTCTGCTGACTTTTCCAGGGCCAGGAAAGAGAGTTTAAAGTAGAGAGGGCACATGATAAGACTCAATGGCACCCACCTCCTCACGGAGCATCTTCTTTATGCCATCAGCACCACTCATCATCTTTAATTTTAGAGACAACTGGGCTACAGTTGCTATTACAACTGCCATTATGTTTTCAGCAGTACTGATTAATCTCACAAGTTTTTTTTAACAGCATAGCATGTTCATCACTGAGGTAATGTGCAAGAGAAAAAGAGATAAAGGAGAAATGGTCATTGACGTTATTAATATATTGATTGGAGTAAAGAGCCTGGATTCTGTTTCCAGCTCTGTCACACTTTCGATTGGCCTTGAGCTTCTCCCTTTCTTCATCCCATTTCCTCACCTGTGCAATTAGGACAATAATAATTCCTCACCCCTCACATTTGTGCAGTGACGGGTGACAGAGGTTATCTTTTGACAGCATTAAAGCACCTTTTCTGAACCCACTTTGGTAGGATGTAATACAAATATAACCTTTTCCTACACTGCAAAATCATTTTCCTCAAAAGATAATTAAAAACCTGTATGAGTATGGCTCAGAAGCTGCTGAGGATTTTAAATCACCTTACCATATATTATTGGTATCTGCAAGAGCCATACAATAATTGAGGTTGGAAAGGATCTCTGAGGTGGTCTGATCCACCCAGAGAAACAGTTTGACACTTTTATTCCCAGATAGTAAAACTGCACAATACATTTGTCTGTTCATTAATCAGAGATACAACCCAGAGCAGCTGAAGACGAGACCATCCTGCTGCACACCAGTGAGAAGACCTCTGTTCTCAGGGAAATTAAGGTGAGTTGTCTAGTTCCATCAATAATTATTATCTTTGTTTCAATTCTTTTTCAGCAGCCTTTACTCATCCTTTAACTAAACCCCAGGACTCTTGAGCCTTTCTGGAAATTTTTGCTTCTTTTACTCTTCCCCTTCAGCATCACTTTCCTCCTTTGCCTTCATCTTCTTCTGCAGAACATCCTACAATGGACCTTCAACTTCTGACAATGAGGTCAATGGTTGAGCAGCTTATCCACATAGACAGTTTAATGTCTGTTTTTATACAAATAACTCGCAAATCTACCTCTCCGGTCACAATTTGTCTCCTTTCATTCAGCCTTGTCTTTCACTCTCTCTGTTGACACCTATTCCTGAATGTCTTGGTGCAAATTCTAATTTAAAGTGACCAAAATTGGATCCTGATCTTTCCTCTTAAGACATCCTCCTTTCCAAATTCCCTGTCAGCCCTGTCAATACTCTCATCTTTCCTGTCATTCAGAACTGTAAATGAAGGGGTCACCCATGATGACATCCTACCTTTACAATTTTAGCCAATTAATGGTGAATAGGGTGACAGAGAAATGAAGATAATGAGTAGCTGTGCTAATATTTGTAAATATATCTGTGAACTTTGGTTTTTATCAGTAAAAAGTGTTATCTTAGTACAGTTGCTTAGCCTTATACCTAGATGAGCTAAATCTACTATAAAATCTGGAAATAAAACCTAGAAACCATTACAGATTTTATCTAACTTCTCCAGAAAAAAAAAAATGTCAGATATTAGCAAGAAAGGTTTTAAAAAGGTCCCTAATTAGGAGAGGGTGCTAATGGATAGTTTATAAGGTGAAACATAAGAGTTTATATGTTTGATTTGGACTTTTAGAAAGGCAATGCATTCACAATAACCACACGTACATCTAACTCTTTCCCAGAAGAGGATATAAATTCCAAGTTGTATTATGGGTAAGAATGAAACTCCTATAAATTTATACACCCTATAGCAACAGGGACCTCATCAAGGTCATATATGTGCTTCCACTATACTAAATTAACACAAATACCGTTAACCAGGACCTGTCTGGTGATACTGGTTTGCAGGGAGGGGTGCGGGCAGAGCGCAGGTAGGGAGCTCGGCGGAGGGCTCAGCGCCGCGTCCGTCGACAGAGCATCTGTTCACGCACCGCAGGATCCCAGCAGTCGGCATGTTCTTCCCTGATCCGTGCCCAGGTGGTGTTGTCAGGCAGAGAGATGGGGGGAAAGAAAAACTAATAAATCAGACAAGCGCAGGGAAGGGAATGTCAGGCAGCGCGAGGCCAGAACGCGGCTCTTCCCACAGAAGGAAATCGGTGGAAGGACTCATAAAAGGATGAGACTCTCAAGTTCTGATGCCGCCGTCCCCTCACAACAACCCCTTTCCTGGTTATTAGTGCAGGGCAAAGGGCACAAATTCTTGTGAAAACTCTCATTTAAACATTTTTTTTTTTAAATCTAATATCTCCAAGGTTTTCTGCTTCCATTCCTACTTGCTACAGCAGCTTTTTAAACATAATAATTCCTGACTGAGACTGCCAGGCTCTGTCATGTGGAGAAGCTCCACGGTGCTGGTCCCGCTGCACCTCACACATGCCTCCTGGCTGTAGATGCTTTCAAGATCCCCCAAAGGCCCCTCCACTCTGTCAGAAAATAAGTGAGCATCTTGTTTCTGTGCATGTTGTTTTCTAACTTGCTTTTTTTTTTTAATATAAGTTCTGGAACAAACTAAGACATCGCCTTGAAATGGGAAAAAAATGTGCACTCTGCTGACTGCCAGGCCGTGCAGATATTTGAGGAGCGTCAACTGAAGTTCTCCTGGCTGAGCGGTACTTTGAATCAGATAAGAGTGTTCAAAGCTCATGACAAGCATGAAACTACAAACAGCTTTGCAGAGGTGGTTTTGGTCCTGCAAAGATACTTAACATAGATCAGACAAATCAAAGTCTTACACAACCTGAGCTGGCTCGTTTAACTTGATGTAAATGCATCTTGAAACTCAAGATGATGCTGAGTGCTTGGATAAAAAGAAAGCAGGCGCTTCCTAGATACCACAAAGGAAAATTAAGAGTAGATCTGCACAATCTTTTCCAATCAAAGACTCATTTTGGATTCTACCAAAGTGCAAAGGAAAGCAAGGTTTGTCATATTTTTCACAAAACAGAGAGCATACCCCAGCGTTGCCTGTTGCTAAATCATCACGATGTTCATGTGAGTGCAGAGACTTGAGTTTCTCCCTGTGATCTGTGGTGAAATTTCCTACATCCGAGATGAATAATCTGACCACATTGCAATTTTTGCACTTTCATACATTGAACATCCTGAAATTGAGACTTGTCTTGGCACAGAAGTTTTATCAAAATGGGAAGTTTGGTCTTTTCTAGCAGATGCACCTTTACCAGGGCACAAAGGGAAAGGAACAAAACTGTTCCAGGCAGGCCAGCTCAAGGAGGTGTAAATCATAAAATAAAGCAACTTCAATATGTATCTTCCATCACTTAGAATCTGTAATAGTCTGTGAGACTTCTCTAAACAGGTACTGCTCTTCGCATTGCACATATATGCCTTTTCCATTGCCCTGGTAGGACCACCTCATCATCACCACCAGTATTGAGCATTTCTGTAAAAGTTACACTTAATTCGTATTAAAAAAAAATAAAAATAATGCAGAAATAAAAAGAATTCAAGTCCCATGCAGTGCACTGGCTCTGGTTAGCCTGGGGCAGAGGCAAGAAGTGGCCTCGTGGGTTCAGCCCCTCCACTCTTGGCTCTGCTGGAGCTGGATGAAGCAATGGGCACCATCAAGGCAGCAGAACACCTGTCTGCCATCTTTCCATAAATCAAAAACTGGACACAGAAAAGCTGTGGTATCACTTGTAAAACTTGTAAGAAGCAGCTAAGGATCAATATCAGCTCAATCATTTAAAAAACCAACCAACTAACCAACCCACCAAACCAAAAACCAAAATCAAAGAAGAGGGAACAATCTGCCCTGAGGCAATGCTGCATTTTGTCAGGAGCAGATCTGCCTTTGCAGCCTTTTGTCAGCAACTTACTTCACACCTAGTTTTGGTGAAATTTGCATTAAAAGCAACAGCTTCACACCTTGACTCGGCCTCACCAGCACCAGTCCTGAGTCTTGCCTTCACCAGCACAAACCCAACGAGGACGGGTCGATGTCACTGTTGCCTGTGTCCCCTCTGGCACCCAGGAATGGGGACAAGAAGCTGTCACCCTCCTTCTGTGTCCTTGGCGTTTCCCCAAATTTTGTCCCCTTTGTCCTGGCAGAGAAGCGTGTCCACAGCAGCAGGACCACATCACCCAGAGCAGGGGCTTGTTTTGTCTTACTTTGCCAGCTTTTAGTAGCTGATGCCTAAAATCACATATCTGCCCTATGTGCTAAAGAAACCCTTGAATTTGTTTGCATCAGGGCTGCTGCTGGTTGCTGCTATGCCCCGGAGTGGGTGGGATGCTCTACAAGAGCAGCGTATAAATACACACTAGCAGTTTATTCCATATCAAAGCACTTTGATTTACTTAGGAAATAAAGTACCTTCTCTCGCTCCATTCAAATGTTATATACAGATTTAATCACAAACCCCATGATACTCAGCATTCCCCACAAAGCTGTGCTTTTCTACATCTCATATTCCTTTCCTTTTCCTTTTTTTTTAAGTACCCATAAGGTTTAAAGAAAATAAAAACAACACAAACAAACAAAACCCACAAAACAACAACAACCAGAAGGCAAATACGAGGATGCCAATGACATTTTTCTTCCTATAATCTTATTCTTAAACCAAAAGACACAATCTGGGAGACTCACCTCAATTCCTGAATGGCTGGGATCGCTTGTGCATTATGAGACATGCTCCATCAATGGCATATTGCACATTATAAAGAATTGAATGCCACAAGCGACTTGAAATTGCAGCAGCAAAAAGGTGCACAGTCTGCTGGGGTAAAAAGGGTAAAACGAGCAGGAAGGGAACAGAAGCAAGGTCCTGGATTCAATTTAGGAGAAGAAAGGGGTCCCATGAAAGCAATAAAAGCTCAGGAAAAGGAGTATAGAGAAAAAGAGGAAAAAAGAGAAGGCTGAAACAAAGATACTTATGTGAACCACCAAAGCTTTGTCAGGATCGAACTTTGGAACTTTCTGAGGTTCCAAATGAATCATTCAATCCCGGACTCCAACCACATCCCCACGCTCCCTCCTCCTCCTCTCCAGCCCTTCTTCACTGTTCTCTCCCCAAAAGCCCTTTCTCAGTCCCCAGGTAAGGGAGCTGCGATTCAGCTTGGTCCCTGCTCCTGGGTCTCCAGGATTTAGCGTGGAGAGACCTTTGGAACGGGTCCGAGCTCAAGAGGCAGCAGAAGGAAAAGCAGGTGCAGCAGCTGAGCAAAAATCTGTTCAGCCCTCTCTGCTTGACTAGATACAGTATATTTAAGAGAGATTGCACTTACTGCCTCTCTTGTTCTTAAAAACATACTGTTTTATATATGCACACACATATTCTAAAAGCATGTGGGATAATTCATGCAAAAGACACAGTATCAGAAGAAGTTCTCGCATGTATTTGGTATGATTCTGGCAAAATTCCTCCCTCAGTTCCACTTCTGAATGGCACAAAGCACTTATTGTTGATTATTGAGCAGATAAAGAGATAAAAGCAATAGCAAACCTTGGCCTTTCTTTTCAGAAACACCTTTGAGTGTGTTTCTCTTTGCTGGGGGTTGTCTCTAAGCACCTTACCAAGGTTCCCTAATGGCTTGGGGTCATTCTTAGATAGTCCAACATCAACACCTTCTGGTTTATTGGAATACAAGTTTTCTTCAGTAGTTTCAAAAGTTCTCAATCTTTGGAAACCGTACTGACCGCATCCTATATTAGCATATCCTCTGATCTTGGTTAATTACTCGTTTTCTCCATAAATATTGTCAGGGAATTCTCACTTAAAACAGACTACACCTCTGAGCTCTTGTTTTAAGTGTCATTCAGCCACTGGCATTACAGTTTCCAAAAGCATCCTTGGTAGTCATTAGCAGTGAGGCCCTTGAAAACTTCTCACTCCCTCTTCTTTACATCTTGTTTACATTTCTTGAATCACTTTTTTTTTGTGATTTTCTTGCCTCCCACGTCAACAGCGGGGAGTTTGAGAGCAGATGTAGGAACAAGCGACAGCAGGTTGTGACAGAGGGGTGAAATAACCATTAAGCAACTCAAGATCAAAACGCAGACGTAGCCTTTAAATTTGACTACAAGTAATATACAGAACGTACCTGTTATTTTAAGCAGTTTTCTCTTTCTTGAATGTCTGGTGGCAGGCAAATTTTGTAGTCAGAATTCAGCGTTGCTTTAATTCGCATGTTGTTTACCCATACATTTGTTTCTCCACACGCCGTGCTTGCTGCTAAATGTCTATTCCTAAACCAGTAATCACAGCTGTAAGGGGGGAAAAAAAATAATAATAATTAAAAAATTACAATTTATACCTTATGCCCATGATTTTTCCCAAGATGATGTACATTCCCTTTACCCAGCCCTGGCAATCATCACCCTTGCACTTTTGAGGAAGAGTTAGCCTGGATTGCCTGATTTCCAGGTCAAATCTATGTCTATTAGACAAAAACTGACACTCAAATTACCATCAAAATCAAAGCTGGCAGTAGGCTGGGAATTGTTAGAGCCAGGGAGAGACTGATCCAGCGCCAAGGGATGTCTCTGGGAATTAGCACATTGCCGTCAATACGTTAGAATCACGGGATGGTTTGGGTTGGAGAGACGTTCCCAGCTCCCCCAGTGCCCCCCCTGCCATGAGCAGGGACATCTTCAGCAGCTCAGGTTGCTCAGAGCCCCGTCCAGCCTGGCCTGGGATGTCTCCAGGGATGGTTCATCCACCACCTCTCTGGCCAACCTGGGCCAGGCTCTCACCACCCTCAGGGCCAACAATTCCTTCTTCATGTCCAACCTAGGGGTACAGCACCCTCAACCATCTTGTGATGAGCAGTGCCTTTGATGCAAGAATACAGTCATCTTGTGAAAAATGAGCAGTAATTTATTATAACGCCCTTCAACAAAGGCATTACATGAAGAATATACTGGATCGTTGACAAATGTGTCAAAAAAGACCAGACACCAAACTCGGCTTAAGTCTCTTCTCTGTATTTCCTGGGATGAGAGATCGACCCTACCACTAACCCCTGGCGCATGATAGAGGGAAAGGCGAGAACTTCCATGCCTGCAAAGGTTTCTGCTTAGAACACGGCCACACAATAAAGGCGGGTTCAAGGTATGAAAAAAGAAGCCAAGGATTTAAAACTTTGCTCATATATATTCTTCAAGTGGTGTTTAATACCGCTCCTTTTGTTTGTTTTGACAATGGATCTTATCTTTTGGTAAGGGCTGTGTTCAGGACTATTATTACCCTCTATAAAAGCCTCATAGTCTTTCTTTCCACTTGTTCAGCACACCAGAGTGGCATAGCAAATTTAATCGAAGAACGCAGCTCCAGGGAGAGCCTTTGGAGACTCTCCCCTTTTTCATAAAGCTGTTATCTCCCCTTCCTTGTGTTGGGGATGCATAAAAATCACAAAAAAGTCATTCTGAGTATATTCTTCCTGATAATTATTGTCAGACTCCGAGATAAGTACCCTACGTGATGTAATGTGTGTTAGACCCGGCTCTCTGAATGCAAATCCTGCAACACTTATAGGCCCAAACAATGGTCGCCCTAAACACTAGGGCCTGGTATTTTGCCACAGACAAGAGAGAGCTTTGATTTTTTGTGTTTCGATAAGGCGCAATCTGGGTGCCTTTATCTCAGCTGTTATATTTAAAGATGACATTCTAGCCTTGCAGCCTCGCCTATTGTTTTGACCCTGATTATCTCCAAATGTTGTTGTTTAGTCAAACTCACCGGTTTAATGAAAGGCCTGCTCCCAATTTAAGGAAAATTATTTAAATGCAGAGTATCCTATACACGGTGGCTTCGAAAAGAACTAGGCGGTTAATCAAAAGTTAATTGTATAATTCTCATGCAGATTAGGGCCTCTTGCAAATGAATCCCAGGTTGTGATTATTAAAAAAAGGGAAAGTGCTGGAGTAATGCACAAGGGTCTCCAGTCTGGTAAACAATCAGCTAAGGTTTAATTTGTGGTAAACAAAGTGCTGATACACTAGGGGTCTCCAAAGGAGACAAAAAGGTGAAAATAAATTAAAAAACAACATCCAGATATGATCTTTTTGTTTTTAGGCATCTTTCAAAAACACAGGCTAAATGAATAAAAAGTAATCCATTAATATTTACTGGCAGCATCCTGGCAAAATGCAAATGATAGCAATTCTATAATTATACTCCAGCCCTTGGACAGGGACCCTGATCACGCAATGTCACCACCACCTCCAATAAACATCTATGTGGTGCTCCTGCGTAAAATAAATGGCTATAATGAACAGTTTCATTAATCACAAACTGTTTCTCTATATGCCAATAAACAACCTTGGCAGAAAAGGGCACGAGCGGTACATTTAAAGCCTCTACGTGGGCTTTAAAATTATCCGTTTGAGCAAAGGAATAAAGTAGTAGTGCTTTCCATGCCAAAAAAAATCATTGTCGAGTTAAAAAAAATAGAGTTGTTGCTCAAGTCAATCTTTATATTGAAGTGGTGAAAATTATAGCAAGTTGTTTTCCCCAGTTATAGCTACTTATGATGAAAAGTGAAAGTGATGTGAACACAGTTCGGGGAAGGTCATATGTGACTGCAAAGCCCACTGCTGTCATGGGGGATAGTGAGAAGCAGCAACACTTGTCTGGCTGCCCAGAATTAGTCTATTATTAGCGTTATTTGTTTACTGATGACAATATGCTGGGTCCTGTCAAAACCAGGAAGCAGCAGCATCCCCCGGTGAAGACACGAGCTGCTGTTAAACCCTTGTCCCATAGCAGCTCCATCCCGGGATGCAGGCGCTTGGTCCTCAACCTTCACAGGACGGTTGGGGTCGAAAGGGACCTCTGGAGATCATCTGGTCCAACCCACCTTCTCGCTTTTCACTTGGTAGAGTGAATCTGAGCTGTAATTTTTCTCTGCAGACTCATCCTTTTAGCTGTTAATTAAGAACAGGAGCCTCAGCCAAACATGGGTCATTTAAGCAAAAGCTTCATAGATGGTCACACTCTGGGTAATATCCTAAAAGAGGAAAGAATTATATTGGAGAGTTATATTTATATACCCACAGGCACAAAAATACATACACATCTATAAACAGATAAATAACACATATGGATATATATGTATGAATTAAACCATAAAAATAATTTAAGGTATTCTACGCAAAGCAGATTTTCGGGGAGAAACAGCACTGCTATGACAGCGGTCACTGTCAGATCAGCAATTGAACATTAGCAGAACATGCTGAGGTTTTACCAGGATTTGGCCCAGTTTCTGAATGCGTGAAATTAAATATGGAAGCAGGGATGTAAACAGCGAATAACTGCAAGAATCTCTCGTTCTGCCTTCAGTTATAAAATGCTATCATCAACTACAGTTTCAAGAGGAAATGGATACAACTCATTTCTAAATACTCAGAAATGTTTAAAAATATGATAATCTGCAACGCACAAGGATTCAACAGTAACCATCGCAAATTTTAAAGAGGCTATTTATATAAAAGATAACCACCAAAAACAGCAAAGCTGTCTGTAACTCATGTTGCAGCCTTCATCTGGAGGTGAAGGGAACGCTACGTGACAGTAATTAGTAATTAAAGGCAAACATGTTTAGTTGCCAGTAAATTTTTAAAGATTACTAAGAATCAACAAAATTTGTCTCTAAAGGGAGCTCACTTTGTTTGTTTGTCTTTTACACTATCATTCTTACTTAAAACATTTTATTTCAAAGGAAAAGAAAAATGTTGCTTCACAAATAAAAGCCCAGGATGTATTAATTGCACTTTACTAACTTTACAAAAATATTCAATGCCATATATATGTATTATCGTAATAATTTTCCAGGGAGCTGAATTCTGTCTGAAAATATTTCCGAGCTCCACTGCAATATTAATATGTGCATCTATGGGTACCCTTGAAATATAGGACAAGTAAATAACTCTGCCGCAAAAATCTGCTGTGTTGGGTCCTTTGCATGGAGTTTATTTCTCAATAACCTCTGCAACCACATCTGCAAGTCACCTGCGACCATCTGCCCCCTTATTATTATTATTATTTGCAGGGGTTTTCTCCGTGTTCATAAGAGCAAAAGCAAAGGAGATTTCCTACAAAAAGCCAAAAACCCAGAGCCATGATAGCGGCTCCCAGAGCGGCAGGTGGGAGCCCTGAGGCTGTACCAGGGGGTAGTTTTAAAAGACCAGGGAACATATATAGAGATATATATACATATAAACATTTATAAACTGTGCATTGCTCCAGACGGGCAACACACCACAAAGAGTTTGTAATTATTATTTCTTTTAACAGAGGAAGCCCAGAACAACAGAGACCTTTAAATAGCACTGCCCAGGGTGCAGGTAAGGGTAACGTTGACTTTTCAAATATTTCAATCAGACCATCGCAGATACCTAATAAATCTTACATCAGAGAAAGACTTCTGAAACGAAATTGTTCAGTAATATGCATTTTCGATCAAAACACAGGGGAGACTTTAAAAATTTACTGTGCATAAATAAAATATTTGATCTTTCTGATTCTTATTTCCCAAACCCTCACAGACACTTCATACTAATATTGACATTTAACTCTGATATTGATGTCGGAATGATAAAACAGAACGGCACGCTCTAAATATTTTAACAGGATGCAGTGGGATGTTTCCACAACAATATGTGTTTTCTAAGGGTTTTTTGGGATAACTTCTCCACCAGTGCAATATGTGAGTGTATTGGGGCTGTTCCACGCCTGAGGAGGTGACGGCAGCTGGTGAAGTGGATGGAGCACAAGTGTGATGGAGCGGCTGAGGGACCTGGGGGGTTCAGCTGGAGAACAGGAGCTGAGGGGAGACCTTCTGATCTCTGAACTGCCTGAAAGGAGCTTGGAGCCAGGGGGGTCGGGCTCTGCTCCCCAGGAACAAGCGCCAGGAGCAGAGGAAACGGCCTCAAGTTGCGCCAGGGGAGGTTGAGGTTGGATGTGGGGAACAATTTCTTCCCCAAAGGGCTGTGGGGCATTGGAACAGGCTGCCCAGGGCAGTGCTGGAGTCACCATCCCTGGAGGCGTTGGACAGACACGGGGATGAAGTTCTCAGGGACACGTTTTATAGAATTACAGAATCATTTTGTTTGGAAGAGATCCTTAAAATCATCGAGCCCAACAGTTAACCCAACCCTGGCACTAACCCATGTCCCTGAGAACCTCATCTACATGTCTGTTCAACACCTCCAGGGATGGTGACTCCATTGCTGCCCTGGGCAGCCTGTTCCGCTGATTCGCAACTCCATGATTCTTATTTCCCAAACCCTTGCAGACACTTCATACTAATATTGACATTAAACTCTGATATTGATGTTGGAATGATAAAACAGAACTGCAGGCTCCAAATATTTTAACAGGAGGCCATGAAGAAATGTTCCTAATAACCAATCTGATAGTGGTGAACTTTGCAGTGGTGAGTTAACAGATGGACTTGATGACCTTAAAAGGTCTTTTTCAGCATCGGGTTTAGGGGCAATGTTTGCAAAAGTCACCGAGAACTGAGATGGCTCCTACCTCACCCACAGTGTTCATGGTCCTCTGCTGCTGTCTGGGTCCAGGTGAGTCTGGAGAGATGCTCCAAGGGTCCTTGGCCAACTGTTCAAAGGTTCGGTCTTCTCCTTAATGGCAGCACCCACGGCAGATCCTGGGAGCACAGAAATTCAAAATGCCCTGCAGATGCACGTCTCCGGTGGGGTCTGGTTCCATGCACCACGTCCTTATGGATCAGGTGAGCTGAGAAATCTACAGAAAGCCACAATTCTTGCTAAAGCACATTAGATGACTGCTTAGGGCAACAACTAAAAGCACAGTCTCCATGGCATGTCTTCCTGTTTCTACAAGAACATTACACACTTTGTTGAATTTTATTTTCTTAAAAAGTTATTTACATTTCAGCATGTTCTCTTTTCATTGTGAAGGAAAAAGTAAGCGACCAGAGCCAACATCAAAATATAGTATCTAATCTACTTTAAAAATCAGAAAAAAATGTCAAATAATTAGAGCCAGGTTGCACGGGAATCGTTACAGAAATCAATGTCCAACATCAGGAAAGTATCTACAAAGCAGCAGATGGTCACTAGTAAAATAAAGAACATGAGAACTAAAATACTGTCTGTCAGGGGGAAAAAAAAAGAGATTGTGAATTTTCCTCAGGGGAAGAAAAAACTAATCAAAATTAGATTTTTCAATTTTGTTATAAGCTTGTTCTGCTAATCCATATCTGAGCACAAAGGTGAGCTGCAGGGTCAGCAGCGTGTCCTGGCCAGTGTGCCCATGTCCCAAGAGCTCCTCCTGCCTCCACATGACCAGAGGCACCTGGTTCTGAGCTACACAGCCAGCAAATCCAAAGCAAAAATTTCTCAAAATACATGTTTGAAAAGAATGTAACATAAGGAGTGAAGGAAGGAATCACAGTCTCACTGGTGCACCTGCCCTGGCCAGGACCAAGCCACCAGCACCCTTTGGTTGTGCCATCTCTGGAGCTCAGACACTTTTCCAGGTGGAGCAGGGCCAACTGAGTGACCTGGATGGTTTCTCCTCATCGTACTTGGCATTTTCACCACTCTTCAACACGTGGCTGACTTTATGGGGTCTTCTTTTCCAGGGCAGGAAGGCTGGGAGGTCTTTGCAAAGCCATGTGGCGTTTCTCTGGTTTTCTCACTTGGTCACATCTCCAACACGCACTTTGGGTCACGCATAGAGCGTACAAAATTCTGGATTCAGCCCAGTGATGGGAAACTAGGAACAAATAAACACGTTTTAAAAAAATCAATTCAGTAAAGCACAGAGTTAAACTAGAAAATACAACTCATATCTTATCAGTAACCAAAGGGTCATTTTTAATTGTTCAAAACCAATTTGTGACTTAGGGGAGAAGCCTTTTACTACCTGTGACCTCATTTACAGGGGATCACGCACAAACACGATCAGTTTGGCAGAAATTTTTGGTTGGTTTTGTTTGTATCTGGATATCCCTTTGATCTGTGTGAACCAGCCACTATTCCTGTTATTTCAACTAAGGAATAACTCCATTACCTGGAAATTAATGGCTGGACAAATGGAATCCTAAGCACTCTCAGTATGAATTTGGCATATCTATAAAGCAGTGAGATCATTTTCTTGATTTGATATTTATGTTGAGTTTTAAGACACTGAGGTCACCTATGCAAATCCCCCTACTGGCAGCTTAAGTGCAGATAATATGCAGAGGTATTAATTTGGTAATTTATACTCTTCCATGAATCAGTCATAGAAACAGTCGATGGTTCTATTCCTGAACGCCAAGGCTGTAGAAAAGCAGGTTAGACAGCAAATATAAATCAAAATTAGAAAGCATGCAATGATAAATATCTTGAAGATCCTGTTTTGCGTTGTACTTTATTTCTCCCATCTATTAGATACCAGATCAGTATTTCTGCTTTTGCAACAAAACCTGAAATAGTTGTAAGTTCATACAAAATGAATTTGGCCATATAGCTTCATGGGTGCTACACTTTGTGCAACAACCTATGGAGGAGTCGTAATTCATCTTTAATTCATTTAAAATAAAGTGACTGCATGACATCACTCTGACATCTCCTGAGATAGTAAGAGCTAGCTGATGTCACACACATTCTAAGTAAATGTGTCAAAATATATTAGCGATAGATTTTTATCTGGCCAGCTACCAAATTAAGTCAACAGACAACAAACCGGGTTGAAAGCAAACATTTCCATTTTTACAGTCAGTCTCAAAAGGGAAAGAACAAATTATTTATAACGCTGCAATTTTTACATGCAGGCAAGACCTTTCTGTTAAGGCTTTAGGAAAAAGAAAACAAGGACCGTATTACAAGCAAGCTTATTTTCAAGTCTGCACAAATTCCAATTTCTTAGGTGTACAAGGCAGCATTCCCAGAAGACCATGATTCATAATTCTGTCTAGAAATGGGCTAAGTATCACTTGCTGGCTTAATGTGAACATTGTGAGAGCTTGGGAAAAAGACCAGATTTTTCTTTTGGTTTTTGGTGGTTGTTTTTACAGAGACAGACACAGTTTCCGTCTCTCTCATCCCAGCCCTGCTGTGAATCACACACACAAATTCTGGCACCTCTCAAATTTGCATTTCACCCAACCCTAAAAGGCAAATGGCAGTGGCTTCGCAAGCCTGGAGAGACTAATTCCAAAGAGTCTGAACCTCTGTCACGCAGCTTGCTGCAGCTTTAAATAATAAATAACTTGGTTTCCACATTATTGACCCATTTGTCATACAAGCCGATGGTAGCAGAGCGCGGTGCCCGTCTCCGTCCCCACAAACTCCGTGTCCCCGTCCCCACATGTTGCATGGCAGAGAGATTTAACACCAAACCCAGCATCAGATGGAAAGCACCTATCTTGGTTTTACCTCCAGTATATCGTTAGCTTCATGCCTGTGTTTTTTCCCAGAGATAAAGCGTACCAGAGTCCTTCAGCAGGAATATCTGATAGCACAGATTGCAGCAGAGGTGACATCTCAAGCTGCGCCACCCCGGTGACTCCAGCCCCCAAACCCACTTGCTCTTAATTTGCTCGAATTCCTGTGGGGCTGAAATTTTCCATGTTCGCTCTCTCCGCCCAGAGGCAAACACTTACCTCTCAAAGAGTCAACACAACCTATTTTGCTCTCTGCGAATGGTTACCAAAAAGTTTGCTTTAGTCCCTCAATCAAGAAACGTTCACCTGCAGTTCGGTGGCTGAGTGGTTTCGACCACTCCCCAGACATTAATGGCTTTGAGGAGCAAATAAAGTTTGAAGGAAATGATCTTGCTGGGTTGGGAACTCCAATTCTCCCAAATTTTGTCAGAAAGCTCATTTGCAGTATTGGATTTTTAGCTAGGATTTTAATTTAGATCACTGCTGTGGGCACTGGTTATTCAGAAACTCGTTTAAAATTGTTCAACTCAATGTATTTTTTTAGAGAACGCCATATAGACCAAAGCCTTTCCTGCTCTGTAGACATTATGGAGCACATGGTGTGTTTTGTAGAAGGGATTTGTAGAACTGTCCTTGTGTTAAATATCTTTATTGCCCGTTTTTGGGCAGAATCCTGCATATCAGTGAGATCTCGCTGTCTGCACCCAGAAATGGTCGTGTCTAGATTTGTTTGTACTAGGTAAGTAAAGAGGAAAGAAAATGTTATTGTGCTAAACTTTGCTAAAATTGTATTGGAGTAAATGCTGGTGAACTGAATTTTATACTAAGGGGAAAATCCCCTAGAAAATAGATGAAGCTTAAATGACACTGAAAGAGAATGACTGTTAGTTAAACAAACCGGCGCAAACACAAATTTTACTTAATAGAAATGTGTTTATCTAGTGCCAAGGAGTTAACCAGGTATTAAATAAGCAGAAATTATCCAGCCTTTAAATACACTCTGCCAAATAAAGATTAAGAGATTTCCTGGGTACCCAAGAGAGTTTGGTCGCAGGGAACCGGTTTCAGAAACATCAAACTGAACAGCTCTGGAAGTTTCAGCGTTAATTTTCGTGTTCCTCTTTAATCGAGAAAAATGTTGTGCAAAACATTTAACTGGATTTAGAGTTTGAAAACAGAGCTAGTTGGTGGTCAGGAATTTAAGAGGAAAGGTTCTTCTTACACCACCAAGCTCTTCCCTTTTCTTATGGTTTGTTTTCTTGGGTTTTGGTGGTTTGAATTGCCTCTGCTGGATATAGTCTCTCTTGATATGGCAAATGCTCTGTTAAATAATACGAGCATAATCATTCATCATCATGTACGATGCAAATGTGTTCACGAATTGTACTTTCTAACCACACTTGTGTAAAATCCCTTATTTTCACCGGGACAACCCAAAAAATGCCAACCGTGGGTGGATAGTTCTGAATTCCCCTCAAAAATGGCTGTTTGTAGTGTCACAACTTTGAAAGATTTGAACTAAATGGGGAATGATGACCAAAACAGTATGAGAATTCAATTTTTTCTTGCCATAGGTCAACAGCCACACATGACATCGGTATCGCTTTCTGCATTTTTTGCAGTTGTTTTTCACCAAATGCTTCTGATTTTGAACATCTGCAGTAATGGCTTTTCGCACGGGCCAGCACGGCCCTGGCACACACGTTTTGCCCCGTTTAAGAATTGTGTGTATGCCCCATGAGTGATGCTGAACGTCACATTTGCCTTGGTTGTATTTCAGTTATCCCTGGTCATTCGGTATATTTTAACTATATATATTACCAGGAGCTCATTTTATAGAAGGACACAATGACACTATGTATGGAAACAATTCCAGAGCAGTGTTTAATGACTGTAATTGTCCTGATCTCATGGCCGTGCAGAGGAACAGTGATGATGGTTTTCACTTTAGATATTTTTTTACATCAGAACTCAGCTACCACTTCAATTCCATGTACTGCTTTAGTGTCCCAATGCTGCTCCACTGTTGCTATTTCCTACAAAGTTTTGTCACTGATCGTGCCACATTTTGAGAGAGCAAAGCTTATCTATAGGTCTTTATATAAATCTGTAAGGCTGTTCAAGGCTCTTTTCATAGGGGAGAGTCTGAAACAAGGCCCAGCTTTCGCATGTTAAGCTCAGACTAAACCATCAAGCCATGCAGACACCTGTCCTTGTACAGCTGTCCTCTTTGTGTGCAGCAAAACATTTGATAAAATCTGATTGTCACCTGGCATAACGGACAAAATCACCAATATTTTCAAGCTTTTCTGGGCCCCCATGTTAGTACAGAGGTTTACAAAAGCCTTTTCCTCTATTGATAACCAAGGCTTTATCTAACACAGCAAAGCTCACAAGTAAGACCGAGAACCAAACTGACTTTCTGGAGGACTCTTTGCAAGCAGCCTCACTAACAAATGAACAAGGTGATTTTTTTTTTCCAGTAAAGGTTTTCTTTCAGTGGAAAGTTACAATAAAACATAATGTGTAATAGTAGAAGTGCAACAAAACAAATATTTTTCCTAACGCTTTAAGAATGCTACTCCAAATTGTATATATACAATAGACATAAACTTACGAGCTTGATTGCACATAAATGCACATTTCAAAAGCTGCTACAAACACTCGTCTATGTTACGGGTTCCCCATGAAACAAATGTCCTCATTCAGTCTTTCTGCTGTGGAATGTGCTGGGATTTTATGGGTCGGGTCCAAAGCCTCCTGGAAGTCAATCCATTGACTTCATGTTGCTTTGAATTAAACTCATCTTGACCTAAAGCACCAACTCCTTCTGTGGGTTGAGACCTGGAAATACATGCTATTTTGTCCTCTAACCCCAAATAAATTGATTCCTAGTTGTGTATAAAGTCCCAGCTCTCTGTCCCAATTTTTCCATTTGCTGGTACATTTTTACCATTGTGTTAGAGACAACGGACAGCATCGAGGGGATCGCAACTACTACATAAAGACAGGAACCTCCACAAAAGTAAATGAGAGTCCAAATCCTGGACTGTTTCCTTTTCTGGCCCTTTTTTTGGGTCTTCAGCACGTGAAGGTTTTGCTCAAGAAGCGACAATCGTACCCTAGATTAACCATAGATGGGGCCTGAACAGGATCGTTGTAATGAAAAAGTAGAACAGGGGTTGGTAACGGTGTCCAAATATTACAGCAGGAAACTGGGCATGTCTGTCCAGCTTGAATATAAACCTGTACACCAGTTTTCATGCCACATTTATTTGAACATAATCCTGAAGAATCACTTTCTGATACTCACAAGCACAAGATCAAGCTATTCTGATGAGAGTAAAAAGTGTTCATCAAGGTCTGCTGCTATTTTTTAATGGGACTGCTCAGGATTAATGGAAGATACCCTCTGAAGTCGAACTATGTAATATTTTCTTGAAACTTCAATAAACTATATAACATTCAGGTCAAGAAATCTGACAGTTAATGCCTTAACATAGTCCGGCTGCACAACATTTCACAGGTTCACACTTCATCTGATATAAACAAACACAGACCCGTCATTCCAAGTGGAACAACACGACCACATTGACCTCGATCAGATGCCAACTTAGTTCTACAACACCACTAAAACACATGCTGTTGTGGAAACTTTTGAGTCCACAACACTATAAACACATACATTTTTTGCTCTCTGTTCCTCACAAAAATTTAGTTCTACTCATTGTAACAACCCTACCAAGCACGTCACGTTATTCAGGAGTTCCCATGCTCATTTCTTCAAAGAAAAATGAATTCTATGTAAAACAAACTTATTCATTGACAATTATGTCTACATTATTTTAGTAGTTCAAGCTAGTTAAATTGTACTTGAAGACGTCAGACCAAGATCTTAGCAGATTTGCATGTATAGCAGCTTGGAGAGATCTGTTTAGACAGATCGAGCTACTTCCTTCTATTTATCTTTTTGCTCTGTAGAACGTTATTCCTCCATGTCGTGCTTTATTTCCTGGCACTTTCAAACACCATGTAACAGCATTCTGTAGGTCAGAGCTTGCTAGATATAGCACAAAGGTTCAAGACCCAAGGAGCACAGAGTCACCAAACGAGCACAACGCATTAAATGCCAACGCCACATTGCAGGAGGGCAGGAAGAACGTTGAGCTGACAAAACACAAGTTGGGGAGAAATATTCCAGAGAGAGATATTTTAATTATGCTGAGGAGAGCACAGCTGGTGGCAAATCTGTCCTGTAAGTGATCTCAACCTTGACCCACCTTTTGTCTCCCATTTCTTTCTGGGCAGCACTTTGGGCATCATCCTCAAAGCCACATGGTCTCTAGTTTATCTGCTTTTCCTCAGTCACCACTACACGATATGATTGGATGCAACACATCGGAACAGAAAAGTCTCCATAATAACCAGTTATGATAGTAAAACCTTTGACTGACTCCTGATGACTAAATAATTTTGTATAGTTGCAAAGACTTAAGTCATCGGGTCTAATTCTCATTTAGGTGAACGTGAAAACACTATCTTTTTTTCCCTTTTGAGCACAAGAAAACTAAAGCACGTTTTTAAAAATTACACTCCTGGGTGACAAATATTTTTGAATGTTTAAAGAAACATAGCCTCTAGATAAAACAAAATGATTTTAAATCAAGTTCTGGCCACAGGAAGTATCGCAGTTCATTTTTGCTACTGTTTTTGAATGAGCACCAAAGTGCAGCTCCCTGGAGACGTGTACTCAATATGTGCTCAGAATCAATTTGTGGCACATCGCAGTGACAGACTGGACTGGAGCAGCTACGGTCTGTTGTGTCAATGTATATTTTGGGCAGGCTTTAATCTGAAGAGACACTCGAGTGTTGTGTAACTATGTACATTAAACTCATTACATTTTTGATAAAATACAGTAACTCCCTATTCACAGCAGCCACTTTTCAAAACTGTGACTTGACTATTTAATTTTTTTAATAGCAAGGATGCATAGTCTGCATCAGAGACTGACAGTATTCAAAATCATCATATAAAGTAATTTTAAATAACAACTGTCCTTTGAAAATACTCTGTAGCCTGAAAATACTGTGTATGTCATTATTACTTCTTTTATCCCTTGCATATATACTTAAAAACATAAATACCATAGAGAAAGTGGGTTGTTTTTTACAGTTAATTAAACCAATTTGTTACGCATTTGTACTTTAAAAGGCCAAACATTTGCAAATATTGACAAACAAGGGGCAATGGAGAGAGAATGATTGACTCGTGTTGAGAGAGACAAACAGGACATCATTGGCGACCTGACCCCATCTTCATGTTGGCTTTCCAAGACAGCAGCTAATGTTCTACTTACTCTTTGGATCCTGCATCGACCTGTGATTCCTCCCTTTGCTTTGTCCAGTGGTTACACCCTCTGCACAAGTCCTCAAGGAAAAGAAATGGAGTTAAGAAACCTCTGCAAGGAAAAGGGAAGATGTGGTTATTTGCCAAGCCTGACTGAAACGCCTCTTCCTACCCCCTTCCCCGGAGTCAACATGCTGTTCTCAGAATTAACTTTCCTTCTAAGTGATCCTTTGCTCCTGGAACACAAAGAGTTCAGACTCTTTATGAATCCCCATATCCACTGTGGCTGCAGCTGATAGTCTTCAGCCTTTCTCGACTGCTAAGAGCAAGGCTAGGGAGGAGCCACCGCAGCGATCCGTCAATCCCCTGTTACTGAAATAAAAACCTACCAGCAGAAATTCCATTTAGAAGGGATAAAAGACAGATAGGAGAAGCTGTATTAGCAACCCCATTCAACGGCAGCTCTGGGTTTTCTCTTTCTCTGAACTATAACCGGCGTTGAACGGTAGACAGGGCACCTGGTACCTCCCCAGAGAAACACAACCAATGTCCCCTGAAGATGCTCGGAGTTGGCTTTGACCTGGATGAACCAGACTTAGAATTGGGCTCTGAGGGCACCTGGCTTCAGCATTCTCTCAAAACTTGTTCTGAATGAAAAACCTGCTAGGAATACGCAACGTGATGTGCTCATTTGTGTGAACCACCTACTCCTCAAATAAAACACATACCCAAACATCACCAATGTAACTCAGAAAACCAAAGATGCACGCGAAAATAACTTCAGAAAAGCCTTGGCCCACATCAGCCAAAGGGAGGGAAAGATCATATAAGATCAAAATATCACAGAGGAGATTAAAATAATCATAAATGAGGTAATAACAAGGTCTAGGAGACAAAAGACAACATCACCAGCTACAAATTTGCAATGCTTTCTCTCTTTTGCTGGGCATTTCAGAGGAAACAGGGCATGAGACAGGCACTTGGCAATGTACCTCTGCCAAGTATAAGGAGAGGCATAATAAGATATCAGCATCCCTCAAACACACAGCAATGCTTTTAAAAAATTACCTAGGAATGCTTCTGACACGCAAAATACTGTAGTGCAAATTTGCATGTGAATGTTGAACCTCCGGGTGACAAAGGTGATTTATGGATAGACAGAAATTGATGTGATAAACATATATACATATACAATACAAAGATACTGAATGTAGCTAAACCTCAGAAAAAAAAGATTAAATGGTTGAAGAGATTCTGAACAGCTCATAATTACTGAAACCCCTTTAGAGAACAGATAAGCTGAGCCACTTGATGGATTCCTTCAGCACTGAAGTCAAGGTGAGGAAGGGAGCCCCGCCAGCTGGATGTCCTATGTCCTGACTGGTCTCTCTGTCTCCCAAGCGGTCCTTGGCAAACATTCAAGCTCAATGTCTAGAAGTGGGGTTCAGGGTGTAACATCTGTCTGCAGCGCTGTCATGGGAGTTCGGCAAAAAATGAAAGGATGATGAGTCGATTGTCGGAGGAATTTGTCACTTTTGGAATCTGTACCGCTCGTCCCGAGCTGGGTTATCAAAATGATGTGGCCTGAGACCCGCGTGAGGCTCCCAACGGTCCTGGAGATTATAAGAACTGGAAAGAAGACATAAAACAATAGCAGGGCCTAAGACAGGGTAACATCATTTGGCAGCAAGCCTGGACTTGCTTCCTCCCTAGAGAAGATGTGTTGGCACTTGTACTGGAAAGTGATGAGCAAGTTTCTGCTTGTGCAGCATTTCCAGGATGGAGGGATTGAGAAACCGTTCTACAGAAAGGAATCACTATGGGGTGTGTTTTGGAGCGCCAGAAGGGACAGTGGTTTAGATGTGATGTAAAACTGAATTTACCAAGGCACAGACAAATCATATTCTAGCAAAGTGACAACCTTGCTCCTTCCTTCCCTACCTATTGCTGTAGTACTAACGTGTCAGTGAAAGAACCTACAGTCTGTGATTTTAAGGGGAATTATTCTGCCCCAGGGGGTAACTATAGCAAACTTTCTGCTGCAAGGTAACAGTAGTTATCAAGCCTAAAGAGAAATCCCCAGCTTCCACTTGAGATATCTGTTACAACAGTCATAGGTGACAGAAAATGTACTTTATTTCAAGAACATTCTATTAAAAAGGGTAGGAACTCTGGTAACACCGCAGCTGCTCTTCCCATAGGTAACTGCACAAATTTCTGCTCCCGATGGAGCTGGAGATGATGGAGTTTGACCACTATGCAATCCAGGACATTGTTCTTGGATGTCAGAGTCCCCACACACTTGGAAACTTCACCCGGCTGGAGTGTCAGCCTGTTCAAAGGCACAGCAGTCGTGCTGGGATGAGAATTATCGTCAAGTGTTTTCGGCAAGTTAATTTATGCCACAGAGACACATACTCGTGTTCACGCCTCATACAAGGCAGCTGGAAATTGACTTTCCAACAGAAGTCTCTGCCTTGCTCTGAGAAAACACACTCTGTTTCTGAAGTGTCAAAATATATTTAAAGCTAAATCTATTCAGTAAATCTGAAGACTTGAAAATTAGTCCGGCCAAATCGTATCTCTCCTACTTGTTTGGAAATTTATTGCTAGTAACCTGGTATGGCTGATATTATAAAAATATCTGCTTTTCATTCTCTTGCCGTTCTCTCTGTGGGACTGTATTCAGTTCTCTTTCCCTCTGGGATGTTGTCCAAATATTTCCTACTTCATTCAAATCGCACTTTACCATTCACCATAGGAGAAGAGTACAAGAAGGAAGATGGTCCTCTGCACTCTGTGGACGTTATTAGACCAGAATGTTGCCGTGGGAAGAAGATTCTCCACTGAGTTGCAGGCCATCCAGCCCCTGTGGAGTTAGGACCATGCTCATACAGGTGGTCTGAACAGCTCTGCTATGGTGACGTTCAGTCAGAATCATAGAATCATTTTGGTTGGAAGAGACCCTCAAAATCACCAAGACCAACCATGATGTAATTCTAGCACTAAACCATGTCCCTGAGAACCTCATCCCCATCTATTCAACTCCTCCAGGGACAGTGACTCCAGCACTGCCCTGGGCAGCCTGTTCCAATGCCCCACAGCCCTTTGGGGAAGAAATTGTTCCCAGATCCAACCTCAACCTCCCCTGGTGCAATTTGAGGCCGTTTCCTCTGCTCCTGGTGCTTGTTCCTGGGGAGCAGAGCCCGACCCCCCTGGCTCCAAGCTCCTTTCAGGCAGTTCAGAGATCAGAAGGTCTCCCCTCAGCTCCTGTTCTCCAGCTGAACCCCCCAGGTCCCTCAGCCGCTCCATCACACTTGTGCTCCAGCCCCTCACCAGCTCCGTTCCCTTCTCTCCACTTGCTCCAGCACCTCAAGGGCTTTCCTGGTGTGAAGGGTCCAACACTGACCCCAGAATTCAAGGTAGGTCCTCACCAGAACCTCTGCTAAGCTGGATGTGGTGCTCAGCACTGCTGGCATCCCCAGCTCTTGAAGGTACTCACGATAAGGATGCTCCCAGAGCCCAGGTTGCCCTTTGAAGACTTAGGTGAATATAATTTAGACTCTTGTCATTGCTGGGGATATTGTCTGCAAAATAATCAAGGAATTGATTAAGCAATAGAATAATCTTAAACCAAAAAATGGCATAGGTAGGAATTTGCGTTACAGAGATCGAAACTCCCGTGCATGCAGCATTAAAGAAATGATGATAATTACAAAGAAAAACAAAACAAAAAAAAAAAGAGGAGCATGTGTAGCCAAGCATATGAAGAAGAAATAACCAGGCTCAGGCATCCCTGCTGTTTTCTCTCATTTTCTTCTGAGCAGAGGGAGATCTTTTCAACTCTTCCCACATTACAGGAGGAGAAAAGTAAAGAAACACAGTCAACCTCCTTCCCAGTCCAGGTGCTTTATGCTGAGCAGAATCAGAGATAACCATGAGATGGGATGGCCCTGGAGACACGTGGTGTCTCCAATCAGTCAATGTACGTGATGTACAAACACAGGGTGAATGACCAACGGAACAGCTCAAGGATGAAAGCGCTGGGTGGAAAACCCAAGGGCTGCTCACCTGGAGAAGGCGAACTGTCCTCGTCGAAGCTCTGAAAGTCATATGAGAAGATCCAATAGGCGATCGTAGCATTAAGGAGGAAAACCAACACTTTACTGAAGGTAAATTAACAATTTGTGGGGAAAGGAGTCAGGCCAAACACTCAATATTTGGAGTTGAGCTCTGCCCTGGCTCACCATTTAGGAATACTCTGAATTTTCACTTCTCTGAAATAAAAAGAATCCAAATAGTAAAGCCTGGGTTTTGATGAGGAAGAGTATGTCTATCTAAAGTTTAATACAAAAAAAGGGAACGTATTATGTTTGAACATTACAAATGTTGGCAGCTGCACAGCTGCTGATTAATTTATAACCACAACTTTCTATATCGCAGGCTCAACCCACTTCCGTTTGACATCTGCTAAATGACAAAGATCTCCTGTTTCTCATTTTGTTTACACATTGGTATTTTCTTTAAGGTATGTTCACCATAAAACCTGACTTGCGTTTCTGTCATTTCCACTTCTATCAAAATTCAAGTTAATTTACTGCATAAATGGATGCAACTTTGGAACCTAATACATTAAAAATGGAACTGATAAACTTAAGGTTTCATTTGGTACCTATATGAAATATTCAACAAAAAAGGTCAGAAATCCTATTTGCAGATGAAGAAACTTCAGGGGTGGATTTCTGTAGGCAAGAGTAAATGCTTTTCATTGACACATAATTAATTGCAGGAGGAAGTATATCTATATAAATTCAAGCATGTGTATTTTTAATAAAGAGACCTTAAAAGCACAGAGGAAGTAAGATCACCTCAATATTTCAAAATCAAAATTATCAAAGGTTTAATTCTATTTCTGCTTATACAAGGCACCTGCTTCATTGGGTGATGTGTCTCTTGACATCGGATACACATGAAACTGAGGGAAAAAAATCAGGAGAACAGTAACATAATCTAAATAAGTGTTTAAAGAGCAACGTTTGTGTATGTTTTCTTTTGCTACTCCATCAATACTTCAAGCAAACCAAAAAGGTTGTTTGAGTTTCATTTTTAATTTTTAAGTCTTTAATTGTATTACTTGTCTTACTTTGTTTTATTGGTTTTACTTAGTTGATTGTCCCAGTTTTGTTAAAAACAAGTTTCTCTTTTAGTGATTTTGCCTGTCAGCTAAAGCCTTCATGTTGGCTGCGTTTTCCTGGAGAACCAGACACATGTTTTGGTAAACCTAGCAATGGAATGCAAACTTATTGATAAACATGGATGGAGGGCGACGAGAAACAAGTGACCAAGAAACTGACCAACTGTGTATAACATTCCATTCACGTAGACACTTCATATAAAAGTGGGAGATCGCGAGGATCTCGTCCCTTTTTTCCCTCTTTTCTTCTGCTCATGGCCGACATTAGGAGAGGACCTTGCTAGTCGTCCCTGCAAACTGAGGCCTAGTGACAGACTGAATCCAGCTCCGGTTGGCTGCAGAGTCCAGTCCAGGACTTTGGTTGCCGGCTCTGCAGTTGCTGAGACTTTCAAGATTGGTTTTGTATATTTTGTATTATTTTCTCTATTCTTATTATTAGCATTAGTAAAACATTGTTAATTTTTCCAACTCTCTTCTCTCTGTCCTTCTGTCCCTCCCAATCGCCTGTGCTGAGTGGGAAGTGGGGAGAGGGAGGGGCAAAAGGGGGAGGCAGGGGGGGAGAGGAGGTTAACAATACATCTGCCAGGGTTTTATCGTCACCCCGCAATCTAAACCCTCCACGTTGATTTTACTACTAGTTTATAGCAGGACAGTTTTCATCTATGTCTGGTTTACATCCAAAAGCAATTAAACTGCTAATACTCAGGTATTTACAAAATCACATACAGATGATATGTAACAACTGCTGATGCCAGAAAATAACCTGAAACAGGAGAACGATGAGTCCTGGTAAACACGAAGTTACTAAAGAGATTAATCTAAGAGCAGTAATTTATGTGATCTAATGCTATATTTTCAAAATTCATCACTAGGACAAGGATGAGACCAATTTCTTTTACATCTCATTCACATTTTCAGCCTTCTTCATACACAAGTATTTATCTTAACATGTATTTATCTTAACAAGTATTTATCTTAACATGATTTCTTTTCGTTCTGAAAAGGCATTCACGTAAACCATTCAAACAAAGTCATGCATCTCTATAAAAATAAGATAAATGCTTCAATTCTGGGCAACCAATTAATCTCCAAAGCAGAATCACAGCTGTGCAAGGTGCTGCTGGACACTCAACTTCCACCAAATTCAGTGGGCAATCAAGAGGCCCAGCACCTCGGGGTTTCAACCCAAAACCTTTTCTCTGCACAGCAAAACACGTATCAATTACATACACGACAGGTACATCCTCCTAAACACAAGGGACAACTGAAACAAGAAATATTTCTTCTGAAAATATGCAATACTGTTTGTTTATCGGCTGTTTTCCACCTCTACGACACCTTCGATAAACAGCAGTGCATCGATATTTAGTCACGAGCAATAATTTAGTTGCCTTGTTGTCAGAGTACATTATACTGAAATACACATATTTTGAGAAGGCACTGGGGAGAAAGAAGAAGGGGAGAAAGAAGAAGGGGAGAAAGAAGAAGGGGAGAAAGAAGAAGGGGAGAAAGAAGAAGGGGAGAAAGAAGAAGGGGAGAAAGAAGAAGGGGAGAAAGAAGAAGGGGAGAAAGAAGAAGGGGAGAAAGAAGAAGGGGAGAAAGAAGAAGGGGAGAAAGAAGAAGGGGAGAAAGAAGAAGGGGAGAAAGAAGAAGGGGAGAAAGAAGAAGGGGAGAAAGAAGAAGGGGAGAAAGAAGAAGGGGAGAAAGAAGAAGGGGAGAAAGAAGAAGGGGAGAAAGAAGAAGGGGAGAAAGAAGAAGGGGAGAAAGAAGAAGGGGAGAAAGAAGAAGGGGAGAAAGAAGAAGGGGAGAAAGAAGAAGGGAGACACACGGAACTTTCTCTTTCCTCCTTCGGTTTTGCATGCTAATGAATCTCGTAGAGCTGAGGAATTCCATCAGGCCTGGCAGGGCTGGCAAGGCCCTTCATGCTGGTTTTGCCCTCCCAGCCCCTGCCCTCTCCTGAGCAGATGCTGCCAATCGTGCTAAATTGGGTAGTGGTTTTGGAAGCGAACAAATTGGGACTAGAAAAAGACCCCAAGCTCATTTTCAATTTTGTTCCGAGCTCCTCTTTGAACTCGAGCAGTTAGGAAAGCAATAAATAGGCCAGGGCCATAGGGGAACAGCACTTGATGTACATTTGGGTCAGGGGCTACCACTAGGATTTCTTTCGAAATCCAGATGATATTATATTTTTTAAAAAAATAAAGCCACCAATAAAGTTTTGCATGGAACACTGGGGCTGGTCACACACACAATATTTACTTAGCCACCAGAAAAACAGGGCAATCTGCACTGCAAAATAGATAGGAATGATATTTAGAACAAAGTTTATTTTACCCAGTCGCACATTGTAAACTTCCTGAAATGTCACAGTTCTATTTTAAAGTGGGTATTCTACAATTACAAATAATTACTATAAGAAAGTAACTGATGGAGGTCCTACACTTTTAGCAAAATCTGTATTTTAGTCTGTAATAAGTCAATAATAATTTAATAGCAAAATTTCAGTCATCATGTTATCTAAATTTATTACAGTTGCATAATTAAACAAAATAATGAATCTATCTGCCCTTTTTTTGTTCTTCTGCCTTGTCCTTCAGCCTCCTACCAAGGAACACCTATGGATATCAAGTTGAGTTTTCTTTAAACGGAAACTTGAATGACCAGTCAGAGTTTGGTGGGTTATTATTGAGTTCAAGTTTGCTTTACTCTTCTCATACACAGGGTGTAAACTTATGTTAGAACGGGTAAGGCTGAAGATGCTCGGACTGAAGGCGATTCAGGTTCTGGAGCAAACATGTTCCCTGGCAGCAAAGCCCATGGGGTGGCAATTCAGTAGATTTGCTCCCACAGAAACTTCTTCACTAAATTTTAATGAAAAATATTGAAAACATAACCTTAAGATCTTCAGTTGAAACTATTGGAGCCTCAAGGACCAGACTCAAGCCTCCTCTTCAACAGAATACAAAAATGTTGCTATCACAGATGGGACAAGGCAATAGATGGTCTAATATTCCATATTCTAGACATGGGGTGAGCCAAAGAACAGGATACAAGTTTTTATTTTATCTTCGCAGAGCTATTAGAACCTCTTTATTTTAATGGGGTCCCTTTGCTTCTTTTTTAAGGATCTTCTAAGGACAATGCACAGTTATTAGTATCTAGAACACCTCGGTGTTCATTACACTATTATCACTCACTTCAGAGCAAGAGAAAAATCATACAATTGTTCTTCTAATGGAATGAAGCTTTCGAAGAAATGACAAATAAAGAAGAAACATCCACATTTGCTATTGTGAAGACCAAGTCCCTCTCCTTTTACCCTTCAGGTGTTTCTCACTAACCCTAAATTTACTTCCAGGAAGAAAACAAATCTCAAATTGTTTACAAAATTCATAAAAATTAGTAAAATCAGTGGCATAAAAACTAATTGGAGGAGCTTATTCTCTTTTTCTTTCCGAGCCTGTTTCTATCACTTTAGCAGTCTGCTTGCAGCCCATTCAATGGTACAAAACATGAACATTGAATCAGAAATAAATTAGAAAAACAGTTTAGGAAATAAGGACGACCAAGCTTGGAGCTACATTGTTAAACAAGGCCAGCAAGCTTGGTTCCAAAAATGTGATTTTTAACAGTAATGTGATAGATGATACCAAGTGGATTGCGTGATGGGTTGTCACCTTGGTGCATAGGGAGAAAACTGTGGAAAGACATAATAGTAGTGAGGATATATAAGTTAAATGCTCCATAGGCAGTTCATACCACTAAACTTAAATATCAGGGTGAACCTCATGACCCTTGAAATACATCTAAAAAGTCATCTGCCAAGGAATTGACTACATCTTCCTTCAGAAAAGGGCCATGAAGTTGGAAGAGCCTGTCGGTATCTGCATCAATATTATCTGTTGGCATTCAAAAAGTCAAAGGGGACCCTAGAAAAATTACGATCTCTTGTCCATACAGTCCCAGCCACTTTGGGTTTAGATCTGCATGCAACCCTTTGATCTAAATAGAAAGTTTTAATTACGTTGAAAGTGGAAGAGCATCAGGTTATTAAGTCCAGAATGTCGATTTAATGATGGGTTTCACTCATGTTTATTCCAGTGAAACAAGATCTCCTAAAATTATGACTTCATTTTTCTTATAAGAAAAGCAATTAGTCAGAAATATTTGGCCGGGTTCTTTATGGATGGTAGAAAACTGGCCAAGGTTGGTAACTTGTTCCTAGCGATGGTCCTAGTGGCATGGCTGGGGACAAGCGGCCGAAACGAGACCTGCTGTGTGCTCCCTTCATAACAAACATAAGAGTATATCTACAAAATGGTAAAAAAAATAGCATAATGGTATGAAATATAGTCAGTGGTTAAGCAGAAACGGTTTGGAAGTCACACCTTCAAACAATTAAGAGCGCACTGGTAAACATTAAACATTTTCAAGTAGTACTATCGAGTTCTGATAATAACAAGACAGAAAAATTTGGAGGAGAAAAGGAGAAATGAAGACTTCGTTAACAGTTACTACAGTTGTTTTCTGCTTCTCTGCATGTGAGAACTCTTCGTTTTTCTCTTTCCGTGTTTTAATTTAAGTTTCAGTCTCAGCTAATTTAGAAAAAATGGGTAAAAACTAGTAGCTGCTAATCAATTGATCTTCTCTAAACATGGGCATTTATTCACTTGACACTAATTTACTTGCAATCAGGTTACGCGATGGAAAACATCAAAACTGCATCTCTAAGTGTCCTGCTCTCAATGCAGTTGTGGGACTGAGCAGCATTCAAATGAATTAAACCATTTCAGTTTAACAAACCATTACAAATAGCATCTACAAGTAAATATCAGCTGAGTGGTTACCCAGCGCGTATCTAAGTGACTTGGGCGGAATTTACTCTCATTTTTTCTCAAACACGCTGTTTGAAATGATTTCTAGTAAGGGCTATTGTGTGGTGCTGAACCAGCTTAATATAAGTGTATTTTGCACACTGAAAAAAGACTTTCCTATCTTCATCCCCCAAGGTAAATATAGTTTCTTTTTCCTTCCTGCTTTCACAAGGAATGTTATTTTCAAAACATTAAAAAGAACCAACCAACCAGAAAAACACGGACCTGGAAAAAGTATCTCACTTGCAGGGAGATATCGGAAAGTTTTAACATGTTTAATAACTTTTCTTAATTACTAAATCATCTGCTTCATCTTTTTGTTTTACATCTATATACAGGTATAAGAACACGACAAAGCTCATAAAGCCCAACCAAACTCTTTTCGGTTTGGAATTTAACACGGGAAGAAAATACGATGCCAAAGTCGACCAAGCAGCCGGAGCTGGTTCTTCCTCGTGCAGTAGCAACATTTAACCTGGTATTTTAAAAGACGATGCTTGCAAACACAGTGAAGTTGTGGATTCAATTCTGCTCAACTACTGGTGTGAAATTTTAATCAAAAAAAAAAAAAAAAAAAAAAAACAAACTAGGGAGCTCATTCAAAAAAGAAATTAGTGAAAAAACTTTGGTCGTCTCTCATCAGTGAAAACTGATTTAGTTATGCAAATTACTGCTATGAATATTAAACCACTGATGAAAGGTTTTTAATGAAGGGATCTTTTGTTTTGGAAATGCAAGGGTATATGCTTTAATTTCTTGCTAATTTACTGTTCTTTGATAATGTTCGCATTTTCCCCAAAGTGACTTCACTGATGGGTTTAATACTGTGAATAGAACTACAGGCCAACAATACTGGTTTTGACAAGCCTTCCCCTGTGTAACTATAGATCATGATTTGCAGCCCCTTATGCACAATTCTATTAGGGTGAATTTTGTCTACAGGGCTTTCCATGAAATGAATTCTCATTTTAATGTTAGCCTCCTGCAGTTTTTAATTTTTAATCTGTAATATGAAATTGCAAATTTTACAAACATCATTTGAAAAAGCCACTAGGACAGAACCGAATGCCAAAGTTTACATATTGCCTAATTAGACTGTTATGAGAAGCAGCTTATCAATGTCAAGCCAAAGATCATCAAAAAATCCAATTACTAATTTGAAAAACACATATATTTATAGGTTCATTTTGTTTAATTTGCATCCGATTAGCTTAATAATTGTTTAAAAATTGTATTAAGGTTAATAATTTTGGTTCACTTAGCAACACACCTGGGCTGCCCAAGCGGTTTAGCAAATTAGTCGGCTACCCTACCTAAAATAAAACCTCCATTGTAATCTTTGCCATCACAAGGCACAGAGAACTCATTACTCAAATGACAAGGCAAGTTGAAATATGAAAAGGTATTAAATCCATGTTCAAGCCGTCTCTCCTTACAGCTAAATTACTGGTCAAATGCTGAGGAAGGAGCTGGTCCGGGTGGTCCCTCCCAAACCTTTCTGAAGGATGCACCTCATTTTACAACGTGGTCTGTTGTAAAGAGACAGCCAAGATCTGCTTTAACACCCTGACACAGGGCAGGAGGGTTTGGCCTTTTAAAAGTTGGCTTTAAAAGGGGAATGACAACAAGAGAAGAGGTTTTTTTTCTATTAGTCCACTTCAAAAGTTTACATTTATAATTATAGCAATGGGTAGATCTGTGAAACAAGTCTTAGGGTTGGGCTCGATGATCTTAGAGGTCTTTCCCAACCTGGATGATTCTGTGAAATAGGTGTCCCGCCCAGCGTTACTTCAATATTTTAATTTGCGTGAAAGGTTCATCACTCCCTGATCTTGCATTGGTGGGGCCAGGGGTGTCCACTTGCCAAGAAGGAACTGTAGAGCCCATGGACAATACTGATATTGTGGATGCCCGAAACTCCGAAATCAAACTCGCTCTATGACTTTCTTTATGAAAACAAGAGTGTGGTTGGGAAGGGCCATCTTTTGCCTGGGGATGTTCGTCTTTCCCTTTAGTTAACGGAAAGAATTCAGCTTCCCTAGAGGGCGAATGAGAAGCCGAAAGCCAAGCTGGAGCGCCCGGGAGGAACCGCGCGTCTCTGCTGACTACGCAGGGACCTGGGGAGGCAAGTCTCCAGATGATCCAATTAGTCCTCGTGCCAGCCCCATTCCCTAATTGCATTAAGTACACCAACTAATGAACAACGTGGAACGTCAGAAAGGAAAAGGAGAAAAATTAGCTGGTGTTAATTGGTGGTCTTGACATTACTGAGAGTAACCACACACGTTGGAAGAGGAGGGCTACAAAGTCATGCACACGCTCTGAAAGACCCTACAGTGTATATATATATTCATATATATACATACACATTTAATGATTATACAACTATTTTTTGGTAAATTGACAGACTCAAACTTCAACAGACAAAATTTGATGGCTTCTCACCTGGTCCAGCAACCAGATTAGACTGATTGGAGTCTCAGTTTTAAACTTAGTCGTGGACTTTGACTTGAAACATGCTCTCGGTGGCTTCATTTAAAATGGATTTGGCCCTTAACCTGTCTTATGGATGATTTCTGACAAAATGATCTGGCTGACCCTCCTAGAGGGTTTTCTCATTTTCCATTACTTAAAAATAGGTCATTCGGAGCTTTATGAGCACATGCAATATATTAATTACAAAGTTAATGCAGCACAGTTTGGGTTAGTTTGCAGAATATCTTCTCTCTCAAAGAAAAGCAAGGATTTATGAGTGTGCTTTGCTTCAGAGATTTACATGGTAAATGCTCTGAAGTGGTTAAGAAGAGCCTCATCTTTAAATATAATTTACAGCTCTAACGAGCTGGATTTTTAGGAAAATTTGACCTCCTTAAGGGCAACAAAATCTGCATTTTTGCCTGGTATTCACAAACATGGCATTTAAAAATACTTCTGGAGCCGCAAAACTAAATATATTAGAGACGTAGCTCCAGCTCCCTCTGAAACCAGAAGAGAAGAACATGAGCTCATTTCTATGCCATACAGTGGCCTATATACACGCATATATAGATATATATTCTTCCATACTTACACAGCCACCTGGCAACTGCTCTTCATTGCATAACATCCCAGTTTCCATGCCACCATGCGAGCACTTCTAAAACAATGGCTTTTCCTCCAAAATGTGATCTTCTCGCTGAAGGAAATAATACTGGGAAGGTGAAAGAGAAAACCTAAATATTAGAATGAAATTGTTTTGTGAGAAGCAAACTTATCTTTAGAAACAATCTTCAGACGGCTGCAAATCTGTGCAGTCCTTTTATCTCCTACCACTAATGGCAAAAAACAGACGTTTCTGGAAATCATATTTAAGATTTTGTTAAATGAAAGAGTTTCTTTATCACACCCTTATTAAGTTTGTCTTGCAGTGGAAAAACTTATAGCTTAAAACAAATACTGTGCCTGTTCAAGCCTCCAAACCTGATTAAACTTGTCTTTCCAAGTATTGCGGTTCAGTGATCCCACACCTCTCCTAACACCTCGATGTTTGTGGTGAAGAATTAGTATCAGGAGCATATTTTAAGCTGCTGTTCTGAAGTCAGAATAGGATTTTTTTATTCCAAAATTAACACTTAACTGTGATGTTTCTCTCACGTGGGTTTTGTTTGAAACATCTGTACGTCTTGGGGAGGTAAAACAAGCCACGAGATATTTTTTGCCAAGATTTTTGTTTTGATTTCTTAATCTTAGTATCATACTCTAAGCTATAAAACATGGTATTTTCATTCATGTGATTCCAATAGTAGCATTAGAATTAGTGTTAAAAATGCTGATCTGTTGGCAATGTTTCTTCTTTAATATACGCAGACACAGGATTAACTGTCTCAAAGTGCTTGGATTTCTTCTGGCTTTGCCTAAAATGTTTCCATACAATCTAGAGTGACCTGGACAAGCTGATCCCGAATTATGATGCTCAGACTCAGATGTGACTGGGTATCAAAGTACTTTTCTCCCTCCCCATGTTCATACGCTATGAAGAAATGCGGTTTGTAACAACTTACGATCGCATTTGCAACAGGTTTAAAATTCTTCTGTTCAAACTGGTTAGATATTGAAATATTTCATATCCATTTCATGTTAAAACTGATACTTCCCAGTGGAAGTAGAAGGTTTTACTCATTGATGTTTCTGCCATCTATTCTGTAGTGGATGCCAAACATCAGTTTTGGCCTACGGGGCTGTATTTTAGCAGCACACTATCCTGCATTCTGCTGCAATTTAAAAGTTCCTTCTTGAAAAAACTGTATTACATTAATATGGACAACTAGCTTGAATGCCTTAAGAATAAAAAATTAAAGATTGAATTTATAATACTAAAAATGGGATGAGTATTTTTTCAACACACTGATGTCTTTCCAATTTTGAGGGTTAATATCTACTGCTATTTCTTTTATCGTAGAGATCATTTAGTGAGCAAAAGTCATGACAGGGCCAATCACCGATTGACAGGTACTCAATACCAGCCAGGAACAGGTACCCCTCTGAAGAATAGAAATGCACTGATGTCTGTCCTGAGCACCATAAAGAGCTCACAGCTGAACCAACACACCTCACGTTTTAAATACTAATTGGGTTTTCATTCTTTCTTTAGTACTAGAAAATGAAAGGTTACTTCATGAGATGTTCTTCAGGTTTATTCCCATCACAAATTTACACCTTCAAAGTGCACGTCTCTTTAGTCACAAGCCTGAGAATATTCACTAATAATGACTTTTGGAGTCGCATGTAACCTCACGTGCAATATTTAAAAAAGGGTGCAAGTTGTTTGTTTGTTTGCTATTTCCTCTGAGTACCAGCCAGAAATTATATTCTAAAGAAGAAAAGAAGCTGAAGTGGGAATCTATGGAGACAACATCCTTAAAGAACGTCAATTACCTGATACCTTTTAATTGTTGAAAATTGGCTCCATCACATCTCAGCCTTTGGGAAATCAAACCTGACAGTGTTTACAACTCGGCATCAAGGTCAACAGCTCCATCCACTGATCTCTCCAAACAGCATCACCGGTCAGGGTCAAGTCAGGAGAGGAATGACACAGAAAGGTGCAAACGCAGAACAATTCAAGGTTTCTTTCCATACCTCATGTAATTAAGCAGCTGATCTGGCTGTCAAGCAACTTTCTCAAGCCAAGAGGAAAGTTGGATATCAAGGAGAATGACAAGGTCAGACAGAATCACGGCATTGATTACAATGCAGGTTTGTTGTCAGGATTTTTTGAAGGGTTTGAAACCCTCCATGACAATCAAGTTGCTTTTTCAACCATATTAATGGAATGGAAGTAGAAAGTCCATTCAATTTAAAGCATATATGTAGGTTCCAACAGTGAACTAATGTGGACCAGTGACAACAGTACAGCAGCAAAAACGTAATCAGAAGATGTTCCTGCTAACATTCCAAGGAAAATAACATTTTCTGCTTAAATAATAAATACCCTGGAGGTATTTGATAGACACAGAGATGTGGCCCTTAGGGATGCGGTTCAGCGGTGGACGTGGCAGCGCTGGCTCTCGTTGATCATAAAGGTCTTTTCCAACCAAAATTATCAACAACAGTCAAACTCTATTGAAAACAAGGTTTAAAATATTAATTTCTTCTTTACTACTAGTTGAAGATCACTTAAGAAATCTGAATACTGAGTTGACTAAAAGTCCAAGCTTAGAAGGTAATAGTTTTGTGACTACATTTAATAAGGTGTGACCATGCTCTTAAACACAAAGCCAGTGACTATTCTGACAGAACATTGTTTATCTTACTATATCCATTTAATATTTCATTTAAATGTCATACAAAGTAACAGCCTTTTAAAGGGTGTATATTATACCATTCCTGATAAATTTGCTGATCTTCTATTAGCACACTTGCTGGTATTTCTGGAATATTATTGTTTCTTTTGAAAAGAAAAAAAAAGCAGGTTTAGTCTTTCATAATGCAATATTCAAATATATCAAACAAACTCTGCACTATTTGGCACCATTTAGTTTCTTATGCTGTTCTTTTTTTCCCCCTCTTTGGTCTAAACCAAAGAAGCTGCTGAGAAAAAGGCTGGTTTGGGGGTTTTGGGGTTTTTCATGTTACTTGACCATTGATATTCACCACCACCCTTCATACCCAGTTACTTACTATTTATTCTCTATTATCTTTTTCCATGGATAATCATCTTTCAAATAGATTTGTAAATCTAAAGATATTTAGATATATATAAACACGTAAATGCAAACACAGCCATGGATAACTCTACACACAATTCTACACATCCCTGAAACCTAAAGTCATGATAAAAAACATGAAAAGTCAAGTTTTCTAGGACCAAGGCATTAAAAGCAGTGAGGCATATGTAGAAAATTAATGACATTCTTTCAGAGTTCACAATCAAAACATCCTAGTCCCGTGCATTAGCAACACTCTATCCAGGATGGCAACGTGTTCCTGCGGACAAGCACATTACAGCAACATCTGCCTGACCCTTTGATCCTTCCTGATCTTTGGAATTGCAAAAATTCACCCAACACTGAAGGTCAGCTGTTTATCCATCTTTAATTTTCACTTCGTGCCCCTTCAAAATTATATAAATGTTTCTTTAGATGAAATACAAACTGTGTTCTTCCAACGGTCCACTTAAAACTTAGTTGCATCTTTGCTGCAATCACCTACAGCTCGTGCTTTGGCACAGAAAATGACACAGCCCAAAGGCAAATAAATTGAGGTAGCAGAGAGTTATAAATATCTCCTCGCAGGATATTTTACAATATACAACAAGTGTGACCACTGTAGCATCTTTGAACTCTTTTAATGTAGTTTGTATTTCAGCTTTCACAATATTTCTATTTCGAGTCCAGAAGTTGTGCAAATGGACTTTCATCTTTCCCTTATGATAAGACTTGGAGTAACATCCCATTTTTCAGAAGACATTTTGGCATAACAAAAAATAATTGTGATTTGCATTCTTTAAAGATTCCACCACCTATTTGGGGTTCATTTTCTGATTCCTGAGGAGTTTCATAGAAAAGAAAACATCACAAATGTTTTACCTGATTTTTGTATCAGCCCAGCTGGTTTCATCTTCTGATCATCAAAAGTGAGCGTTTCAGAAAAATCAAAATCCCCACCAGAAACAAACTTGAAAGAGAAAGAGTGAAATAGAAATATTATAGTGTGGGAATTATTTTGTCAGCTGTTTCACAGCTCCACCGTGCTTTTTAAACAAGGCATTCAGTTTCCTGAACAAGCAAAAACATCTGGCCATTAGTAGCATTTATATAGACACATATCTATATACACAAACAGAGGGTATATTTTCTGGAAATACAAAAATTTTCCCTGAAAGGAACTGAGTAGACGTGTAAATTCACCAGGATGCTGGTGGCCTTTCTGGCCACCTTATTCAGTCTCTGTCAATTGACACCCCCAGATCTTCTTTTGCTGGGCAGTTTTCCAGCTGTTCTTCCCCAAGTGTTTAACATTGCGTGGGGTTGTTGCGACCCCAGTGCAGGACCCGGCACTTGGACTTGTTGCACCTCAGACAATTGGCCTCAGCCCATCAATCCAACTGGTCCAAAAGCTTCTTCTCTTTACCTTCCTCCGCCCTGGATGTATCTCCATGTGCAGGTATATGCACAATGGCTTTTTTGCATATCCTGTAAGGCCATCGAGCAAATACATCGGGTCGCCTCATCTCGCTGACAATTCTGCACAAAAACCCAACACATTCTACATTCATAAACCGCAGAGCACTCTCAAGTACTCTCTACTTTAACCCACTGTTGCTCAGGCGGCTGTCTCTAATTAATCACAGCTCGTTTTTACACTGAACGTGCAACAGATAACCCCATATTCAGAATTACTTGCAATAGTCTAGCCACCCAGGTTGCCACCACACTATTTACTGCTGCAGCAGGAGGGCTGAATACTTTTTACCTAAATTAGAGAAGATAGTGTGACTTGTCATAATTTTAAGAAACAGTTGCGTGTTATGCAATTAAAAATGAAGCGTTTTCTTGGAGCAAATATCCTTCAGCAGCGTTTTGTGTTGTTCTGGAAAAAACTCTTTGGCCTCTGCCTGAAGACTTTGATTTATCGTTAAGTCGGATATTGCTGCCTTCAATAAGTGCAGAATAATATTAATGGCTGAGAAGATAAAAGAGGTACAAGCCAGTTCTAGCACTTGATTCTCTTATATGGAAACAGAGGAGAAAATTTAGACTTGAGCTCAAAACCCAGCACGCCTGTGGGGTTCACCTGGAAGAAGGGAACTTACATCAAAAGCCTCAAGAGGTTAAAGCGCAACTGTATTTCCTCTTTATATCCACATTTCACAGCGGAGGCTTCTGAGCCAAAATAAGGGGTTTGCTGGATTTATGCGATCAGGACAGGCAGTAGGAAAAGCTGCTTAGAACTCAGTAAGATGTGCATATGAAAACTGAGCAGCGGTTGAGCAGAAACACCAAGTTCTGAGCAGAAACCTTAATTCATCTGCATCAAATCATGAACGGGAGGCACAAGTGTGTAAGTGATTTCTTGAGCAGAATGCCAAGGAAAATGAGAGTACTCCAAATACAAATACCCCCTGCAACACAAATAGCACAGCAGCGCTCTCCAGCCCATTTACCTCGGCATCGTGTTTGCTGTTGCGTTTTCTCTGCATGTTGTTCATTTACTACGGCGTGTCGCTAAGTCTTCCCTTGGTTCTCTGCTGAGATCTAAACCATCTTCTGCAAAAAGCTCAGCAAGCGCAGTGACCCTGTTTCCCATTCCAATGTCAGATGCTGGGAAAAAATGGGGTAAGAAAGGATACATCAGAGCTTAAAATAAGCATCTTCCTTTTCGCACAACTTTCAAATAAGTAGATCTACAGCATCTTACATTTAAAGTCTTCACGCTGGAATCGAAGTGTAGAAAAAATAAAGTGTGTTGTAACAGATAAAGTGCACAAAGCATTTAAAAAACTATGGATAGGAATACAGCACATTATACGTATTAAAAAAGGACACAAAACGACACCAAAAAAACTAACCAAACAACAACAAAAAACCCCCCCCAAACTCCTAAACTAAAAACAAATCAATATCACTGAATGTCTGGGCAGCATCCAATGCATTCCTTACTTCAATGACAGTTTTTGAGCTTGAAGAGACTTCACAAACAAGAACCCACCCGAAGAAAGGGTCCTTATCACCTCCAAAAAGAAGAGCGGACCTCACAGGGACAGCCCAAAAGTCAATTTTAGGTGGGCAACAATCTCCAAATAGACTTCCAGAACTGTTTAGCAGAAAACTAACTACAAATTATTCAGCACTACAGCATTGTAAAACACAGGTTCAGATATTGGTTACAGGTTCAGTCACTACAGAATCAACTCAATCTCAAGGGATCAGAACCCAAAACTCCAGAGTGATGATTCAAAGTGTGTATTTTCCCACGAGTATAAGGTGATCTCCCACATCACTTACCAGGTTATCGAGGTGTCTGAGTGCTCAAGAAACCTTCCTCAGGTGGCTGATCTGAGGAGGCTTCCACTGCAGACCTGCTGCCCCAACTCCACGAGGTCTCTGGTGGCTCCATTTCCAGCGTGGTTGAAGCTGAGCTGTGCTTGGGTGCTCTTACCCACACACCGAGCTCTAAAACGTCTCCAAACGGCACAAGCTGCTCCTCATTAATTGCAACTCCATGAAAAGGGGCAACATGACAACTTCACACACTCTCTTACTCGTGGAAATGCTGCTCGGTGTGTCCGTCTTTACAACAGAAGCATCTGCGCTGCAGAAGATCCACGGCACGGTTCCAAAAATGCGTCATTGTGGCCAGGAAAGACGAATCTTTGAAATATGCTCATAAGAGGATGGTAGAAATTACACACTAACTGTTCTTAAGAACACAAAACACACAAGGCCCAAATTGTTTAAAAATTTAATGACTTACAAATCCGCACTTTTCAGTAAAACAAACTTAAGTTTTTTTTAAAAAGTTATCAAAATTTCAGCATAATAGTTCTGCTCATACATCTATAGCTTTTTAAAGAATATTTACAGAACTGTAATGAAAGATAAGACTTAAGCGCATGAAAGTTCAAGCAGAAAATAGCTTAGAATTCAACTGGTAGTAACGCACGATGGCTTCCTGACTGCTGAGCAACAGGAAAAGGGGATAAACACAAGTACAAAAAGAATCATCTTTGTTTGCAGATTGGCACAAGCACCCATGGTTTAGGAACCACTACACACAGACACATCTGCTAAAACAGGTCTCTACGCCGTAGCTGTAAACAAGGAAAAGGTATTTTTTATAATATCATAATTCAGCGATAGCTTTACAAAATCGGAGCTTAACATCTGAGTGCAAATCAATTCACATTAAAAAAAATCTACAATTTCAATCGCCAAATTGATTTCAAAGCTGCTTCTGTGACTGTTCAGACTATTTTCTTGTTCTTGCGCTCGATCTTGTCCTCCTGTCCGTCCCTCCAGCAGCCCGAGCAGCCTTCGCGGCCTCTTCGCTGGGTTCTTCTCTGGTTTGGTTTCTTCTCCCTTTCTGCAGTGCTCCGTTTGCATCATTCTCTGTACGCACATACAAAAAAATAACTAAATTTGTATCATAAATCACACATTTTATACAAAACTCAATCTCCAGTTACGTTGTTTTTAAAGGGGATTCCCTAATGACTACATTCTAAAGATGATATCTATGAATTCAACAAGCCAGTTACCCGTATTTCTGCACATCCGATATCCTTTAAGAAAGTTCCCTGAGGACTTACCAGCTATTTGTGAAAGTAGGTTAACATTAATGAGAGCACAAAAACCAATTAGCTCCCATTTTAGCTAAAACTCCTTCTACTGATCCATAGAACTAAAACATATCCAACACTAAACGAAAATTACTATTAAGATGAATATATAGTAACAGTTTCATGGTCCAGGCAAAGCTGGAAAGTCAGGATTTAGGCATAAAGAGAAGACAAGACACCTGTGTGAGCATCAGACAGCACAGAAAAGTTCAGCTGCTCCAAGAGATGAACGTCAACCCAAGCACCAGACACAGAAACCAGCACCAAAATCCATGTGGGGAATTATCATCTCCCTGGAAAAGAGACTACCCAGGCAGGCAGTAAAGCAGCAGAGGAGATGAATCATTTGGCAAGTACCTCCAGCAGTGTCGGGAAGCTGGAAATAGCACGTGTGTAAAGGGAAACAAACTCAAACTCAATAAAGCAAGATACATGGCAAGAGAGATGCACATGGCGTATGAGGATAAACACTGGGGAAGAGTCCAAATAAATGAAACAAAGGGCACGGTCACATCCCGGTAAGGTTTTTAACACAATTTGGCAGGAAATTCCTCAATATGTAGCTCTACAGATTCGTTGTTATATCCACTCGCACACATTGATTTGATAACGTTTTCTAATTGCATCATGGCAGTTATTGGGTAGCACCACATCGAGCTGAAAATTCTAGGGAATGTTTTTGATGTCTGCAGCAAGAGTTGTATTGGCAGAAAGAGCAAAGAGCAAAAGAGTAAAGGAGGAAATGGGAGACGTGTGGAACTTTTCCTGTCTTTTTAGCTCAAATACAGCACAAGCCCTTCTAGTATCGACTCTATAAACCAGCTGATGACCACTAAAGGTCGTCCAAAATCTGGAGATATAAAAGCAGGAGCTTAGGGGGTATTTAGGGCAAAACAAGATTAACGGTGCTACAAAGATGTCATTTCGTGTTCTGTCATTACTGTCTTCTGCATGTAAGTTGGTGTATTTACTTTAAAATACAATTTTTTCCTATGGATTCAGAGAGAATGTATCACAGAAGAGCACAAAGACGCTTGATTACCCCAGCAGAGGAAGAATACACATCACATCCCAAAAAACTAATCCCTTCTATTGAGGAAAAACATCTTGCTTATATAAGATAACATAGATCCTCTTTCCTTAAGTCTTCTTGCTGTATTAAAGACATCAGAACATGGTAGCTGACAGCAATATAAACGTTATACGATGTATGATATAAACTTTATCTATAGATAACTTAGTTATGCGTAGGAAACAGCAAGCAGATTCTTGCCTCACCTGATTTGGGTTTTTTGGATGCCAAGTCATCTGCTGGGAAGGGAAGTTTCCTCCTGCGAGAGGTGGCGGCTGCTGCTTGGCCAGGGCTGATCCCTTTTGTCCCTTTGCCAGGCTGAAGATCTTTTTCAGAACCAGTGGATGTCAAACACACATTCTGAGTTTCCGAAGCACCATCATTTTCTGGCAAGTCACTGTTTTTATGGATAGAAGTTGAAGTAGCTGCCTCTGCTTGGAATTCTACCTTTTTCCTTTTATTCCTCAGTTGTCTTGTTTTTTCCTGGGCTGAATTGTTTTCTAGAGACGTATCTTCGCTTTCTTTAAGAATCCTCTTTTGACGTCTACCTTGGGGCAAGGCAGGTTTTTCCCTGAGAAAAGCGGAACTTGTTTCCTCAGATTTGGAGGAAATGGCTTTCTTTCTGCCCACTCTCAATGGATATTCTTTTGCGGATGGAGCTGCTTCCAGAAGCACATTCTGTGCTTCTTCAGGAGTTTCATTCTTACCGCCTTCTGGCAAACCCTGAAGTGAGATGGAACTATCAGCCACTGAAGTGGTTGTTTGCCTGGAGTTCCCCTTTGAAAGATTCATCTCTTCTTGGGAAGCAGAATTTTCCAAATTGAGCTTTTTTGCTTCCCTATTACTCTTTCTCCCACTTGCTTTTGATAAGCCCTGTTTTACCTGCATAGAACTTGTGGCTTCTAACAAGATGACATCATCTTTCCTTCTGCCTTTTCTGGATTGATTTTCTTTTACAGATGAATCAGAAGTTTCTAACGGGACATTTTGATCTTCTTTAGGAGTCTCTTCTCTACCATTATCTGCTGGTAAACTGCGTTTTCCTCTAAGAGAAACGTAATTAGTTGTGTGTGATGCAGGCGCAGTTCCTTTCCTTCTGCCCCTTCCTAATGGCTTCTCTTTTGCACAGGACACTGTTTCCAAAGGCACATTTTGTTCTTCATTAGTAGGTTGCTCTTTATCACCAGTTTCTGAAGAGCCACACTGTCCCTGGAGAGGAGATGGATTTTTTACCTCTGCCACTGGATCAATCTTTTTCCTTCTGCCCCTTGCTGGTGCATTTGCTTTTGCCTGTGAAGTCTGGTTTCCCAAAGCTGGATTTTGATCTTCCCTCACAGTCATCTTTTTATCATTGCCTTCTAGCAACCCACGTCTTTTGCTGATAGGAAGAGATGTTGACGTTGGTGCTGCAGCAACCTCTCGTCTCTTCCCTCGTCTCAGGGGCTGCTCTTCTGTTGAAGAGGGAGCAGCTCCCAAAGCTGAATCTTGCTCCTTTACAAAAGCCTTATCTTGACTGTGATCTGCAATTGATGTTTGATTTTCCATAAAAGTAGGACAAGCTATTGGTGGCGTGGAATCAGCTTGTTTCCTTCTGCTCCTCCTTACTTGTGAAGAAGGATTTTCTGAAGTCTGATGTTGACCATCTTTGTAAGTCATTCCTTTGTCATCCTCAGGTGAACTTTTATCTCCAACTGTTTTAGAACTGGCTTCTTCAAGTACAAACTGAACTTTTCTACCTCTACCTCTTCTACAAGCCACTCTGTGATTTTCTGCTTGATTCTCCTGCAAGATTTCAGTTTGGTTTGTTTTAAGTATTCTCTGTCCATTTCTTGTCCGCTTTTGATGGCCACGAGCAAGACTGTCACTGTTTGCAGCAGGTATTGATGTGCCAGCTGGGTCACCCTGGTCCTTCGTGACTTCTTCTGGATTCTTGACACAAGCGGAGCCCAAAGAATCTTTGAGGGAAGATTCATCCACTTCTGTTTCCGACTTAAATTTGGGAGTAATAATTTCTAGGCTGTTTACAGTCTTTTTCTCCAACGAGTCATTTTTGCCTCTCCTGTTTCTTGTTCTGTTTGTTTCTCCTACTGCACTACGGTTTGCTTCCAAGTTCAGAGCAGTCACCAGCATTTGCTTTGTCCCTCCACAAGGTGACTCTGCCTTTAATCTTTGAGATGTTTCTGTTATATTTTCCTGAGCATTTGCTCCTTCATCTTCCTGAGACACTTCAATCTCATTTTTGAGGTGTGATTGTGTTTCACTATCAGTTTTAGCTGAAGTTTCCTGAGTTTTCTGAATGGTTTGTGTATTTTCAAGTGCCGTTTCACAAACGTCTGCTTTTGCTTCAGCTGAGTGTTTTCTAACACTTCTTAAAGACATCACTCTTTTCTCTGTTGTCTTTATTTCAAGTTCAGCTCTGTTTTCGGCTTCTGCTGTGGCAGTCTCAGCATCTTTGTCAAAAGTCTGTTTGTCTTTCTGTACCACCTTTGCTGGTGGTTCTTTTCGAAGCCTCCTTGTCCCACGAATGTCCTCTGAAGCAGCTTGTTTGACTTGGTCATTTTTAGCTCTTCTTCCTCTTTCAGGTGGAATCAGTGGGTCTGTGTTTTCTACTTTTTTCACTCCTCTAGACCTCTTCCCAGGTGACAGAAATATCTCCTCACTGTTTTCTCCATCACCTTCATTAGATTCATTTTCAGCTTTTTTTAAACCTGTTTGCAGTTGAACACTTTCATGCTGAGCGCTACCAGACACACTTATTGTGTTTACGGTTGGAGCACCTTCAGTTTCTACTATGTCACTGATGCCATATTCCTGCAAAATCTGTTTCGTATTTGCAGGTTCATTTCGTAGCACTGAAGAATTTTTTCCACTAGACTCAAGATTCTCACTTGAAGCTTTTAACTCCTTTGGCTCTTTCCTTCTACTTCTTGCTGGTCTTGGAGCAATTCCATGTGGTTCCGCAAATGAAACAGTTTCAACTTTTTCCTGCTTAGGGGGCGCTGAACCAATTTCTTCCTGTATACAATGCTTTGCTCTCCTTCCTCTTCCTTTGGTTTTAGGTGCTGAAGCTGAAGTGCTGGTCTCTTCTGTCTCCTCTTGGGTGGTGTTTTTTTCCAGCCCTTGCAATTCTTTTACATTCAAATCCTTTTCACGCTGTCTTGCTGAAGCGGGAGGTACCGTCTTCCTTGGTCTGACCCTTGGTCTCTGGGTAGGCTGCTCTTCACTAGTTGATTCCTTCTGTTGAGAAGCTTCACCTTGTGAAATATTTCCTTTGTCTTCTAAAACAGGGTGGGTTTTTTTTCCCATTCAAAGTTTTTACATAGAAAAGAGCACAAACAAAAGGTATACGTTACTATACACAAAGTATTTGGGAGTTTTGATTTTCTTGCTAAAAATCTAACAAAAACCACACTTACTAGGAGGAGGAGGAAAAGAGAGAGGAGGAGGAAAGAAAAACAAAGTTTTTAAACCAACTCCTGCACTAAAGGCCAGGTTTCTGATCAAAGATGCTTGGTTTATTTGTTAGGCAGCATTCATAGGTCTAACCTATATTCTTGAAATTCTTCGCAAAGATAATTGTAAGTGGAGACCTCAATATCAGGCATTTTTACACTGGCATGTTTAGAGATGCAGACTTTATCGCACCAACAAACTACTACACTGTTACTTCTACACCAGTAGAACTCCCGCACCTGGTATTCGCTCCATGAGCTCTGTACGCTTCGCCCTCTGTGTTTTGGAATTTTTATAACACATTTTAAAAATTCATAGTAACATCTATTGCCTTGGATATTGATTATTCATCTCGTTAAAATATCTGTACTTACCATTCTGATGACTGGAATTAGTACAAGGAGGTGCAGTATCTTCTTCCTTAGAATCCATAACATTTAGTGATTTGACCTAAGGAATAAACAACAATCAATAACTGCATGTTAGACAGGACAAGAAATAACAGAGCCTAACAACGCAAAATTAATGTATAGTAACAGCTGCAAAAAGTCTTGTCAAATACTTTTCTCTAATATGAAATCAAGGAATTAACATATAAAATAATACTAATAAAATTCGCAAATGACAGGAGTGGTGACGTTGTGAATGAGGAGGTCAGAATGGTAACCCAGAGCAACCTCAGTAACTATATTTAGGGTTCCCTCAAAGAAAATACATACTAACACATGCAAATGAACAGTGATTTAGCTATCTCTATAAAATCATGTCTGTTCAGGAAGCGACAAGTGAAAGACTTAGGGGCTACATTATGGTGTTAAAGCAATTTAAAGGATGGTTTAAACATAACAGGAACACATGACCAGAAAAAAAAAAAAGACTGTAATCTTCACAGTTTTCAAATCAACATGAGGTGCTTTTCTAGAAGGCAGATTTTCCTGCAGAGGTTACGGGAGTGACATATTTGAAGTGCCATAACGTACAAGATGTCACACCAGGAGGCCTAAGAATTCATTTCCACCACAGGCTTCAAAGTCTAAATAAATTATTTCCAAAATCTAAAGAAAGTATTTTACCTTCATTTCCTTTGGTGTATCAAACATTTCCGTAACTCCAACATAGTCCACTTCAAAATTGGAACTTTTCTGCCTGGGTTCTGCCATAAGCCTTTGCAGACCCACAAAATCATCAACTGGTTGACTCTTCTCCCTCGGCGTCTTCACTAGTCTGCTGATACCAAACACATCTTCTACGGGTTCCACTTTTTCCTTTGGTGTCTTGAAAAGACGGCTGACCCCAATCATGTCTTCTACCGGTTCATATTTCAGTTTTGGAGTTTTCTCAGTTAAAGTAACACCTGCCACAGCTTTTCCTGCTTCCTTTGGAGTCTTCAGCAATCTTCTAAAGGCAATTGCATCTGTAACAGGTTCGAGCTCTTGCTGTGGGGTCTCCATGAGCTTCTTAATGCCTGATAGGACCTCGACTGGCTCTGCTTTCTGCTGTGGGGTTCTCATGAGCCGCTTGATGCCTGATAGGACCTCAACTGGCTCTGACTTTTGCTTTGGTGTCCTCAGGAGATACTTGATACCTGACAAGGCCTCTACCGGTTCTGATGTTTGCTTTGGAGTCTTCATGAGCTCCTTGATACCTGACAAGGCCTCTACCGGTTCTGGCCTTTGTTTGGGGGTCTTCATGAGCTCCTTGATGCCCGACAAGGTCTCTACCGGTTCTGGCCTTTGTTTGGGGGTCTTCATGAGCATCTTGATGCCCGACAAGGTCTCTACAGGTTCTGACCTTTGCTTTGGGGTCTTCATGAGCTCCTTGATGCCTGACAAGACCACTACTGGTTCTGGTCTTTGCTTTGGGGTCTTCATGAGCTCCTTGATGCCCGACAAGGCCTCTACTGGTTCCAGTCTTTGCTTTGGCGTCTTCATGAGCTCCTTGATGCCCGACAAGGCCTCTACTGGTTCCAATCTTTGCTTTGGCGTCTTCATGAGCTCCTTGATGCCCGACAAGGCCTCTACTGGTTCCGCTCTTTGCTTCGGCGTCTTCATGAGCTCCTTGATGCCCGACAAGGCCTCTACTGGTTCCGCTCTTTGCTTCGGCGTCTTCATGAGCTCCTTGATGCCTGACAAGGCCTCTACAGGCTCCAAGTTCTGTTTCGGGGTCCTCCTTTTCCTTCCCGATTTCACCCGAGTCACATGCTCATCTGGAACTGTCAGACTATCCACACTGATATTTTCTTCCAGCACAGCTTTTCCTTTTTCAGGAGTTTTTGTGGCTATTGCATCAAACACAGACTTTAGAGACTTCTCTCCCAGGAAGTGACAAAAGCCCGGAGTGTCTTGTTTCTGTTCTGAAGCATCTGAATTATTTAACGGTGACACCATCATCTCTCCTGAAATGAGGAATAGTTATGTAATTTGGAAAACAAATGAAGCAGAAAATCCAAGCGTTCCAATTGTTGTCTAAGTAAAACAGATTCAAACAACCAAAGTTTTCTACAAACCAAAATCCAAAAATGCACATCAACAATGGATTTAGTAATTAGTCTCTGCAAGGCACAGCATACATGTTTTAAAATTACTATAAACAAAGTTGATTATTTTCCTTATTTAATATGATATAAAATTAATGTGTTCTGTTATCCCTAAAATTTCTAGTGGTGTGAGTTTTTAATTGCAATTTCCTTTGTGTTTTGAAGCAATATCAGACATAAATCAGAAGTTTTCACATTAAAGAACATACGTTTGACCTTTCTGACACCAAGGAGGCAAAAAACAAGAGATTTTTGTAAAATTTATATCATAAAATCATAGACTATCTCAAGTAGGAGAGGACCCATAAGGATCATCAAGTCCAGCTTCCTGCTCCTCGCAGAACTACATAAAACTAAACCCTATGACTAACAGCATCATCCAGATGCAAAAAAAACAGTATTTTAATTTCAATAATTTTGAGTTGTGCAGTGACACAATGACTGGTTTGCAAGGTTATTAGCAAAAGATGCAAAGTACCATCTTAATACAAATCCTTCTAATCTGACACCTTAAACCGTGAACATTTGTCACTGGATTTAGATGTATCCAGAGACAACCGATTAAGAAAGGGCTGTGCTTCAGCACAAGAGTTACTGGACACAATACTTCAACAGTTTTGAAGTTTCATATCAAATAGAATGAACAGACATATAACAGCTACATAAAAATTAACTGGAGCTACACAAAGGTCCTTTAATACACGCTAAAAATCAATGGTGGCTTTTATGGGTTGCCAGATGCTTCATCTTGGTACATCAAGGCTGAGACTAATCACTATGTCAAGCGGCACACACGCAACTACCCCTAAGTACAGCGAATCATTTCCTTTCTTTTCAAATAACAAACCTACCAGTTTCTTCAGGAGTGTGCAAGTCAGACATTTCCATCGCAGTACATGTCGGCGTAAAATCAGCCTTCTGAACAGTGGCCAAAGGTAACGTTTTTCCACTCTTATCTTCTGGAGTTTGAAACATTTCAGTCATTCCTATAAATTATATTTAGAAAAATGAGCATATGTATTGATAAGAGAACTAGATAGTTGGCCAAGCGAGCAACAGCTTGAAAAACTTACCTGTGAAGCTTTCGTCCATGTTCATGTTTAACTTCAAAATAGGGTTTTTTATCACCTTAGGGACGCGTCCAGCCGTTCTGACGGTGGTGGAATAAGCTCTACCTACAACTATTGTAGCAGGTGACTCTGCGTGACCTGTGCTAAAATGACTCTTGATTTTTCTTTCTGGAGTCTACAAAGAGGAAAGGAGAAAATAAAATAGCAAACAAAGATTGCTGTCTTATAAAATCCAGATTTCTTATATGCTGTAACAAAGAAATCAACACCCATTTAATATCATACTAAAAGCTCATAAGCATCCAGCTTCCATAGCAAAATACCTGCAAGCTGATTTGTGGTTATGCCAAAAAAAATCCCCTAAACCAAACAAAAAATACAAATATGAAAAGAAAAAGAATACCTTTGGTGATTTAGTTATCTTCTTCACAGATCTCCCTTTTCGGACACTTTTTTTAACAGTCTTTGACTGTGGTCTTGCAACACCTAATTTTACCACTTCTGCCCAAGATTTGGCAACTAGAAAGCAAAAGAGAAACATCCACCTTAATTCTCAGCTGTACACATGCAAGTTCACAAGTCTTTCTTTATGATTCCAATGGATTTGCTGCAGTTGGGTGTAGGAAACTGTTTGTTGTCTCATCTGACAACACCTGAAGTGCTCTGTGAAATGCTTTCAACTGGAAGACTGAAGTTTAACAAGGGGCCAAGTACCCAGCACAGCTTTCCACACCAAAACAACAACAAAAAGCTTCATACAGCATTAAATAGGTGTTAGATCCTAGAATCGAACGTTGACCCAATTCCATCCTCACTCTTTTTGTAAGGAAATAACCTTTCTCAATAGAAACTTGCCTTTCAGTCCTATTCATTATTACACCTGAACTTTTCCCTGGTGGGACATGAGATTTAACATTTAATCATTATGTTTTTAAGCAGAGATATTAAGGGGAATGCCATTTCTGAAGAAAAGGATATTATTTTTCTCTGGACAGAATTCCTGTGGATGTTGGAGAAACACGAGGAGCTTTATTTTGGACAGAAAACTTTTGAGAACTGTGGTGGTCTTTTCATTTTACAGAAGAAACTCACGCACTGGTGTTGAAAACCACTTACTTACACATTACAGAGAGCTGGTGAAAAGTGGTATGTCATTAATATTTGTCAAATACTCTGCTGGTATTAAAATGAATGTAACAATGGAAGTCACTGGAAAAACCCACTTATTTCTCTAAAGAATAATAGCACTTTCAGCTGTATTAACCAGTAAGTATTGTGATAGCCTGTGATTTTATCTCATGTAATAATAATGATGATGAGCCCATCGTTGAGACATTGTATGTAGTACCTCATTCAGAAGTTTAAAATGATACTACAAAAAAATGCAGATGGTAAAAAGTCATAAAAATTCCTGGGTGAATGGGGGTGTTGGTGGGAAGCCTTAAGTTTGACTTCCAAAGAGTCAAATTGATGTACTTTATAAAAGCATAAGACAAAGACGCCTTATCTGTAAGGTTCTTCCAAGACAAAAACGTCAAGAACCAGAGCTCCCCATAATTAAGTTTTTAGTGCTGTCAAAACTATTTTAAACCATTGGTCAACATTCAAATTCAAATGCTCTGATTCAAAATATTCAAATTAACACTTAGGTATCACCCTATTCTTTAATTCTATGTGTTATATAACACTGTCAACACTTAGGCGCAGTCCACTCTGTGGACAAAAGTTGCCAACTGTGTATAAAAAAGGCACAAAGAAAACAAACTGGAGCTAGATTGCTATAAAGTGCATGTTTTCATGTCAAAATGGATGTAATTGATATGATTTGATTTAGTTCAATACTACTTGAGCTCCAAGGACTTGAAAAATCAGTATTGCAACTGAACTTGCAAAGAAAACCTTAACTCTACCATTTTTCAACTTCTGAACATCAAGATTTGTGTTCTAAATGTTTTAGCAATTTGTTTTATGAATACAAAAGAATGTAACACTTTGCAATTCCCAGTTGCCCCCAACAAGTCCAAAAACCACCAGAAGATATGTCAGTCATGTGGCGGCCTATGCGTAATGAATAATGGCCGACTTCAGTTTTGTTCCTGTATTTTAAAGCATTTAAATTAATATTAAAAATGAATTGCTGAAACAAACCTAGTAGATTGGCACTAGAGGCCCCACTTCTTCTTTTTGCGTTGATAATGGCTACAGCCCCACTTCTCCTCTTCAGGGGAGTGCCCTTCAAAGCAAATTGTGCACTTCTCGTTAGCTTGTCAGGTGTAGCCGTCAAAATGCTTTTATCATGTTGGTTCATGGGAGAAGATTTAGGTGTTTTCACTTGAGCACCGTTTTTCCCCTTTGTATTCACGTCTTCTGCAACAGCATCTTTCTCCTCTGCAATCGGTAACGGTGCCGTGATGCAACAAATGGAGAAACGTCCTTTTGTGTAAGTTGCTGGAGAATCTAAAGCAAATGTAGGTGTTGCCTTCCCAGAGACGGGGGATGAGGCAGCCGGGGACTTCTGGGTTGGTAAATATTTTGGTGATGTTTTTTCTTTCTGTGAGTGTTCAGAAAGTTCCTGGTAGAAAAACAAAATCATAGAAGATAAAATTGTTACTGTGCATAGCGGAATGACAAATGGTCACGGACATCTCTGACAAGTAAACATTATAGCATAAAATATTACCAGATCAATTAAAAAAGCCTTACGTGTCTGAAAATAAACTCGCAACTAGTTTTAGATCTCAAGAGTCTCAAAAGACAAATGCAAGTTCAACTGCACAAACTAACTGAGATTATTACACTACTTTATTCAAGTTTTATCCACATCAAGTACACTACACACATTCTAAGCAGCTTAAATCGGCAGCAAATGTTTTCAAACCTTTAGCCAAACCACGTGGCAGTGGTTTGCACAGTCTGCCAACAAATGACTGTTTTCTGTTATTTATGGTAAACTGGAGCTTGCAGACCCCGCTGAAGAGCACAAACACACACAAATATATTCCTGCGTGCGCATGAGAACGAGCAATAATGTGTGAGGTGAATAAAAACACATCTGTATAAATACAGGTAGATATAAGGTGTAAGCTGAGCCTTTTCTTACAATGGAGAAGTTAAAAAACGCTGATTCAAATTTGCTGATTTCAAATACCATTTTAATTTGCAATTAATTAAAACTTCCCCTTCCCAAAATACCTCTACCAAGGTTTACAACTATTCTGTAATTTCTTAGAATTTATAAATTCTGTTCACATTGTCTTAGCGACTCGATCAGGCTTCAGGTTTACCTGGGCCACAAAAAGCTTCGATCCCTGAGACTTTTTCAGCACAGCCCGTGGCGAGTTTCCGAAGGGAACGCTCTGTCTTGCAGGAGTCGCCCCTCTCTTCAGGGGCGAGTTGGGAGGCAAACTTTTATCAAATAGTTCTGGGCTTAAATGACCACCAAAAGACACCCTCTTTCTTTTTCCTAATGGCTGAAGTAACAAATCCAGGCTTTTCCTCTTCTGAGAGATGCTTTTCGTCTGGCCTAAAAATAATGATGGAAAATATTTGTATATTTTGAAGAATCCAAGTCAACATTTTAATCAGTATAGAAAAGAGTGCTCACTCCTGTATTTTAAAGTTGGAAACATATCAGAAGATAATTACTTTAAAGATAAATATATCCAATAAAGTAAACTATATAAAATTGTATAGATTTATGGTCAAATATAACTACATAATAAATATTTCAGAACTGATAGCTCAGCAACAAGTTCCACGTTATATGTAAGCAGAAATATTCTCACAAAAATGCTCAGAGAATTTCTCAAGTACAAAAACAAGGGAATTAAATATATTTACCTGATTCTTCTCCAGCCAACAGGCCAGAAATGCTCATTTCGGAGGCAGCCACATTGTCTTTGGGAACAGGCACGCTTCCAGATGACCTTCTCTTTGATGACAACCGACGAAGTCCTGTAACACCAGCATCTTCCGCATCTTGTCTCTGAAGATCCCCCTTTGTGGCCGCCTCCTCTTTAGTTCCGCCGTCTTTTCTGTCTGTGGTCGTGTCGTGATGTTCTTGACCAGCGTTTGCCTCCCCGGTTTGCAGCCCAGAGCTCCGTCGTGCCCGACTCCTCTTTCTTCCAGAGCCAGATTTCTGACTGGCAGGAGATGCCAGTTCTGGTGTTAACCCTTCCCAAGCCAGTTTCTCTGAGCTTTTGTTTGATAATTCTTGACTTTGCCTGTTATTTCTTCTGGGACTCTTGGAGTTACAATAACTGGCAGGAGTTTCAGGATGTCCCTCTTTTGAGTTAACAGAATTTGCCTGATCGTGAATTTCTTTTGGCACTTCGTCTTGCACAAGTTTTCCTAGTGTACGTTGTTTACTATTTCTTCTCTGTTTCAAGGATTTCTTTTCTGTCAAAGGCAGTTGTTTGGGGCTCTCACTTCTCCACACCAAATCTTCCCTTTGAGTTTCGGCTGAAATTTCTGAAACAGACTCAGGTTTCAATGACACACCTCGTCGAGTTGGGGTATCGGTATTTACAGGATTCACTCCAGTGGTTTCCTTGGTAGGTGATGTGAAATGAGACCGAAGACTCTTCCTTCTGGATGTTGGTGTAGACAGAACATATTTATCTACTCCAGAAACATTTGCTGTGTTAGTTGTTGGTGCTGGCTTACCGAACGCTATTGCAGAGCTGGGTATTTTATCTGGATAATCCAAGCGCTGTATAGTGCACAGCTGCCGGGGAAATGCTGCATTTCCATCCTTTTCCTTACTGGCTTTGGGTGTAATTTCAGCATCTTTAGATCTCCCTGCTGTACTGGGCTCCCTATGATCCTGCACGTCACTTCTTTTACCAGTATTTCTTGACACCTCCTTTGAACCAGAAATTCGAGGACTTCTGGTAAAACTCTTCCTGGCAGCACTTCCTACAGCTGAGATCCGATTAAGTTCTGAACAGATCACATCTGGCTCTACTTTTCTTTTACATTCTTCCACATTTTCACTTCTGTCTAGTTCTTTTTCAGCCTGGCTTCCCAAATCATAAACACAACTTGATGATGAAATTCGAGCACCTGGTTCTGGCAGAACTCTCCTACCATCTTCTTTTGCAGCTTTTGGGGATTCGTTTCCCTCATGCAGAGGTTTCTTCACTTTAATCTCACGTCTCAGTTTTTCATAGAGTTCACTAAAAGGAGATGGTTCATTTTGCTTTCTAGCAGATTGATGTATTCTGTGTGAAGATTTGGGTGTTTGTAGTTTGATGGGTACAGATTTGGAAATATTTTCCTCTGTGTTTTGCTTATTTTCATTGGCATTTTTTCCTTCACACTCACCATTATCTACAAAGTAAGCAAAGGAAAACACGAAGTAATACAGATGTAGAGTTACTTCAAAATTGCAGAGCTACAAATCTAAGTCCCATAAATACAGAAAAACATCCCTTCCTTTCCTCTCCTCTCCCAAGACATTCAACCAGGGTTCAGGATAAAGTACTGTAAATAAAGCTCTCTAACAACTTCTCTCATAATAGAAGCATTAGGATTGAATTGTTGAGCAGAGATTTTAGGTTGCAATCTGGAATTTAGCCCATATTCAGGCAGGCACTTGCTATTTCATGCTTTTGTTCTTCTTGAAGTTGCATGCTTTGCTTTGTGTTTTCCATGAGCAAGAGGTACACGCAAGCAAACAGATTGCATCTGATAAAAGGTGCCTTTTAAAGCCACAAGAAGCTGAGACCTCAAACAAATCTATACCTCTGCAAGGTCTATTTCTCAACACTACTTTGTATCAGCATGCCCGCCTGCTGGCACAAATACCGATACATGTTGACCGTTCTTAATTGTGATGGAAAATAATCTATGTAACGGTGTGTGGCGGATGCACTGTCTCCCCTCCAGTCAAACCATTTAATACTGAGAAGTTGTGGGTGCAGGGAGTCTCGTGCAGACCTTTCCACTGTGTGCAACGTGACTACACGTCAACCACTTTATTCTATAAATTTGGCAGCCTGGGTGAGCCCCCTTGAAGTGCTCCCTGCTAAATAAGCTGTATGGCAATGGTTTTACTACTCACAGGTCAGTAGATGAGCCCCGTTTGTTTCCTATCAGTCTTTTGTCTATCGCACACTAAATATAATGAATCATCTAGAAGTATAAGGCTGTGTGATTTTTAATATACTCTCTGCTTCGTGTTACTTCATAAACTGGACTTGTTGAAATCTTAAGCTGTAAAGTTCTGCTCATATTTACCAAAAACAACTACAAACTACACTGAACACTCGCAAGATAAGGTCCAGTGTGCTCTTTGCTGGGAAGAATGGAACTGACTGGGGAAAAAATAATGATCCAAGGCTAACACGGAGACATTATAGACATCTGCAAAACGGGGCCTGTTTTGCACTTTGCTAAGAAAGGGTTTATTCACACAAGAGTACTTGCAAGGCTTTGGACTGTAAATAATGTCTACAGTTAACAAAACAGAAAGTCACACTTCTCTTTGAGAAATCTAAACGTTGTTCTGTAAGTAGAACCCTAAGTTACTCCCTGCAACAAGGTGAAGGTGGAGAACCTGAAGTACAAGGAAAAGCCTGTCAGTTACCTCCTGGGAAACGGGAAAAGGAGTGAGGGTGGGAAAGAGAACCAGAGCAAAACCAGAAAACTACATCTTCCTATGAAAGCCTTTACCCAACCGCACACAAGTACTTCAGTATTTTTTTTTACTGAACTGACAAGTTGTTCCCTTGAAGTTTATAGAACAATGAAGCAAAGCCTCTTGTTATCGTTTCGGGGAACGGATCACCCAGATTCTGGGAGTACAGATGCACTCGCAACAACCCACTGAAATGCACCACTTGGAAACAGCCGGGGGGATTTGGCATTGGAACAAACGTTTGCCATAAAAATCAAACCTGGCTGTAGATAAATCGTCTCCAATTAACAAACCTTGTATCTTCCCTTGAACAGTAGCATTACTTAAGACAAGAAGGACGGGAAGGTGAAGTCCCAGCATTCAACTACTCTATGATCTTTAACTGTCCAGACTTAGTAGCTCTAAAAGATTTTTAGTGGCTCGACATGAAACAGCTGTTGTAAACTAGTATTTCAATTAGCAAAATTAACCCTTCCCGCATACCTCCAAAATTATAGAATTTGTAATTAGGAAAGAATACATGAGCTAACGCAATATTAGCTCAAAAGTGATCTAGTTGTATTTTAGGTCAGGAGAGAAAGTTAAATTTTAATCTCAAAGGTGAGTTTGCTACGTTATACTTGTTTGATGCTCCTGGAAAGTAAAATGTAACAGGAAATTGCTTCCCGTATCAGTTTCAGCTGACTTTGGTACTGCATTTGCGAAGCTGGTGTATTCAACTCCCTTCTTCGCCATGATCTTCATAAACTGAATTTGCACAAATCACCTGAAGCAATATATATGGATTTTGCCAATTCCAGCTGTCAATGCCCATTTGTCACAATGCAATTAAACTGATTTCTTCTGGCAGGACTTGGGTAAATCACAACATCTCAGACTGAGATAATACACTGACACAGCCAGGTATGTTGCACTCAGACTGAAAAGACTTAAATACATTTATTTTGCTCTTTTCAACTATATTTTTTCCTCTAACAATAAATACAGTTCAGGGAGAAAAAGAAAACAAACCTCCCATAAAAAAAGTACTAACCTGAAGCAGGAAGACTTTTAGATCCTGAAGTTTGTTTGCGTGACAATTCCACCTCTGCCACCTGCTGAACATGAAGAACCTGTAAATTTGTACAATATTACAGCAGAGCAACAAATATTTTACACTTTAGCTTTCAACTGTACACTGCAAACCACTAGATTTATATAATCGTATGCACGGTTTACTAAACAGGATTAAAAATACACAAATGAAATCTTTAGAATATTTCAAAAATTTAAGAACATTGACCAGTAACACATCTGGAGACCTACACAGCAAGAGTTCAAGTCTTGTTTTACCATTGAAATTATCAGCTCTAAAAGCAGCTGTACCATAAGGAATAGATGCAGGCGCATTTGAATCTCACCTTCTTATAAGACATAGGAAATTTTTATCTAAATAAAACAAAAATAATAAGGATAAAATAATCTTTAAATAGCCACAGTACTCACAAACTAACACCATCCCCTTTAAGGGAGAAAACTTTGCTGAGAACAACAAAAAAAACCACTAATGAAAATAATTTATTAAAAGGTAGGCTTAGTTTGATATTTATAAATTCCAACAATACATCAGCACACAGAACAGATTATCTTGGAAAAACAAACAAAAAAAAGGCTCATTCTCCAGGGCACATTTCCCCATTCAAAGTACAAGGGTAACCAGTGCATATACTCTGCATTTCCTGCATCCTACCCTCTATTCAAAAAAGCTAAGGATTAATTTTTAATAGTTCACCTGTATTAGTAAATTAGTAACATCACAGATTATTAAGTATCTATTACCAGAAACTGACAAGGAGTTTGTGTTTTTAAACAGAAAGGTAGTCTATGGTTAAAAAAAAAACATTCCTAATAAAACAGAACAAGGAATTGAAAACGGTTCAGTGTTGGGCCCCTCACAGCAAAAAGCCCTTGAGGTGCTGGAGCGAGTGGAGAGAAGGGAACGGAGCTGGTGAGGGGCTGGAGCACAAGTGTGATGGAGCGGCTGAGGGACCTGGGGGTTCAGCTGGAGAACAGGAGCTGAGGGGAGACCTTCTGGTCTCTGAACTGCCTGAAAGGAGCTTGGAGCCAGGGGGGTCAGGCTCTGCTCCCCAGGAACAAGCGCCAGGAGCAGAGGAAACGGCCTCAAGTTGCGCCAGGGGAGGTTGAGGTTGGATCTGGGGAACAATTTCTTCCCCAAAGGGCTGTGGGGCATTGGAACAGGCTGCCCAGGGCAGTGCTGGAGTCACCATCCCTGGAGGGGTTTAAAACACGACTAGATGAGGTTCTCAGGGACACGGGGTAGTAGCGGGCTTGGCAGTGCTGGGTTAATGGTTGGATTCAATGATCTTAAGGGTCTTTTCCAGCCTCAATGATTCTAGGATTTTATTCTACAATTCTACTCCCAACGTACTTGCAATAAATAAGCCAACAGTCACAAAATTACCTGCAGCGTTTCAGCTTTTGGAGATCTAGAACGCCTCTTTCTTGGAGTTGATTGGAGAGGATATTCAAATCTGGAAGAAATATTTAAAAAGACAATGATTTTGTTTGTCAAATAGTTAATGACTAAATTCCCATTACTAAGATACATGACCTTGAAATAGCTGTCTTCCCCCAACACTACATACCAATCACTTTTAAAGGCTTTAACTACATCAAAAATTGTGGCCTGTTCCCACAAAGCTCTGGGTGCTGTTTGCCTGCAGAACACACTTTAGGATGGAGGCATTAACAGTTTGGTACTGGCACTCACCTGAAAGAACGATCAATAATAGTTAACACATCTCCATGCTTCAGAGGCACAGGTTGCTGAAAACAACCACCATTCAGCTGTGTTGGATTTACTGTACTTAAATTAGTCAATATTGCCTAAAAAGAAAACAAACATTTCAGCAGTCTGATAAGGTGCAACGCAATGCACATGTCATTAAAATACATACATATATCTTACCTCTTTGTTTTCATTTACTTCAATTTTACAATGTTCTTTCGAGACCTGAGGCAACTGGATGCGAATATCGCATTCTGTTCTCCTGCGGGTGAAAATACAATCTGAGTTTTAAGACACATAAAAGACAAAAATCTGACTGCTGTAGAATTAGGTGATTTCCCAGCTTTTCAGCTCATAATTGCACAGCAGCATGATACTTTCTTCAATTTGGCAACATGAAGAAAATTAACTACTTAAGTCTTTCAACTGCGGCAAAAAATAACAGGAGCTCGCACTTTGTAATATCAGAGAATCCATATCAGAAAAACTACATCAAATATGTCAATTCTGAAAAAAGCCACACACAACCAGCTAAAAGAGACACGTCTACAACAGATACCCGGTGCTTTGAGATTACATGTTCCCTGACTTGCAAATTGCCAAAGACCTGTGGGATATTTTTTAGAAAATCCCAGCGTGTGCTCCTGAGCTCCCTCTTCAGCATTCGTTACTGATCCCTCTCAAAGACAGAATATCAGGTCAATGGACCTTTGGTCTCACCTGGAAGCCACAGCTGCCTTCTGAAAAGTTGTTAGTAAGTGAAAACCATGTTTCCAAGTGTTTGGACTCAGTTGTTCACGGTTCATTGTTCTTGTTGTGATTTGTTTGTTTGTTTGGGGTTTTTTTAGGTAATCTCTAATGCTTTTGACACACTGTAGGTCCTGGGCAGCAAACACAGCAGCTGCCACAGCGGAGCTGCTGTTCACAGAACCTCCTGACATCTCTCCCCAATTATACCATTAAGTATCATCTGCTAAAGAACAGTATTATTGACACTGAAGTGCTTCCCATAAACTTTCACTATGGAATCCGACTCAGGACTGAATAACTCGTTATTTAAGATATCTATCAGTCAGTAAAGTGCTGAACAGCCCTAGTCTAAAAGAAGTAAAAATACTTTCTCTGAAGCCTATTTATCGTAAGATCTTCTAGTCAAGTCTTCATATGTATTCTTCAGATATATTAATATTATATTTTAATGTAAAATAGCTGGATCAACCTCAAAACCCGCTATCAAACAACCAGCCAAACTTGGGAAGAGCACTGATATAATGAAAATGGTCAAACACAAGCCATGTACCTCACTTCACAAGTCAGTTATTTGTGAACTGCCTCAGGATTAAAGAATACAATTGCCTGCTTGTCAACTGGGTATCAGTGCCGGTCCCTTTTCCAGAAACATCAAAAAAAACAACAAAAAAAGTAGTTCTGGCCAGGAAAGGACAAAAAGCAGCAACAATAATTAAGTTCAGCTTTTTAGTCTTACAATTAACACTAGTCCAATGTCACCTTCTCTCCCCTGAACGTCATTCACAAATGAACAAGCATTTACTTTTGCAAGTACAAAGTACATAATACGCATGAAAAACATCACTGATATGATTTTGATGTACGCGAGTACTCAACTAATTCTCACCTTCCAAATAAACAAGAACTTGCAGTGAGTGGAAAAGCAATCCCGTCCGTCCCATTCCGCTTAATTACAATAATATTCCCAAAGAGCGGCATCTTCAAGCGGAAGGAAACTTACCTACAAAAGAACGTCAGGATGACTCATCCAAATGTTTATGAAAGTAAATCAACGTATTTTTTTCCAATGTACAGCAGAGAAATCTTAGTGGGAATTATTATTATTCACCATAAGTGACCACTGCAATCGTACAGGGGAAGGTGCCATGTATTTGGAGAAACTGATGCTTTTAGAGGGTGGGAAGTTTTCATCACACATTCACATAATTGTGCTATTTTTACATCTGCAATTGGTACTTGCACGCTATATTTCATCCCATAACTTAAAACTGTTTCCATGTAAACACCCTCCTCACCTGAATCCAGCTATTACCCTTATATACACTGAAATTTTTAGGCTGGATCTTAAAATAAACAGAGATTAATTTGGTACAGTTGTATGGTCCTGAAATAGAACTTGGTGCTGTTACTACTCGCTGGAAAACACTGAAAGGAAAGCTGAAAGTTTAGTTGTTTCTAAGATGTCCTGACAGGCAGCTCGTTCAGCTGGGAGGGCAGCAAGTGCATCTGGGCACATTGACACAGGGAAAGAAGAGCAGCGCTTAACTTGAAAAATAAAATAAATAAAAATAAAAAACAACCCTCAAACCCCCAGTCTTCGCACAAGTAGATACGCTATTCCTTTCACATCTATATATCTAGATGCGTGCCAAAAAGTAAAGCAGTCCTCAAAGAAGCACATGTCAAATGCATTATGGAAGCTCATACGTTTAAAAGCGGCAGGTTAAAAACAACGGGCTTAACGTAGTTAAGAGTGATCCTGCTGAACTTCATTGCTGGGTTCCATACCATAAAATACGTGTTGAAAAGGCAAAAAAAAACCAACAACAACCAAATACAACACAGCTCAGGACGTATTTGACAGCCCCCATAAGAAAAGCCTTTACCTGTTCGTTACGAGCAACGTCAGTTCTCAGTTCTGCTCACCCTGTTGGCGCTTCTCATCGACTCCTACAAGCCAAAGACGCCACAGGAGCTGCAGAAGCCCAAGTTCCGCCACCGGAGACCCGACCCAGAACGTCCCGCAGTGGATGGAGCCGCAAAGCCGTGGCCGCTCGGCCTGACCCCCCGCTCGGCTCCGGCCCCACCGCCGCCTCCTCCTCCCCCTCCCCCGGCTGAGGGGCCCAAGTGGCGGCAGCGCCCGGGCCCCCGCGCGCGCTACTCGCAGCTGTATCCCTCCGCACCACCGAAACAACAGCACGGGTGGCGTGCGAACGGCACCCCCGCCTTCCCCCTCACCTGCTGACAGCCGCCGTGCCTGGCGGGGCCACACCGGGGCCTGCCGGCAGGGACAGCCTCCCCCCTCGGCCACCGGACTCTTTTATAGCCCTAACGGACGGCGGCTTGCCGGAAGGAGAAATGCGCGGCTAAACTTGCGGAGCTTGTTTTCTTTTTTTTTTTAAAAGACGCGCGGGGACTCACGATTGGCCGGAGGGCGATCACGTGAACACGCGGCGCAGCCAATGGGAAGCGCGGAGGCGGTTTGATTTCAAACGCCCCCGGGAGCCGTTCCCGCCTCAGGGCGGCTCCTCCCGCCGGTTTCAAACCCTTCCGGTCGCGCACCCTTCTGAGGGCTCTAAAAAATAATAATAATGAAAAACAAATCTTCTCCTCTCTCACCAGGCCCTGCCGCGGGATTAGAGACGCTCCCCCCCGGCCGCGGCACCTGGATGATTTCCGGGCCCCTTTTTAGCTACTATTGTCACTTGAACCTCCTAAGAATTCCAAAAGTTATTAAAAAAAAAAGGTCCAGAAGCAGTTTATATTCAGCTTAATTTAGGCAACTGGTTTCTAAGCTAATTTAAGCATCTGTTATCTGCCTTCTGCACCAGTCTTTTGGTAATTAGATTAAAATATTCTTAAACATAAAAGTAAGGGGCTTTAAAGGAGGAATTTTTAAAAAGGAGCAAGGATGGGAGAAAGCAGCAGTTAAAAACTAAACTAGGATTTCAAAACACGTTTTAATCACGTAGTTACTGTTGTTTATATACATTTATCTGATTCCTGTCTCTGCTCCCTGACAGGAACCGACACTGAGACCCGAGTCTGAGAATCTGGAAAACGAACAAGAATCAAGACAAATAGTGTGTTGCTCTGTATCTGAAGTCAGAAAGGGAAGAAAAATTTAAAATAAAAAGAAAACATAACCAAAACACACAGCAAAACCCACACAACTGACAAGTAACTAGAAGGAAAAAGCAAAAAAAAAATCAACTGCAAGTAACCAGAAGGAAAAAAAAAAAAAATTCAATTAAAAATCAGCTGCGAAGAACCAGATTTTAGTTCAGTCATACAAATGTAGAACGACCCGTTCCTAGACAAATCCAATATCATCGTCCTCTTCATGCGTGATCAAGCTTATATTTTTGGTATTGCTATTGTGTGTTACAGAATCACAGAATGGACTGGGTTGGAAAAGACCTCAGAGACCATCCAGTCCAACCCTTGGTCCAACTCCAGTCCATTGACTAGATCATGGCACTAAGTGCCATGTCCAATCTCAGTTTCAAAACCTCCAGGGCCGGTGAGTCCAGCACCTCCCTGGGCAGCCATTCCAATGCCTGACCACTCTCTCTGCAAAGAATTGCTTTCTAATATCCAGCCTAAATTTCCCCTGGCAGAGTTGAAGCCCATGGCCCCTTGGCCTATTGCTGACTGCCTGGGAGAAGAGCCCAATCCCCACCTGGCTAGAACTGCCCTTCAGGTAGTTCTAGAGAGTGCTGAGCTCAGCTCTAAGCCTCCTCTTCTCCAGACTAAACAAGCCCAGCTCCCTCAGCCTCTCCCCATAGGGCTTGTGTTCAAGTCCCTTCACCAGTCTTGTTGCTCTTCTCTGGACCCGCTCCAGCACTTCAATCTCTTTCCTGAACTGAGGGGCCCAGAACTGAACACAATACTCCAGGTGTGGCCTCCCCAATGCAGAGTACAGGGGAAGGATCACTTCCCTTGTCCTGCTGACCACACTACTTTGGATACAGGACAGGACACCACTGGCCTTCTTGGCCACCTGGGCACACTGTTGGCTCATGTTGACCTTCTGTCCATTAGTCCCCCCAGGTCCCTTTCTGCCTGACTGCTCTCCAGCCACTCTGTGCCCAGCCTGGAGCGCTGCAGGGGGTTGTTGTGGCCAAAGGGCAGGACCCACCACTTGGCCTTGTTGAACTTCATCCCATTGGGATCGGCCCATTTTTCCAGTCTATCCAGATCCCTCTGCAGAGCCCTCCTGCCTTCCAGCAGCTCCACACTCTCTCCCAACTGGGTGTCATCATCAAATTGGCTGATGATGGTCTCAATCCCCTCATCTAAATCCTCAATAAAGATGTTAAACAGGACTGGACCCAACACTGACCCTGGCAGTCAGTGTACATTTGTATATGTTGTATACATTTGAAAATTAATCTCCAAACAATGAAATAATCTCCTGAGAAAAAGCCGTAATTCAAAGATAGCCAAGGAGACAAAGGTACCTTACAGACTCAACCACCTCATTTTATCCTCCCCAGTCTCCTCTATGTGATGCCCAACAGTAAGTTTTAAAGGCAAGCGACCCATCTGCTTTCTCTTTGGTTTTGAATTTCAAGGGAGTCAGGGAAGCTCCAGTCCATGGTTCCACAAAAATCAAAGCCAAATTAACTCCTGTTGCTGGAGAAGTAACTAGAAATTTAAAATAAGCACACAAAAATAATGCTTCCAGGAATTACAATCAAAAAAAGTTGTAAATAAAAAGAGAGAGCAGTTTACTCTTACAGATTATATTTAAAATACACCCTGGGTAACGTACATAAGTTTGAATTTCTGATATTTTTTCCCCCAAATAGCCTCCAAACATAATCTGGTAACTAACACTTAAACCTGGTTTTTATAATAAGACCAGCGGAAAAACATCCTGAAGGGGCAGTGTGGGGTCCGACTTCCGCGGTGTTTTTCATACATCCCATATAAAGCTAAAACCTTTCACTTATCACACCCCTTCAAAAAGCAAACCTTATTTTTACCATAACTAATGTACAGCCTCCCTCAATTCCTTTCTTTCTACCCCAACATCCCACTTTTACCCTTTCCCCCCTCAAGAGGGCTGGAGAAACTCCAGCAAACCAGCTTGTTGAGCCTGATTTTTTAAGTTTTTATAATAAATACGCATTACTGAGATATGGAATCTGACGGCCTTAATTCCAAGTTGAAGTTCTATGCGTGTGTGGGGAAGGAGCTATAACAGGAGAAAGGCCTTTTCCAAGGTCATCCCATCTTTTGTGCTTCAGGGGATCCAATTCTACCATTCAGATCTTTCACAAAGCAGAATTCCTTTTGATATTACTGCTATTTTATTTAATTATCTCGTTTGCCTCAAATACTATTTTACGTGGTACGATGACTTTAGGGTACTTTAGATGTGATACTGTTAGATGTAAGCAGCTTTTTAAATTATTTTTTTCCCCTTTGAATTAAATTACTCTGAAGTCTATTGTATAAGCTTTGGTGGGGTTTTAATTTAGTTGAGCTTATTAAGTCATGACCTTATTATCAAACCTTCAGCTTGTCATTATAGTCTTGGCTACTGGACAATCTTGCATTTAGACATAAAACATTCAGACAAAATCTGAATTCTAACGCTTCGTTATCAACAGACAAATGGTAAAGTCAGATCCTTCCTGGGGGTCTTTACGAGACTATTTATACCTGAACAACGTCTCTAAAACAAACGGTTTATGCCAGTAAAACTCTTTGAAAACCTAATTCTTTACATTTTCTACGGGCCCACATCTGATCAAACCGAGCTGGACGGCAAAAAGGCAATTTTATTGCTATCATTATATGGGCCCTGTCGTGCCAACAAGGCCTTTGGTGATTTTACAAAATCAAAGAAAATCTACAGTGTGCCAATAATTGCGTCTTCTCGCACGACATCCCGTGTTTTATTAGTGCACTTACCGCACAGAATCCTGTCACCTCCCTTGTGACAAACGTCTCTGCAAACACGCCAAGACTTAGAGGAAAACACAAATTATAATAAAGGTTTTAAGCCTGCCTTTAAATCTGTCCAGAGAACAGTGCTCTCCTAAATAGCAGATACACAAACATTTGCAAAAGTAGATATATAGGAGGGAAAAAAAATGACATTTTCTCAAAGGTATAAATTTTTTGTTCAGGTAATTTGTATCGGTGAATATCTAATTTACTAAGAGTACTGGTTGACAACTCCATCTGCATACGTGTTGAAGGTAAAGCTGTCAACTTTCAAAAAACATGTTGACAAATGGTTTATTTTAAATCAGTCCTTGAATCTCCTTGCCAGTTATTTAGACATTTTTAACTTATCCAACCAATGAAAGGGGGACTGAAAAAAGCTGCTTCACTGAGACCCATCAGGATGGATCTGGGAGCCTTTTCAGGACTTAGTGATCAGGGTTATCAGTGGGAGACTGTGACATAATACCATATATATAAATACATTGTCACGGAGGCAACCCACAGGTCAATTTAAGGGACAACAAGGTCCAAAAACAACTTTTATTGAACCGGTGAAAAACAGGGTTTTAGCACTCCAAAAGTGACTTAAATACAGGTTCGGATATCAGTTGAGGAAAATTATTGAGAGGGGCAGCCACTAATACAACAGGCGGTCCACAGAGTGCATGCACGTGGCTTCACCAAAACAACGCCGGAGCCGGCCCTGAGTCCCGGAGGAGCACACACTTGCCTGAACACGGTGCGGGATTATTTTTAAAGAGATACACGTACTCGTAGTGAGTACGGAAAGTGTGCACTCGCGATTCCGCGAGGGTAAATTTATAATACGCTCGCAGTCCTGCGAGAGTGATTTTACACGTGCAAATGTGCACGGAATCCTACACGTGCTTATGTGGAAGCACGGAAGGAAAATAGACGCACGATTGTGCGAGGGGCTCTCGGCGGCCACTCGCGATCGTGCGAGGAAATAAAGTACTTGTGCAAATGTGCACGGAAAAAAAATACACCCGCGATTCTGCGAGGATTAATTTTACACGCGCTCATATGGAGCGCGGAAAGTTATACGTGCATATGTGCACGAAAAGTATAAGTATACTCACAATCCTGCAAGAAGTTTTACTTACACCCGCGGCGGCGAGGCAAGCGGAGTCTCCATCCCAGGGAGGGGGCTCTCCTGGCGGCAGTGGTTAAGCTTGTACTCCGAGAGACCCCCACAAAAAATGGGGCTGGGTCTCGACAAGAGTCCCGTTTTTATCTGATCAGATCTGACTGTAGGCACTCTAGAAGCTTCTCTGCACCCCCCACACTGGCTGTGGGTGCCCCTGAAGGGTGACCCTGGCCGCTGGCGCCCAGCGGCTCAGCACTCCCCCTTCCCAGTGTCCCAGGAGCCAGGGTGCTCCGGGCCAAACAAAAGAAGCTGTTAGCCTCAAGTAGCAGAGAAAAGGGGTAGATGTGCCATACTGAAGGAGGGAGGGGGGGTTTGCATTCTGCCACATATATATATATTATATATATATTATATATATATATATATAATAATATATAATATTATATATATAATATATATTATATATAATATATATTATATATATTATATATATAATATCTATATTATATATAATATATATTATATAATAATATTATATATTAATATAATATAATATAATATAATATAATATAATATAATATAATATTATATTATATTATATTATATTATATTATATTATATTATATTATATATTATTATTATATATTATATATTTTATATATATATATATAAAATATATATATATTATATATATATTCTTGGGCCCCTCAATATATAATATATATATTATAATATATATATATTATATTATATAGATATATAGATATATAGATATAGATATATAGATATATAGATATATAGATATAGATATATAGATATAGAAATATAGATATATAGATATAGAAATATAGATATATAGATATAGAAATATAGATATATAGATATAAAAAAAAAAAAATCTATAAAGCATAAAGCCCAAGTCTTGAGCCAAGAGCACAAGAGCAATAGTAAAATAATGAGAATCAGAAAAATTAGCATCTTAATTCCTCATATGAAGGTCCATACACAAGGTCATTTGTTCTAGTTTCTGAACAGGGGAGGTTGGAAGCACTGGAATAAATGAAGATTATTTCTCTATTAGTGCTACTCCTGGTATTTAACTGAAAGTCTAAGCAAGCACAAGTTCCTGTTAAAGCATTTACCAAATTAGGGCTTTCAGTAGGTATATAAATATTAGATAAATAAGGCACTAAATTCATGCAGCAACTTTAGTATCAGTTAAACGAACAGAAGAACAAGCAAAACAATCATGATAAAAATTTGCTTCTAGAATTTCCAAAAGTAAAAAAAGCTCAGACAGAACCACACCTGGTAATGACTGAACGCTAGTTGATTAAACTGCTAACTTCTAATAAAAAGAAGTGTTAATGTAGATGTGATCAGCGCAAATTCAGCCACACTGCCATCGCAGATGAGTTCTCAATTCGATTTAATTCATCACTTCTTCTGGGCACTGAAAAATACATATTTTGGGCTATTAAGACTGTGTAAAGAGGAGTGTAGAGATTAGGAAGTTATTGTATGATGAATCTCTGAAAACGTAATGTTTTGCAATACACTTAAAATGATGGTTCATTACACTGACACATGATTGCACCTACAAATCTTGAATTTTTGTATTCGTACACAGAACCTAATTCTTACAAATTATTTTATGTGCAAGGAATCTGCATGAGTTTATGGGATGTTTTTCAAAATGGTTTCTGTTCACATTTAATAAATACTTTGAAATAGCGTTTATCTTTTAAATGGTGAAAACACACAGCATAACAAACCACTACTAGAAAAAAAATGGAGAAAGATCAAACTTCCGTCTATGATGTGAAACGCCAATATTTTTAAGCAAAAACTTCTATATTTCCAAAATCAGAGTTCATCTTGAAAACCAGTTTTCTACTACAATTTTCAAAGCCATGAAAGGTGACTGGAAAGCAAACTACACAATGTCCTGGTGAAATATATCATTTTCAAAGGTAAATTCATACTTTGTAGTGAACACCTGGGACTGGAGACGTCTCTGTTCTGTGTATCAGACTTTCCAGTTACGAAGTTCCAGAACTGCTCAGGTAACACCCAAGTTACTGCTCAACAAGAATTGTATCATTGCCAACTCTGGATACAAAATCACTGAAAATCACAGAATGGACTGGGTTGGAAAAGACCTCAGAGATCATCCAGTCCAACCCTTGGTCCAACTCCAGTCCATTGACTAGATCATGGCACTAAGTGCCATGTCCAATCTCAGTTTCAAAACCTCCAGGGCCGGTGAGTCCAGCACCTCCCTGGGCAGCCATTCCAGTGCCTGACCACTCTCTCTGCAAAGAATTGCTTTCTAATCTCCAGCCTCAATTTCCCCTGGCAGAGTTGAAGCCCATGGCCCCTTGTCCTATTGCCGACTGCCTGGGAGAAGAGACCAATCCCCACCTGGCTAGAACTGCCCTTCAGGTAGTTCTAGAGAGTGCTGAGCTCAGCTCTAAGCCTCCTCTTCTCCAGACTAAACAAGCCCAGCTCCCTCAGCCTCTCCCCATAGGGCTTGTGTTCAAGTCCCTTCCCCAGTCTTGTTGCTCTAATTTGGGAACAATTCTTACACATGGAAATTTTGCCACTAAATCAACTGATCACTTGTAATCCTTGGGTTGACCATAAGGGGGATTTTGCGTTGCCCATTCAGCTCTGGTGAACATCTATTAGTGTAAGAGTAAATTATTTGTACGCTTGTTTTTTATGACTGGGGCAAGACTGCACTGTATTCTGCAAATTACATCAACCTCTATTAATTTTGCAGTGATCTAACGAGGGAAGAAAGCGATTCCATGGGTTGTATCCTTGGAAACTGCCTGTTCTTGATCCACAGGCTGTCATATAGTTACCAGAAATATCTCCACTAGAAAATACTTGGATAAAGTTTTGAAGCAAAATAAGTCATTTCCTTCTCAAGCTCTTCCAGTAGAGTTTTGCTTTCTTCACATCTACCCAACTGGCATGAAGTCATGACTTCAATCTTTTTGTTCAACATATATAAATAGGTTGAGTGTGACATTTGGGAAAACTCTGGAACAATTTCTCATGCAACAGAAACAGGTGAAGGAAAAGAATAATGATTTGTGAGAAGAACTTCCTTGGCATAATCGCAACTTGATTAATAATTTAGAAATTCCCCTCCTCGGTGCAAAGTAGCATAGAAAATGTATAAATTCATCAGAAGAAAGCTCTTATTAAACTACCTAAATTACAACATAATCCTTTAATACCTGAGATGAAGAACATTCACAGTGAAGTTCAATTGCTTGAAAAATTCTCAGGCGCATTGAACAATTTCTGCATGAAGGAAAGCAGAGCTTAGACTTGACATATATGCCTTATACAGAAAAACACACCCTTGATCTTGCTTAGTTTATGTCGTTTAAATAAGCTATTAAAACAGCTGTATTTCACAAACAGTTCACAACGAAAGTGTGCTTTTTCTAAAAACAAAACCCTCTCCAGCAACACAAGATGTCAAATGCAAAAACCTGGTAAAGAAACACAAGGTCTTTATGGTATTTCTTTGTAACGTTTAGAAGTAAGAAAAAACCCACCAAACATATGCACATTCTCATCAGCTGAGCCAAGAAAAATGAATCACTGGAGAAGTGCACAATGATAAAATCTGCATTTTACATGTAATTAAATTGAATCTTTATATATAAACAAGACTGCAAAAGATACAGGTTTCATAGTTTCTGTATAGTTCTATTATACTAGAAATCATGCAAATCTAGAGTAATCAATAATTATCAATAATAATTTAAATTAACCAATTATTCATAAACAACTGAACAATACTTGAGATTTTTCTATTTTCTGAAGCCACAAAAGGCACCTGCCCTCAGGAAACATCACCTTTCAGCGCTCACAAGCTGTGCGTCCTCGTATCTATCAAAAGTATATAATCAAATCACACAAAATACTTTATCAGCTCATCTGGAATTATTAAAAAAGAAAAAAAAAAAACAAACATTTTTTCATGTGTTGACAATGATTACTCTTAACTCAGTGCTAGTTAGTGTCACAGTAAGAAACACCGAACACCAGCTTCCTAAAGGCTCCGTAGTTCAGTGTGGCATGTCCCGCTATTTAAAACTCTGCAGGCAAATTCTTAATTAGTTAATCTATGTTTTTCTGGAAGCAAAACAGGATGCACACGCTCTTGGTGACTTTAGAAAGCAACACTTAAGTAAAGTTACTACTGGCAAACACCTTGCGACAGGTGTTCCTGGAGGGTTCCATTTGTGTTGGAAGCAGCGCGATTACCAGGGTCAGACACTTCAGCGTTAGAGCAGCGGATAAGAAGGATTTGCAAGCTAAGCGTTCTTCCAAACTTGTGTGGAAAAAACAATCAGAAGATTATCTACACTGGAAAGGCACCTCCTGAACGTGGGGCATTGGGTGTAGCAGATGGAAGAGGGCGATGGGGTCAAACACAGAAATTTTGCTTCATTAAATAGTACTGGACAAGCAACACTCAGTCTTTTCAAATCTCAATGATATGAATCATAAAATCATTTTGGTTGGAAGAGACTCTTAGTATCATTGAGTCAAGCCATAACCCACCCCTGGCACTAACCCCTGTCCAGGAGAAAAGACCTTTGAGATCATCCAGTCCAACCGTTAACCCAACACTGCCGAGTCCACCATTACCCCCATGTCCCTGAGAACCTCATGTCCGTCTGTCCAGCCCTCCAGGGATGGTGACTCCAGCACTGCCCTGGGCAGCCTGTTCCAATGCCTCACAGCCCTTTGGGGAAGAAATTGTTCCCACATCCAACCTCAACCTCCCCTGGCGCAACTTGAGGCCGTTTCCTCTGCTCCTGGCGCTTGTTCCTGGGGAGCAGAGCCCGACCCCCCTGGCTCCAAGCTCCTTTCAGGCAGTTCAGAGATCAGAAGGTCTCCCCTCAGCTCCTGTTCTCCTCTGAACCCCCCAGGTCCCTCAGCCGCTCCATCACACTTGTGCTCCAGCCCCTCACGATGTGAACTTGACATGGATTGTGATCTTTCAGCAGTTACTCCTGGTTTACATAAATCTCCCCTGACACTGGTTACAACAGTGGGTCATCCATGTGCCTGTCAAAACTAATGAAGAAATTGCTGTTAAATAGAGTGGGCTTCCAGTTAACAACAGGTGACACAATTGAAAGTTAAGCTACTATTTTTATCTTGGTGTGATATCACAGCATTATTAAAACTGACATAGCTGTGAGCAAACCCTCTCCCCTCTCACTGACCTTCCCAGTTTGTGAAATCCCATCTTCCTCAGAGGCCCAAACCTGCTCCCACCTCCCACAGAGGAACTAAATAGTTTGGGTTGGAAGGGACCCTCAAAGATCACCCAGTGCCCCCCCTGCCATGAGCAGGGACATCTTCAGCAGCTCAGGTTGCTCAGAGCCCCGTCCAGCCTGGCCTGGGATGTCTCCAGGGATGGTTCATCCACCACCTCTCTGGCCAACCTGGGCCAGGCTCTCACCACCCTCAGCATTAAAAGTTCTTCCTCATGTCAATACTGTCAGGTCTCAGCAAGACCTGGCCTTTCAATCGCTACCATGAGTTTATATGCACTTTACACGCATAACACTTCGGTTACGACACGAATCAGAATATTCCTTCCAAACAGCTGCAGATAAGTACTGAGAAATAATTTATCTAGATAATGGATTTCACCTCCTTTAGAATACTGAATTTAAATGCACACACGGTATGCGAATCAAATTAAAAGATTTAAGGAAAGTAATGCAGTTTGAGAATAAAACCAAAGCTTTGTTCTTGCATCAGAATGTATTAGATCTTGCAATTTGCATATACAAATAATTCAGCGACATTCACCGGCATTAAAAACACAGGAAGATGAAATTATAAATGTAATAAAAGAAAATAATAATAGCTGAAACTGTATAATACATACATATATTATAAAGATTTGACAAATTAAATACAATTGGGTTATACAGAAAAGTTTCAATAACTTTACATTAAAAATGGTACTGGGGAAATGAAAACATTTCAAAATACCGAACACAGGCGGTCAGGCTCATTTGAAAAGTTTAAAAAACTGATACGTAAAAATACCCTAAAAAACCACTGCTAATTACAGTATGCATTCTTCGTTAAGGCCCAATTCAGCAAAGCACTTAAGGGACTGCTTCGGGAACACAGAACCTACGGGACTGAAATGTCTGGCGAGATGTCGTAAAGCGAATGCTTAAATGCTGAGGTGAACTGGAACCCATCTGAACACGGGAAAACAGCCAAGTCACATAGTGACCAAAACCACACACAGATCAGAACGTACAGCTTCTAATCGACTGTTTGGCATTTTAAAGTCATTCCATGCAACAGAGGAACATTTAAAAGAAAATTCATATCTATCTATATCCAGCTCCCCAGGTTGGCTGCTGCAAGGAGCAGTCTGTGGACTGAACACACAAACTGGAAAGCAAGCTCTTAAATGATAAAAAAAGCCACTGTGTAACTATATTGGTGACTTCTGAAACATATTATAGCTATTTCTGCTTCCTCCTACATATCTTAATATAGTCAGCAACTAAAATCCAAGTACCCACTCAGTATCTGATGTATCAGTTTAACTCCATTCTACTCCTGGCTGTAACTATGAGTAGCTGCAGAACGAACCCCTGGAGTAAACCCCACGGGTAGGTGGCAACCCTTAATCCCAGCTTTTATTTAAGGGACCCAAAAAGCTGCCCAACAGACAAATTAGTTTTTCAATCGTAGGCAGAATGTTCAAAAAGATCCTGACATTGGGATTTAACGGAGCCATAAAACAAATGGCCTTGCAAAACGGTGGGAATTCCTCTGCGTTATTTCCTATCATAGTTGCACCTCTCTGAGTCTCCCTGTGCTACAAATGATCATGCTGAAAACCTCGCTGTAGCGGTTTCCATAGCAAATTTCTTTGATGGCTTTTGAAAACTTGATAAAATTACCGCATGCAGTAGTGTAAACTTACTCAGCATTTGTTGTCGTTACTCAACACCCTCAGCGGCTTGAGCGTATCTTCTCATAGCAACTCACAACAAAGGTTTAGTCGTTAAACAATCTTGTTTAAGTGCATAATTTACTGTACAAATACATACAGATGTGCGGCGATGGGAAGACAAGAAGCAGTAAATGGCAGCGATCAGAACAGAAGTTTCTAAACTGCACCTTTTCCATCCAAAATGAAATAAAAGGGGAGGTTTGAACACCTTCCCGTCCCCTTGCGTTGTTATGGAGTGTAACGCGATCTGTTAGCGGACATAAAAACAGCCATGCGATAAAATAGTGCAAGAACAGTGAAATGATCTGTGTAAGCTGCTTATTTTAAATAAGGCTTTTATGTTTGCATTGAGAAAACCCAACCAAGTGGACGAGACAGAACTATTGCATATTAGTTACGTAATTAAAGTACATATTCACAAGACTTTGTGCTCATTAATCCATATATTCATTTTCATGAGTGGAAAATATATACTTTTTAATTATTCAACATTCGGATGCCCCGTACGTTTTGGATTTTCTAAACCCCAAGCGGATCCTGTTCAGGGCTACAATAAAGCCTTCTAAACTTTATTTCACCAATTATATTATCAGTAGTACTTTCTTTAAAAATATATCTATGTACACAATGATATACTCCTTTTAGATAATGGAATAGTTCCTTTTTTGATAATCTATATGGGAGGGTAAGAACATAAAGGAGCTTTTGCTACAAGGCTTAATGTTGCTAGCATTACACTGTCAGTAAAACCTTTTTTGAGTCAAAATGTTTGAGTTGAATCAAAGAATAACACTTCATCCCTTTCACCTTTTCTCAAAGCAATGGGAAATTACGCACGTGTATATAGAGATACTGCCATTTATCGCCATTTCTGACAACGGCTATAAAGTCTCTTCAAGTAGACAAGTCCAGGTGTTGCAAAATATATTCTTCTGATATGCAAAATATTCTCAAAATAGTGATAAACTCACATTGTTATCTTTCTAAATTGATTGAAGCTGGTGTATTATTTAGGAAAAAAACAAAATAAACGGACTTTGAAAGCTATATTGAAGCAAAAATTCAAATCTGTATTTATACTGGTTATATCCTATTGACAATAAGCCTCAAAATACAACTGCCATAACCTGGAGGTTCTTAAAAACAGACTTTAAAAGCAGTTATATTCTTCAGTTGGACTGTTCATTATTACACATGAAGAGCCACATTCTGATCCCTTTATCATTAACAGCACTTCACGCGAAGCCTCTTTGCCTTCAATGAGACCATCTGTGAAATAAATTACAAGCAAGCATGAGCAGGTTATCAGAATGTGCCTCCAAATAAAGATCCATTTTCATAGTGAAGAAAAGTTCATGGCCAAAACATGTTTAGTCTAAGCTTATGTACCACAATTCACTTTTTTTTAAGTGCGAAATGTAAATCACCTGTGTAAAGTTCCAAGAATTGGGAGATAACATTATTGATAAATACTTAGAAGTGGAAAACTTCAAAGAAATAGACCCTCAAGAATTAATTTACTGTTATTTAGAATAAAGATTTCTATACCATCTTATAGTTATATACTGTGTATGAACATTATACTTCACTTTAGAAGATATTTATATTTACGAAATAACTTTATACAGCAAATGCAACTTTTAGAGCAAACACAAGGTTATATTTACAGTAAAGTCAACAATCAGAATGACATGGAATAAATTAACAGAATATACAACTATTTATACAGACAAATTAAAAAATAAGGCAGGAGTTTTCATTTGAAATTAGCGTAATCGGAAAATATGTCGATGAAATCTTGTACCACTCTGTAGCAGAATTCATATTGTTCCTGAAAAACAATAAAAATATATTAAACTGATGTGTAAGATGCGCTTTGGTTGCGCCTTACAACTATATCAGAGAAAACAAATGCTGGTGGTAAATACAACTCGTTCTACTTGGGCCATGACTTGGACCAGTAGCTGAGGATGAGTCAATGTAATAACGCTGATGAGAAATGGAACCGGCATCTGAATTCACTCGGTTTTACAGACGCATCTCCGCAGGCTCAGCTGGGAGTATCTGCGGCAATTACACCCTTAACTAACGTTACTAAATCACAGAGCCACAACCCCAAATGAAATATTTCATCCCTGGCTCAGCGTGACTGTGGATAATCCAGTTCATAGAAGCATCGAATCATCAAATCATCGAATCCCAGGTTGGAATTGACCACAAGGATCATCTGGTCCAACCCGTCTTGGCTAAAGAAAGTTCTACTTGAACCCCTTTCTTATCATCCATAGGATGGAGAAAACAACTCCCTGAAACACACGTTTTGAAATAATGGTTTCTAAAGAAGTTTCAAATTACTGAATGGAAGCTGCTGTCAAAACACAAAATATCAGCATTTTTTTGTATTTTCCAAAAACATAAGTCTCAAAAAGGCTTTTGGATGTTTATTCAATGGGGAAAAGTGCCTGGGCCAAGCTTCACATTTCACTTGTAGATGACTTCAAAGAAGTCAAAGACATTTCTCCCTTTCAGGGATCAACCGCAAGCCAATTTAAGCCCAGTTTAAGGTAAGAAAGAACAACTGGTACAGAGCTTAAAAGGCATTTACTTCATATGTTTTGTTATTCGCAACACTCCAAAGACTTTGGTTTAACTGTCTCCAGTTCCTAAAAGACACGGAATGTTTAGCCAAGCTGCATTTTTAGAAATGCCATAACAAGAAAAACCTGTAAAAACCCAGATTTCTGATAATACCTTGCACACACACAGCCATCATAAATTATGTATTTCAACCTGCTTAAAAAAACCCTTTCTTCTCCTCCCACAAGAATATTTACAAACATGCACCTTTGACAAAGAGCTGGATTGTTAAATATCATACCAGTGTTTGCACCATATGTGGCCTTTGCAGTCTTAAGCTCTTCACAGCTTGAAATACATCTAAGAGCCCTTCAGCCTTCACTCGCTCCAGAATATTGCTGAGTGCTATGAAGGTGCCTGTTCTGCCAGCGCCAGCACTGCAACAGAAACACATTTGCTTGATATAGTTGGATAAAAATGTTAAAAGAGGAATAAGTGTGATAGAGAATAGCCAAATGCTGCTATTAGCCAAATTCGACTCCTCTTTAGGCTTAGTTTGTCACCTTGGCCATGCTAGAAGGGAGACAGAATTAATGGGAAGTAACTCGGAGCCAGGCTGCAACCAATAAAGGCTCATTAAATAAAGGTTTATTAAATAAAGGCTCACTAAAGGCAGGCTTACTAAATAAAGGCTTGTCACTGAGAGCTTCTGTCTGAAGGTGGGAGATCCTGAGCACCTGGACACCCTCAGCCGAGGTCTGAGACTCAAAGCATGAACCTGCAAAGCCGTTATTAATAACTCAAATCTGCTATTAATAACTTGAATCTGCTATTAACAACTCAAATCTGCATTTATCTTCAGCAAACACAACTTCTGGTGCCCCCACACTCTGCTGCCGGTTTTATTTTGCATGGGGGAGAACACAACCTTGAGGTTTTCAGTTGCAAAACTTGGCTATAATGCAAAGAAGGACTTTTGAGATCAAATCCACTTTTCTCTGTTAGGTTGTGAGTTATGCATTGTGGACAGAAAGGAAAGCATTATTATTATTATTATTCCATAGCAATTTTATATTTTAATGACTCTTACAATCTAAGCCATTTCTTAAATAGATGTATAAATATAAGGACAAACTAAAGCAAGGCTACGTATCAGGCTCTACTACACACAAGAAACTGAAATCAAGTGTTCTGCCTCAATCTCGACTACAATAAGCAACCTGATGCACTGCAACAAAATATCTGTAGTTCCTTTTGTTTCAGTATATTTGACTCGATATTTTGTCCTTATCTCTGTTTCAGAGCAGCATCCTGTGGAACCAAACCATATTTCAGTGATTGTTATCTGATTTATTATGCCTAACTCTAGAGAAAAAAAAAAAATAATCAAAAATATTTATTTCTCTCTTCTAATCACATTAATTAGGGACTATTTGACCCCACCAAAACGGTGGCTGTGCACTGGAAATCCAATAGCTTCAACAGGGAACAGTTACTAAAAACAGGAGGGTAAGATGGAGTGGAAGGTTCACCGCACTGCTCAATAAGGATAAACACAATATTTATTACATTCAAAATTTCAATGTGTTTCAACCAGAAGTAGAGGAATTGTAATCACATGTCATTGCTTCCTACCAAATCCCAGAAAAATCTGATAAGCACAAGCTTTATGAAAAGATTAAGTGGAAATGCATGTATCATCAGCCGGATACATTAAAAGTTGTGTTGGAGGAAAAATGAACAGGTACGAGGTATTAGATGTGTTATTCCCTTTAGACAATAACAGACAAAGCCTAAGAGGGTTCAGATCTATTTGTAACTAGCTAATCTCTGCTAGTCATCTGTGGTTTCTAGAGGAACCCATGAGTGATGCATTTCAGAACAGGTCTACAACGGGCAACAGATGACGACACGGAGACATAAAATAAACCTGCACACACACACGGTCACACACGTTGCTTGTTCATCAATGCCTAGAAGAGGTAAATACTCATTGCTTTGCACTCCATTTTTAACGCTCTTTGTGCCAGGCTCGTTCTCCTCCTTCCTTCCCCAAAACAGGCTTTTAGCAAATCCTTAAAGCTCATACAAGTTGGTTTTTTTTAATTACTTTAATAATTTTTAGTATTGATACATGGAAAACTAAACTGCATTTGGAATGCAGGAGAAAAATACGTGTTGTCTCATGGGAACACGGTGCTACTCTTTGCATACTCAGTTCTCTTTCTGCAATTCCCTTAAAAAAAGAAGATAACTTATGAATTTGACTCAAACTTGATTTCTTGAGACAAAGTTCAAAGGCAAAGGGCACACAGAATGGGCCAAGACCAGGCAAAAGACAGAAGCACAGGATCTCTGAATAACACAGCAGTCTTGCATAGTTGAATTATTAGAGCATGGGAAGGAGGAGATGGTGGAGAGACAAAAAGCGTAGGTACCCAGGAACTAAAGAGAAGTCAGCTCACACACACTATGGAAGATGAGTTGGGATTTAGAACAGATTGGCTTTGAATTCTGTTGGCAACTCAGCAAAACCCTTCCAAACTATTGAGGGCTATGCCCTGATGCTACTTTAGAATTGTAATTTTTAGCAGCTCCTTAGACTGTTTATAAGCAGTTGGACAAAAAAAAAAGAACAAAAGATTTCACAGGTTCATGTGAACACTGAAAAATCAGGCCTGGACTTGAAATGTGTTTACTTATTCATAAAGTTACATTCATTTATATTTGAAGATTCAAGTATCACTTCATGGAGAAGTTTTATCTCTTATTTACTGGATATTTTACCCCCTTTAATTATCATTCAGAACCCCAGCATTGCAAAACAAGCAGCTGATAAAATCTGTCAGATTGCAGAACCAAACACAAAATGGCATCAACGCCACGGTGTGCAGCCACCATGGGGCTTCTCTAGGGAAAATGTATGACAACGGCAAAGAGCAAAACACTTCCGAAGGAAGGAGGAGAAAGTTTTAACAATGAATATGCTAAAAACAAGCTTGTGTCCCAAAACACCAACAAATCCGCGTCCTGGCTCAGGCTCCTGGGGACTCTTTGCTCCAACAGTGCATGAAGATCCAGGTGACATTGTAGACAGCCAGACACAAACCAGAGACCGAGGCAGCACCTCAGCAACTCAGATGAGAGCAAAATAAAATTCAACATAAGCTGCAGAGAACAGCTGTAGTACAGCTGCTCCTATTTCTAACTCGAGCAGCAGCAGACAGGTTCTTTTATCAAAATATTTCCAAATAGCCAGTGAGTCTATTTCTCTGTTGATAATGCTACAAGAATAATTCGAGTGGTGCATAAATCACAGAATCCCAGAATGTCAGGGGTTGAAGGGCCCTGGAAAGCTCATCCAGTGCAATCCCCCATGGAGCAGGAACACCCAGATGAGGTTACACAGGAAGGTGTCCAGGCGGGTTGGAATGTCTGCACAGAAGGAGACTCCACAACCCCCCTGGGCAGCCTGGGCCAGGCTCTGCCACCCTCACCCCCAACAAGTTTCTTCTCAAATGTAAGTGGAACCTCCTGTGTTCCAGTTTGCACCCATTGCCCCTTGTCCTGTCACTGGTTGTCACCAGAAGAGCCTGGCTCCATCCTCCTGACACTCCCCCTTTCCATATTGATCCCCAGGAATGAGTCACCCCTCAGTCTCCTCTTGTCCAGCTCCAGAGCCCCAGCTCCCTCAGCCTTTCCTCACACGGGAGATGCTCCACTCCCTTCAGCATCTTGGTGGCTGCGCTGGACTCTCTCCAGCAGTTCCCTGTCCTGCTGGAACTGAGGGGCCTCAACTGGACACAATATTCCAGGTGTGGTCTCCCCAGGGCAGAGCAGAGGGGCAGGAGAACCTCTCTGACCTACTGACCACCCCCTTCTAACCCACCCCAGGTACCATTGGCTTCCTGGCCACAAGGGCCCAGTGCTGGCTCATGGTGACCCTGCTGTCCCCAGGACCCCCAGGTCCCTTTCCCCTACACTGCTCAAATAGTATTTTCTTTTTCAGAGGAAAAACTAATCAGTGACTTATTTAAAACCAGATGGGCATTCTTTGAAATTCAGCAAAATGCAAGAAGTGGCATCATATTTTGCAGCAAAAGGCTGGAAAAGCTTATCTAGGCAGTGGTTGGTCCTGGGGAGGTCCTTGTCACAGATGTCCAACATTTCTCAGTGGTGGGATCACGGACAGGTAGAGACAATCCCACAGTTCAAACAGGATGTTTTACCTGCAGTGCACAGTGATGGGGTGGTTGCCTGTCTGCTGCTGCTGCTTTTGGACGGCTGCGATCAGGTCGATCATCCCTTTGCCTTCCGCAGGAATCCCGATCTCCGGCCACCCGTGGAAGTGGAACTGCCGAACGAGCCTGCTTTGCTTCTCCTGGTTACCCTGTGTGCCGCAAAACACCAGATTGATCCCGTCGTAACTTCAAAATGGAAACACACTCCTAACCTTAAACATTTGTAGCATAGATATTGCACCACTATAGTGGAGGGGCCTGTTTGCAACGTCCATAATATATTGGTCATGCAAACCTGATAGTTCTGTTTCCTAATTCCTCATCCCCTGTGCTGATAATTGAAACCTATAATTTTCCTTTAGATTTGCACAACTGCTTCAACTGGGTGCTACTAAGGATATACTCGGAGGTTATTCATTCTGAGTGCCAATGGTTGAAAGCTTTTATCATGCACAGGCCAAACCCAAAGTGCCACGAAAACAATGCAGTTCATGAAATGTGCTCATCTTCGCGCCTGCTGCTTTGAAACTTGACAATTTTTCGCCTTGTCTTTATGCTTGCTGATTAAAAACACACTAAAAGTTCACGTAGGTATTAATAGCATGCTAATGCAGTTGCCTCTGGGCAGGTTTGGATGAGTAAAGTCTCTTTAACCACCCTGACATTTCTGCTCGCTGCTTCCCATGACTGCATTATAACCGGGTATGGATGCAACGTTAATATTCTGGCAATTTTACTACACATCTTGCGAGCCACACAGAGTCGAAAACACGAGGTCTCTGCCAATGCCAGGTGATTTCAACACGTCCACAAAGGGGACATCTGGTGACTGAGTTTGACAGGAAGACTCTGGACACGGTTTTGTACTGGCAGCATGGGAATAAGGAGTTAAATGAGTTATATTCTAAACTGCAAGTAATTTTTTGGTTGTTTTTCAAAAAGAGCGACGCGAATCAGATCCTAACGAAACGATGCAGTGAGTGAAGAGATGGACGCCCAAAAGATCAAAACCAGGTTTTGAGGAGATGGTGCCCGTAGCAGAGCAACGTAAAGGAAGAGCTGGCAGGCAGAGGCAAGTGCACGTGCTGTGAAGTGCTTCACAGCATTTAAAAATATCTATAAAAGAACATTATGTGTGAGACGGCAGAAAATACAAGAATAACAGCAACAACAAAACACAAACAAAGCCCGCATCCCATTTTGATGAAGGATGTTTAACTGACCAGAGTCTTCATGAGGCTTCAAGCACAAATATTTCATACAAACTTCCTTTCGACTGACCCCACGTCAGATGTTGATTAACCACATTTATCTTTAGATAGAAATTCCAGCTCTTAAGCTACGTAGTCATATTTGTAAATGCCTCCAAATGCAGAAAAAAACAAACAGACAAACTCATGTAATTTAATTACCTGATTGTATGTAACTAGGAAGTCCCTCACACTTATGGCATCTAACAGACTGTCATTCTTGATTTCTACGGTTATCTCTCCGTGAGTTACAGAGCCCTCTGATGGCCAGTACTGGCAGCATTTTTCCTGAAAATTGAGAAGGAATTGTAAATGTTCCTTGAACTTTTTTCCAATTATCTACATTATCATGAATATGAGATATAGGAGGTGACATACAGCATAATAAATGTGCTCCAAATGCTTCGTAATGAAAAGGCTAATAAACAAGAATACCCTAATAAAAACTTTTTATAATATAAACCGCTAAGGTGAAAAGGGCTTAAGAGTCATAGATGTCAAACATTGCTTTAAAGTAAAATAAGCAACTCCTGAAAGCAATGCAATGTTGTTAAAGTGTCCCAAAACCACCCCAAAAAACAATTCACATCATTAAAGCACCCTGGTTGCAGCACTGAACCTTGAATCTTTGCACTGCAGCACCCAGAGCTAGTCAGGACTCCATTAATTAATTAATGATGTACCAGGAGAGGTTCAGAATAAGCCACAGGAGCCAATACTGGCAGAACAGGGAGGGACATTGCCACAAAAGTTTTGTCCAGCTGTTCCCAAATCCCAAACCGCTGCTCCATGTCAGGCATCCCTATACATTGTTTGCTTTTAATATCAACTGGGCCCTTTCACAAACCATAATTTTCCATTGTTTTGGTGGGTTTTCTGCCAATTCAAGCAAAAGCAGCAACATTGGCCCACACCAAATAGCGAAACAAGAGCTCATGTTAGGAAAGGTAAAAAATACCGGATTGCTGGAATTTGTAGACAGCAAATAGTTTACATAATGGAGGAAATGGCCTCAAGTTGTGCAAGGGGACGTTTAGACTGAATATTGGGAAAAAATTCTTTATGGAAGGGGCTGTTGGGCATTGAAACAGGTTGCCCAGGGCAGCGCTGGAGTCACCATCCCTGGAGGGGTTGAAGATGAGGTTCACAGGGACACGGGTTAGTGCCAGCATTGGGTTAACGGTTGGACTCAATCTCAAGGGTCTCTTCCAACCAAAATGATTCTACGATTCTAATATTCATGCTCACATTTTACAGGTGTTCACAGCAACCTGGCGCTGTTCACAGAGCTGGTGGCTGTGCGACACATACCTGCTCCCTCTCCTGAACTTCGGTGAGCATCACGATGGTGTGGCACTTCCACTCCCACACCATGCGCCAGAAATCCTCCACCGTGTGCGGCAGCGGGCCCTGCGTGGCAATGAAATAATCCTTCTGGCGATAGCCCTGCGGAGAAACCCCATGACGTGTCACATTGATGTCGTGACACGGAAATTCAAGAGGGATGGAAGGTGACGGTCGGGGAGGAGGTCACTACTTCAACCGGTCCCGTCAGCCACGCTGCGCACCAACGTGATGGTTCTTGCAAATCCGGTGCCACCAAGCCCAAACAATTCTTGCTCAGTGGCAGAAATGCAGGAAATAAAACAAAACCAAATTCACAGTCTTGTGTTATATTTTATGGCTTTTCACAGTCGTGGCTGAAAGGCTGAAATTCAGCAGTAATAGGTGATCGCAAGGATTTCGCAATGAAATGACTGTAATTCTGTAGCAGAGCCAAGGGCTGCAGCTGTTAACATTTAACTCAATTTTTGAGCTACAGTTCTATTTACCTACTGATGTGAACTTCACAGCTCTGCTAACCACAATCTTCAATAACTAATGAGGTTTTACTGCTTAAGGATATCATTAATTCCAAATTAAAGTAAGACATGGTGGAAGGTGTTGTCCAGGTTCCAAAAGAAGCCAGGAACAAAATCAGGAATTAACGCAATCTGCCCAGGTAAACCTTGATTCCCAAACCCTGCGACAGCCTTTCCTCGTGCTAACCAGGGACTTCTCTTTTTCCTTTCCTCAGAAAAGCACATTTCCATCCTTAACCTGAACACAGATAACGGAACTGTTGGCTGTCAGCTTACAGCTCATTTGCTTCGCTTCCTGTTAGAATTTAATCAAAACCTTAGTTTACAAATCTGACAACAACATGAATGTTTAAAATTACACAACCATTTCATCTCAAATTGAAAACACCAGATAAGAAATGTATTTGGGAAATCTCAAAAGCCAAACAAAAAAGCTCCTGTTCTTCACAAGCAAAGTTGATTGTGTCTCTTTAAAAAGACTTTTCAGCAACGGCAAAACATCTGACTTGCAATTTAAATACATGGAAATTTTTATACATACATCTATGAAGGAAGCATTGATGTAGTCTGTATACTCTTGCCCTCTTTTCATCGACAGAATCACTCTATTAAAATCATCTGGAAAAAGAAAAAGTCTAGTCTTACTATTGCTAACTGCACATTGACTGCTCCACTGTTACATTTGTGAAAGCACAAAACCCACAAAATCTTTAATCTGAAAGCCAAAGAGCGTCTCAAAAATCTCATCCAGGATTTAGTGAGTGTGTGCACTTGTTTTTATGCTGTTTTGTTTTTCCATTCACAGAAGATACGGCCAGTGAAGGCTGAAACTTGTGTTTTCAGGTGCAGCATCACAGTGCTGCTCCAGACCATGCAAGGAATCCCACAGAAAATATGTTGGTTTAAAAGGCGAAACTGCTCAATTGTTTAATTCAGTCCTGAGAAGTATCTGACCGTAACAAATTTTACATTGATAAAGTCAAAACCAATTCATTAAATTGTCTGCAGACACTTTTTGAGGGCACTACATGTTATAAGGAGAGGATGGTGCTGTTTGCATCAAGTGCTCTAGAACTTCAGAGCAGACACATCGGCAAAAAGGGCGGCAAAAAACCTCCTACTCTGAGCAGTGTAACAGGTTTCGAAACCATTTGAACTTTCCAGGCAGAGAAGTTAAAACTTCTTCTCTTTAAGACACACGTAGTAATTATTTGCAGAGCTCCAGTTTCCAAATCTAAGCAGGATCTCAATTCTTGAGTTCCCCCAACCGAGCTGTGCTCTGATATGAGCTGTGTTATCAACACATAGATATCGTGTGTACTCGCGACAGATAATTGTGTAATTATAGCGCTTGTTTCCCTATACAAAAAGTTGATCTTACACGGGATAATCTGGATGACTCGAGCTTTCTTCATGTTTGCGGGGAGATTGCCAGTTCTCATGTTTTCCTTCATTATTCGAACGTTCGTTAACTTCTGTAACAAACACAGAAATGAGGATGAGGACTCAGTGGGACAGGAACGGTTCTCGCTCACCAGATCCCGCACCCGGAGCTTCCGACCTGTCTTTATTGGGTACAAAACAGCAACTGCAGTCAAAGCGAGACTGACTTGTCACAAAAGCCACTTCATTGTACTGTCTCTAAAAATCAATTAAGAATAACAGTCATAATTTTTTCCTGCTGATAACAATCCAAGAATCTGAACATACACCCAAGGCATGTCAGTCAAGTTTAATGACAGGTTTTTAAACCTTTGGGGGTTTTGTTGTTGCTTCTTGGTTTGGGGGTTTTCTTGTTTGGTTGGGGTTTGTGTGTGGTTTTTTATTTGTTTGGGGTTTGGTTGGTTGGTTTTGTTTTGTTTTAAGACACTTTTGGACTGTCTGAACAAGACTTTCAGAAGCACAGAGCACCCATTCCTTTTGCAAAGGTAGAAGTGTCTCAAATTTGACACATGGAAATCTAGTTTCATAAAATTAGCCACTTCGGAAAATGCCTTTTAATAAAACATTCTGCATACCATTTTATCAAATTATTTCATTACTTCTCTCCAGCCTCTATGGAAGCGGCAGCAGCCTGACCAGCACCATCAGCACAAAGGTAACAGCCTTTTCATTTCCACGCTGTTCTCAAATACTGAGAAAACCCTCTTTTACAAACTTCATTCACTTCCTTTATGGCCAAAACATGAACTGAATTCATATGGATATTAATTTAATTCCAATTATTATGATTACAATCCCGTTTGGAGCATTAAAACTCTGGTCTTTAGTCCTGGACGGGGCTTTCCCTGCATCACAACACCCTGATTCTGGAATGAAAAGGTCACACAAGTTTAGGGACTGGTGGGCACCAAATCCCACAACTTGGCTCTGCACGTTTTCAAGCTTCTGCTGGTGAAGAGACCAATATTCCTTATTATTTCTTCAGTTTGTGTTGACGGCATTCCCGGGATACAGAAGACAAACACTGCTCTTGCCCCAACATTTCTTTTTAATATAGTATATATTGCACACCCGCAAGATTGCGCAAGATAACACCATAATAATAATAGGCTACTTCTCAGGTGGGACTTATCAGAAAACAAGCACAGTGGCACAGTTGCATTTCAGCAATTATTTCATATAAATTCAATTTGAATTCAGATTACTTTTACTTTTCAAAATGCAAGTTGATTTTTCAGGTATGCGTTTGCCAGGTGCCAAGTTCCAGGAGCATATCAGTTCCAGTAGCATCTCTAGCAGCAGCAACAAGCTGTTGAAAATAACCCCCCATCCCTGTGAAATCACTTTGCAGCTGCTCTGTAAGACTGTGTTCAATTCACTGGAAATCAGGGGGGTCTCATATACAGCTCTGGGCTCTTTTGGCTCCTGAGCCATCCAAGTGCTTTTCGGAATACACAGAACAACTAAATGCTGCTCTCTGCATTTTCACGCAGCCTTGCTGGTGCAGTGGGCAGCAAAAACAAACCCAGGAACTCTGGAAAAAGTAGAATACTTCATGTTTGCATTCCAGACAGACCAATACTTCCGATTTTTTAACTTGTGGCTACTTATTTTTACATTTTCTTTGCCCAGTGTTTGCTGCCTTTCAAGTATGTTTTTGGTCTAAGTGTTTGCACAGCTAGAAACCCAAAGGCCTTTCGTACTTACTTTAAATTCCTCTTCTAGGCCTATTTTGACGAGGTTGGGCGCCGCGTTGTGTGACGTTTGTAGGTGTTTTTCTAAGGATGACACATCCAGCTCCGTGTCACCGTAGAGGTAGTATTCGAGTAAGGCTTGATAAATGAAGGAGTATTGCATCTGGAACCAACAAAAACCAGTGACAGAAGCACACTGCCAAGAAGGGAAGTGGAACTATTAAAGCTGGCATGGTCATCTATCTCACTTGGTCTATCATTTACTAATTATCACAATATACCTTAAGCTAAAATGGAGTTTTCCTGTTACATCGCTCACATTCTCTAAAATTCCACTCTCTTGTGCTTGTGGAAACCTGGACATGATACCTAAAGATAATGTGCGTTACGGTGGTCTGCACAGCCCTGAAGTTCCTTTACCACCTTCCCCAACCCCATCCTTCTACTGGACATTGTTGATTTTCCAGTTATGCGGGTGTGCAAGAGAATGGGACATACTGAAATGGGACATTTCCACATCAGAGTGGAAATACAGAAGCATATTCTTCCCCGGCCGTGAAAAGTTGTAATTTCAACCAACTAAAGTCCACTTACGTCAGTCTGAACCATCTGCGGACGCTGATTCCGGATCCTTGAAACGAACTCAAAAACGTCCACTTTCTGTTCCGCGTGCATCATGTCGATCATGGCGTCGATCACGACAAACGTGCCCGTGCGACCCACGCCGGCGCTTGGAAACAAAACCAGACACAAAACAGCACAGCTGAGTTCCAGGAAACGCTACGGCAACAGCAGAGGTACAACTTGTGCTGTAACACTGGGCTGCAATACTCTGAACCCCTAAATTCCATCTTTTATTTTAACAATAGCAAAAATAATAAACAAAAAGGTGTGTAAGTTTTTAGTACAAAAAGTCACCTCTTAAGAGGTGACTCACCAGAAATAATGACATCAGAATTACATTAGAAAAGACCTTTGGAAAAAATTCTGCTTGACCAGATATAATAATAATAATAATAATAATAATAATAACAATAACAACAACAATAACAATAATAATAATAAAATTATAATATAAACAAATAATATATAATTATACACTTATATAACAATTATAATTATTATATTATAACCATATAATAGAATAATTATTATAATTTCGACTAAGATGATTTTTCATCTTTTTCTCTTTTCTGCATGGTTGCTGTCACATGCCGGTTAGATAATAGTTACTTGTTACTAATTCTACACTTCCCAACTGCCATCTAAAAAACTTCCCTATATATCTATATATCTATATATCTATATATCTATCTATATATCTATATATCTATATATCTATATATCGATATATCTATATATAGATATATCTATATATCTATATATCTATATATCTATATATCTATATATCTATATATCTATATATCTATATATCTATATATCTATATATCTATGACAGCCACAAGAGGGAGCACGATCACTAGAAATTCCACCACTGCAGCGACTTTGAGCTCTTCCTTCCAGAGGAAAAGGGCATGGCATCCTGTGCTAGGGATTAATAGCTCTCCTTTAACCTCCTGTTAGCTTATTTTGTTCAGCAGCTGCTGTAAAGTCCACAAACACCTTCTGAAACACAACCAAACCCTCTCCCCCCATCCCGGCGTGCCTGAAGATACCGATCGATTTTCAGCCAGGAAGCGTTAGGCTTTAAATAACGCTAGAAAATAAACATTGCATGTATAATATGACTTAGTCCATGTTTACACGCGCTTTTAACAGCAAATGCCACGTGAAACTAAAACCCCCAAGCCCTCTTGTTCCACAGGTCTAGGAGGACGATGGAGATGAGCAGACCCATGGACCTTCACCAAAATTTCACGCAACATCTTCACAGTGAACAACCCGACCAGAGCCTTCTGCCTCCTAATCCCTTTGTGTTCAATCTCCCCTCTACTCTCCCAACCACGTCCCCGTCCAGCGTTCCCACACACCCTCCCCATGGTCCCTCTGTGGCCATTGAACACAGGCCACCACAGCTTCCTCCCCATGGTGACCCCGCGGCCTTTCCGTACTTAAAAGGGGTGATAAGAAAGATGGGGACAGACTTTTGAGCAGGGCCTGTTGCGACAGGACAAGGGGTGATGGGTTTAAACTAGAAGAGGCAAGATTCATGCTAGACATGAGGAAGGAATTGTTGCCCCTGAGGGTGGTGAGAGCCTGGCCCAGGCTGGCCAGAGAGGTGGTGGATGAACCATCCCTGGAGACATCCCAGGCCAGGCTGGACGGGGCTCTGAGCAACCTGAGCTGGTGAAGATGTCCCTGCTCATGGCAGAGGTGGCACTGGGTGACCTTTGAGGGACCCTTCCAACCCAAACCATTCCATGATTTGTTTGTATTTGACCTCTGCCACCGTGAATGAGTCCACCTCGAGTCCTACTGTCCTGACTCCCAGTTTAAAGAGATTTTCCTCTTCCTGACGTGCCCTGGAACCCCCCCTGAGCACAGGGCACTCATCGCCGATTCACGCTTGTCCTTCACAGCTCAGTCCCATGAGTTGTCACCCACCCACCAACCCACAGCTCCTGCCTTTGCCGATACCACCCCATCTTTGGGCCCTCCCTGCACCTCTGCCCCCAGGTTCCTTCACTTTAGATCAGCATTTTACTCAATCCTCATGTTACCTGCTCAAGCTGGTAACTTCACCATTTGCCTTGGAAGTTCCCTGATTTTATCCACCCTCAGCCTCCTGCACATTATCCCTTACTCAGCTATTCCTCAATGTCACTCTCTGCTCCTCAAAAACACATATTTCTAAAAACTTCTGGGAAAAAAAAAAAACCTGTCAGAAATCCCCCTCCTTTTTATCTGCAACTCTTTACTTCCAAATGCTAAATTAGCCTTTTATTAACTTCCAAAGCATTCCAATTGAGCAGTTTCTGCTTGGAATGACTGGGCGATGTTCTTATAAAAAGCTAAAAACAGTGGTTACTCACTATCGATGAGTTTCCCTTTCCTTTTTTCAACAATTCAATAGTGTCATATCCTGAACCGTAACGGAAATTAAGTGTCACCTCTCTCGTTCTCTATTTCTAAAGCAGGCTGAAGTACTACTAACACAAAACAGCATTACTGTGTTCAGCTGGACCATTACATTTAAATCTCTGCATATTTTTTATTAATATATTCTGTATTTTCCTTTATTTTGTCTCTAGTCCTGATGATTAAACAAAGTACAGAATTTCCTGCTGGTGCAAAATAAAGCGCACAGAATCCCAGAATGTCAGGGGTTGGAAGGGACCTGGAAAGCTCACCCAGTGCAATCCCCGCATGGGGCAGGAACACCCAGATGAGGTTACACAGGAAGGTGTCCAGGCGGGTTGGAATGTCTGCACAGAAGGAGACTCCACAACCCCCTGGGCAGCCTGGGCCAGGCTCTGCCACCCTCACCCCCAACAAGTTGCTTCTCCTCTTCCAGTGGAACCTCCTGTGTTCCAGTTTGTACCCATTGCCCCTTGTCCTATCACTGGTTGTCACTGAGAAGAGCCTGGCTCCATCCTCCTGACACTCCCCCTTTCCATATTGATCCCCAGCAATGAGTCCCCCCTCAGTCTCCTCTTGTCCAGCTCCAGAGCCCCAGCTCCCTCAGCCTTTCCTCACACGGGAGATGCTCCACTCCCTTCAGCATCTTGGTGGCTGCGCTGGACTCTCTGCAGCAGTTCCCTGTCCTGCTGGAACTGAGGGGCCACAACTGGACACAATATTCCAGGTGTGGTCTCCCCAGGGCAGAGCAGAGGGGCAGGAGAACCTCTCTGACCTACTGACCACCCCCTTCTAACCCACCCCAGATACCATTGGCCTTCCTGGCCACAAGGGCCCAGTGCTGGCTCATGGTCACCCTGCTGTCCCCAGGACCCCCAAGTGGGTCCACAGAACATCATGGCAAAAGGCTATAAAAATATTGTGGGCTTCTCAGAGGAATGACTGCATGAGACCACTAAAATCTGCTTTTTCTGTTTAATGCTTTTCTTTAAGCCTCTTGTGTATGACACCTGGGAGAGAAGATGAATCCCAGCAAGGCAAGACCTGGATGGAAATGAAGAAAGAAAAATCCTGGCTTGGCTGGGACAAAAACGCTCTTTTTCAATAGTTACACACTTCAAGGACTCTTGGGGAGTATTTCTAGATGTCTGACACAAGAGAAAAAGAAACAAATACATCAGTCTACAACCATTTCCTTAAAAACAAGACCCAGAAAGACAAAGCTGCTATTCTTTTCATTTTAACCTCGCTACAATAAATGCCCCAAACAGACACTTCTTGCCCAGTTGTGAACTTAGAGCTGCTGTAGAGATTGCGATTTTTCTTTTAAAGCTGATTTGGACTTTGTACTTTCATTAACATAAGATAATAACCTTTTTGGCACAAGCAGGATGTTCACGTGTGTGTGACCAAATGAGTGGGAATTTGTTCTGTATTGGCATGTAGAACATTTTTTAAATTGCAGCTTTTAAGTCTCTTAAATGCAAGTCTGTATTCAAAACTTTCTAAGCATTTAACAGATAATTCACAGAGCAAACTGCAAGTTTACTGTGGGAGATGTGGGGGATGAATTCTCAGAGGAGCATTTAGTGGCAAAGGTCACCGATTTGTATTACAAGTCTGTTTTGCTGACAAAGAACATATTTATACCAAACACTGGATATCACTCAGAGACAAACCCAAAACAACACAAAAACTTCTGTTTGAGTATTAAAGTGACAGAAAAGACAGATCTTTGGAAATTGTTTTTATCCGGGGCTCTCAAGAAGCTCAGCATATAATTTATATTTATCTGTGTAAAGGGCAATATGTGAGTGAATATATACATATATACACACATACATAAACACACAAACTCCATAGTCTTTGAACAGAAGATTAACATTTAGCCTTGATATTACACACGTAACTCCAGGGCAAGCTAAGAGAATGGCTTGAAGAACACACACATACCTACAGTGAACCACAATTGGTCCAGCGTGGGCAGGATTCAATGTTTTGACTTTTTTCAGGAATTTCAGCATCCCAATAGGCGTGAAAGGCACCCCGAAATCAGGCCAGCTGGTAAAGTGAAGCTGCGTAACGAGCCTCGGAGCTTTACAACCATCATGAAGCTGCAGGGAATACAGACTCCAGGTTTGACATTTCATTTTTCATGCAAAGATTCATAAACAAACTGCTGTGATTATTTATGACTAATTCCTGCAACACTTAGAGCCTGACTCAAGGTTTAGAAGTTTACAGTGTACGTAAAATATAAACACAGGGTAAAATTACCATAGATTATTGAAATGCACCTTTGCAGGGAAAACTGGAATAATCCCAGGATGGGACTGCGAAGAGTGAGACTCACAATTTATGCTAATAACAGACCAAATCTTAGGCCTTTTTTGACTTATAAAATGCTGACAACACGTCTTTTAGCAGATGAGCTTCTCAAAATCCAGTCTAACCGTTCAGGATCTGCATGGTTATGAGATGCCAAATGCCACATCAGTATGAGAGATGAAAGAAGGGCTGCACCTCTGATGGCCACCTACCAACAGGTTCACCATCTGACCTGCGCTTCAGGAATAAGAGAGAAGATACCACAGGAGCAACGACAGCAGAGCTCAGCATTGTTTCACCTGCCTTCACTAACCACAATCTCTGCCTAGGGTTAGAAAGCCTATCTGTCTCACAAGCTTTCGGTCTGTTTTAGCCGAGGGCGAGACCATTTCTTTCGACCTGGAGAAAGCCAGTTGGTTTTTTAAGGTGGCTTTGTCTCCATCAGTGATAACCAAATCCTACAAACACGTACTCAGCAGAGATCAACAACTGAAAGGCAGTTGGGTCCATTCATAAACTTTCCAGCCCTTCAGCTTATGCACAGAACGTACATGTCTGTACTGTTCCTCCTTCCCATTCTGCTTTCTGAGCATTTTCATCGGCGATGTCTTATTAGCAATGACTAGTCAGACCAAAGGGATCTCCACGCTCCATCAGCAGACACTGCTCCACAGATCAGAATCTGTAACCAGTGCTGAGTAAATCCACACGTGTTTTGAAGGGTTCTGAGCTCTCCATGGAGCTCTACACACTATACATGGTTTGTCACCCCTCACCAGCCCATATTGTCTTCAGTCTTCAATTTGAATTAGACGGTCATTGCACTGCAAACACAGCAGCCCTCCCTTTCGGGGGTGAGGATCTCTAGCAACTTGTTCCCAGACAAGGCTACACACTGTGGACAAGAGCAAAGCCATCCGCACCATCTCTCTTTGTGACCTAAAGCTTACTCTTGAGCTAGAGACCAGGGATACAGCAGAAATCTGGCTGTAATGCTGGCTGACATTGGCCAACTAATACCTACAGACCACTCTAAATACTCAAATTCACTAATTTCTTTATGCAATTTGTCCCAAAAAAGGTCAAGACACCGCTGCTGTGCTCCCTCCCCTGACAGCCGCGGGATGGACTTTCTGTGGCCCTGGCTACAGACATGAAGAAAACCAAGAAGAACCTCTTGCAATCCATCAAACCGCATCCAACGCCACACGTGCTGACCTGCAGAGTCTGCTCCCCTACCACACCTTTCTTGATCTGCAAATACATTTAGCCAATATCCTGCATTTCTCTGAAGCAAATACTTGAGATTGTAACAATCTGCTTTAAAAATTAAAACGAAGACCCAGCAAGAGCGCCGTTGTTACTCACGGACTGGACGCAGAACTTGCGGATGGTGTAGTCCACCAGAACTATGCAATCCTCCACGGACACGCGGATATTTCCGTAGGTCCAGCACCCTTGGTCAGGCCAATACTGGTAACATTTTTCCTGCACAAACATACAGTGTGTTTTATACCACTCAATCTGCTTTCCTTGTGGGTCACTCCTGAAACAATGAGGTTATTTGAAAACAGCGTGCATACATATGCATGTGAGTACGCAGAGTTTGTCATCTGGGAAAACACAACTTTAACATTTTACAAGTACTGTTGATGCTTAAATTTATGCAGAGAAGGTGAGAATAGTTTTGAAGCTGTTTTTTATCCTAGCCAGAATTAAACAGCTTTTATTAAATGGATTTTTTGTTAGGAGGTGCATAAGTGTGTGGACTGTCATATCTTGACTATTTTTCAGCTTTAGGTGTAGGGAAACAAGATGCATATCGTGGGCACAGATTTTTTGAGAAGTTTATGTATTTCAAATAAGGATGCAGGTTGCTCTGTTTGCCAAGCCCAGCAGAAAAGAAAATAATGAAAAAGCATCTTTTATGTTTCCGATGGTACATTTGCTTAATATTTTAACTGAGCTTCCCAAGTCTGTGAAGCAGGAATGAAGTTAAACGTTTCACGCTTCTCATGTGCATCTCAGCATCCTGCCAGGACCCGCAGAAAGTCTCACACAACCGGAGGAGTGAGACACGTACAAGGAGGAATGGGGGACAGTAAGGAAAAGCAGCAACGTCATGAGAAAAAGTGGGTTTTAATTTTGAATTTTGAAACCTAACTCTCAAAAAGACAAATCAAGACTTCATCTTCAATTCTAACCAACCCACCCACAAGCGCAGCCTTAAACTGCAAAAATAATACCAAGTCTACACAGGACAAAATTAGCTATCGGAGTTTCTTCCTTGAGATCTACACGTAGAAATTTGTATTTTGGAAATTAAAACGGCACTAATGAGCAGAAACGCAGCTGTGCTGATGGGGCTGGAGAAGGAAGTGGTCAAAACACAACTGGCCGGACATGGCAGCTGCTTTGGGAACGCACTGCACCCTGCGAGCTCTTACCTCTTTTCTTTCTTTCAGGTTGGTTAACATGACGATAATGGCCGATTTCTGCTCCCATATCATCCTCCAGAAATCGTTCACTGTTTCTTGCTTCGGTCCTGCAGACAGAGCACAGGGCGGGTGATGGAGACCAGCCCATCAAGGGCCGCACAAACACTCTCTGCCCATCCAGATCCACAGACTGCTCAGTTTTGGAATATACCACATATTTCTTAAATAAAATCATACTTTCTTTTACACAGCCGTACGCATTCGGAACTACACATCCAGCAGATACCTCCTTTCTTGAAATATTATTATTGCTCTTTTAAGCGGGCTATGGCAAGAGCATTGTTGAGGATTTCTATTTAATTTCTGCATAAGAATCACTTAGTCTGTATTATCAGAAGACATTTTTCAAACCACCAGTAAGCAGATGAAGCAAAAAAGAGCAGCAAAGTGGGAATGGAAGGGGAACGTGAAGCTCTTTGCTCAGAGCAGTATCTGCGGGTCTAAAGGCAGTGGGTTACCTCAGGCTCGCTTTATTTTAACTGTAACCTCTAAACCCCATCTCACATTTGGCCACCACCTGCAGCCGAAAATAACCTTTAAAACGCGTCGAAAATTAAATACTTTCGGTCATAAAATGTACAGAATAGAGAAATGAGAATAAATTACCTTGTGCTGCTATGAATTTATTCTTTTCTTTATAGCCCTGCAGAAATAAATAAAGCAGTTTGAAGACGAAATGCCAACATATGCCAGCAGAAAAAATACTTGTTTAATTCACAAAGTTTGCAGTTTAGCCAACAGCGGACAACTGGCAACTTACATCTATATATGATGCATTAACGTAGTCTGAAGATGAGACTCCATCGATTTGGGTCAAAATCACTCTGGAATGATCATCTGGAAGAAAACACATTACAAGCACGTTTGCATGTGAATCGACATGAAATCTGTTATTTCCTTGCAAGCAGGAGGCCAGGCTGAGCACACGCTTCCCAAAGAACTAACCCGAGACACTAAAATATCCATTTGGCACGGGGTAATTTGTTATAACTCAGCCAGGGCTAAAGCTTTACAGTGCAGCATCTGAGAAATGCTACAGACAAGATGACGATCAATGCTAGATCAGGCCACAGCAAAACAGGTTTTGCACAAACATATATATATGAAGAGTATTTGTGCCCAGTGAAATCATGTTATTGAATATTTTCAGTAAATGAACACTATTACCAGCATGCTCAGTGCCAGTCAATTGTTTGATTTAATAGAAAAGGTAATGTCTTACACGGCAGGATGTTAGGATATCTGTTTTTCTCTCTGTTTTCTTCCTTATTTGCCATTTCAAATGTTCCCTGCACATATCCAGGTGTTAATGACTAAAAAACAACGAAAAAAGATACAAAAGTCAATGTGTTAGAAAACAGTTAACTCTTGACTGCACATCTGCATTTATACATACCGCCTTGCATCCAACAAAATTAAACGTCATTTTATTCTTGCAATAACTTTAATCGCTCTAAAACAGGAAACCACGTCCTGGCACATTTCACTACAGAAAACAAGTTCAGCAGATTTGGAAAAATAAGTGATTTTTCCAGCAGAGATGGTGGTTATTGAGAAAATGGTTAATGCCAGAGCTGCTGCTTTAAGCTGCCATCTGCCGCGGTGATTCACGGCGCCTGACCCAGCGCACCCTCCGCTCCTCCAACAGCTACTTTTAGCAGTAACAGTTGGTTCAATAACATAAATAGAGTTTGATTGTTAATAGCTCAACCGCTAAGAACATTAAATATCAAACATCTCGCCGAGATCCCCACGTGAGGGCCCAACGCTGGCGGAAAGGGAGGAAGGAAAACAAATACATCCCCGTTCTTTTATGCTGAATGAGTACAAGTCAAACTCTGCTTGTAATCAGAGAGATCTAAGACTGCGGATAAATTTAGTCAAGCTTAAGGAAAAAAAAAGCATTCTTGCAGAGCAATCAAATGCAAGGAAGAAATAAAGAGGAAGAGGGTGACGATGAAAACAAGGAGGTGCCTGAGGTGGTACCGCCACACAGAAGGGTGAATGGGTGCTGGGGAGGCCAAACCTTGAATCCTGCGGTCAGTTTGGCCCCTTAGGATAAGAATGCCCTTGAGGTGCTGGAGCGAGTGGAGAGAAGGGAATGGAGCTGGTGAGGGGCTGGAGCACAAGTGTGATGGGGCTGAGGGACCTGGGGGTTCAGCTGGAGAACAGGAGCTGAGGGGAGACCTTCTGGTCTCTGAACTGCCTGAAAGGAGCTTGGAGCCAGGGGGGTCGGGCTCTGCTCCCCAGGAACAAGCGCCAGGAGCAGAGGAAACGGCCTCAAGTTGCGCCAGGGGAGGTTGAGGTTGGATGTGGGAACAATTTCTTCCCCAAAGGGCTGTGGGGCATTGGAACAGGCTGCCCAGGGCAGTGCTGGAGTCACCGTCCCTGCAGGGGTTTAAAACACGACTAGATGAGGTTCTCAGGGACATGGGTCAGTGCCAGCATTGATTTCTAAAGGTGATGTGATGTGATGAAGAGCTACAAGGAGATAACCAATCACGCCACTGTCTGCAAGAGTCAATTCACTTTTTTGTTGTTAGTATTTGCTGTTTATACTATTACAGTGTTCCAGGGACATAGCACCTTCTTTAGCATGTATTTGATATCTCAATACAAAGTTCTTGGACTTTGTTGTCATCTGTAAATTTTGCATGCATTTTATGGCAATGTTATTCATAGAAGTATCAATTGAGGTATTCCCCATCCTTCAGTGAATTCCATAGCTATGTCCACAAATTTTACACTTCTTATAACAATCTTATCCCCCACTGAACTATTTCACTTCCCTCATATAAAAACGTCTGTTTTACAGAAGTCCAAAGAGATTAGATCTATTGCACTTCTGTGGCACAAAAAAAAAAACCCAAAACATAAAACAACAACAACAAAATCCAAAACCAAACTAAGCCACCACCACTTGCAAACCCCAACCAACCCAACCCCAACCAACCCAACCAACACAACCCCCCAACCCAACCCCAACCAACACAACCCCCCAAACCCAACCCCAGCCAACACAACCCCCCAACCCAACCCCAGCCAACACAATCCCAACGCCAACAAAAGAAGAACCACCAACAAAAAAAAGCACCAAACAAGATCAAGCTAATAAGTCAATAACTGGACTCGATGATCTTGAGGGTCTCTTCCAACCCCAGTGGCTCTGTGATGCTATAAGACACGGCACAAGGCTCCTGCCCTGTGCTTTGAGCTGCCCCCACACTGCAAACAGCGTAAAGGAGAACTGAGTTTCATCGAGTTTCTCGTACCAAACTCCTAAAAACCAGCGTTAGCGCGTTGGACTTCACCGAGGTAAAATCCCAGAGGTTTGGGAACACACAACCACCTTCTCCCACCTCCCACCCACAGTCTGAATCACACAGGGGATGGGGAAAAAAAGGAAAAGGGCCTTTGCTTAAAGCAACACTCCCTGTTTGCCTGGCAGAGAGCTGGGCTCTGAATTTCCCCTTAAAAGCAGCAATCTGTGTTGTCAGGGTGACACAGGATAAACGGGGGGTGCGGGCACAACTTCTCCACCACCACTGCAGAAACAGCAACGTGCATTTGTGGGTTTGGCGGTGGGTTTTTTCTTTTTATAACACTTAAACTTGTGAATATAAGTAAAAGAAAGGAGAGAAAATGTTTAAAAAGCTGCAAAAGAAAGCTGCTTTTAGCAAAGTGCTTAATTCCTCATTTGAATGAAGCCCGTGTTTTTGCTAATTAAAATACATTTACAGTTTAGAAAACACAGAAACTTCATTTACGTCTTGCATAAAGAGAAATAATTAGCACTTCAAACTCGATTCCTTCAAACGTCAAAAGTCAGACAGCAAATTCCCAACAAATAGTCACGTAAGTTCTGCATCTTCACATAAAAAAAATGCACTAAGAGTAATTATCTCTGGGGAAACAATCTCTCCATTCCCCGCTCCTTCCTCCTGAGATCTCCCTAGAAACCTTCTCGTGGATTTTGATCTCGTTTTGCTGCTTTCCCCCCTTTGCAGAGGGCAGGATGTGATTCACCCAGGACGCCTCATCACATCCTCTCCACCACCCCACGGATCACGAGGAGCTGATGAGTCTTGGTGGCACCGGCTCCCACTTTGCAGGAATCCTAAAACTCCTCTGAAGCTTCTAAAGGGGATGATCTACCCCAGCGTTTGCCCATTTGCTCCTTTCTGTTTTCTCACTGAGCCACAGAAACCTCTTAATTAAGCCAAAATTAAAATTTCAAACGCAAATTCTTACAGGAAGCTTTTCAGACGTTAATCTGAAAATCAAGGCAATAAGCTAGCCATCACAAACTTCAAACATCCAGCTTATCGCGTGTTACGCTTGATAAATAGAAGTAGGACTTATCTGAAGGGACCATACAGAAAGGAATGGTTTTTTATTGTTTTTTATTGCTTTTTTCCTGTGAAGAAAGAACACAGTCTTCCTAGTGCCATATGTTCACAAAGGAATCAAATCATAAAAAATGAAGCCACTAAGGGTGGAAGGAGCCTCTGCTATATTGTTTAAGTGCAAGGTCCTTCTTAAGGGTAATTTAGGCTTTACAGCTAAAATCAAAAGTATTGAAGAGCCCCATTAGGCACATAAATCTAAGAGAACTCTCTTCCAAAAATCCTTCCTATCCACTGCGTGTCTTCAACCACCAGCACTTGCTGGTTTTCTTTTCACCAGAAAAATCGCTTAGGACCGCGTGTCTTTGGCTGGTGCCACCGCTGTCTCACAGCGCTACCGAAATGGCGTTTTTGGCCTAAATCTGTTTCAAATTCGCGTTCCTGGAGATGCCTGATGTGTTAGACCAGGCTGTGTGGAGCACAAACCATCACCCTCCATCACTGCTCATTTACGGGGAGCGGACCCCAGTTTTCAGACTCAGCGCTTGTGTGCAGACAGAAACCCGCAGGCTCACAGCACGGCGCAGAAAATGATCCAAGCAAAGCAGGTTTTATAAATAAAAATAGATGGCTTGTTTCACCCTTAACTGCAGAACAAATTAATCAGGGGAGTCAAAATTCACAAGCGCACATCTTGTCAAATTTATTTTCACATTCATTCTGTCGACTTCGATAAATATCTCCACAACGCTCCCTCTCTGATAAGGCAAAGAAATTATGTGTTTTAAATACATCGTCAAACAAATCGCAGATATAAATATGCTACCAATTAAGAAGGTAACTTAGACTGTCTAATCAATGCGTGCATGGGCTTTGACAACTCTGTATTTGCCATTTAAGCTACTGCTCTGTGCAACCTGCTTCTGCTGGGAAGTGAGAAGAAATAGTAGAAGTATGGAAGAGGCCCCAAAATGCAGACGTGCGAGAGCAGAGTCACCGTGCTGCATTTCTCCATAGAAACCAGCTCTGCAGCAACTCGCCATAGACTCCACTTCAGACTCATCTACGTGACCACAAGCAACTGAAGCTCGGCTTAAGCGCAGAAAAGAAAACCTCCTTTCTGACCAAGGCAACACTTAAAAGAAAAGCCCTTAAAGTTGAGATGCTTCATAGAAACGTATGTGCTAGGGCACAGGGTGCTGCAAATCGGGAAGTGACAGGATGACATCAGAGAGTGAAAAGGTCAATTACCAAAGCAAAAAATAAAGTCAAACCTCACTAGGGCAATGTTATAGGCCACACTGTATTTTCTCCTTTAAGTATTTCCCATAGAGGTGAGATGCTCTGACTCCTCAAAACCCCTCCACCACCACCAAGAAAATCAATGCTAGAAAGACTACTATTCAATTATCCTCTCCTCCGGCTTTCAGGTAAACCCTAAAAACTCTCTTTAAATGCTTGCAAGTGCCATAGAGTTTATATATTACAGATATTACACCATATCATAATGCAGATATTACACCATATCATAATGCAGCTAACTTTTTGGATTTTGTCCCCATAAAGGGTTACGACACATGACAGACACATACAAACAGCACCAGCACTCACACAAGTCCTGCAGCTCCGCGATACCAGCATCACACATCAAATGCTTTTAAAAGCATTGTTAATATTTGCAGGTGTTTGGATTTGCTCCCCCGCTTTTCCACATGTGAGGACTTACATTAAACTCCTCACGGAAGAGTTTTCCTTCATCTGCTGATCGCATCCGTATTTCCTCTTCAAGGTTTTCCACGGGAATAGGGAAATATTTCTTTGGGCCCGAGGGAGACCTACCGAGCAGCATCACCCGTTGCTGTTCTGTCAGCACAAGGAAAGTACGTGTTAAACGCATGACCAGAACAACAAATAACAAGCTATTTCCAACTACAAATTAATTTTTATGCTGGAAGATGCCAAAACATACTTCTCACATGAGACTTAAATTGATGACTAAACGGACTAAAAATAAAAAACCAAAACCACAGGCCAAGGAGTTGCTTTGAGAACAAAATAAATTCATGGAGAACCACTATTGGTAAAATTAATGGTTTCTGTGTTCACACTGGATTCAAATGTGACCGAGTTTTATTTAGAAAAGGAGAAGGTTCCTTCTGCTGATGATGAGCAGACCAACCCAGAGCTGGGACTGCAGGGACAGGCTTTAGTATCTATCACCATGCTACTGGATTATTTCACTTGACAAGGGGAAATAATAATAATAATAATAAAATATCTTTTACTTAGCAGACACCAGAAACTCTGCACTGAGATGAGCTGCTGATCTCAGGTTGCACCAGATCACACCAGCATCAGCCCAGCCCCACTTGGTACAGGGATTCCTACGGGCCCTCTTGCCACCCAAGCATCGGCTCATGTAGGGACATAAATCATGGAATCACAGAATGGTTTGGGTTGGAAAGGACCTTTAAAGCTCCCCCAGTGCCCCCCCTGCCATGAGCAGGGACATCTTCACCAGCTCAGGTTGCTCAGAGCCCCGTCCAGCCTGGCCTGGGATGTCTCCAGGGATGGTTCATCCACCACCTCTCTGGCCAACCTGCCCCAGGAGACCTTCACATCTCCTCAAGAACTCAACTGATCACTTGGAAATTCAAAAGAGCACCTCCAAGGGCTACCTGGCATGGCTGGAAGAAGTGGAGGGATTAAACCTGCTGCTCAGTAAAGACAAGTTTTATTTCCAACCGAAGGCAAACAGAAAGGCAGCCCACTTCACACAGATAACGACAGGGTGATTTTCCACTTGCAAACTAAAACTCGCTGGTAGCTGCATTAACCATTTCTCACCCCGGGGCAGCACCCAGCATGGGGGCACGACGGGGTTCCCCAAACCACACTCACCCTTGGGGTTCCTGCGCCCAACGCCGACCTGACAGGAAGCCGACGGGTACATTTAGAGGTTTGACTTTCTCCATGACTGCCCCCGGGTTTGTTAACCTACTCTTCCGTTCCTCCACAGCCACGTGGAACCCACACAAAGATGTAATTCTGTTTATCGTTAAGCTTTTTCTCTTTGTTATGGCCAAAATAATTTATAAGCAAGAAACGGAGCGATCTTCCACATTTGGTAGGTTTGAACTGAGCCCCACAGAGCAGCCACCCGAAGGGCTCCCCACTATCAGACAGAAACTGAACACGCTGAAAAAGCCAGTAGAAAACATTTCCAACTACTGAGAGTGTTTCACTTTAGTGCCACTGGCATAAAATACTGTCCTATCTCATCCCCATCCTTCTTTCTCTTTACCTTCAGGAACCAGTCCCTAATTTCACAAAGAGTTAACAACCATTTTTTCCCCTTTTAAGAAGAAATATTGCAATCCTTTCTCTGAATACAAAGATCACAGTGCCAGAAACCTGGATCTCAGCTGGCATCCTAATAAAATACATACCTATAAAGAGCATGAGAAACATTTACAAAGAAACATTTGCTGTATCACAACTGAAAGTGAAAATTACTTTAAACGGACAACTGGAAGACACATATTTAAATATGGACCTATAAAAAAATTCTCTTCAATTCAGTAACATATACATAAATAGCAAACAAAACTGAGTAATTGAATTCTTACTTAGCAAATAAGTGTGTGTGTGTACACCAACAAGCGAGAAGGAAAACAAATCTCCCCGTACCTTGTTCTTCTAAGATCCCATTTGGCATCTTTTTGTCCCCAGAGTTCACAACAGCTTTCCTATGTCTTCTGAACCTGGAATACACACACACCACGTTACTCCGAGCAAATACGCTGCCAAGTCACAAGCATTTTCCCAAACCAGCCTTTACCAACCATGTAATTCTGGAGAAACTCTTTCTGTTCATCTTCACGGCGAGATCCAGCACCGCCGCGGCCCCCTCCTCCACGCTGTGATGGAGGCTCCTGCCTCACCATAAATACGCGTTTTCATTTCCTTCTTAGATCATATCGAAACAAGACTGAGCTAGTTCTGCCTGCAGAGCTCCACACAGACCTACCTGAAAAAATAGCCAGCCAACAGAATGAAAATGATGAAGACCAGGAGCAGAATCAGCATGGAAGTCAATAGATCCTTGTGCAAACTGTTCTCCTCTGTAGAGTCTGCGGGTTGAACACAGCCAAGGTGAAACATTACAAACACGGATCGCCTGATCTGCTACAGAAACTGTGCTTGCTCTATCGAACACTTGTGGTTCTGTGCAATAATCTGCTTGTATTTACTAACAGCATCACAAATTATTTAATATGTGCAAAGCTGAAATGGAAATATCTACTTTTTAACATTTTTCTTCCGCCCTCATTCCAAAAGCACAACCAAGCCTCCTGCTGAGAATATCAAGGATATTTTTTGGAATGACTGGTTAAGCAAAGAATTCACTTGTTGTTAGGGTCAGTTTAAAGTGTACAAGGTATTAAGCTAAATTTGAAGTCCATTTCAACAGGTTTGCTGCAGTACTTAGATGCATCACACAGAATTCACCCAAGACTGCCACCCTTCGTGCAGCTTTTATTGACTCCAGAGATTCCACATGTTTTAAAGGCATCTCATTCCATGGTCCAGAATGCTGCTGCAGCTGACCGAGGCTGTAAAGCACAATCAGTGCAAACTGCAGCGCATTCTATGGCTTATGTAAGATATGTATTACATTTATATATAAATATATAGGAGTAGGAATGATAAGACTTTTAACAAATACTCAGAATGGAGACTACAAAAAACTCCTAAAAATTTGGTTTATCTAGTGCAAATTGTAAGTCTCACCCTTCTGATAATAGCGGTTTTATGTATGTGATTCTACATCTGTTTCATTATGCTTCTGTAAGCTTTTAATTCTACTGAACAATTCAACACATAGCACACTAAAATCAGTAAAAACCCAACACGTTTTATTTAACTAAGCAAAACCTTCAGCCTTGTGCAAAATATAACCTTGCTACATGCCCCACTTTTCAAGTAGGTGAATAAATCCAGGTTGGTGTAACAGCAGTGGTGAAGATCTCACTAAGTGGGAAGGATGAGGCCTGCACACCTGGAATTTCTTGCTCAGGACACAGAAAGAGGTTGATTTTTCCTCAATCACAACCAAAGGAGCCACCCGAGGCAGCATCCCATGCTTGGGGCATCCACTGGGATGGTCCAAACCTCCCAGTTTCTCCATCGTCACACCAGCCTTCCTCAGCCTCTTTCATTTGCACCATTTAGAAACCTTACCAATGTACATTCTTCCAAAATTAGGCCAGTTTTTGTTGCTGATGATATGTTGGTTTGTGTTTTGCTGTTTTTTTTTTCTTTTAAAACTATATTCACACACTTTTAACAAGTTCTTCACTATGGCGGACTTGGAGAACTGCAGCAGTGATTTTCTCCTAACACCTCTTGCATTCACACTTCCCTAAACTCTTTCTTTTCGCTTACTTGCAGCAAAAGCTTTTTGACAAGACCTTGCTGCAAGGCTCGACATTAAAATATCGTGAAAGTGCAAGATTACATAAGTATATAAGAATACATAGCACCTGCAATATTATAGAAAAGAGCTCATATGGATAAACCAACTGCCCGGACTTGATCTCTGCAAACCCATTTGTTTGTATCTTGTGAGCAGCTGGAAACTCTCTGGATGCGCAAACAGAGTATTAGTGGACAGAAAAACTTCTTTTAGAGGCACAGATGCACTAGAGTATAGAAGGAAAGAAGGTATCTCAAGTCAACATAACAGCATAAAGAAAGGAAAGGCAATAAAATGCATTAAACTTGACATATAAGTGGTATATAAAGATAAGTGACAGGCACGACAAAACCACAATCAGAAACCATCACTTGTCAGGGTTTCAGAAAATCATTATTGGAAGGAGTGTCTGGATTAATGTGCCTCACCAGAAACAGTTTAACAATTTCTGTGTGGTATTTAGCAATATTGCACTCTGTATAGAAACCAAGAGCTGACAAAGAAACAAACAATATCTATTTTTGCCCCTCACAGACAAAAAGGAACCACTTCGGCCCACTTCTGAAGTTTAGAAATTTCAGACTCAACATCTCAGAACCCTTCAGGATTTAGGGGTTTTGTGTTAGTTCTCATAATTGTCTCTATGTCAAGACCCATGACACAAGGAGGGTGTGAAACAACAAGTTTGAGCCACGAGGGAGTTAAACTTTCCCCCGGTTCACTACACAATATAAAATCCTCTGTCTCATCCATTCAGAGGAGCTGATGTACCCCACAGAACGCAATTGGGAGGTCTTTGGAAAAATGGTTCCCAGACAACCACAGAAAGCCTCAGTCCAACCCAGGAGAATCAGAATCATTTTGGCTGGAAGAGACCCTCAAGACCATCAACTCCAACTGTTTCCATTGCTTTAGGTAAGGACAGAGAACCCCTACAATGACCGGTGCAATTCTCTGCACCAAGATCCCACCCCTCCTCCTGCCGTTTCACAAGGAAATGAGGTTAAAACCCACAAACAGTCCCTTCTTCCTTGTACATGGGCACATCTGTTTTTTGAGCCTTGCAGTGGCACACAAATGGCTTCACCTCTGCAGAGCTTGCACGTTAGGCACAGTGTGCTTTTAAACAGCGGTATTTATTATCTGTCTTCCATCTCTGCATTGATAATTTTATCAACGTAGCCCAAAAATTGTAAGCTAAAGTTATGACGGGGCTGAGGTCATTGTAGACTCAGAACCTGAAAGATCTTTGGCCGACACAACTGCCTACATATTGAGCGGGATTTTAAGGGGAGACTGAAACGAACGTGAAATATATTTTTAATCAGTGCTGCTTCAAAAATAGACATCTGAAACACAGGAGTGAATGCATGCAGAAGAGGCAGATGTCCTCTAAAGCCGATCTCCAACAACCACCAGGGAAGAATTTCCACTGCTGCAGAGAGCGCCTGTGGTCTAAAACCACCGGCCTTTCCGTTCGCAGCCACACGAACAAGATCATACCGAGGGTATTTTTTTTAGAAGTACAATGAAATCATGACTTCTGTCTTGACAACAGAGGAGGATGATCCCCAGGAGGATGGTGGCAACCCCTCGTGCTTCCCCTGCTGCCCACCCAGGTTGACTCATGGGTTCTTCCCGGCTCCATTCCCTGTGTCACCGGCATAGCCACCCAAATGGCTCTTTCTGGAAATATCTCACCATTTCCTTCGGGGTTAAGATGTTCCCACTTTCCGTATGTGTCAACAACAAAACCACCCACAAGAAAAAAGGGGAACCGACAGTGGCGTACGCACATCAGTAACCATCCTGTGCTTCACCATGCCTTGGCTATGGAGAGGACACAGACACACAGCGGACAACCAGGAGATGGGTTTGGTACATTATGAAAACCAAACCCAAATTAAAAATAACTAACTAAATAAAGGAATGGCAAAGGAAAAGTACAGGTAGGGAAGACAAACCAATGTCCACAGCCTGCAGTAGGCAAGAAGGCAAGGAGAAACTGCAAGAATTGTGCCCGCGTTTGCCATCCCAGAGGCAAAGGCCAAACAGCCAGACCATAAAAAATATAGAACAGTTTGGGTTGGAAGGGAACTTTAGAGATCATCTAGTCCAATCCCCAATCCAAACCCACCCCCTTTCTGAAGGTCTGCTTTCCAAACTAGTTCTTGAAACTGAGTATTCAGCAGCAAAGCATCCCTTCGGCTTTTAAACACTAAGGAAAACATGCCAGCCTCCTGCTTCAACACTCAGTGTTCGGATGGTGCCCCATTTTCTACACGGAAGCAGCACCATGAGTCTAGAGTGAATGTCCCCATCTCTGGGTCCCATTCTGGCTATTGCACAGCAAAACTTCATTCTTTCTATACATCGCTTCAGTTATCTTCAAAGACACCTGCTAACTCCTTGGAAGTTTAAACCACCCATAAATTGGGCATCAAGAGCTGCACCATTTGCTGCCTTTCAATACCCCACTTGTCCGACAAATTCATTACCTTTGCATCGTAATTCACCATATTGAAAATAAATTGTAAAGATGGGTATGAAACCCATGAAGTATTCGTAGAGGAAACACTAAAGAAATGTAAACATTCGGAAAGGACTTAAAAGCTTTATTACTGCAACTCCTAGGCTGACCCCATATTTAAACTACAGAACAAGTTAAAGAGGAAGTCAAAGAGTCCTGCCTGTAATTAACACTGGATAACTAACTGATATTTGAGTAAACGGGAATTATTTGAATGTTATGGACAGTGCCACATATAAATAGTCTGTCACATACTTGATAGCATAAACTTTTGTCTACTTGAAATATACATTTATTTATGCAAATCCAAATAAATAAATACCGGTTTATGTTTATTTAATACAATTGAACACCCTGAGTAAACAGCAGTGCAATTTCTCCAGTAAATGGCAGTGCAATAAACCCCAAAATATTCTGATTTTATGAAAGGGAAATTTCATAGTAGCAATTTCACGCTACTGTTGTAGGAAGCAAAATAGCAGTAGTGCTGAGAAATTGAGCCATACGGGCCAGGTATCCATGTTTAAAATAAGAATAAAACCAACATCTTAATTCCACAAATGGCTTTAAAAATCGAGTGAGCTAAAATAATGACATGCAATAAATTATAACTATCCCTTTTAGAATCAAAAGCATCTTATCTTTCTGGATCGTTCATCAAATTAGCATGCAAAAGGAAAGCTGGAAGTTTTTTAGTATCCTACAGTTCTTTTCATGTTCTTTTAAAAGGAGTTTTCTTGCTACTTCAATCAAAAATCTTCATTTTTCTTTTAAAAAATGTTGTATTAGTTCAATGGCTATCAAATTTATTAGATAATCCTATTATCTTGGAACTTTCTATATAACAATACATTTTTGGTGTGCACATACTTCTCTATCAGACAAAACGCTTCTTACTGCAAAGCAATGACGGCTTTGATATTTAGGAAAAAACAGTTTAGTCGTACTAATAATTTCCAAATCGTATCACTGAAATTAAGACTTAATTAAAATGCAGCTGATAAGATTACTCTTATCCATATTATCATACTTAAATTCAACGCAATTTTGAATTAATCTTTGAAGATGAACAACGTCTATGGAGAAACTCCCTTTTTGCTATTTTTATTAGAATTCTGGGAAGCGATACAACTAACGAGGTACTTCCCTTTCCCAATTCCCATATTCTTATGTATTCAGGGCAATATTAGTAACTTGCTCCTCTACTGCTCCGGGTTCTGGACAAGAAGCCAGGCACTGACAAACACTTGACGGTGTTTGAGCAGAGCTCTTTATCAGCAATTTTATACTTAGCTCAGCAATTTTACATTTAGCTAAATTTTTATTTGTATTAGCAATGCATTTGTTTTGAAAGCCCTAATCAAATCACCACAAAGACTGGCATTACTTAGGGTAGAACCTCTTGTTTGTTTAATCCTCCACTTTCTAGAAGCTCCTCCATGCCCGGCAGGCTCTGTTGGTGCCCAAGTAGAGCCTCTACCATTCTCCAGGCTCAAATTTTGATGCACACAAATGCCAAACACCTAAATTAAGACAAGCAAGGACAAAACATCAGCCATGCCTTGCATTTGCTTCTTTCTTGGCTCTCCTTCCATCTGGGTGCAAAGTTCGCAGGCAAATTAAAACCAAACCAACCGACAAAAACACCCTCTTATAAAGACTGGGTGTCAACAAGTCACCTGAAAGCTTATTGAGATTTCACCACATTGTTTATACGGAACATCATCAGCTTTATTTCCATTCTACCACGTCCATGGAATCCCTTTGGAATTCCCCCTCGCTGTCAAGGATTTCAAAGATAGTCAGATAGGATTATAAAGGATAAGGACAACATACAAGTAAAAATATATCATCCCATCCCAGAACATAATGGTAGAATCAGTTATCTCAAATTAAAAAAAAATAAATTTGAACCTTTATTTGACCTGAATTAGCCCCTCTCCAGGACTGGTAATGAGTTAGGCCATAGTTACAGCAAAAGGAAGAAATTTAAAACACCAAAATGAGAAGGAATAAAATGCTGTGGTGGACCAGTGAGTAGAAGATTGCCCTCAGGTCTTGGAAAAAGGCTTTTCTATTTTTCACCTGACCTGATCTTATGCAGGACACTTGCACTATTATTGACTTCTTCAAGCCTTGCTTTAGATAGCTCATCTCAAGTTGCGCCAGGGGAGGTTTAGATTGGACATGGGGAACAATTTCATCCTGGAAAGGGCTGTTGGGTATTGAACAGGCTGCCCAGGGCAGTGGTGGAGTCACCATCCTGGAGGGGTTGGACAGACAGAGATGAGGTTCTTAGGGACATGGGTTAGTGGTGGACTTGGCAGTGTTGGGTTTACAGTTGGACTCAACAATCTTAAGGGTCTTTTCCAACCTAAATAATTCTATGATTCTATCATTAGACAACATAGAACACATAAATAGTCTAATTCCTTGTCACAATTAAATATGTTTATCCTATAATTTAAATGACAATTTCTTCATTTCATATCATCCATGTCCAGGTCCCATCACGTTGGAGATGGACAGTGACAGCTCCTGGGGCACGGAGAGCTTGCAGCTCAGGCAGGAGGAGACATCCTGAGCTTCTCCACCTCTCCCAAAGCCATCCTGTGCATTTCCCATACATGGAAACAGAAAGTGAAGTGTACAGCACCAGTCATACTGAGATCAAATACACAGGTCGTCTGGTGAGATCAGAAACATTAGTGGGGTCAAAGACCTGGAAAAATATCCAGGACTATGTCAGCAGGGGAACCTCACCACAAGTCCCTTTCCAGACCCACTCCCATTCCCAAACAATTAAGTGATGTCCTTACTTGTTGTTGTCGTTGGTTTTGGCAATTCAGTTCCATTGGGTGGTAAAGCTTCCGCAAAGAGAAAACTAACACAGAGCAGTGGGAGCGAGCAGGAATGTTCCATCCTGGACCTAAAATGAAAATGAAAGCAAAAGATTAATTTTCAGGTCAAATTACTAATCACATTTTTTTTTCCTCATGTCAGAAGAAAACTGAAAGCAATGTTGACTTTAGATAACAAAAGCTTTAAAGCTTATTTTATGCTCTCTGGTTGCCTTATCATTTAACTTTCAGTTTTGATGCACAAGTAAAAGGAAAACAGAAGAAGAATAGAAGAAGAATATAGAAGAATTATTCATTAAGTATGATTTAAATCCAAGAACAGGAAGATAACGCTCAGCCATCATTCAATGACAATGATGGAAATCAGGCCAGAAAAGCTACTCGACATCAGTAAAACACAACAGCTGGGGAAACTGAGGCAAGGAGCCTGGAAGTCATGCCCACAGAGAAGAAGAAAATCCTTACGTCTCAGTAACCGGAATCTTGAGAACAAATGAAAATCTTGAGAATAAATCCAAAAATCACATATTTTTGGTGGTTCCTGCCGTTATTGTATGTGTTAAATCTTCTGCAAAGAGCACACGAATAGGAGCATTGTGGGCTGCAGGTTAAGCTGCCACAAAGCCCAGCCTGGCCAGGCCGTGCCTTAAGGCTCCAAGTGACCTTCATCAACAGGACCAATATTTCTACACCACCTAAATTCTACATGCAATTTTGGCATCACAGATGTCTGGAGACTGAAACAAAGAGGAAAAGTTATTACCACCAAGCAGAGTTTACTCATCCTACCTCGATTTCTTATAGATATATGGGGATGTATCTCTTATATGGTGCTTTATATAATAGATACATCCCTTTGGAGAACATATGCCACAACTGTGAGTCCATGAGCTATAAAGCATTTCACCAGAGCCTTCCAAATACAGAGAATTTTGGGGTTTGTGAGACCAGGAAATAATTTCCAATGTAGAGAAGGTCAGAGCAAATGTGTGATGAGAATGTGATGCTGCTTCAACAACTATAGAAAAATTCACAGAAATTAATAGTTGTATAATAGATAAACAAACTGGTCTAAAAATACTCTAGTCCCTCTAAATAGAGGTTTATGTAAAAAAAAAAATTAATCTTGTTATTAATTTGCTGTAAATGTATCCAGTCCCTAATGAACATATTAATTAAAAGAGGCTGCCATCTCAGCCATTAGCCAGTCTTCCTTGATTTAAAAGTATTTTCTGTGACATGCGAACATTACTGCCTGTGTTTTGCAAATGGCAGAACACATCCAGATGGTGGCTCTACATCCATTACTAATATTATAACCGTAGTAATACTGCGCAACGAAGCTCCTCAATTGTTTCAGTATAATATATCGAATATTACAATTTCCACAGGGTATGATATAGTACTGCCTAACAACAGACAAAAAAATCCACAAACTTGGCAGTCATCAGCAGATCCTTCCTTTCCAAGCAAAATGGGATCACGGATAAGCTTGAGTGTATAAAAATGTATATGAGTGAAGAAAGAATAATAAAAAATATTATGAGCATCAAATTTTATTTTCTGAAATTCCTTTATTTATTTTCCAGTCTAGCTTCCTACCGATAGATTCACTAATTCAATTCCTTCTACTACCATTCATAATTTAAGCAGCACTAACAGGCTCAGTCAACAGCCAGGTTAACCCTGGACTAGCCACATTTGGGATTAGAGAAATAATGATGTGTAACACCTATTGCATACTGTATCTACATTGGCTACACTGTATTTAGCTTTATATATAACCTCACAAAAATTAACAATTTAGAATTATAAAGGAATATAGTACGCTGGAAGCTCAAGACATGCAAAGGCAATTAATGTAAACTGAAGGGAGGGGAAAGAAAGCAAGAGGATTTGGAAACGTGGAATAAAGCCAGAATAGAAGTGGAATCAATAGGGCAAGGGCTCATTGCCACGAACAAGGTGCTGAATTCTGCATTTAATGGAGAATAGTGTTTTACACCCTCGGCAAAGGCGGCTTAAATCCACTGGCCTTTCGAGTAATCAATGCTGGCACTTAGACCAAGCGCTGAGTTCACTGGATCATCATTAAAATACAGCCAGCTCTTAAAAAACAATAAAATAACCCCTCTGAAGTTGGTGGCGAGTTTCCAGAAGACCAGAAAGTGTAAGGAGCGTCAAGGTTTCACACCAAATTACTGCTATGGGGGTTTTACAGATACAAAACCCGCGCCAGACATCCTGTATCTGTTCCCTTAAGTGTGATAACGTATAACTTGAGTTTACAGTCCGCCCAACCATTTATCAGAAATAAACATATCTACAAAGATTATGCAAATTCTAGGATCTCCTTTTTTTTTTTTTGTTCGAAGCACTTTGTATTTTTGCTTGCTAAAGGATTAAAACTTATGGCAAATTTGGGTGTCGCAGCACGGAGGCAGATGCAAGAGACTGAGCTCAGCACTATGTACGATGGGGAGGTGAGCAAGTTGCAATGACATAAAATACTCTCACTTTATTGCATACATACATTTACGCACTTCACACACAGAACCTCAATGATATAATTTTTTGAAATAAAAAAAAACCATAGACACGGCAGCATTTTCCATCGTCAAGAAGGTACGATGCCTATTAGGAAAAAATAATAATAATAATACCAATTCCTCTCCAGAGAGAGCAGGTGGGTAGAAAAGCACTGCTGAACATGAAAGGACAACCACATACAACAAAAGAAGCCTCTTGTTGATAAAATCAGGCAATAAAAGGTCCAGGTAAAGACATACACTGTTATTATTACAGGGCTTTGCTGTAAGGCAACTGCTGCCCCCTCTGGAAAAAGAAATAGGAACTGCTTTAATAACTGCATGGGGATACAATGCATTTTTATCTACTTATATCCTACTACCTCCGGCCTTTATTTCATGGATAAATGGCTCAGGCACTTAAACTTTAACTCCATGGAATAATATTTTCTGTAGGGAAGGATTCTTAGCTAGTTCTGATTATCTGAAGGCTTAAAAAGGTGCCAGAGATTCCTGCTACAAGCGCAGTTTTAGAAGCATGCATTGTGATAGGTAAATGCTTCTGTGTCCAACAGAGAACTTGATGCCATGACAAAAACACAATAAAATCACTGTAAAATTGCACAGCTGACTCAAATCCTGCCAAGGAGGCAGAGCCCTGCAAATCCAAATGCAAGAGGGGTCAGCGTGAAGCCACTGCCTCTCCAAAACATGAGAAAACAGGATTACAACATTAGTACATACGCTTAATTTCTAGTTTGGCTGCAGAACTGAATTCTCATCTGACCTGACAGCTTAAGAAGAAAACCTGGGTTTTATTCTTCAGGAAACACGCTAATAAAACCTCTCTCATGCTGCGTGGCATTGCTACAGCTGTGAGAGCTTTTCCAAGGAGGAATAAAACAGCAAAACATCCCATTGAACACACAGGATAGTGGAGAGACTCTTGGGTTTGGGGTTTATTTTCCCCCCCAGGTTACACCCCAGATTTTCAGTGCTGAAAAAGGGAATTTTCTATAGGATGAGCGCTATCGATTCAGAAAACAGAATTAAAAATGAGAGGCACGAAAGCTTTGTCCCTGAAGGTTGAAAAACGTGTCGGCATCTGAGATGTTGGCCGTGCCAAAAGCAAGCGCATACCCTGAAATATTGACAGTTAAAATAATAAAAGAGAAACAAACTCCAAAAAGGAAAAGGTAAAGGGCAAAGCCACCCTCCCCCTCCCCTTGCTCTGCCTTTTTGCATTTATTCTCTTCCTACTTTCCACCCATAAACCCCCAAATCCTGCTGAAAAGCTTCATTTTTGGGCAGGACTTTATTGCACCACTATGTCATAAGGTGGGTAAGATGCATTACTGCAGCATGTTCAAGAAAATTATTCATTCAAATTACGGTTTTTATAAAATAACTAGAAAAAGAAGCACTCCTTTCTGTCCCAAAGGAACGGGGGGAAAGTGGGAACTTGCATGAAGATGAATCCAAGACACGAGGCTTCAAGAAACCAGAATAAATGGCATCAGCTGGAAAGAGCTTTTCAGTATTCCTCTTGTTCAGGGGAAAAATTGACTAATGGTTTATTACTTGCAGTTATACATTAAGTCCAAAGCAAATTTCCAGGTAGGGTTCAGCAGGGACCTCTCTACTTGGGAAACGCCCCAAGAGGAAGAGTTAAATTCCATCATCAAAATGTAGTTTTTTATGGGACTGTCTACAGGCAACTCGCTGTTGGGTTTTTGTACATATAAACACAAGTTTTGTTTCCCACCTCTTCAGGAATAGCAAGAGAACTTAAGGGATAAATATCTAATCTTTAAAATTGTGTGTAATTTCATGTAACCGCTCACAAAATGGTATCTGACAACAACTCCTCATGTGTTCTACAGCAATAAAGATCATTTAAAGGAGATGGAAATAATTAGATTTAAAAAATACAAATTAGAATAATCACTTACACGTAAGAAATTAAGTGAGGCAAAGTACCAGCTGACTGAATAAAATGAATTCCCATTTAGAATAATCAAGCTGGATAGACTGTCCGACTTGCTTAGTCACTTAGTCTCTAATTCAGGTAGACGAATTATTACATTTGCTTTTGGTTTCATGTAAGCGGTCAGCAAATGCAGCACAGAGCACACGTGTGACAAAAAGGGACAACAGCGTTAAGAAATGACCATTTCTGATGTGCCAGAGGCCACTTTCCCAGAGAAGCCCACCAGCGATCTGCATGGCAAACGCACGGACTACGTACAGCTTAATAAGGATTTATAGGGAAAATATATTACCTGTTCAAAAGAAGTTATGCTCAATGATACATCCCTCAATACAGACAAAAAATACCACTTTTGTAATAGTAATATTAAAATTGCACTGACCCAACATAGCTGGTCCTGTCTGTCTTTCTCAGCATCACAAGCAAGTCTCAAAACCCAGCCTACCACGGCTAAGCCGAGTTCAAATCCATTTCAGTGAGCGAATATAAATCACAGGTTGTCAGCAGCAGATTAAGCACTGCATTAGCAGGTCTGCTCTGAACAGGATTAAATGACAGCGGTGACAGCGGGGCTGACATGTCACCATCACAAAGTGACATTTGCCACATTAAAAACAGTGAGGAATTTTACAAATCAATTGGATTCTACAAACGCACCCACGACCAGGAGACAACAGCGTGGAATACAACCGGGATCTGGTTTATTCTCTTTGCGTGGGGTTTTTGGTACTATTACTCACCAGGATTAGGTTCAAAGTAGCTATGAAGATATTCTATGTGATAAGTGGTACTAAAAAGAGGATTGGTTTAGATGTGTTTAAAACCAGGAACATAGTGATCTTTGACTGCAGCCTTAATTTTGGAAAAGTGTATATTTCCCACTCGTGTTTTACATATATAGCTTATCTGCAGCCCCAGACTTCTGGGGATGAAGAAGAGAAAAAGAGATATTGATTTTCCATGCTGTGCTGAGTGGCTCTGAAGGAAGGAACACAAAGGTGGTGAAGATTTTGGGACATACTTAAAACTACACTGGCCAGACTTGGAATAGTCACTTCTCATATCACCAAAACTCAAAATTAGGAAAAGAGCACACACAAAAAATTAACTACAACTTCAGAGAGAGAGGGGAATTATGTTCAAATTCAAAACGGTATGTCCATGCTACAATAAAAACTGCTAGGGTGATTAACACATTTTCTGTCTCATATACAAATACACGCTCAAAGACTTTTAAAAGAACTCTTTTTGCCAGTTTTTGCAGCTTTCTGACCAGCTTTTGCAGGAAACAATAGTCTTGGCAGGTGGATTTCTGAAATAGTCACAATGCACCTCCACTTAACACCGAGACCAACACTGATTTAAACTGAGCTAAGGCACGCCAGTCCACATCGACTAGAGTCAATGAAATATAACTCATCAGGATGAACCCAGCAAGCTAATTATCATTTATAAAGCAGCCCCCGCACCTGAAGATGCAATGACTGACACTATTTGTAGATTTAGCATTATTTTCAGGTGGGATGATGGGTGTCTGTCTGTCCAGCCCAGACTGCTATATCCAGGAGCTATAGTTCCAAAGTCAATGCACCGCAGATGCTATTTCACAACTTTCTTAACTCATGTAAAGAAAAACGTCTAAATATTCCTGAAAATTTAAACAACATTCCTGTAGTTCCTTCTGTTATTAACAAAATAAAACCAGACCAAAAAAACACCCACCCCAAATACTTACGTTAATTTCAAAAATCCCCTAATAATTCTCTTTTAAAAGATTCATACCTGTTTTGTCATGAATTGAGGCTTTAACTGGGAAAGAGGAAGATAAAATAACGCCTATCTAAAGTGTAAAGTCCTGTGTTTTCAGTGTAATTAATTGAGTCATGTGTTATTTAGGTTTTTACACAACCACAAGAGGATTAATTCTATATACAACCAACATAGCTGTAAAATGGTGGATAATACAGCAGAGCAAGAAGGATCTTCTTTGAAAAAGGTCCTTGACAAGTCACCAAAGCCATTCCCTCCCCATAGGCTGGACCAACTACACCTACCCCATCTTCGGCACGTTAGTGTGAAGCGTGCATCCAAACCTCCAGTTCTTCAGCATCCCTTGGCTCTGTATTCCAGTCCTTCACATCTTCTTTTTATTTTCTTTTTAATTTAGAGTCAGCTCACTGCTCCTTCTCCCCCCGCCCGGAGAGACGGATTACAAACTATTCCCATTCGAGCTCCCTGTACTTGGAGACACGCATCTCCCTTTAATCTTCTCTTCTGTAAACTCATTAACTGCAGCAATTCTTCCAGCCTCTCCAAACAGATCACTTCTAAACCCCAGTAATTCTCATTATTCTCTTCTGGGCTCTCTCAGCCCCAGATCCTTCCCAAAGCACTGATGCTCTGGATAAGGCCTCATCCACATGAAATACAGAAGTACAACCGGTTTACTGTCTTATAGATTCATCTATTTTACGCATCATGTTATGGGAAGGATCAGGCAGATCCTTCCCTAAGTTCTCCTATGGATGCAAACTATTCCTCCAACTTGCACGGTGCAGCCGATGACTCCGGCTTCAGACTTTGCAACCGCCCTGCATCTGCATGCCGCCCTCTCCACGACGCTTCCCTAATTAGCCAAGATTGCTTTGAATGCCATTAATAGGAAACTTCCCACGCAAGCCAAGCCATTAATAGACACAATACACAATAATATCCAGGCTGCTGTGAAGGCCACACACCTGCATTCCTCGGTGTAGAGCTTTTCCAATTAATAGCTGATCTGAAAGCATCTGTTTCATCACATCCATCTTTTCCTAATGTGCTTCTGAGAAAGCATTGTCTCCTTGAGACGGGTCAAAACCCCCGCACAACATCTCCAGGTTCTGCTGAAATCTATAAGGCACATTACACCGCCACGGGAAAAAGCCTGATTTGACAGGTCACATGGAGAATCAGAGAATCATTTTGGTTGGAATAGACCCTCAAGATCATCAAGTCCAACTATTAACCCACCCCTGGCACTACCCGTGTCCCTGAGAACCTCATGTCCGTCTGTCCAACCCTCCAGGATGGTGACTCCAGCACTGCCCTGGGCAGCCTGTTCCAATGCCCCACAGCCCTTTGGGGAAGAAATTGTTCCCAGATCCAACCTCAACCTCCCCTGGGCAACTTGAGGCCGTTTCCTCTGCTCCTGGCGCTTGTTCCTGGGGAGCAGAGCCCGACCCCCCTGGCTCCAAGCTCCTTTCAGGCAGTTCAGAGATCAGAAGGTCTCCCCTCAGCTCCTGTTCTCCAGCTGAACCCCCCAGGTCCCTCAGCCGCTCCATCACACTTGTGCTCCATTTCTGAAGGTTCGTTTGCCCCACCACAAGCCATTAGTCCCTCCATATTCTCTCACCTCCTCTTCCAACACTAACCACATCTCTCACTATATATTTCAGCAGTACAAAAGCATCTTCTCACACAACCTCAGCCTTCCCCCGTCCAAATTATCCCCAAGTCACGTCGCTCCCTACACAACTTTGCAACAATTTCCAGTACTGACATTTAATTGTTGAGGTATTTTCCCTGGAAACGGAGTTAAGTGGTGAAACCCCCGGCTCCTCCTCATCTCCTTCCCAAAGGGGACTCACGCAATGCCCTGCGCTCACACAACATCTCCTGTCCCCAGCAAGCTCCCAAACACAAACCTGGAGCTCACTCAGATGAGAATTTCACAGGAACCACCTAGTTTGAAATTACCTAATTTCATCCCAATGTGAATTTGTCCTTCCTGTGTCGCAGCCCACGTCCCCATCCCTGCACCCCTGTCACCACACGGTGCTGACGCCCCGTGGGTTTGGTTGCTCATCCCCAGGTGGGACAGGAGCCCAATGCGCTGAGCATCCTCTGCCACCACTCTTCCATATGTTCTTCTGCCAGGGTGGAGAGCCAAGCCAACGCTGTTCCATACGTTCTGTCACCTACCTTCAGCACTCACACACCCAGCCCCTGAAGGACCACTTCTTTCAGTGACACCTAAGCCCAACTGCTCGCAGTCATCTCGTGAAGGTGCAGCTGTAAAGGAGCAGAACAACACCAACCCTGCAAAACCAGAAGTCTTTTCAGAAACCAGAACATTCAGGAGAAGTTGGTGCTTCTCTTTTTTGGTCCCAGGGAGAGACACCCTTGTGTTTTAGCTGCAATACACAGTCCTGTCCCCAAAGAGCAACCTGCAGCTCTGGTGAGCGGGCTCCTCGCTGTAGGAACAACCTTGACCTGAAATGCCAGGTCTGAGCCCAAATTCCACTGCACAACAGCCTCAGCAGCAGCAGAAAAGGCAAAAACTGGAAACCAGAACAGCAAAGCCTGGAGCTCGATGCCACCACCACTCCACCTGTACATGTCCCTGTGTCACCGCCTCATCTTACCCACTGTCCATGCTCAGTGTCACCCTGGAACGTGGTCCATTCACAGACAGGATTCTCGCCCAACTTCTTCCATGCAAAGCCCAAAAGCTGCTGTAAAAGTACTTCTTGAGCTAAAGGATATTTCTTGAGCTAAAGGAAGAGCTGAATTATTTGTCTGCAGTATTTAAATTGCAACACTTCTGCAGGCTCATCGGATAGTCCTCTAACGTGTATATTTGTTACATGAGTTTTGTACAGGAAGAACAAACTCTTTTTCAGTTTGTTGCTGTTTTCTTACTTCTGCCGTGCAGTTGGCCTTGGACTTATTCCCTTTTTTGTATGGCCACTTTCACCATTTCCTTTGACGAACATGCCTAATTGCAGCAGCGGTTTCTGCAATGTGGGGCTGCGCACACAGAAATTAAGAACTACACCCTGCTCTTAGTCATTAGTAAAACAACTTCCAGAAAGCAAGCTTAACTACTCCTGATCGCAGAATTTATGAAACAGTTAATAGAACATTTCATATCGCATTAGCGGTACCATAAGCCAGCCATATTTTATATATAGAAAAGCTAATCATCGGTGAGGAGCCAGCCCTCCCATGGCCCCCATTCCTCAGCATGGGAGAGCATCGTATGAGTGTTTTGATGTGTATGAATAACCTCAGCTTTTGGAGCGCACAAAGAGGAGCTGATCTATTCAAAGACAGTATGGGAGAAGAGGTCTATCTTATTTTTGGCAGAGGAGGTTTATAAATTGCCTGGGCTCTCACTGGTAACCTCGCCTTACCCTTTTCTACCCCGAATCACTGGAAGTTCCAGATCAGAGGCCAAATCCTAAAAGACACTTTAAAGTTTAGAGGCAGATCCTTGGCACAGAAGAAACTACACCCAGCTAATGAGTTACAAGTGTAAAGGGAAAAGCCTGGGCAAATCTGTGGTGAGGACGAGCTCAAACTCTGGTCACGGTCCCCGGGGATGCTCACACCAGCCCCAGCGTTAAGAGTTGCCCATCAGACCAAGGGGAGGATGGAGCCATGAAAGAGGGAGTTGAGATTAAAGTACAGAACATTATCCTGGTGAAAATGAAAGAAAAACCGCTGGATTATTGTAAAAGCACATGCTGTCTATCACTAGGTCTATGCCACAGCCATTTAACATTCCTATTTCATATCCAAATATGTTTCTCACCGCATAAATATTCATTGTCCATCCTTCTTGGTCTCATTTTATATAAATAAAGATCTCTGCAGCAAGGCTCTATTTTGAATTATTTACTATTTTATCTGCAAGTTTGCCAAAGAACTGAATTCATTTACACAGAAACATGGGGAAGGAATAGAGACTTAACAGACCAGTATTTTCAGGGCACTCATCAAACAATTCAGCATCGGCCAACAAAATAAGTTTCAGGTCTTCCTTATAAAATCTTACAGGAACAAACATTTCCGGAAAAACACTTCAATTGATTTTCAAATCTCACTAATATCTTCTAAACAATTGTGAGCCATACCCCAAATTAATTATGTTTTACTGAATACATATGAAGAACCTTCCAAGCAAACGCAAAAATTTGCATTGACATTTTTTGCAAGTTTGCAGCATCCCCCTCTCCCAAGAGGCCTGTGCTGGAGCCTCAAGTCACAAATTAGAGTCACCTTTGCCTGTGCATTGTCAGCAAATCAATCTGCGACGCCTTTCGACCAGGGCTCATACATAAATTAGGTGATGTGCAATTGATTCACAGGAGAAACCCTCGAGCAGCGGAGTGAAACACCAATAAAATCTTACAATTAACCTGAGAAGTTGCCTTTAGTTCCGTCCCAGCGGTCCTTTTATTCTTCAGCTGCAGAAAACGCATCATCATACAGATGCTCCCTTGTAACAGATCTCTATAAATATTTAAAATTGCTTCTTGAAAATGAAAGCTAATTATATACGATGGAAAATACATACAGAAGAATTATATACTGCATAATGGCCAGATGAAATACTTGTGTTTCAGCAGGGAAGTGTTTCATTTTGGGGGAGAGAAGGGGAGGAAGGGAAAAAACAAAAGCACAAGTGTGTGCCCTGTCTAGACATTCAGAGAAAGCAGAAAAGGAGAACATGACATCTGGACGGTTGAGGATTCACTCGTAACACATCAAGAATGTGTAATAAATACAGAAAGGAAGGCAGCAGCATTCTGGCTTAATGCCGTTCAGCCCAGCAGGGCTTGCAAACCTCACCGGTACATCCAGTGTCTAACACAGCTTTGCACTGCAGCAATTCAAACCCAAACTGTGTCTCTGCAGCAAAAGTGATGCTCAAGCTCCCAAGTTAAAAGGTGGATTTCATGGTGCATCAAGACACGGGGAACTCAGACACTGCTCTCAATATCAGCATTAGTCTTGGCCATAACACATAATGTACAATCTCCCTCCTGATCCTCCTTCTGCTTCTCTGACCCCACCATGACAAGGTCCTCTGGGCTCAGTGGCCAAGAGCCCCATGTCCCACTGTGATAAAAGTATTTTTTCAAAGCTGAAGATTGAAATGGACACTATCAACATTGAAGTTAATAGTCAATTAAACACCTTGTCTGGTGTTGGGAGGTCAGGTCACCCCATGCATCTACTGGGCTGTACCCACCACTTCACTCTGAGCCAGCTGTATCCAAACATTGACAACACCATGAACCAGAATCTTTCAAAACACAAGAGGGCAAGACAATAATGCCACTTCAGGGATTATTTTTAAAGCTGAAGCAATGGGAGTTTTTGATCTCCAAACCCAGGCACTCAGCACACGAGGCGAGCAGAGGACCATGGTCACTTTGTACATCCCAAGGGCTTGCAGAAAGCATCAGCTTCAGAACAGCCAAACTCCACCCTCTTTGCAGCCCTTCTCCCTCTGCAGCTTCCACTTAGGAAAGTGTATACATATAACTTCCAATTTTTGACAAAGAAGCAGTAAAACTCTAACTACTGAAAGTTACACCAAAACATTTCTCTGTCACGTAATCAAATATTTTCCTGAGACTGACAGCAGCCACAGTGAAACAGCTACTAAACCAAAGTGTAACTAAATATTAATAGATGACTGGATGCTATTTGTGAAAACCTGCAGCTTCCAAACCAAAGCCATTCCCATTGACCAGCCAGGCTACCCGGCAAATTAAATGCGTAAGAAACAATTACAAAACTAATGAAGCAAACTGTGCCAGATGTTGAACTGATGCCCCAGATAATCCCACGTAACACCTGCTTTGTGACTGGTGCCGTATCTTAATAGCAGTGCGGAAACGTGCACACAGATTCAAGGGTAACATCTGTTTTTATATTTAGTTGCTTGCTGAGCATTCATCAAAAGCCTGATACTCCAATTATTTATCTGAAAGACACTGCTGTCTTGGAGACAGATGGCAGCTCGCTGCTCCTTGAGCTCCCCTGCACTAACAACTAAAGCAACAGCTCAGCCTGCATCAAATATATATCTTAGCATCTGTCACTAGTGTTCGGTATTTCTCTTTTCCTGTGACAGCCTCTAAGTTAGCAGATAGATTTACTCTATAGAACTAAATTTCTGGTATCAACACCTCTCAGAGCCCATGTTGAGTCTCGGGAGTGCAGGCACTTGAGCCTGCCCAACGAAACCATGGGCAGCATCCCTGTGATGCTGAGTGCCCGCATCCCTCTGATAACAAGTGCCCGCACCCCTCTGATGCTGAGTGCCCGCACCGCTCTGATGCTGAGTGCCCGCACCCCTCTGATGCTGAGTGCCAGCATCCCTGCGATGACAAGTGCCCGCGCCCCTGGGACGCTGAGTGCCCGCACCCCGGCGATGACAAGTGCCCACACCCTGTGATGCCAAGTGCCCGCATCCCTGCGATGACAAGTGCCCGCATCCCTGCGATGCCAAGTGCCCGCATCCCTGCGATGCCAAGTGCCCGCACCCCGGGATGCCGAGTGCCCGCACCCCTGGGGCTCTCCCCACACTCCCCCAAAAAATCGCTGCAGGAGGGCAGATGACCACCCTGACTACAGAATCAGCATCACCACGAAAAGCGCCGAAAGCGTTAACACACACTGTTCTTCTGCCCTGAGAAAATAAAAGTCCCTCCTGAATAAGCTATCTGCAACTTTTTATGGCATAACAGAAGATTAAGGTTTCTTGGCAGGGGGAGAAGATTCATCTTTGCTCAAGTCTGAAAAAAAAAAAAAGAATTATTAATAGTATCATAAAAGAGAAACAACAACTGGAAAATAAAAAAGAAGTTAACCCCAAGAGAAAACCGCTGATGTAGGCTGGAAAAGCCACCAGATAGAAAAATGACATTAGTAACAAGCTCTGCATGCTGCAGCAGTTGGGGAGGTTAAAGGCAGCAAGAACCCTGCACCACTGAAACCACCTCTGTAGGAACACAGTGAATTTTCCATCGCTTCAGCTCAGATCAGCGTTGGGTTGGAAAAATGCAAGAAAACACAAGAAAACAGGGTTGGGCTGAGCTAAGCCCTTGGAGCATCTGTCAAAGTCTGAAGCTTTCGTGAACTTTTAGCGTGCCCTGGATTTGGAGAAATGGAAATATATTGGAAGATTTAAAACAGAAAAGCGAATTACTTTCATCCCTTTGGAAATAAGTCCTCCCTGGGACACGTGTGACACTCTGAGCACAGGCAGCTGCTCCCCTTGGGCACTCTGCCCAAAATTAACCTTTTTCATAGAATTAGAAATATGAGGGAGTAATGGACAGGGCAGGAAGACATAATTTATTAATAAATGCTTGAACTTCCAGTTAAAACACCTGCATACTGTTCAAAGTTATAAGTGATGACCACATAATCTTAAAGAAGAAAATGCAGTATGTGGAGCTCGGAGAACATTTTCCAAGTTCAGGTCACTGGACACAAATCATTCAACTCTGTTTTAAAAGGAAATAAAAATAAAACCCATTAAGACGGAAGAAGAAAATAGAATGTGATCTAAAAAAGTACATTGGACAAAAGTACTTCAACATCTCTGAAGGGCAGCTGCTTATAATAATATGACTCATTTCTAGGAGTCAAGAATCAGAAATCTGCTTTTAATAATATGACTCATTTCTGGGAGTTAAGACTTAAAATTCTGCTCTTTAATGTAGGATTCTAAGAAATTTCAAAGGAAAAAAAAAGTTTCTTCTCAAATTTAAGTGGAACCTCCTGTGTTCCCGTTTGTACCCATTGTCCCTTGTCCTGTCACTGGTTGTCACCCAGAAGAGCCTGGCTCCATCCTCCTGACACTGCCCCTTTCCATATTGATCCCCAGGAATGAGTCCCCCCTCAGTGTCCTCTTGTCCAGCTCCAGAGCCCCAGCTCCCTCAGCCTTTCCTCACACGGGAGATGCTCCACTCCCTTCAGCATCTTGGTGGCTGCGCTGGACTCTCTCCAGCAGTTCCCTGTCCTGCTGGAGCTGAGGGGCCACAGCTGGACACAATATTCCAGGTGTGGTCTCCCCAGGGCAGAGCAGAGGGGCAGGAGAACCTCTCTGACCTACTGACCACCCCCTTCTAACCCACCCCAGGTACCATTGGCCTTCCTGGCCACAAGGGCCCCCCCCGCCAAGTATAAACGTACAGAGATTCCTCCTTTGAAGAGATTTCTTCACTCAGCAGAATATCTCATTTGGTATAAATTTGATTTACAAGCCAAACCTAGCAGGTGACCAACCTGGGCCATATTCAAACAAATGACTTAAACCCTTCTCCCTTTTCTTACAAATTATAATATACCCCCAGTGCACTGCAATTAAACACGTCAATTGTTTTCTTGTGTTATTTAATTGGCTTTAAAATGCTCTTGAATTAATGAACAGGCATCTGATTAGCAAAACCTCCTTGCAATGGGACCAAGAAATAGTTTGAAGGAGGGGAGGTACTGATAAGAAAACAACAGACTGTTGTATATCACAATGAATTGTTGAATATAATTTTCCCTGTCCTAAAGGACACACTCACTCTTTAGCATAAGCTGCATGATACATACAGAAAACTATTGACATTAAGCTTAGAAAACAGGATAAAGCTTTGCATAATTTTTTCTTTGCACCACTACTTGCACGGTTAAGTTTTAAATTGAGTTGTAAATTGGTATATGTTTAAAAATTATGCTGGATATCACCTTAAAATGACATGACAGCTGAACAGCATTTCAGATAAATGATTCTGAAACAAAAAATACAGAGAACTGGGGTAAAATCTACCAAGGAAAATTATGATCTCTGGTGAAACGATGATATCTGACCACTGACACCACACATAGAGCTGCCCAAACTATCGCCAGCTACGTCCTTTCCATGTGTTGAACTCACCTCCCATCCATCACCCCCATCGCAATTTTACAGCCCTACAAACTGATGGATTCATGTTAGTTCCTCCAGGCAATGACATTCATATTGCAAAGCCAGGCTCTGAATGAGCTATAAAAGATGATTTGTCACTCCTTCAATGAGTTGTCACCTCTTCAAATTACAGTTGGTGGTGGGAACTGCTCTCCACAATTACCACCTCAGCCGGCTCGCGTGTCTCTGGGGTGGACGTAAAAGTAGAAGCACATCTCACACAATACTGAGAAAGCAGATTGAGCCTCAGCTTGGAGACGCTCTGAGCAAATGGAAAGAATTCATATGGAGAAAAAGAAAGTTTTTTTAAAAAAATAATAATAATAACACTCGCACACCCCAACAAGCCAGTTAACCATCTCCCTTGTGCTTTGAGCCACAGTTTGGGACTGCACGCAAACCTAACCTACACAGAAACACAATAATAAGAATGGTAAAATGTCTGATACACGGAGTGAAAGCGAAACAGTCTGAGAAGTGGGTTAAAAGAACATCAAAAGGAGGTTAAAAATATATATATATATAAAAAAATTACCACTGCCACTGTTTTCTATTGCCCCACTGAGTCATCTGCTGTTATATTCTCAGCTTCTGTCCGCTCCTCCTGGGCTCAACCCTTCCCAAACACCCCTGAAAACCTCGTCCTGCCCCGACCCACCTACCCAGCTGCACACTAAACCTCCGGCCCTGCAAAGCAACAGTTTTCCAAAAACAATCCTTCCAGCTCCATGTATTTCTGTTACTCTAATACAGGAAATAGCTCAAAACAACACTGAAGGTTTCCCATCTTTTGTTCGTCACCAAACACACCATTGCTTTCATAATATTGACCTGAAGCTGCTGAAATACTGGAAGATCGCCTTCTTTTCTACTTAAAAAAATGACTACATTTTTGTACTTATATTTGATACAGAGCTAAGACACTGACAGACACGTAGTTCTTTTACAAATCCAAAGAGTTACTGAAGGAGCAGCTTGTTGAATGACCCGACACTGGTGCACTAAACAAAATCCTCTAATTTCCACGTCAAATCCCCTGCGGAGGAGGCTGGTGTTGCACATCTGCTCTCAGCAGACGTAAAGCAATTCTGTTCCAAGAGTAGTTTGGGGAAAACGTGAATTTATCTTCACAATAAGCAACCTGATGGCATTTCCATTATTCTGCTCGTTGTCACTAAATGCAGGATTGCAGCATCCAACCAATGAAACATCATCTAAAATCACATTTTACACTGAGGCTTTAAGAATATTCAAGATGCTAGCAAAGTAATAAATACTAGAACTTATTTTCCTAGTCATTCTGAAAAGCTGTTACAGACCAATGCTTTTGTCCCAATGTTCACGGGCAGGTACACAAGACCTAACCGACCAAAAAATGTAAATTTATAGCATTTTAACCATCTTTTAAAGATGTATTTGGAAGGAATGTATTCCAGGTGTCAGTCTCTTCTTTCAAGTAAGACAGAGATGAGGTTCTCAGGGATGTGGTTTAACGGTGGACTTGGCAGTGTTTATGGTAGGACTCAATGACATTAAAGGTCTTTTCCAACCTCAATGATTCTATGAAAATAAACACCAAAACCACTCTATATTTCTCATCTATAGGGTGAGAGGTAGAGGGAACCATAAGCAAGGAACTCTTAAAAATATAATGTCCCTGCTCATTAGGAGCATCTGGATATCGTGTATATCAAGTGAAGACGAGAAACCTTAAACTCAGTTAATTAGAAAGAGTAGTTATATTCTCAACTATAATTCAAAATATACGAACAAACTGAGAAAAGTCCATTTGCCTCATATAATTAATCTGCCCCAAAGCTGTGCACTTCAGGCAGAAAGCTTAAGGCCAAAGCCTTTATGCATCAAGAAGCACAGAGATAATTCTTCTTCCATAACTTCTTCTAACATTGGATGGCCTCCAATTTTTTCTTCTAAATGAAAACACAAATTTTATTACTGGAATATTATTAAACTTTTTTAAAATTTGTACATAGAAAACCAGTATAGTCACTAAGCACCCCAACTGTCAATGAAAACAGCCTTAGGCTCTGATTTGCAAGAACTTAACTACTTCCTAATTAATTGGAAACAAAGCTGAGTAATAAAGCAGGTGGTATATAGCGTGCTATAGTTATTGTACTTGAAAAAATGAGGGCTGTGGCTCCTGTTATCTGTGAGCAGCTCATAGTGTCTGCAATAGAAAGTACAGCTCAAGTTCTTACACAAGCCAACAAAGCTTTCCTGAAACACGGGCTGGTGGCCGCTTTGTTCTTCCTTCTCCCCTTGAAGTGACATGACAAACCTTCTGTCCCCAAACATACACCTCTTCTCCAGACATCTGCAGGGTGACAGGATGCCTTGTGACAGCCAAATTCCTGCTCCTTTCCACTCAATTCATGCTTAAAAGACAAGAAATGAAAATCACTCTGCCTCCAAGATGTCTTGCTCAGTCCTTGATGGCTGAAAAAGTCTCTGCAGGCAGCACAATTTGCTGAAATTATTATTTAATTTGATTTTCATCTTCACAAATATTTTGTTAAGAGCATCCTGCAGCCGTGCGCTGTGCGACAAATGGTTCTTCACGCTTAATTGTGATTCTGCAGAAGAAACAAGGCCTTTGCAAACGCACTGATTGCGGGTTAGGGAGGGGAGCTCACACCATTGAGAGCGGCTGGCAGGACGGGCAAGCAAGTTCAAGTGGGAAAAAATACAACGTACACCAGAGGGTACATTTGCAGCCTCTAGTGAACTGAAGATGCCACTTACAAATGTGAGAAAATCAGGAAAAATAAATTAAAAATCATTGTCCATAGTATATAAAAATTATTGGCAGCATCTCATGAGTAAATAAAAATGTCTTTCTATCAGCACTCCTGAGCCTTAAAGAAATTTGAACTGTTACAGACAGAAATAATCTTCTCCAAAATATCCATTAAATAATGAGAAGTAGGTATAGTATTCAGTCTAACACTTTAGCTCTGTTCTATACCTTCATGCTAAGTTCACATTACTAACATAAGAACACCCAAGACAATGAAATATTGCAAGATTATTAAAGAAACACAGATTAATGCAGGAAAAGTCCGTGCAGACTTACTGAGTCCTATAACCTTAAAAATCTCCAAACCCCTCGCGATTTAGAGGACTAAGATTAAGATCACTTTTATTTTAAAACCTCCCTGTAATGGCATAGTTTCTCATATATATTGAGGTCAGTAGCTTCCCCGCCTTCTCCAAAAACTGTGCTACTTACCTAAAATACAGGAATCTCCCTGAGGTGGAGCTGCTGCATCTTTTGAGAAAATGTGTCATTAGATCACACAACCAAGGTCATCTTATTCTGTTCTGATGGCTTCTCTAAATCATTACATCGGGATTTTTCTCTCAAATGCCACCTAAATATAAATAGCAATAGCATAAAAATAGGTTTTCTGATCAAGTGTGATATTTATTGTGAACTAATAATACTGTAACTTCTGTAGCGACGTTCTTGAAAACCTTAAGGAAAATAATCCGTGTTATTCACTGCTGCTTAAAACAACATTTAAGCCACAGATTTTGTGAGATCTGATGAGGTGCCAGAGCCCTCCCAGCTAGGGAAGCCCCACCATATACCACCAAACTATCTTCTCATAAAGACACAAGATAACTGCACAACCTTCACAACGCTCATATTGTCTGAAAATTCAGAAAAGAGCACAATTCATCTATTTTAGACCTGCTTCCAAGATGTTAATTGCTATACCATGTCTTATTTTTGACTAGCTATGTGATGCACCCATAAAGGACAAAACTGTGCCAAAGGGGGCAAATTGTCCAAACTGCATGAATCTATTAAGAAGAAAGCCGGAAAGAGCAATCATAAGCACTGACAGCATCGCCAACCTACGGCACTTATAGACATTTCAACATTTATGTTCATCTTCATGCCACTGGACTGCCAGACCACCCAGTCCAAAAGACATCAAGAAAGACAAGGAGCTGGCTGGGGGACATAGAAGGTTCCACCCAGACAACAACGGACCTTCCAGCTCATTACCACCGACCTTCCCGTAGGTTTTACTTCAAAAGTTAGATCCTAAAGCAGATTTAACCATGCAGTGGCATTCCTCCAACTGCAGGATTCCTCCCAAGGCGCAAGACTTGGCAAGTCTCCGTTGAGCTTCACCAGGTTCCTGCTGGGCCGTATCTCCAGCGGGTCCAGGTCCCTCTGGACAGCAACACCAGGTCTACCAGCCACCCCTCCAGCTGGATGCTGTTCGCAAACTGGGCAAGGCTCCATTGCCCAGTCTCAGAATCACACAGCCTTTTAGTTGGGTAGAACACTACATAAAATTCATGTATAGTCCCCAAGTCTACAAATTACTTCCATTGCTGCACATTCACTCAGAAGTCATATTCACCAATTTGAAAACTTGAGCAGGAGAGCGAGCTCTTCTTGCCCCAAAAAAGAGGAGAGAATTATAAATTAAATATCATCACTATATTTAGAAAATCAGCTCTTTCCACTGCAGTTATAATTACGTGACTGTCTAAACATTTTGAGCTTCCTCGGATAAATAAGTACTATCTGCAGAAAAAAAAAACACAACACAAACATTTCAACATGGCACATTCTCACATTAACAGCTGTAACAAAGACATATAGCTTAAAACAAACCCTTCCCATGAAAGTTCAGCATAAGGATTCAGAGTCATTCACTCCTCTCACCCCTGGGCCCTCAATCCACCCACTTCCCAACTCCCATTTTTACTATTTTGAGCCCCAGTGAATTCAGAGACTTTTTTTGTTTGGTTTGTTTGCATTATTAAAAAGTGTGTTTTCCTCATCAGAGCTTTACAGAATGAAAGATGGAAGATGCTGGATCGCCTCCTTCGATGCGAGAGGTTTCCACTTGACCTTCTATTTCCCTTCCTGGATATTTATACCCTGTTGGCTCAGAAAACCGAACAACAGTACGATACGCATAATAACCTGCTAAAGTGAATCTCGGACCCTTTGCCTAAAAGTGTATCTATGGCACTTCTTGCTAACGTTTTTTCTTCAATAGTATCTACAGTGATAAATGATAACTCTTCAGTTCAGTTCTCTCAGCAGATGAACTAGCTAAACAGATGTTTCCAAGCAAAATTTATCACTTCAATAATTTTAAGATCCTGCCTCAAAAGACACAGATTAGGATTTCAAATGCACAAAGAAAATTAATCACAAAGAAATTAAACAGCCCCTGAAATGTAACTTCTACAAAATACAGCACAGTGCTGCTTGACTCAACTTTACTGTGAGCCCTGAAAAAGGAGAGTATTCATGGATAATTTCTAAAATACATATATTGGTCTGAAAATACAGCTTTATGGGTCATTTCTTCATCAAAATGAAAACTCCTTGGAAAACTATGAGTCTTCAACTGTCAAAGAATACGTTTGTGATGCATGAACTCTCATTTCTATGATGTTTTCAGGATTTTTGTTTTTACACGCCTGTAATATATAATTCCTTTTAATCACCATGAAGCACTGTTTATCTGAAAGTAAGCCAATTTTTATACGATAATAAGGCAGCATCATATATAGGAGAAAAGCAAGGCACCAAAGATAGCTGAGGAAAAGGTAACAGATTACATTTTAAATGAGGACAAAAACTTGGATCCGGGCAATCTGCTGCTTTACAAGGCAGGTTGAACAGAAAACACCCAAATATTCATTTCCATTGCAGACTATCTTCGCAGACCACACTGAAGTCTGACCACAGAGTAAATATACCGTACAGAAATTATTTCCATTGTGACCGCATTTAAATTACTTAATTCTACTATTTTATTTGTGAATAACTTCAGAAAACTGGTGGCTGTGCAGAAGTTTTGAATGTATCTGCTGAAATGCACTTAGATATACCCCCAAATAGGAATTCCCTATTTGTAACACGTATGTTGGCTTAGGGAAAAGACCGTATCTGATTGTGAAAAGCAGCCTAATAGGCGTATGCTCCTGACAATGGAAACACTAAGCCTATAATACTCTTGTATTCCACCCCTGTTAACCGAAGGATCACAATCCACTCCCATCACTGTGGGTTTCTAACCACTTAAGCTAATACAGGCAATACATATTTATTGAAATTCTTCACGCAAACCCAGCAAAACCTTTGAAATCTAAGCCAAAAGCATTACAAATGATCTTTAAGTCATCTTGGGGGCTGTTTTAGACATGTATTTTATATAGTCTCAGCAGTGATATGATAATCTAGAATAATTCGGAGGACTCACCTGCAAATCGATGCAGCTTTCTCAGAAATGTTCACGATCATCTGAAAATGTTTTGTTTTGATGTTAACTTGAGAACAGTTCTTTGAAAAAGATGTAACTTCAAATACTTGAGCAAAGTCTAATATCTACCGCTAACATACCTGTAAAGTGCCCTGGGAGACTTGCTTGTTCAAATGCAGAATAACCTAAGATTATAGTAATCAAAAACCAATTTCTTTTTGTAAGTGTGGCCAGAACTACTTCTCCATCTGTTAATGACAGGGAACTAGACTGGACTGCAAACGGGAACACTGGGCAGAGCTGAACCACACTGACTTTCGATTAAAATAGGACAAGGTTTTGTTTCCTTCTGAATTACCTGCTCAAGTAACACCCAAGGCAGAACATCTGCAGCTGAGCAGGAGATCCACAAATTATGTATAATTTAGTCAAACCACTGTTTTATGAAACCTGACAACTTCTAATTCTGTATTTTTAAATATTCTTTCATTACCAATATTTGTTTTAAGTGACTGTTTACTTTGCAATGAAGGCAACTTAATCCCTGGTTTTAATATCACAGCAGTAATAATAGTTTTTATCATTCAAACCTGTTTTAAAAAACTATGTATATTCAATACTTGTCCTATCTACACATACAGGAAAACAAAAATCTACCTTCTCAGGAAGGAAATGGCGCATGGAGCTGATCGGTCCCACTGTCAATATTTTGCCACATATAAACAGAGGAAAACCATCACAGACTTCAAATGTTAATAATGGGAGGAAAGGGGTAAGGGTCAGGTCTTTATTGCCAAATCAAAGTTCTCCACCTTAGGAAGGACGGATTTAATGGACCAAATATATTTCTTGAAAATAACCTAATGCTAAGATTACACTTATGAAAATTAGTATGTTTTTTTGAGTAATGGTTGCTCGTTAACTCCTTGAATTCACAGTAAATCTTAGAAACTTTTTGTATACACTATGGGCGAAGCAGGACTTCCCAAATTATGTAGAGGGCTAAAAATATTTCAGCAAGTTCCCTCAAAGTCTAATGTTTCTATGAGAAAAGTAGTTTTCCCACAGATAAACTCACAGGGTTCATACCTATCATTTAAAAGCAGTTCCTATTTACTTCTAAATATCACACGTGTGAGGCATCACCTCAGGTCTTCAAATTGGGTATATTTGTGGAGGGCTAAAAATGCCGTATCTTAAATCTGAAATCTGGTGCCTTGATACTTTGGAAAATTTCACTGGGTAATTTGCAGCACCTTTAAGTCCCTAAAAACACACTGATTTAGGCTTTAAAACCAAAACATATCAATAGTTCGTGTAAAGTCAAAAGATAAATGCAAAACTCCAACCATCCAGACCAGTGGGTACTGGTATTGGGAGACCTGTATTTCCCCACACCAGCATTAGAAACTAGAATAAAATCAACTTTTATCAGTTAAAATACATTCCAGAGGGTCCACCCTTCTGCTCAAAGAAGAACTAAAATAAAATTTAAAAAAATATTCAAAATTAAAAGAATGGTTTAGCTTGCCAAGTTAACCTGACTTTTCATTAGAAGTGCTAAGACGTCTTTAAAACGTTACATTCCACATTTATCATTTAGGCTGAGCAGAAGCTGTGTAAAATAGGTGTTATTAAAATGCCATATGTACTATCATATGGTATTTTCTTACATAGTTCAATTTCTTAGGGAAAGAGGACATGAAACAGTAATTCTATGCAAAATAAGCTCTGACTCAATAGCAACACTGTTTTTGTCATTATCAAATGCCCCATTTTTATTTACATGTTTTTGAGTCTTGTTAAATACTTTGAGTAATTTAGTAACTTCCTGATTAAAAGAAAACCAACAATTTCAGAGATTTGTGTATAAAGAACTAGAGCAAACGGACTGGCAAAGAAACCCAATATTAACCAGGGTTCCAGCATTCAGACGATGCCTGGATGCATGGCTACCTCCAATGTCTTAAAACAAAACTAAAACACTAGACCTTGAATGTCATTTACAGAATCAAGGTGTTCTGATTTTATACTCAGCCTTATACATGTACCTACACATATTTCATGGGGGCTACACACAGAAACGAGGACTGTAGCGGATTTATTTTTTCTCATTTTTAAACTTGCACTTGGTAGCTTTATATATGCAATTAATGCAGTAATTCTTCTATATTTTTGGCTTAACCCCATTTATTTTCATGAACCAACAGCACAGGCTTGCGAGTACCGTCTGAGCATTACAGAAATATCCATCGCCATTTGATTTTGTTGACGAGAAATTCTGAACCAAGGATGCGCTACTGCCGCAATCAGACACTAATAATAATTCTTGGCTGCAAGAAAATTCGAAATCTCTCCTTTTCCCAGAAGGGGCTCTTATTTTTGCTGGTTGCCATGGTGATGCTGCAGTAAAGCCGCAATGGGTTTCTGTAGCTTCCCACCTGGCCATGGAATTAATACAAAGTGGGGAGAGGAGCCCTTGGTTGGAAGAACAGATTCCTTATCCTGTCCATTGTCTTCTGCTGGGGCTTCTATGGTAGGGCCATGGAGCTCCAACCACCTGGTGCTACAGGTGACACGTGAAATGGTGCCAAGGAAACACCTCTGTCCCTCCAGCATGAGTTAATTGGAGGTTCGTCTCCAGCTCCTTCATGTAGGCTCCAAGTAGGAACATCTTCCTAAACCTCAAAGGAGATGGAACTAAGCCCCATTCTCTACTTTCCCACTAACACGACAAGACCAGGAGTAGGAAAGGGAACAGGAGTAGGAAAGGGAACAGGAGTAGGAAAGGGAACAGGAGTAGGAAAGGGAACAGGAGTAGGAAAGGGAACAGGAGTAGGAAAGGGAACAGGAGTAGGAAAGGGAACAGGAGTAGGAAAGGGAACAGGAGTAGGAAAGGGAACAGGAGTAGGAAAGGGAACAGGAGTAGGAAAGGGAACAGGAGTAGGAAAGGGAACAGGAGTAGGAAAGGGAACAGGAGTAGGAAAGGGAACAGGAGTAGGAAAGGGAACAGGAGTAGGAAAGGGAACAGGAGTAGGAAAGGGAACAGGAATTTGTGTTGCAAATGACCTACAATGATCATTTAATTCAACCACCTTTGCTTTTGGAAGAGTAAAACAGGGGTTGGTGCCCTCAAAACATGTTCTGTCCCCCATGGAGGAGAAACGAGAACTGAGCAGACCACAGTCTGATTTACCGACAGGTTTATCCAGTCTTAAATGAGAATGTTTGGGGAGAACAACAGGGTACAAGCAACTGCAGGTTACAAATCAGGTTGCAAACCTCCATGGCATCACGACAGTGGCTTGCTCTGCAGAGGACAGGGCTGCAGCCCTTCTGCAACCCCCCAGGTCCCCAAAATACAAGGTCTGTCCTTTCCTGAAGCAGCTGCTGTGGGGAGAAGATTGATCTCTGGGGGATGACAGATAATGAGGCTGCAATGGCTTCTTCTCATCCTGCACATACAACTGAGTTGAATTTCATGGCCTGTATATATACACACACACACGTTTCCAACCACTATTTACAAATTATTCATCTTTCAGACTCTAAATTCCAAAATGAAAATAAAACACAAACTAGTTTACAAGCGAGAGTCGCACCTTTTCAATAGAAAAATGTTTTATCAAATTAAGGAAAAGAAAAATAAATAAATAAATCAGACTAAGCACTAACTTCAAGAATTCCTGATGCCAAACTTTAAATGATTGCGTGCCAAGACATACTTACAAATTTACAACTCAAAAAAAGTTCCCAACAAGTTTTTTTCATTTCATTTGTTCTCTTCCTTTCATAATAATGAGAAGTCGTATGACACCAGTGAAGTCCCTGGGAGAATATCTCGTGATTTTTAACCTGATTATATATTCTTAATGGACTGTTTTGCACGTGCAGTTCCTCACAGCAACGTGTCGCTTGTACCAATCTGCCGCCTAACAACAAACCGCACTGTTTAATATAATGTCCTTCAAATACAAATGTGAGGAGGCTTAACAGATGGACTGAAAATTTAAACAAAAAAAAAAAAATGTAAAAAGGAAGAAAGCTGCTTCTTTCCCTTTTGTTATTCACGTGTTTTTTAAGAATCAGTCAAATCAATTCAGCTGAAACTGGCTAAAACTGTATTTAGGTTATTGTGCACATCCAGCACTGTCAGCACGATGCTCAGACGCCCGACTGGGTTTGGGTATAAAACCTCTCCGTGTCTTAGCACAATGCTCAGCAAATCAGCTAATCCAGCAGCAATACAAATAATTAAATAACAAGTAATACATGAACCTATTATATAAGTATATACTGGTTAATCATGGGGTATAACAAATGTTACTGAGAAAATACTACAGAAGCTAAAGGAAAAGGAATCCCCAGCACTGTAACGAGAATGTCACTACTGAATCCCAGCAGACAAGGCTCTCGGGGCTGCTACACCTCCCCTTGACACACGGAACCCACAACAGTCGGTTTGGTTGAGACACTAAGGTTGTCATCTGTAAGCCAAGCTGACAGCAAACATATGTTCAAATATTGCTGATCCAGAGAGCGAAGCCCAAACAGCTGGTTTGCAATAGCTGCAATATTTATTTTGTATTGCAGTTGTGCACGGACAGACTTACACTAAGTGCCCACATCTGTGAGCATCACGCGGACATTAAAGCTGCTTTTCTGAAGGAGACAGACATTGTGCAAGATTATCATCGTGAATAACCACCTGAGAGGTAAATATTCCCTCATTTACAATACCGAGGTCTCTTCTGACCCCCATAGACCAAGAGCAAATGAAAATGAATGGTTCTGCTCACTCCAGACCTTGTTTATACCCTTTCAACAAGCCCGGTATATTATTCAGTGCATGACATTCCCCTTTTCATCCCAGCCTTGCCTGCCAGCTCCAAAGTTTACTGTAGATCTTGGACCACAGTCCATTATATTCAATTATTGCTGCAGCTTGACAAGGGAAACCAGGAGTTTCTGCTTCTGCCATTTTCTCGCTCCCTTCCAGCACAGGCGACTGACATTTGCTCCTATTCATTTCAAATTATAGTCCGTATGGGTTTATTAACTGATAGAGCAACCTCAAACTATTTTGAAAAATAATTATGTGGAGAAAAACAGTAAAGTCCTTTAAAAATTATTGTACTGTGATAAGTGATGGTACAATATAGTCTTCAGCTAGAGAGAGCTTTAGCCCTGATACCCTGACCCCATCAGAGTCCAAGTGCCCGAGATTTTCTGTTAAAATACTGAATTTCCTCTCCGTCACCTCACCATTGACCTGTGGACTGAAGGGGCTACAAGAAGCTGCAGCATGCAGCACTCTTCAAATCAAACTCTCCTGATGAGCAGAGTTCACTGTAAAAGTTCACTCAGAAAACCATCACCAAGGTTTTTACTGCTGTTATCATGATACAGATGAGTATAATCCAGGCCAACAACACAGGGGAAAGGAAGGAGGTCAACCCAACGTTCCCTCATTCTGCAGATGCTCTCAGCAACCTCTTCCCCCTTTGGGATGCTCCAATCTATGCTCACATCAACACCACCATATCCCCATCTCCAGTTAACAAGACTCCTCGAAATCAGCAGAACATCTTTCCAGAAAGAAAGAAAATAAGGAAGAGTTTTACAGCCTTTACAACATTCTCATTTGTACACTTGTCCCCCATAATCTAATTGCTTCATTTAGTGCATTTAAGAGACACACAAGGAGGCAGAACCATATGGAGACCCATAAACCAGGCAGTTCTTGGCTACAACACTTGACCTCAGGCAGCCAAGTTTTCAAAGGCATTTTAAAGCAATTCTATTGCTCACTGAAAACTGCCAAGAATGGTTTTGTTTGTCCAGATGCTTGGTAGCCACCCAGTTCAGCACAAAACCCAGCACATTGCTAGACAGCACATCTCCAGGTGTGCTACCTCACGTTTAGCCCAATGTTACAGTTCAGACGTGAGATAATTCATTAGAAGAAACATTCAGCTGCTTATCATGAGCCCTGGTTTGTTATTTCAACTCAAACTCAGACCTGCTTGACACCTACCCAGTAATAATCCTCCAAAAGGCAACACTTTGAGAAAGAAACATTACAATTTTGTGATGGGAATAAATATCCACCAGAATCAGTCTAAGAGCTCAAAGCCCAATATTTTCCCTCTATGCAACCAAGTGTGACCCTTCTGGAGAAAAGAGCTGCTGGATTTTCCCACCAGTACCTGGAAGGGACAAAAGTGGAAGCTCATGACTAAAGGAACAACTAAAATCTGAAGTAGTCTGGATCTAGAAACTGGCTTGTCCTCGCTGCAATTACCAAATAGCTTGTTGGCTTTCACTCATGCTAATGTGTGCAACAAGTTCATTTATAGCACAATTAACTTCAAGAAGCACTTGTTTTCCACAGTTAATGACAGTTCTTCCCTTTGTTTTGCTATAGTCCCTTTTTGCCTGGCCCCTAGTGCAGTAAACCCCTGCTTCCCATGTTTCAAATACGGTTTGCAGGGAGTGGGTAAAATGAAGAAGAAAAATGCATTTCCAACACACATAAACAAGATGAACGAAGGAAAACCTTGCACTGGATGGGAACAGATGGATGTCAGATGGTTTCTCAGATATGGTTGTAATTGTGTCTATTTAAGCAAAATCAGGAAAACGCACCAGAGGAAAAGCCCAGCACAGAAAACTGGGCAACTCTGCGACCAACAGGAAGGCTGGTGGCTCCTGTAGGGCCTTCCCAAGGACAAACACCACGTCCCTTCAGAGGCTTCGAGTCAGTTTTCAGCTCAAGTTGGGAGAAAAATTAAAGCCTGTACAAGAATTCCCCACAGCACCATTAGCAGACAGGGCCAAGAGGCTGCTGTTCGGCATTGCTTATTCATGAACAAAGTCCTCGTAAGCCCTTCACAACTTGTTTTTTTTCGAGGGGAAGGAGACAAGAAAGAGGTTGGTAGGGGCTGGACTTCAATCAAAAAACAGCAACGTGGCATTTAATCAGCAGATGATTTCAAGCAATAAATCTCTAGCAATAAAGGTTGAAAGCATCACTAGGAATGAAGAGACACTGGCAGATGTACAGTAACTGGAAAATACGATGAGAAATAAATCAAGACACAATGAGATGTCTTCCCCAAAGCAGGAGGCTGATGGTGAGGGAGACAAATCCTCCCAATATCCGCACCTGCAACACGCAGGTGTAGGAAACACCAATGCTACACCTGCCATTCGTCCCATCCACAACTAATACACCATCCCCTTTTCCCTTTGCTCAGGTATCGACAATGTTAATTAACAAAGAAGTGCACAAACGTATGCTAATTTGAAGCAGCTTCACTCAGGAGTAGCGGTTTGGCAAGAGGCAGCACCTGATGGAAAATCCAGCCATCGATTTTCCTATAGGCTGCTGTCACCACTTCTGCTTCCCACAAATAAACAACCTAAACAATATTTGCTTTCCAGTGACAGCTGGTGTCAACAACAGTACGCACTTACTGTCACGCTTTCTGCAGAATAAACTGATATTTTATTACTGAATGCGTTTTAAAATCACCACCAGAATTCCTGATGGCATTAACTGCTGATAAAAATGTATGTGCAGCTTAAATCCCTGGCAAAGCAATGAACATCCCCAGCCAGTTAGCATTCAAATTCTTATCAGTTCTTTCAAGACATCGTATTAAAAATAATTGCTACTCTCAAACACACTTACTAAGGAACAGAAGAAGAACTGTATGCGATTAATAGTACCATAATAATAGCAATAATGTAGAAGTATACTCTTGGGAAATATTTAGCACAAGTGAGTTTTGAGTGCTGCTGGGGTTATTTACAGCAGATTTTGTTACAGCTCACAAAAACATAATTTTGCAAGGATTTCTAAAAGCATTTATTTCTCCTCGTTACTCTGCACGTTGGATTTTTGCATAAAGGAACGTTTTTCTTTGAGGACAGGGATAAAAAAAGGCTGAGTGTTTTCCTACCAGCCCTTGGTGGTTTTCTCTAAGAACCACATGTAGAAGATACAGAAGAGGGTCCCGTTTTGGAACCTCCTTGGAGTGAAACACATGATAATGTTGTAGATTGGGCCGCCATGTTTAGAGACGCTGGCCTATTCCACCCAAAAATATTATCTGGTGGAAAATACCCCTTGGTCAAATGTGGGTTGTAGCTTTTTGGACTGAAACTGTATCCTGGACCTATTTTGGAAGTAAAGAAGTGTATCAAATTAAAAAAAAAAAAAAGATAAAATGTGTTATTCATACCAAACACTCAGTTCCAAACCTGCAAGCTCTATTTTCACCAACACAACGGCAAGAGCAGAACCCACAACCTGGTGCTGCCTGTCCTGCCCGCGCTGCCAAGCACCAGCAGCATCCCCCAAAATAACCACGTAGGAAAACTCTTTTCAGTGTAAAACCAGTAGTTTTCTGAAAGGGCAGATTTTTTTATACATATATTAATATATATATTATTTTCCCTGTGCCAGTGTTTATTATGGCAACCTCTAAGAAAAGGCAGCTGGCCAAGCTCCGTGTCTGCCCGAGCCATCTGGTTGTGCTGTTGGGAACCTACTGCCAGCCCGGGATCACGTGGAGGATGCGCAAACACACTCCCCGGCGCTTCAGACGGCCTTGCAGTGACACTTAGGGGACTTATTTCACGTGACGCGCTCAGGGTAAAACACAAGCAGTGGTGTTTTTTGGGGGGAAAACACAAGGAAGGGTGAAAAGCGCATTTCACATCATGAGTGTGAGCCAAGGCACCATGAGGTTCGCCAGAATCTCTGTCCCTCCCCAAAGGATTACGGGGACACCAATGGGTCCCCAGGTCCCAGGCACAGCAGATACACCACTAACCCAACCTAGATGCTTGCATGTGCATGGCAGCTCTCAGGTTTTTACCAAGGAATGATACAGAAATAATTTGTTATTCCAAAATTCACTCTTCACATCGTTCCACTTACCTGCAGAACAACCAAGCACCTGCATATAGATACGTCCACCCCCAGGCTGATTGCACAATACAGGCTTTCTTTTCAGAGGGAAAATAATCTAAAGTTTTCACCAGAAGTGCAATTTTAGAAGTATCAAGCCACATTTTTACGCATCACAGTATGCTTCCATTGCTTCCTCCAACATAATAAAGATAACACCGTCAGTATGATACAGCTAATTAAATGAAACTTTTTAATAAGACTTACAAAACTTTCAGATGAGCTCAGATTCCCTTAGGCTACAGAAACATAAAATCTTAATGTTTCTGTCAGACACAGAAGGACCCAAAAATTACTTAAATGATACTTTTAGCTTCAGAGGATATGAAACTAAACCAGGCAACCTTCCTTCCTTCAACAACCCTTTCTGAAGAAACAGGTTTAAAATAGTATCACCAAAACCTCCAGTACGAACGCAGTAGAATTTACAAACATACAGGTACTAATTTTTTTACTTTGTTTTGCATTTTCGTCTTATATTTTGAGTAATTGGTTACCACACTGTAACAAATGAGTTTCTGTAAAACAAGGGATCTTTCAAAGCAGTGAATATTTAAAACACCTTCCTAGTTCTCTGTATTTCATGGTCCAGAGAACATTCTCTTGTTTTGGGTTTGTTTTTCCCCCCCCTATACGTTCTGGACCACAATCACCCAAAGCACATATATATATATACCTGCACTTTTAAGCCCAAGTCATAGTAGCAGCTTCATAGAGAAGAGTCACAGATATATACATTTTAGGGTAAAAAACACAGACCCAAGAGACTAAGGAAAGAGATCCTCCAAATTATATTTCCAACTGCTTTCACCCAAGTAAATAATATTTTGCCATTCTACAGTCTTCCTCCTAATTTTTTATTGTTATTTTTTAACATTACTGGAGAGATTATTTCAGGTAAACTCATGGACAAGCTACTAAAAGTAATTTTGATTATTTTTAGCCATTCAATCTACAGTAAACACACTAGAAATACAGGCAGGCTTTGCTAAATGACATTAAACAGACCGATTATTTATATTTTCCCTTTATTTACCCGCTTCCCATCTGATGCGGAGCTGCCCAAGAGCCAACGCCGCCCCACGGGATCCATGTTTTCAGACCGGTTGGATGCTGCCGTCCGTCAAACTCTTTCAGAATGGAACAGCTTCTTTACACAATGAGCTTTTTATATGATAAATTCAGTGTGCTTGCACAGTCCCGCCCTGGTGATGGAAAACCTGATCGTTGAATATTTCATTTGCGGCTCTAGCATGTGGTAAGTGCTCATCCCATGGATTCAACGGAATAACCCGACAGGCTCTGGCCATGTTAGACATCAACATTTTCCTCTTGTGACTGGAAAAGGAAACATTCAGGCTGATCAATGAAGCCACAACAAATCGAAGTCTCCTCCTCTTTTTTTTTTCCTTTGATTTTTGTTTTTCCAACAGAGCAGCTACTGAGAATGTGGTTGTGCATTCCTATCCCAGGAAGTAATGCAGAAAATCTCCTTGTGGTACAGGTAAACAAAATATTCACCATACAGTGTTCAGCCGCATCACACCCTATTTATAAATACTAGGGAGGATGGAAAGGGAAGTCACAAGAACGTTGTTTCTGCAATCTCCCTTCATCCTTCAGCATCACCGTCAACATGCTCCCCTCAATCTCCTCCTTCAATTCAAAAGTCCCACCTCTATGTATTTTATATTTTCATACATGTAGGGAAACATCTCACAAGAAGGCAAAAGGACTGAAATTTTGTGTTTGAAGAAGATGTGCAAATGTGAGACAGCAGGTACCTCTGGAAAAAGTAACCAGGTTTCTATCCCTAAGTTAGGGTGATTTTAACCATACTCTGTTTCCAGAGTTCAGCAGGCTCCAGATCCCTGTCTTGTTGCAGGCATTTGAAAGACCAAGATCTGCACTCAGTGAGACAGCAAAGCTGGTTTAAAGCCTATTAGATGTTCAAAGGCAAGGAAATTATGTTGTAGGAAGCCACAGCAACTGATGGAATAACCCACACTCATTTTGAGCAGGGGGGTGGGAAGAGGAGAAGTAGGAGTTCACCCATGTGCTTGGTGGGACTGTTTGTTTCACGTAACAACAACAAGGTCTTTTTCTTTAGACATTAATAGCAATTGCTAATTGTGGAAAATTCAGAAAGGAAGAGGATAAACTTAACTTAATGAAGTCTCGAATGCTGAAGAGCTTGAGGCTTCATTAGGTGGAAGACCTGAATGGAATTTTTGGCAAGAAATCTTTCTAGCAGCTGCAAAACCAACAACGGATATCTCCGATTTTGCTAGATTTGAGTCAACTCTTCCATCAAGAGAAGGGAATGAGGATAATTTGCTCATGTAGCTCCAAGTGCATCATTCCCGGTACAACCGCTCGCTCCCATCCCAGATACCTCAACTGCAGTTGGCACTGCTGGGGTGCCCGGGGCTTCTCCCCATCTGAAACACCTTTCAATAGCAAAAAATAATATATATATAGATGTATATATACATCCTATATAGAGAACACTGTAGTGATGGAGAAGAAAGTCATACCCTAAATTCTTCTCCTTTCACACTCAAGCAAACCACATACCCTTCCTGAAAGGCGACCAAAGAATCATAGCTCCGTTGCTGAAAAATAAATGAGACTAAATAAAGGGATTGTAACTCATTTCCAGGCTCCAACTGATTTTGCACCTATCTCACCATCTTAGCTTTTTGGCCATATTCACAGAACTAAGCTACATAAAGAATTGGGGGGAAAAATAAAAAAAAGCTTGCAGGAGAGCAGATAGACAAGTCTAATTACCAACAAAATTGATGGTAACTCAACTTACATCAACATGAAGTCAATTGTACTCTGCAAAACAGTGTTTCAAAACAAAACCAAAATGCAACAACATACAAAATCAAAGCACACTGCCTTCCAAGAGATTTTTCTGTCCACAGTTCAAGCAGATCGACTATAAAGACAGACTAGTTGTGGAAGAAGAGCAAATTAAGTAATAAACATCCTATGAAATGAACCCCCCCATGTCTGAACAGCAGGGTTGAAAGCTTTGGTGAGGCTACTCAAAATCCTGAGATTACCTCAACATTTCTTTTATGGAAAAAAATCGTTTCATCAACATCCTAAGAACTGTTTCCCCTCTCACACACAGAGACACAGAGCTTTGATTTTTTCAGGGAATCAACTGAAGGCATTAACTAAAAATAAAAACCAAACCAGATCAGCTTAAGTCGCTTCCTTAAAAAAAAAAAAAAAAAAAAGCCTATTTCACAGCATGCTAATTAATAGAACAGAACCAGTATGTTGATTCCATGATTAAGAACAGTTCATCTTCAGCACCTTTCTCAAAAGCAGATCAATTTAAGATGCAATTACCACCAATGCAATTATCTGGCGATTTGCTCACTAAATGACTTTCCAAGATGCATTAGTGAGATAAGGCAAAGCCTCCTTTAAAATGCCTTTGAGCTAGAGAAAGATGAACCTGCAGGGAGCATTTTCTAAGTAACGCACATCTCAATTCTTCAGTAATAAAGCAAAACTTTTGCTTCATGAGTAACGACAAAAAAATGTGAAGTTAGGTGGAACAGTAAGACACTTTTTTATCCTCTCCTCATTTCACAAACAGTCATCACTAAGAGTAATGTTGCAATGGAGGACACATCCAAAAGATCATTGTTGAAAATATAACACTGAAGTTGTTGGCTTCATTGTATTTTAACCACGGGACACTGGTGAAGATGTGCTGGCAGGTGAATCACTTTGCCCTTCACTCTTTCTGCTCTAAATACTGATTTTCACAATGATGTTTCATGAGGAGCTGGTTAGAGCCCAGACAACTTAAATAAAAGAAATGCCGGTCTGCAGGGAGCTGGAAAAAGGAGGAACAGGGAGGTGACAAGATGTGCAGGATGCAAGTCATTCAGTTTGGTCAAAGTTAACATTTCCTGATCAAATTTCGGAGAAAGTTATCACACTATTCAATCGTGACCAACACAACCTGGTAAAATAGGGGGAAATGCTGACTATACACGCAACCGATCGTCTCTAAACTCAGTAGATAAGATGATCTTGAGAAGATCTGCCAGCATTGATAATGAAGCACTTTTCTAAATGTTGCCCAGAAGAGGCCACAGGATCTCATCTAGTGATCCACCCATCACCAGCCTTTCTATAACAAGATGATTCCCCCAGCAGAATATAACACCAAGCCCATCTGCATGCCTTTCCATGCAGCTTCCCAACCTGCTCCTTCTATGAAGATCTAAATCTAAATTAATTTTGATACTTGATGCCTCAAGAGGTTCCTCCTGTTCTGTGCAGGGGAACCCTTCCCTGCTTAAACAAAAAGGTCTGAAGAAAATCCTCAAAGATCCGTGACTTTTACCACTCGATGACTTTTACTCAGGGTACACTCACCCACACACACAAGCGCATCACTAGAAACACAAAAGTAGATGTATTGTAAGGTGTAACTGTACCAACTTGAGCAAAACCCACTTTTTCTCAACACTGAAAATCCAAAACAGAGTAGAACTGTGTGTTAGCTTTCACGTATGTCTAGCTATGATACATGTAAGTATGTAAGTGTGTCTAGCTAGACACATTTATCTATATAGCTTTGTGTGGTAGTTATGATACATGTATGTATATTTACATGTATCATAGCTACCACACAAAGCTATATAGATAAATATCTCCCTTTACATACTGTCTCTGGTGTTACAGGTCCTGGTTTAGTGGGCTAGGAACTATTTTTGACAGTGACGTAGCCCTGTTTTTGACATACATGCTACCATGATGGGATGGCTCACGAAGATGAGCTCTTTCCAGAGGATGGGTGGTGAGTGACCAGTATTCAAACATGTTATCCTTTCATCACCGAAATATGGATTCATTCTTTCATTTCTTTAAAACCATAAACTATGGACTGTAAAGACGCTTTTACCAACAAGAGTTTTACTTCACTAAGGATACTGGTCAGCTTTACATCACAGGAAAACCACCCTTTCCAGATGTAAGTAGAGCTCTCACTTTGCCCTGTAGTTTGTTATAAGCCTTGATATTTTGAGCATTATGCAAACGTAAAATTTTACTTTTCTCTCAATCAACAGAGTTGGTTTTGGTTTCTAGTATTACATCGGTATGGCTAAAAATAGAAGCATAACAGTACACCTACTTCATGAAAATTGATATAAAATATGAATCAATGAACTACTGTAACCAGAAGATGTTTTAAAGCAGTGCGGTCCCACGGACCAGCACAAACACCTGCTGTGATAAGCTGCACTATTCTGTCATTACAGATTCTGAATAGATATGTTAGACATTTTCCTAATCATAATTATTAATAATAATGAACAAATTAAGCAGATTGATAATAAAAAGCGTCGATATCTCCAGCAGCTGGAGTTGCACACTGATGTGAATTTCTCTTCACACGTCACCCAGAGGATTCACGTTTTGCATTTTCTCCTTAATTCGCAATTAACAATAGCAAGCCACTTAGCACATAGAGTTTCCTGGCAAGGATTTTAGGTGGGTATCAATGCCAAAGGAGATCAAATAACTTTGGCTGAGAAGGATCTTTGGGGTCAACCTGCTGCTGGAAGCAGAGCTGAGCTCCAGGCTGGTGGGGCTCCGAGAAGGGGACACTACAGCCCCCTGGGCTCCACACCACCCTCACGGGGAATATTCTTCTCCCCACATAACCAGTTGGTTTTGCCCACTGCCTCCCATCCTCACACCGTGTACCTTGTGGTAGAGCTCGGCTTGGTCTTCTCCATTCCTTTCCTCCAGGCAGCTGGATGCTGCAGTTCACTCCCCACTCTACATTGTACTTCGTGTCCTCATACACTTGAATTTGGCTTTGGCCAACACCAGGAGGCTTTTTGATGTCCCTCTGCACAGCAACTGCTCCTCCCAAACCGCAGCCATCTCCCAACCTACCGACCGTGCACTTCATCCCATCACCCAGGTCACATACAAATATACGGCTGAATAGTATCTGGGGGAAAAATGATGCATAAAGAACTTCACTGTCCTGTTTGTTTCATTTTGATCCTGTGCGACTCCAATGATAAGACGATGAGATCACACAAGTCCTGAATGATCTCCTGGAAGACCGAGAATATGCAGAACATGCCAAGTTTCACTGTGTACCTTACATAAGCTTCCACGGACGTGAACTTATTTGGTAGTCGTCCTCATGACACAATAAGAATCTTGGCCAACGTAAACAGGAAAACAACAGTGTGTTCAAAGGTCAGGCTTTGCATACCTTCTATGTTTTTGATGTACAAAGGATGTTTGTTAGGATGTTTTACATGTATACAGAATAAAAAATCAGGACTACGTTAACTAACATCCAACTCTTGTACTGCATCCTTAAAAAATAAAGCAAGCAAGCAACCAACCAACAATTCTTTCTCAATGCATATAAAATACTTTAAGACTGGCTGTTATTTCAGCAGACTTCAGTTGCTGATGTTTTGACCATTGCCATTTATTTATTTCTAACATGCTGGCATTAATGCATGCATTAAACAGGGGCTGCAACCCCTTGAAATGCTTGAAACCAGCTTACATGTGCCCCCAAAGGCTTCTTTTAAGCACCCTTTTCCACCTGAAATTAATTAATTGTGTCTACTAAAAAGGCTGCAAGTCCTGAAAGAAACGTGCCAAGTGGTTTTAAAAGGGATGATAGGAAAGGTGAGGCTGCCAAGGAGCTCTGGCGACCACCCAGTTCAATCTGCTGTGGAAAGCTGGGCCTTAGATCAGGTTTTCCAGGGACTGCCAAGCTAAGTTGTATTTCCTAAATTTATTTTAGAATAGTAATTATGAAAATTACTTTTACCCCGCGCTCATTAACTTCCTTCCACGCATGAACGAGATGACAACAGCTTGGAAGCATTTGTGGCATATCCAGCTTTAGATAAACTGATCATTGCAAAGAAGCTGCACCAGAGTAGACCCAACAAAACCCCTCAGCAGTTACATGGTTTATCTCAGGAATTTCTCCCGTACACCTTCAAAATACAAAAGAACTGCCCAAAGAGCAGCGAGCTCTGCTTTGGGGGAAGCCTATAAGGCTGGTCTCTAAGTCTATACAATTCACAGGCACCTTTTTTTGCCCTGAAGCAGCACGTCAGGACAGCAGGATCCGTCACTCCAGCTGGATTTCCAACACAATGGCACTTAATTTGATGCCAACATCCTCCCGAGGGCAGTGACACGCAGTGTAAATGTCATTTTCCCGGGGACCATAGTTCACGCCAATGCCACAGGGTGGTAGCACCACTACAGGGCTGGCGAGCAGCGAGCTCTCATGAAGCATTTGGGGTCACACTCAGCTGCAAACTGCGATATGTGATGTTTCCATAGGAAGCCCGTTTCATCTGACCTCCCCGGAGCCAAAACAAGGCGACACCATCCTCATTTCAAAGAGAATAACAATTTGCACTGGAGTTTTACATAACTCTATTCAGTCATTTTTCTAACATCTGTGCCTAAATGAAACAGTGAAGCACAGTAGATGCAATACAGATGGCTTGCAAAGTCATTTAAAATACACAACTGCTACGGGTTGCACCACAAATGCATAAACTGGCCCTTAATAAAGCTGTATATGGATAGAAGACGCTAAGTCCATTGTCTTAATGGCCAACAGTTTCACAAGAAATCGCCCTGCAGCAGCCTTTTTCTCGTTCCCAGATGAACACAATCCCAAACCAGTCATTTATTATAATCTATTTACAGAGCAAGAGTACGCAGTGGTTTCGTAAGACGGTTATAACCATCTTCCTAATTCAGTCGGATGTCTTAGTCAAGGTTAAGTCAACTAAAAACAAGAAAAGAAAGGTCTCTTCAGCTTTATTTCACAACTACCATTTGTGCTTTTAAAATACAGTTTTCCTACTGCCCAGAAAGCAGAAATCCACAGATTCTCAGGCCAAAGTTTGTAAGCAACTTCTCAATGGAAACAAGGCACCCCAGGTCTGAAGAAACACACAACCACCAGAAATCCACTGTCACCATAAACCGTGGAGGACAGAAGAGGACACAGCGGGGAGAACCTGCCCTTAGGAGACACTTTGCCCTACAACATGTTTGACTAATGCTTCGCAAAATACCAGACTTCTCATGTTCACTCACCCTTCTTGACCAGAAAATAACACAGACTTTATGGTTTTGACTGCAGAGCAGGAGATATGGGAGAGGTTTGGGAAACAGCGGTGGAAGAAAAAGAAACAAAAACATCCTGTAAGCCACAGACTGAGTAATTCACATGTTAGGGAAGGAAATCCTGCAAGTTCAAGCTGTTTGCGGGGGTCACCCAGTTTTTGCTACTCAACTGCAATGTCTCCACCAGCACCAGGTCTACCCAACCTGGACAACATCAATGGATGCCTGCCAACAGGCTGTGGAATTGTAGATGCTGTAGACAATTACATCAGGTTTTTTAAAACTGTACATTAGGTATCTAGGCAAAGATTCCAACCTTTCAAAAGTTAAACCCCCCCCCACCCAAAATCTCATTCTCAAACTGCTGAGCACAGCCATCGACAAGGTCTGCGAGCTCCTCATGAATAACTCCTCCACAGGAATGAACACTGCTGCATTCATGGACAGAACAAAAACGCTACTGTAAGAAAACATGCTGCTCACAATTCTGGTGTAATATCCTCAAACAACAGTGTAATGTCAAAAGTGGCATTTTGCTTACCCTAACTTGAACAGTGGAATTTCTGGCTCCCTATAAACAAGCAAAATTTTCAGGTTTTCTTCTTTGAGAGTAGAAGACCCATTCCTCCAATACATGATTTTATTATGACAAAAATATGTCCAAATTGTTTTTAAGGACTCTGTTCTTTTTTCCATTTTAATTACTGCATATTAAAAACACGTGGCACAATTACCGAACTTGTACGACTGCCGACATCGCACAAAAGCACCCAAAGAACTTGTGCCTCCAGTCAACTGTGGGTCATTACAGAATGTCCCAATGTTAATTCAGAGCTGTCTAAACTCATGAGCATGAAAAACGTCTTAGCATCTCTGGCACTAGAGTTAATGCTTTTTCCAAAACAAAAAGAACCAACATTTTTATGAACTAACATTTCCACTCTCTGAAGAAATTCAGCATTTGTGCATCCTTGCTCCTGCCGGTCTCCACCTCTTTGCTGCTCCCATCGCTGGTTCCATCACCATCACCTCAGCTGGGACATCACATTCCTACCCAAAACTGCATTGTCCACACTCCTCCTTGGACTTCTTCAGGTTTCCATATCAATCATCAGATTTAATTCCACAGCAAATAACCAAAAACGAAGCTACCACCACTAAAGTAATTTAAAATATGACTGTTTCCCAGTTGATGACCCCATTTCTTCTGTTCTCCAGTAGTTATTGTGGAGTACACCAGTAAAACGTAGTGCAATACAATCATCTCTAGGAAAAGGTTTTCTTCATTTCTAAATATTTATACTGTATTTAGAACAGCTATTTAAAAGAAAATTAGCATAATTAACTATAGTTATGAGCTATACAAGAGTTTCCACTTCATTATATTGTGATAGCACTTGGTTTTAACTTTTCTGCAACAGGTCCAATTCCTTTTTTAAAAAAATAAAGGTATTTACATGATTTTTTTCCTCCAACTTAATAGGTTTGCAAAAGTAAAGCACCAGCTATTTAAACATATTATTCAGATAAGGTATTTGTGGAAGGTTCATGTTTACACTTTGGGACGCAGTCTCATTGACATCAAACATATACAACCACAGTGCTTGAAAAGCTGCATTGTAATGGGGAACTGAGTTTCTAAATATACTCAAAGAAAAAAGGAGGGTAAAACTCTTTTTCATCCTTAACTTCAACGCGAAACCTCAGCATCACATGAATATGGATTTTGCATTTCATATATATAATCACAAGCGTGTAAGGTGCCTTGGGACGGCTGAAGAAGACACAAAATAAATGAAAATCATTTTAATTAAGAGCAAATTAAAGGGCTTTCTAATCCAGGCAGCAGTAGCAAATCCACAGAGACTTTCGAGAACATGGATCCTTGAAATTACAGTGCTTATAACCCTCCCTCATTCCAGCTTCCTTCCCTCACTTCCCCCCAAAGGAGGCACCAAATCTGAACGAGATCAGGTTTATTATGAAAATTCCGCTCTAGTTTCTAAAAAAAGCTTGTGCTCTAGTTTCTGAGTGGCCAGAAGCGCTGGCATCCACATGGAGAAAACAAAAACAAAGACATGAGAAAGGGAAGATTTTTCCTCACTGCAGGGGGAAAAAGATGAGATTCTATTTTATGCTCTTAAGAAGACATTTCAAGACTAATTAAGAAAGTTGGATTTTTCCTCCTTGACAGGAGGCTTTTGAAATACAGCTCAAAAATAAGCTAAGCAACCGCACACTAAAATGTTATCGCAGAAAGGGCTTCACATCAGAAAAGCCACAAGGCACAAGAATATGTAGAAGTAAAATAGACATTATTAATGTAACCTTTTTCATTATTGTTCTTACAGCAGGAGGACATTCTTGGTGAACTCTCACAGGTCTCCCACTGGTTGTCCCTAGTTCACCATTGTCCATACCAATAAATACACAATTTGAACACAAGCCCTATGGGGAGAGGCTGAGGGAGCTGGGCTTGTTTAGTCTGGAGAAGAGGAGGCTCAGAGCTGAGCTCAGCACTCTCTAGAACTACCTGAAGGGCAGTTCTAGCCAGGTGGGGATTGGTCTCTTCTCTCAGGCAGTCAGCAATAGGACAAGGGGCCATGGGCTTCAACTCTGCCAGGGGAAACTGAGGCTGGAGATGAGAAAGCAATTCTTTGCAAAGAGAGTGGTCAGGCACTGGAATGGCTGCCCAGGGAGGTGCTGGACTCACCGGCCATGGAGGTTTTGAAACTGAGATTGGACATGGCACTTAGTGCCATGATCTAGTCAATGGACTGGAGTTGGACCAAGGGTTGGACTTGATGATCTCTGAGGTCTTTTCCAACCCAGTCGATTCTGTGATACAAGAATGAGTTTACAAATACTCCTAAAAATAAACAAGAATCCAAAAGTAGTACTATTATGTTAATTTTTGTCTAAAAGGCTTTTTTACAAGTATTTATCTCATTAAGCAATTGAATTCCCCCATTGAGATGAAAAAATAAATAAATCCCAACCTTGAAGGAAAAAAAAAATAATCCAAACAACCGAACAAGAGGAACAAAAAATGAAAATGGGCAAAACGCCTGGAGAAACGCCGCTTTGATTTTGACACATGGGAATAAATGGAAAACGTATTAAGATAACCTTTTTTTTTTTTTTAATCAAAACATCTATCTCGTGTGCAAATTTCAACAGCTGAGAAAGCATCCTACTCAACCTCCCCAAAGCAGTGTCAGCGTGTTTTATGTAAATACTAGTTAACAAGGGATGTGTGTTTGCAGCAAACATCTTAGGGTTCTGCCTTAGAAGCTCTGGATTTACCCTCTGTGTCAGAGAAGGAATTGTCATCCTGAAGATAACAGGAGATATACGCAGAGGACAACAGAATTTTTCCTTTTTAAATAGCCAAGATGTATTTGTTATTGGAGAGCTTTAAATAGTTGTTTAAAAAATTAACAGGAGAAAAACTTGATGACTATGCTCTGCATCAACATGTGGCAATATGTCTTAAAAACCACTTGATTTTGCAACATCCCCAAATAACGTTGGGGTCTGATAACATGCTCATTCTAAAATGATTCCTGAGACCAATGCGATTTCCCCTGTGACAATCAGAGAAGTGTCACATGAAGCACAACGTGACAAGCTCCACGGGACAAGGGTGGGCTCCAAGGGAAGCCATGAATTGAAGTCAGAATCCTGGGTTATTGGGCAATTCCTGCTACTCCAAGGGCAGTTTTGGCCAAGGCACCTGCTGCCATCACCCGAGGAAAGGGAGGCCGTGCTTTACAGAAACACGGGGCTCCTCATCGAGTTTCACATTGTATTAGTAATAACGAGGTGGTTATTGTTCCTGTCCAGTTTCTTTACTTTTGTCTTCATGTGGTGTCTCTGAACCACGACCACCCGTTGCGACATGGCCATCTACAACACCATAGAGCCACCGGGGATCTTCTTTTCAACATTATGTCAAAAGGAAGCACAGCTCACAGCGTCGGGAAAACATGACTGCAGCATGTCACCGGACACAAACAGCAATAGAAACCATGTCCAAGATCAAAGGCTTCTCTTCTCTTCCTCTCCATAGCTGAGACCCACCTCAACTGCTCTACACCACACCAACCTCAACGTAACTGTTTGCTGTAACTTTCTGGGTTTAAATAAATAAATAAATGTTAAAAACAGGAAAGCAGGAGCTCTCCCAAAGGAAACATTTCCCTGATCTGATTTACAGCCTACAAATAACAACATTATACATCTTCAGCGAGTGGCAGCTCCGGGGCATGAACAAGTAACCCACGACCTGCGGAAACATATTAACAATTTTTTGCTGTAAGATGACATCCATATAACCACAACCGCCTTCATTCAAATCGACAAAACAAGAATACTCTAAGTTCATTTATTTCAGCTTTTGTCTGTCTTCTCTGTTGAGCTTGTAACTATTCCTGCCCAAATATCTCCTCCAAGTAATGGCTCCCTGGGGGCAAAGGGACAATAAACAGAGCAGAAAGCCTGGCTGCAATGAGCAGAGCAGCTCCTCTGCTTGCAGGTCCTGCAATCATCTCCTCCCAGAGCTCCAGGGAATCGGGAACCCTTTGCACACACTTCAGAACAGCTTTTTTTCCAGCATAATGCAAGCAGAAGCATTAACCCCTTTCCTATCCCAGAGACCAGTGGTCAGATCTCCATCATCAGACACTCATCTTCAGCCCAAGAGCAGGATTCACATTGTCAGATCATTGATAAGCATCAACAAGTTATTTCCTTCTATTCCCTCTTCCACAGCCCATTTAATTGAACTCTACCTCACCAACGTGACAGATTGCATTAAATATTATTATTTAAATAATACATTTTTCCATCCACTAGAGTGCCTAAAAATCCTGTTCCAAAGGAGATGACAAGTCGGTAGATGGCAATTTCTGCTTTTATTCTCCTCAGAATTTTATCAGCTTGAAAGAAAGGTAACTTCAGATAAGTACAGACAATCCCCTGTTTCTAACGCATTAAGTTTTATCACAAGAAGATTCTCACAATCACATACCTCGACAGCAGGAAACATGCAAGTATCACTTTCATCTTCATTCTACCACAGCCTTGCTTTAGCCCAGACCTTCCCCCACCCTTACAACTGCCAATTTTCACTATGAATGCGCTGAGATACCAAGTTAACCTATAGCCTTTTCCTCCTTTCTGTTTCAAAACAAACGCGATGTGAATAAACTGTTTCTCTACCTTAGTGCAGAAGAAAATTCCAACTCTATATATTGAGTCAACTGGAGAGGACCCATCCTTGGGGACTTGTGAGTGTACAGGGAGGACCACCAGCATCTTCCAAAGACTCACAGTGTGGCTTTAAAGAACAGAAATTGGTTCCAAGTTTGTTTTCTGTAACACTGAGGGGATAAATAAAAGCTCTTGCCCTCAGGGAGCACTTTGTGTTTGCATTTATACAAAGTTTCCTTCATTTGAATATACTGCATATGTCATACAAGGACTTGACCTTTTTGCTTGGACGCTATTTGCCTAATGTGGGAAATGAAAGCTCAAACTTGTATCAGTTTTTGCTTATTTCAGCTGTTCTTCTATGTGATTATCCAAAGAGAACTGGTGAACTTCATTCTTCCTAAAGTCATTGTTACTACTGGCTCCAGGAGCCTGTCAGATGTTCACATTTGAAGACTGAATAAACAACCAGAAATCCAGATGCAAAACAAAAATCTACTGGTGGGAGGGTGAAATGAAAACAGATAAATATCCTTTCAGAAATACCAGATTTCATACAGAGTCTCGCTATTTAGCAAAAATACGATGAGGAAGGAGTTCTACAACTCCAAGCTGAAACACATGACGAACACTGACATATTTTCTGGAATCTCCAGGAGTCACTTGAGGCCAAGGATGACCACCAGTACCATCACTCCTGCCACCTCCAGAGTCCCATAACTTCCAATGCATACATTACATGCGTTATTTTCAGAGTGAAGTCCACATATGACAGGGTTTTGAGGTTCGGTGGTGCACTTCACTCCCCACTGGCTTTTCTGTTCCCCCAGTCTCCTTAAAGAGTGGACAGTTATGCCCAGCTGTTAGCACAGACTATTTTTCCATGAACTTGGTTGCTTTCAAAAGGTTCACATAACAGAGTCTGTCTTTCAGATGAACCTTTCCTTCCACTACAGATGATCAAATACACCCTACACAGATGAATTCAGCTACAAACACCACAGAGCTAGAAATCAATCGGCGTAGAAAGGCCTTTTCTGCTCATGTGCTCTTCTCTCCCACTCGCTCCAAGGTTGAAGATACAGGAAGGACAGTGATGGGACCTGGCAGATGAGTCCACAAACCAGCAAGAATTATGGGTATCATTCAAAAGACTGATGTGCCACACCAAGAAAGACTGTCCACAGCCCAGGGATGTGGTAGAAAACCAACACATTGTCTCTTGAGTCATGCATGTTCCTCTGTAACATCTCCCTGTGGAGCGCAAAGGGTCCCTACAGCAACCACAACCTCCAGGGAGACCTGGTTCAGGGGCACAGAAACCAAAAGGGTCTAATTTTAAATATCACTGACTGTTCTCATCCTTCAACCTCAAATTCAGAGCCCTCAAGAAGCCAAGACCTCAGAGCTGTGACTGGTTGGGGGGAACCAAAGAGAAGAACAATAACCCAGCCCAGAGCCTTCAGAAATGAAATGACGGCAGGAATGCTGGAACAGGGCTATTACCATGTCATCAAAAACTCTATTAAACACCAAAATTTTTTCTTAATCTTTTCAAGACAACATGCAAAGTCACTTTTACTACAGAAAATACATCTGTGCATTTAAGGAAGGATTCTTCTCTTCGTTCCTCCCGCACTTACTGAAAGGAGAAGCGCATTCCTGTAGATCCCCTTCTTCAAAACCTGAATTTCTTCAGCCACATGGCAAATTCTGTGCATGGTCATGCAAAAGAATTTTGACAGCGACTCTTTCTTCTTCTTTTTAATGATCTTTTCCTCAAAAGGACACAGCACAGAATGTGTCATCAGCCCAGACGTCTATCCCTGTGTCTTAACACCATGCAATAATGTACTCTGTATGTTCACAGTACCATGTGTTATTTCACAATATCAGCAAACTCCTTATTTCAAGGGGAGCAGAAGTGCTGCTCAAATAGATTCTGCACAGACTAAGTTGGCTCCTGGCTGGTCCTTGTGGGCTACTGGCAACTGAGATTCACTCAGCGAGAACATGCAGTAAATTTGTTCCATTTGTTACATAGAAACATCGTAAAAGGAAAATGAAAACTGACAGATTACTTTTTTTTTTTTAAAAGGCTAACAGTAAACATGTTATTGAAGACGTAAATGGAGAGAAGGTATCCCCCAGGAGACAAACCGAAACGAAGTGTAACATTGCCCAGACATAACCCACCCACACACAATAACAACCGCTCAGCATTCCCAGAAAGTTGTTCCTTCTCTTGTAAAAATAACCCCAGAAAATGCCCTAAATCTGCTAAATTAAACCCAGACAGCATCAAACCGGACTGTTGTGTTGAAGTGCTCTCAAGTGCTGGAGCGAGGGGTCCCTGCCTGCTCTGGGCCATCCAGTTAACACGAAACAACATTATTTTAAAGTAATGTTTTATCAGACATGCACATAATAATGCCTGCTAATATTATTCAAGGCTGGAAGGGAAATAGGTTGGATTCAAATCTCTGGATCACAAGGCCGTGACATAATTTTAGTCCCCTGTAGGATCCAACATTATAAATTCATTGAGATGCAAGTGGAAGAATTGAAATTTATTTTCTGTTTTCTTTTTTTAAGCTTTGCTCCTACCTGGCCAACATCTCATGGACAGACACTCAAAACAGTCTCAAACAACATCCCACATCCAGTCCTATGGTCAATGCTCCCTCTTCCAATCCTATTTATTTGCATAATTTATTTTCCTTTTTTACTTTCTGATTTACCTTCTGGCAGGACATTGACACTACATTAGCCGGTTTGATTTGTGTTGAGAATTAATTTTTGCTGAACTTTTCAGATACAGAAGTGCATCACTAGCACATAAGTTGTTCTGGTATTAAGAAAATAACCTGCATCTTAAATTAAAATTTAAAAAAAAAAAAGGGGGGGAGAAAGCAGAGACATTTCTAAAATTGGGTCTCTTTAGCTGGGAGAAGAGGAGACTGAGGGGTGACTCATTCTTGGGGATCAATATGGAAAGGGGGAGTGTCAGGAGGATGGAGCCAGGCTCTTCTGGTGACAACCAGTGACAGGACAAGGGGCAATGGGTACAAACTGGAACACAGGAGGTTCCACTTAAATTTGAGAAGAAACTTGTTCCTGGTGAGGGTGGCAGAGCCTGGCCCAGGCTGCCCAGGGGGTTGTGGAGTCTCCTTCTGTGCAGACATTCCAACCCGCCTGGACACCTTCCTGTGTAACCTCATCTGGGTGTTCCTGCTCCATGGGGGGATTGCACTGGGTGAGCTTTCCAGGGCCCTTCAACCCCTGACATTCTGGGATTCTGTGATAAGAACAACTAGCTGTCCACTTGGAATTTTTCTTATATAGCTGAGGATATCAGGTCAGAAATATTAAAGGCTATTTCAAAATAAAAATGCAGTAGTAGAGTCCCAGCGGCCCAATAACAATATCCTTTCCCCATTGTCCTGACTTCGTTTGCTTGGAAACAAAGCACACAAATGATTCTGTCATTCCAGAAACTTTATAAACAGGCAATGCCTTGTTTGCCCGTTCATCCTACAGAGAGACGCGACAGCGTAAACGGACTCAAAATCTGCTTGCATGCCTTGGAAAACATAAAATAAAGGGCTCCCGAGCAATCCAGAAGCAACATGGGCTATGGGGATTCAGTACAGAGAAATCTCCTATTTTGGGGCCCAGCAACATTAGGGAATTGCTGCCATAAATACCATCCTTGCTCAATTATTTATCTTTGGTCATAATTAAAATAAAATAGAAACACAACAACATTGCTGTCCCAACAATACCAAAATTAATTTTACTACAAAAACTACTAATTGTCACCACTTTCTATGCCAGAACGGCTCATATTTGATCATGTTATTTACCACAACCGAGGTATAAAGCTATGTTAAGGACACAGTGTTTCACATATTCTTATTACCAAACAGGGTGTGTTGCAATTAAAAAAGGGTTTCAGTATTTAAAGCCGCTGATCAAAGAGTAGGCATGTGATGCAATTGTTTATATGTTTCCAGGGAGACCTAAAAAGCTAGAAAACACCTGTTGGTTTTAAGAGGTTCCCATGGGAGTTTTTAAACATGGAGTTAGAAATTACACAAATGCCTCTGCGGTTCCTGAGTTTTGTTTCCTTTTGGCCCTGAAAATTTACAGAATCTGTAAATATATGGATTTAATACTTTTGAAAATTTATGAGCTACTGCTCAACTGCTGCAAATCCTTCAGCAGCAAATTCTGACGTGCCACCAGCTCCCAGCAAATGCAGCGCTCCTGATGTTTAAGTGCTGTATTATTTCTAACTATTGATTTTACAAGCTGAAACTACCCAAAAAAGTTCCCCTTTCCTTCTACCCAAATATTCAAAACAATGTTTTGAAGCTGCATTTATAGTCCGGAGATACAATTCATCAACACACATCAAATCATTAAGGTATTTAAAACTAAAAGAATTTTAAAAGACCAATACTGCAAGGAATCTAAGGAAAGCATTATGCGCTTCTGATCTAATGAGATTAAAAAACAATAAAAACTTCAATTATGAGAAAGATGAATGTATATAAAACATAAACACCAACGAGCTGGTCCCACCTGCCTTTGGCCCGGGGAAGAGGGGAGTCCCCTACGCTCCTGCTTTGCTGTTGATGGGATGAAACAAATCGGTGCTGAACTTGGGCATTTTTCCCCTCGAGCTTTGTAGCTTCTGTCCCAGAGGAAAATTCCAGTTTCTATGCAGAGCTAAAGCTCGCCGTCAGCCCCTCGTTTCGGACTGTGAATGGCCGCAGTGTTCAGCACCGTGGGACAAGAGCCCAACACAAAGGGGATTTGTGGTTCCTCAAGCCAGGCTAGAGCAGCAGCCTAAGTAGACACCAACAGATGTGCCTCTGTCACCTCTGGTGCAAAAATAATCCAAAGAAATACAATTTTTTTCTTTAAAATGTCAGCTTTCTTCATTTAATTCTTGCATTTTGAAACAACTTTCAGGAGCTACCATCAAAGCCACGGAGTATCTCGAAATGAAAGGCAATTGGGAAACGTGCTCACCTAAGTGACAGCTACACCTCAGCCACATTCAATTCATCAAAAATAAATGAGGGCAGATCTTGCTATAAAAACCATTTTTATGACAAAGTCATTAATGCACGTAAGGATACATTGGCAAGGTGTTCAGGCTGAGAGAGTTGGGGTGTTCAGCATGGAGCAGAGAAACTCCAGGAGGCCTTATTGCAGCCTTTCTGTACTTAAAAAGGGTCAGTAAGAAAGATGGGGACAGACTTTTTAGCAGGGCTTGTTTTGATAGGACAAAGGCTGATGGGTTTAAACTAAAGGAGGGAGATTCAGGCCAGAGGAAGAAATTCTTCCCCCTGAGGGTGGTGAGAGCCTGGCCCAGGTTGGCCAGAGAGGTGGTGGATGAACCATCCCTGGAGACATCCCAGGCCAGGCTGGACGGGGCTCTGAGCAACCTGAGCTGGTGAAGATGTCCCTGCTCATGGCAGGGGGGCACTGGGGGAGCTGGGAAGGTCCCTTCAAAGCAAACCATGCTACAATTCTTTGGATTCAGGTTTCCCTTATTTAAAGCAGAAACAGGCAAGCCCATCACCCTCACCAGCTCCAGCTTCTGCCCTGCACATGGCTGTACTGAGAAGGTGATGACCAACAAAGCCAGGAACCCACAAGCCCACTCCCATCTTTCAAACCCTGCCCTTTCTGTGAGTTTTTTGTCACTTCGCCCATCTTCCACTCAACCTGAACATCACCACAAGCTTCTCTCAAATTTACAGTTCTCTGTTATCTTCATCTCGGCTTTCCCCAACCAGCTCTGTTTCCTGACACAAGCCACCTCCACCCCTGGAAACTAAACATCAACAAGCTGCAGTTTCACCTCAAATCTAAAAATCACACCTCATTTTACTCCCCTTCAAACTGCCCATGAACTTTGTCTACCAATATTTTATCAGGTTATCATTGTTATTCGTATACAAGAAATAATACATTAAAAATATTTCAGCATATTTGTCTTGTTCTGTTCACTTTGATAAGTTTCTTTTAGCTGCAAGAATCACTCCCTATGTATGTATAGACACAAGCACTAACCAACACTGGACCTGGACCAGTTAATCTCCCCAGGTTTCCTTCAACAGAGCGAGACAAAAAGTGCCCACAGCACAGAGCAGAAACCCATAGGGCGTCTGAATTATCCAGAGGATTCTCTCTAACAACTAAAGACAGAGCTCAAGTAAACCAGCCTGCTGGTTTAGGGGTACAGTGCTGGGGAGCACACACTCAAATGTATAAACTGGGAAATACAGGTTTTCAGATTTCTGGTAATATTAAAATAGCAACGTGCCTGGTTTCCTAGGAGCTTTAATTATGTGATATTCACGAATAATTCGCTTTTGAAAACACATCAATACATTAATCTTGGAAAAAACACAGTATTGTTAATATCTTATATATACATGGTATATACTTAAGGCTGGTAAGTGTACTACCAGGAGCACGCCTCATACATAGATACAACGGTTTGAAAGTTTACCCAACCAGCAAGTTTCCATTCTGATCACGGTAAAAGCAATCCTGCTAAAATACAGACAGTGTGAACACAGAGTTCTTATACACATAAATTCAGCATTATGTGTATGCAAACACCAAATGGCCATCGCGAGGCAGCCCCATCCTGCTCTGCCAGCAAGCAGGAGCACAACCTCCTTCACCTGCTCTCAAACACAGAGAAATAGCACAAATTCACCCCCCACACCTTGTGAGAGGACTGCAGAGCATACCTCCTTCTCCTTGATAAGAGAATAATCCAGCTACTGGAAGACAGAATATCCCAGCTCCAAGTTGAACTCTGATGCTCCGTGTGCGCGGAACCGCAATACACCGCCTGCTCTCCACTGAAATTCAATTTGTCCGTCTAATTAATACAGGAGCATAGGAACCTAAGCATTAAAGTGCTATCAAAGGGGCACATCACTCTCTGCAGGACAAGCCTTTCAGGTTTGGTTTTGGTTTGCTTGGTTGGTTTTAATGCTTTTAACGTAAAATACACTACAAACGTTTTCCATAAATCTACTTTTTATAAAAGGAAATGCCTTCTAAGTGATCCCACCATGGACTTTATTACACTAACAGATATCTATTAACACATCCCACCAGTCTGCTGTTGACCTTGAATCATCAGCCAGTTTCTTGCCATAACAAAACACACCTACAGCAAGCCGTAAATGAGGATATGTTATTTTCTGTAATAGAGCCCCAGACACTTGAAAACCACTTGAACCACATCAGGCCTTTACTTTGTGTTTGCTGCACAGACGATGTTTCCGTTACCAGTCATGCAACGGTTATTACAGGGTTCAGCACTAAGGGTGAAAGCCCAGTGATGAAGATGAGAACACAGATACTCGCTTCCAAACACATATTTTAAGGAAGTAATTGTCATGCATCTGAGTCACCGACAGCTTCACTAACATATTTTAACAGCAGCTTAATAAAAAGCAAACCTGGTGTGTTCAATCAGTGATGAGGATATTAACAACTGGGATGCAACAAGGGTTGAGAGCAGCAGGTCGGAGCATTGGCAGAGCTCCTGCGGGACAGCCGCACATCAACGCCGTCAAAAACATGACAGCACGTTGAGCAACACGTTAAGTGAATAAGCAGAAATCCACCAACTTTTCAACATGCCTTTGCATAATAACATCATGATTTAAGACGCTAAAAGCCACCCAAGGAAGTATTGGATAGATATGGGACTGTGTAACAGCGCAGAACAGCAGCACAGTTTATGCTCAGCTCTAAGAGAACTGGGGGTTTTGAAGGACACTATGTTTAGTGAACGACATTAAACTTCAGAGTTTCAAATGTATATACATTCAGGTATGGAGGCAAAAACAACAAAAGAGCAGATAACACCCCTCTGAAGACTGGCACGCAGCTGTGAACGCATTTCTAGCTGAAAAAATGACAAAACCTTGCTTTTCTCCCCCTGGCCCCTCAACAGCTGGGCATATTTCTGCAAAGCGCTATCCGGCAGGATAGTTCCTTCCTTTCCCACGCTCGGGAGCCGGTTCCGATTACAGCTCCCGCGATGGCAGCGTCCCACGGGGCCACGGCCCGGACCTCGCAACAGGGTGTCCTGGGGACAACAGCTCAAGGATGCTCTGTCCCCAAATCACGCCGTGTCCTTTTAAATGGGCTGAACAGTTTGGAGGGGATCTCAGCAGACCAGAGCCAGGCTGCATAGGAACAGTGGGGTCTTATTTATCCACCTTCCAAGAAGTCCAAGACGAGCTTTGTCTCCAAAAGTACAGAGTCGCCTGAGGGTCCCAACTTGCACCACCTCGGAAACCAAATGACTTCTCTTCTTTAACTCCTATTTCAACAGAAGTACAGAATGCAAAGCTGTTCTTCAAGAACACCTTCAACAAAGCATCCTGCATAGTATAAATTACTTAAAATCTTAGTACTGTATGGATTACAGGGGCAGGCTGGAGATAAACCAGCAGCGATTCCCTGGCTCTGTGCTCTCACCCCTGGGTTTCAGTTCTCTTCTATCAAACCCTCAGAGAGGAACAGAAGGTACCTCCACTTCCCGCAGACGCTGACAGCTATGAAAATACCAATTGCAGTCAGATATCAGTCAGAAAGGTCAATGACTCAAAGAAGTTGGTATACTATCAGGGAACAGTATGGCATCAACTGTTTCCAACTTTGCCAGTGGTACTTTCACACTGATTTTCTCTCCTAAGACACAGAAGATGCCACGGAGGCTCAGTCACTGCAGGACCTATTTTGGCAGGTTTTTTTAAGCAAAACCAACAGCAGAAATATAGACATTACAGCTGCTAAAACTGATGTGAAAGAGATTAGTAGATGAGGAAGGACTGAGCACCCCAAAAAAAATAATAACCCAAATCCCTAGAAGATATCGTGCATAATTAACCTGCTAAAATGTATTATATTAAAATATAACATTAGTGGAGGAAAAAGCAACATGTGGAGCCAAAGCCTTGTAGAACTGAACCTGGAGATGTAACTGCACACAGAGCTACAGTAAACTTGCAACCTCTTCTGCAAGGCATTAAGCTTTCATTTCAAAGAATAAACTGCTAACCAAGGGCGTTTGGAAATGTAAAACACTGTTTAATTTTTAAAGGAAGTTATTCAAGTTTCTTCCTCTGAAGATATTGGGAAATGAGGCCAAAAAGGGCAAATAGCTTGATGTAGTAGAGCAATTCTCAAACTTTTTCAGTACAAATTACAGCTCTATCAAGTCACACCTCCATCTAACTTCTAAATGACTCCTACAGTTTGCCGGTCAAAGGTATTAAACTAAAGGACAAAGTGAAGAACCTGACTGCCAAGAGCTCTTGTGTACATAATTCTCTATCCCAGGTCAAGCCACGGTCTGCTCAGGTACAACAGAACCAGAGCAAGCCTGCTGGAAAAATCACACATTATAACCGTACCAATTATCCCAATGCCACATCTTCCCAGATTTGTTTCTAATAGATTCAACTAAGTAGTGCGAAGAGGTCATTATTTAAATATAATTCCCCGTTTCCACCTTTTCCTTTCCTCCTTACCTTCCCAGAAATATTTAAGTCACTAAAGCTTCCTCTCCCCCAGCTCTGCCGGGAAAAGGAGAAGTGCTGGAGGTGGGAGGTTAGTGGGTGAAAAACCGATTAGAATTAAGTGTTGTATTGGTGGCCTTGAAATGTGTCCTCAGCTGAGTTTGTAATTTGGCTTTTCGAGGTTGATCAGCACACGTGTAATTTAAAAGCAATTTGAAGCAGCGTGCTGGGTGGTTTGACTTGAAATTAATGAGCTTTTGACAACTGCAAACAAAACGATAACATGAATCCATTTCAACTCATCCATGTATTTAACAGGAAAAGCATATATCATTTTAACTTGGTTTTACAGGCTTTCCTTCTGTAATATGAAAGCTGGTTTACCACGATCTTGCTCTCAGTAGCAATTTGCCCAATTGTGTAAGATCAGTAGGAAGACAGGTAGCAGATAAATTAATCCTGTTGCGTAATTAAAGTGACATTGTGCAGTATGATCAAATGCATTAACGAAACACAAATGTAAATTAAAAAACTAGGAGAGTACTCAAGACATCTAAACCTGTAGAACACAGGATACAAACGTGATTCATCGCTTGCTTAAATCAATAGCCTACTACTCAAGCAATACACAGGATATTACAGCAGAAACTAAGGCTGGGAATGCAAAGAAAAGTAACGATCGAAGGATGAAAAACAAAGACAACAAGGTTAAATGGCAAAAGATAATAAAAATTAAGTACACTTTGAAAGCCTACAACTTGCAACTGAAGCACACTGGGAGCAAGAGACCGGCCAGGCAAGTCAGACAAGGAAAGAACTTAATAAATTACACCAAATTCTCTGCAGATTTTACACACAGATGTGCTTACAAATTGCGACATTAAACCAGAAAGGCTGGTTGAAAAGCGAATTGCACTTCTAAGAAACAAATTAAAATGCATTCCACCTACCAGTGAAAATTCCTCCGAAGCTGAAGAACTACAGCTCTTGGCAAAGAAATATTTACAGAGCCTTTATCAAATATACTGATGACAATAGGGTCTTCAACCACAAATTCTCATTGTTGCTTTCAAGTTGTGATTAAACAGGCTTTCTCTCCTTGGTCAGGTTATACTTCATTGCTGATAAAGATTTTCATTCAAAGAATCAAGGGATGTAACAAATTATGCGACCAAATGCCAAGATACACGAAGACGTATCAGGAACTTCATGGAGTGCGGTCCCACCCTTGGGAACACATGGGACACCAACAGACCATGGGGACCATGACCTTCAAGCAGCAAGAGCACAGGGCAGGGAGGTACTAGCTCTATACAAACAACCAAACTATTTTGTCCTCATTACACCATGTCCACAGGAAAACTATATTTGAAATCATCATGCTCCCACAATTCATGTCAGTCTGGTTACGCTGGCCAACAATCCAAATTACTCTGCTAGTCTTCAGTCAGTCCCTTGGAAGGGGCATTATCATGAACTACAGCAGAGCTCTATTAGGCTGAGCTTTCTTTAGACATTATTCCAGATGACAGAGATATTGATTTTACTGAAGAGGAAGAAAACTCAAGAACCAGAACGATTAAAGAAACGCTCAACCACCAGGAAACCCCAAACCAATTGGTCTCAAAAGAGCAAGATTTTGTCCTGAAAGTGGAATTGAACACTTCATTCTGAATTATCCCCTAGTGCCTCCAGAGCAACAAACCCGAGAAGTGGCAGAATTCTGAATTCATCCGACTCCCTTGCTGTGGTAGAAAAGTTTATCCTCCAGCTTATCAAATTACTTTGTCCTGATCTTTTTAAGTGACAGGAATAACACAATTTTCACTTGCTTCCCTTATGACTCTTCTTTTATTTCCTCATTCGCTTTTTCTTAAAAATTCACATGACTATTGACCCAAAGCCTTTTTGAGGCTGAATTCCTCCTGGCGATTCTTGATGTCGCTGCATCTCTGGTGTGCGTTGCCTTCAGAAAACAGTAATTGATGCAGCTTCATCCATCCCGACCCTCCTGCCTCTTCTCAACAGCAATAACCCAAAAACTGTCACTGTTTACCCCACTTTGTATCTCATCTCACCTCTACCTGATTTACAGTCTTGTATTTTGGTTTTACCTGCTCGGATCTCTCATTCTTACTGAAAATTATTACTTTACATTAGAAAATCTCCAATAACTTAAGTTTTCAGGACTGAGCACTTCTTCCTTTCTACAGTGGAGAGAAAAGGGATAGAAAACCCCACGACTGAGTCATGCCACGTTTTTCCTGTGACAACAAGCTGTCATTGCAAGCAATAAACCACCCCGACAAATTTCTTTCTGGTTTTATTTCTTCCATGTGCCAGGAAACACCTTTGCACGCAGGTCCATCACCTCCGCACGGGCAGCTTTTTAATCTGCCGCCACCACAGTGAGTCACCAGCCAGGAGCCAAAGGATAAAGGGCATTTTTAGGGCATCGCTGTTGGACAGATGTACTCCAGGACAAGCAGGACAGGAAACAAGCAGCTTTTAATGCCACACTTGTTCAGGGAGCTGTTCGCTGGAAATAATCAGTTGGCCGGCTCACTTAGGAAGAAAAATCAGAGCGCACTGCAATCAAAATCCAGCCCAGCAGCATCAGCCTCTCCTATCAGCAAGAAAATCTCCCACCTATTCTTCCATTTCCCAAAGGCATCTTCTGCAGACAACGCCGAGGATTTTGGCAGGCAGGAGGATATCACTGATGGAATTATTATACCTGCAGTAAGTCAACTGAATTAAAAAGCACGACGCTGTGCGAACCCCTTAAAAATATGTTCCGCTTTGTGAAGAACTCAAAAACAAATCCTGTACAAATACTTCGATAAATCGCTGCTGCTGAGTTTTGTCTAATCTCCGTCTTACCAGTATCTCATTTCAACACTTAGACAAGCTTTCCAGTCTGTTGTATGTATATATTTAAAAGACATCAACATGTCAGCAAAAAGTTTAGAATAAATACAGACACTTTTTATTTTTAATATTAATGCTTAGAGCATTTGGGATTATACAATACATATTGTTATCAGACAGACATCACTGGGATGAAACCTTGTGCAGAAGGATACAGGAAAATAAAAAGCTAAAATTACAGCTAAAAAGGATGTAGAAAGCCTGAGCAGAGCAGCCTGGTGGCTACGGCCACTTTTCATTCAGCTTGAATTCTGCTGCATCACACCAAACATCAGTTAAAGCAATATCTGAATCATTCCCTAAGACAGCGCTCAACCCATCAAACGAGCATCACATCCAGGGTACCCATAAACAATGCTCCGCAAAGAATGCGTCATTCAGAACTCTTTAATAATGTATCCATTCGATTTACAATACTTTCGATTCGGGGGCACCAAATTATATTTTAGGTTACAGAGGGATCCTGCTTTCATTAATATTGTATCAAGAAATCAATAATGAAACACCCGTCAAGAAACAAAGACCCACTCACCGCATCATCGCAACAGCAGCCCCAGGTTTGGCTCCTCCGCTGCTGCATCCCGGGCCACGAGGATGCGGTGATGGAAAGTCACAGCATCCCAGTTTGAGTTTGCATACATTATTCACCTGGAACACCAGGTAGCACTGTTCTGACTACACTATTTATAGATTAATTTAAAAAAAAGTATGTCTTCGAAACACGGCGTACACTTTACATTCTGTGGTAAACTAGGGCTTATCTCTAAATTCAAACATGAGGATTATAGTAACAAGCCTTCCATTCCAAACAAGCAGCAATTTCTTAGGCCTCTCTCCATCTGCTTTGAGTAACCCTGACGAAACTCCTAAGAGTTACACCTTCCAGTAAACTCAGATATCTAACCACACTCCGCAATCTCTCCAGCTCTGCTCCACACAGACATCAGCAACCACCACCCAGCTGGTCCCTTCTTACATCAATGACCTTGTAGCAAAAACATGCGTTTTCTTGCCATCTGCTTTTGCTGAGAAATTTTCAAGGTACTTCCAGAGACAGTCATTCCCTCAATGTTTCTATATAAAGGCAGGTTTTTTTCCACTAAAGCATCTTCATTCATTGCCGATGGCCTTCAAGGGCTCTGATACAACCTTCAGTCTCAGGATCTCCAGCTGGTTTCAAGCCCTGCCATAAATTTAACCTGACAAGTATTTTGGAAATAAGGACTGAGATACAGCATCACATTTCCACAATGACGGTATCATTCCAAAGAGGCACAAAGGTACATAATCCTCAGGTTCTCTATAAAACTGAACAAGTTCTCCTGCAGAACCTCCCACTCCTTGAGTGAGGAGGGTGTGCTGGGCTCACATCAGCAAGGCAAACATTCACCGTTCCTTTTTACCTTGATTTTCCATCCCACACAGCATCCAGCACTTGCCTTGGCTGGTTTTTACTCCTCACTACAGTACGAGTGACCTGCTCCAAAATCTCAGTGAACACATTTACAGGACATTTTCAAACATGAAGCATATAAGCACTTTAACGTGTGTCGCTGACTTCTCAGCAAACACCAAGCAGAGCTGTGACAAGGCAGCGTTGTGCCGCACATGTCCTACAGCTCTTGTTCGCTTTGCAGCTTGTCAACCTGTGTCCACCCATTTTTCTTCATGTAACCTCTTAAATGAAAGAGAAAAAGGTCACCAAGTACACCGGTCAAAGCACTCCTGTAACATGCTCTGAAACTACTTCAGTCAATAACACGAGCCTGCAGCTTTGGTCCAATGGCTCAAAAAAACTATCAACTTATGGCCCAACTTGTCTTACAGAAGAATCAAAAAGTACATGAAAGGCACCGTGCGCAAGGGAGATCTTTTGCAAATAAACATATTTACTGAGTGCAAGTTTTGCTATAACGAAGCACACGTTCGTTAACCCAGTTAAACTGCACAACAGCTCTGCCCATCCTCGGCTTCAGCTTCACAAGGAAGAGGAAGGTCTTACACAAACCTCCAACCTGCAGAATCCCCAAACCACCATCTTTCAGGTTCCAATTCCTTCAGCCCAGATGGCACATCTCTGACTGTGTGATCTGGGAGCCAGAAATATAATGAAGGGCAGGGGAAGGAAAATAAGACCAAGGCAAAAAACAGGGATTCAAGACAGTTCTGGCAGAGATCAGCTCTTAACTCACATAGATGTAAAAACCTGATTGAGTAACAGATAAACATATGAAGTGGAAAAGGGGAAAGAAAGCAATATATAAAAGTGAACTAGGACCCAAATGTGCTAAAATTATCATCTTTGTACCTGCTCATCACAGGCTGAGGATAAATTACTGAAGTCCGAACAGCAGCACCACACTGATTCCAAGTATATAAAGACGTCTGGTTTTATTAAAGGTGTCAAGGGCATAGGAAGCTTTTAAATGAGGAATTCAATTTTTACCTTTTACATGGTAGAATATATTAAAAGCATTTAAGGAGTACAGAGTATGTCATTCAAAGCACAGCAAGCAAGAATGGCTGGTGTAACACAGCTCCTATGTAACTTGTTTATTTGTAAGCAAAGACAGAGCAAATCAAAGCAACCAAACACTACACCCACACCATTTTGTTTCATGCATTATTTTCTTCCCCTTCTTCTCACACATTTCCAAAACAACTGATTTTGTTACTTGAGAAAAAAAACCCACATTTTTAGGTTAATTTCTTTCAGTGCCCCTAATGCAAAGCCCCCATACGTGATATTTACATCCACACCAGCACATGTCCACTCACCTCTGAGCCCTCAGCCCGATGGTCCCTGCTTGTCCCAGCTCCATCCTGACCCCCGTCTCTATCAGGGCCACCACCCCAAGCACAAAACAGAGGCAGCAAGACCCACAAGCCCTTTGGTGCCATTCACAGCAATTAGAGATCATTACCCCAATTAGGGACTCCTAATTTCCTAACCTAACTTCCACCTGAGCAAGATGAGGCCAGTACCACCTGTATCGTCCCACATCAAAGTTTACATGGTTTTATCTGTCACCCAGCAGAGCAAACTTGGAACTTGCCTCCTGAATGAGCAGAATGCATTATACCCACATAAAAATCCCTTTTAAATGATATCGAGTTTCCAGCTGAATGTCATTAATTTTCATCAACATGCACAGAAGCAAAGATTGCCATGCATGTAATAAATAGTTTTCAATTCTCAGTCTCTTTATTTCTGCTAAGTTTTCCCATAGAACCCATAATGTCTTAGGGAAAAAACAAGCTCCAGAAGCTCTGTCTTTCCTTTTAACTTAGCAGCCTCTACCCCACACAAATCAGACACAGGCAGCGGTTTAGAAGCTACACAGCCGAACACACAGCAAATCACCTCACCCTATGGAAACAGCCACAAGGAGAGGGACCTCACAGAACAACTTAAAGAAATTAAGGCACACCCTTTGCTAATTAAAAACTGCTGTTCAATATCACAGCAGATCTCCATTAACCCTTTCTACAACCCACAATTAAAGCAAAAAAAAAAATTCCAATGATGCGAAGCAGTTAGAAGTCATCTTTACATTATCTTTGTGAGGTTTGTCATTATTTTTCCCGGTATTTCAAACAAAACCATACGCACGGGGAAGAAGAACCACAATACTTTTGTTCTTGGAAGTAACAAATTTGGTTTTTTCCATTAAAGCCTCATTTGCTTTCTCCTTCACAATCTGTATAAGGAAAACACGAAGTTTTTCACCAGCTGCAGGATTTACACCTCCCTCCATACAAGCAGCTGTTTTCCTTGTGTTTCCTTGGGACCACCAGGGAGCACAAAGGTAACACGGGCAGCAGCACCGACCCCGGTTCCTCCGGGCGCTATCGGCCCCAAGAACCGGCCAGCCAACACCTTCACAATCCAATAAATGGCACAAATACAACCTTGCGGCTTTTAGACAACACTAATCTTGTCCAAGGGAGGATAAAAGAGTTTCTACGTAGCCATGTTATCCCTCGGTTGTTGGTCCTGTCCATCTGAACGCTGCACATACCCACAGCCCCGGGATGAAAACGGTGTGGATGTGCTGACAAGAAATAAATGGCTTTATAGAGCTGAAGTTCACACACGGGGGCTGGAGGAGAGCCCGGCAGCCGAGACACCGTGTTTCCCACTTGGGTGGCGGGGAGATGAGTTAACGGGGTTGCCTGACACTGGGGCACAGCGCCTGGCTGTCCCCTCAGTCCCAAATTATCGCGCATCGCCCAAACCCCCAGCCTGGTGTGACACCCACCCCAGCGAGGAGACACCGGCCACCTCGCCTCGACAAGAGGGTCCCCGCTGCCCTCCGGGCTCCCACGGAAACGCGCCCATCCCTCCGGCTAATTACGGCGATAATTCCCGAGGATGAGCATCCCACTGAGAAAAGGACACGCGTGTACCCGCCCGCCTCGGGGACACCGCCGGGCGGCAGCGCTGGCAGCCGGGGCCGGCTCCGGGAACAAACGCAAACGCCGGTCGCTTCCCTTCCCGATGCGCACCCGCGGACGGGCCGGCCTCCCGCGGGGTGGCGGGGGCATCGCCCGGCTGCCCCTCCGCACCCGGGAACGGGGCTGCCCGGCACCTGCGCGGCCGCCGAGCAGCGTCGCCCCAGTCCGCACCCGCAGCACCTGCCCCGGCGCCGCAGCATCGCTTCGCCGCTCGCCCCCTCGTTCGCTCCGCGCTCCGCTCACCTCGCCGGTTCCGTCGGCGGCGGCTCCGCGGGGCCCTCGGCGCCCCCGCGCAGCGGCGGCGGGCGCGGGACGCCCAGGCGCTCTCCGGCCCGGGGCGGCGGGAGAGGCGGCGGCAGCCAGGCAGGAAATTTCCCTTCGCCGCCGCCTCCGCCTCCTCCTCCTCCTCCCCCCCCTCCTCCCCCCCTCGGCGCCGCGGCGGCGGGTGCGGAGCCGCCTGGCGGACACTGGCCGCAGCCGCAGTGGGAACCCCCGGGTTCAACCACCCGGCTCAATCCCCCGGGCTCCCCTGCGCTCCGGCGGGTGCTCAGCGAGCCGGGGACGCCCGCGGGCAGAACTCCGTCCTGCGGGAAATTATCTGAGCTGCAGACGGGGAGTTGCTGTGAATATTGTGTCCAGTTGTGACCCCTCAGCTCCAGCAGGACAGGGAACTGCTGGAGAGAGTCCAGCGCAGCCACCAAGATGCTGAAGGGAGTGGAGCATCTCCCGTGTGAGGAAAGGCTGAGGGAGCTGGGGCTCTGGAGCTGGACAAGAGGAGACTGAGGGGTGACCTTATTAATGTATGCAAATATATAAAGGGTGTCATGAGGATACAGCCAGGCTCTTCTCGATGACAACCAATGATAGGACAAGGGGTAATGGGTTCAAACTGAAACACAGGAGGTTCCATTTAAATATAAGAAACTTGTTCCTCGTGAGGGTGGCAGAGCCTGGCCCAGGCTGCCCAGGGGGGTTGTGGAGTCTCCTTCTGTGCAGACATTCCAACCCGCCTGGACACCTTCCTGTGTAACCTCATCTGGGTGTTCCTGCTCCATGGGGGGATTGCACTGGATGAGCTCTCCAGGGCCCTTCCAACCCCTGACATGCTGGGATTCTGTGTGAGTTAACAGTGGAGTTTAAAAGGGGGCTCCAGCTTCCCGCTTGGGCACAGTCATGATTACAACATCAGCCAAAATTTCAGAAGTCAAAGCTGCTGCCTGTGCGTGTTGGAAGTGGCTCATTTCCTCCTGCGCTTCCCAGAGGCAAAGCTGAGGATGCACAGGAGCACAAGTGATGGGTGTTTTACAGCGCCAAGCTCTCCTTGAGCAGCAGGTGTGAGGTTGGGCATCCTCCTTTCCCGAGATCATCAGCGTGATGGAGCTTGGAGGGATCTGAGAGTCCTCTGTCCGGAGCTGGTGAGGGGCTGGAGCACAAGTCCTATGGGGAATAGCTGAGGGACCTGGGGGGTTCAGCTGGAGAACAGGAGCTGAGGGGAGACATTCTGATCTCTGAAATGCCTGAAAGGAGCTTGGAGCATGGAGGGGGTTGGTCTCTTCTCCCAAGTTACAAGTGAAAGGATGAGAGGAAACAGCCTCAAGTTGCACCACGGAAGGTTTAGATTGGGAATTAGGAAAAACTTCTTCACTAGAAGGGCTGTTGGACATTGGAACAGGCTGCCCAGGGCAGTGCTGGAGTCACCATCCCTGGAGGGGTTTAAAAGACACGCAGATGAGATTCTTATGGACATGGGTTAGCAGCGGATGCGACAGTGTTGGGTTAATGGTTGGACTAGATGATCTTAAAAGTCTTTTCCAACCAAAACAATTCTATTATCAGCCTCCCTGGATCCTTCCCCTCTCTGCTCACTCCACCATTAACATAGTGCTGTGCCACCAGAGCTGGGCTGCAAGGGACCAATCTGAGCCCTTTTGCACCCGCATTCCCCTCAGAGAAACCTCTGCAGCAGCTTGGGCTGCACGGGGCCGATGAATCAGGACGATGAAACCCAGAATAGAAACGTCAGGCTGAAAAGTAGGCCAGGGAGGAGGGGATTAGTGAAGGAAAGGCGAGAATCAGGGAGTCTGAAGGCACATCTTGCTTTATTTTGTCTCCAGTCCCTAGGACAGCACCTCCTGCAAAACAAGAAAATCCCCCTACAGAAGAAATCTCTCCTCCAGAAGAACCTCACGTATATGTCACTTTCCAAAACCCATCTCCATGCACACCACATTTATTTTAAGTGTACCAAAGGATGTCGAGACAACCAGGGATTGTATGAAAAGATCATCAAAACAAAAATATTAGAACATCTGTGAGTATTTGTGTCTTCTGCAGAAAACTTAATCATAGCCTAATTATGTCCCTTTGGCATCGTGTTGACTAGGAAACAGCAATTTAGTAGAATGCTGACATTTTTCAGCAGACGTGGGCAGAGTCCCAGGAAGGCGTTTGATTTTAATGAACGTGTTTGCAGATCAAATGCCTGCAAGTCAGCAATTTTCTCGCTAGTAACTATTTTCAAGAAACTGTATATTAATTCAAATGACTGCTTATATCCAAGCAATAAAATAAATGGGATTATTATACACGTTGGATAAAATTACCACATTAGTGCAGAAATTAAAAATACTATGATACCAAAGTTGTACAATAAAGAACCAAAGAAAACACACACCATAGTTATTAACACATTGTTTAGGGGAAAAGAGATTTTCTGTAGATAAGGGGAATATCTAGAAAAAATGAAATAAAGTTATAAAAGAAATTTCATCTAGTCTTTTTTTGCTCCAGCAGCCTATACTCAAGTATAACTATTTTACAACATGAGAGAAATTTAGCCTTGCTAATCCACATCAGCGTTCCCAGCTCCACCTTCTTGCAGTCACATCCAGGATAGTCCTAAGCCTGGGTTTATGAGCTGGAGCCAACAGGAGCGAGTAATCCTGAGACTGATTTTATCTTCAGTTGCTGGCTAGAGAAAAACAACACCATACAATGTTCTCTGAGATGGTGCTTCATCCCAAAAATGAGATTAGAGCTCCATGTGGTCTAGGAGCTGAAGAACGGAGCCTCTTTAAAGCCACTTTCAGTGCTCTCCGGACAAAGCCTGAATAGAATTTGTGCTCTAAAGAAAGGGGAACAGATGAAACTGCTACGGGATTTGAAGCAATTTAGCTACATTGACAGAGCTTGCTTGCTTCATCAGAAAATAAATGTAAGGAATTGGAAGACTGAAATACCATAGCGAAAATAATAAGGGGTAGATGAGCTTAAGCCCAGCGGAGCTTCAACACCGGTTTTGCTTTGTCCATCTCACAGTCCACTGGTCATCTGTCTTTTCCCGTCTTCCCATCACGGATCAAGCACATTCTCAGCAATGTCAGCTCTTTGGCAACCGTTTCACCCTTGTTTCCCGTTTGCCGGAGGAGCTGCAGGATCTCCAACAGCTTCTGGCAGGACCTGCGCCCTCATCCCTGCTTTTGCACTCTGGAAATAACATTATTCCAGTAGAAATGGTGGAGACTTTCCCATGAATGATCTCAACTCCTTGTAACAGAGAGCAACAAGGTGTCTATCTTCTCTAATTCAAGCTCAATAAATATATCATAGGAAACAGGCGATATTTAAACACCAAATATTTATTTGTGGTACTCCAGTGTGATGGTGAACCTGATAGCACCAAGTATGATAAAATTATATTTTCTGTTTTCTGTAAAGCCAAAAGATAATAACGTGTGGCCACAGCCTGGAGAGAAAGGAATTCAAGATGGAGCATCTATAAAGTAGATTAAATTGAATATAATCCTACTGCTTTCCTTCCAAATATTTACCAGGCTTCCATATTGACTGAAAATTGTCCATTATACCCTTGGTAGCAGCAAAGTAGATCTGACTCTTTACTACAATTTGTGTTCCAGGATGTCAAACATAATGAAGAAGTTAGAAAATCAGAGGCAGCCCAGCGAATAAGCAACACAGACACACGACTTCTGTAACTGCAAATATATCTCAGCCTAAAAAGATGGGAAAATCTCTTTAAACTACAGATAATTGGGCAAGAGTGTGAGGATATGTAGCATCCCAGCGGTAGCTAATTTGATGACTTCAAAGAGGTCGATAGCTAAGATGTTTCCATTTGGAATCTAAAATTATGAGTATCTAGGAATATATTTAAGTATTCAAGACTACGTATCTTTATAATTGTTACAGAAATTGCAATAAATCAAAGCCTGCCCTGCCAGCTTTTCTCTCCATTTCCACCTCTGGGGTTTGTTCTGTTACAAACATTACCAACCTTGATGCAGCTTCAAAGCCACATTTTATTAAATTGAAAATACTGCAAAGGCTGTATTTTCTGCTTCTTACAGGGCCAAAAGGCTTTTTTCCCCACCCCATCCTTCAATAAACTGCTTGACCACTCAACCTGCACTATTCTCTCATTAATGACAGCAGCTTTTTGACACCTAAACACATTAAATTTTGCAAGTCATATTCTGTGGTATCAAAAAAATGATGCCCTCAGATATTTTCAAGGCTTTAATGGAGCTCAGCTGCTTTGGTAACTGCAGTTACTGAGCTTTGTGTTTAAAGAAATAGGGAAAACCGCTCTATGCTTTCAAAATTTTACTTTGAAATGTCTTTTTTTTGCCCCCTTTTTTTGTTTTTAACTTCACCAGAATGGCTTGTGCTGTTCTTTCCAAACCCTCCCAAGAATTTTACAACTTGAAGTGGAGAGAAACAAGATGAGTGAAAAGTCAGATGTTCCATGAGTTGCTACTGAAGTATTGGGTCTTCTCCACCTGCCGTGGCATCTGTTGTGCGAAAGGTTTTAGAAGACAATCTTTCCAATGGAAGAATTGATTTCTTAATCTCAAAATCTTTGAGAAAAGGCAATTTAAATGGCTTCCCCTGCAGCCACTAGATGAGGCAAGAGATGTTCCCATTTGCGGAAGGAGTTCTCATGGCAAGCGGAGTAGATGTTGAACGTGGCCTTTCCTCCTCTACCAAGTTCTCAGCTGAGAAGATGTCGTCACTTACTTGGAAGAAACCCAAACACCTAAAACACGTTTGGTTTTGTTTGTTGCCTTTTTTTCCCCCACTCAATAGTGCTGTAAAAAAGGTCAAAGCAAGAGAAGAATGAAATCAGAAGATGGAATCTTACAATTCTACCAGACAACGTGTGGATACGTGGAAATCCTTGTGATCACATCCCTCTCACTTGTTGCAATAATTTTGCAGTTCAGTTGAGCTTCAAATTTTTCATCTCCAGCTACAAAAGAACTCATGACGCTTTATCTGCTTTCCCTCAATCTGTTGAAAAAGCATAAGCAAATCCCTATTTCCATCACCCCTCAGAAAGCTGCCTGCAAAGCGACTAAAATCAATCTCATACTCAGTATTCTATAGTACATTTATAATAATTTGCTTCAATTAAAACTTATGCATGTTAGAAGAGGTGGAGGCACCATTGGTAACGCAGGGCCTGATCCTACACATCCACCTGCCTTGTGTTGAGCTTTATCGATTCCTTTTGGGGCCAAGCTCAGCTTAAGGATATTTCCACCTCAGATGCTGAGCTCCTCTGCAATTAGACATGAAAAATGGGAAATAAGATGATGTGAAACTTTTGTGTAATACACAAGGGTGTAACACACAAGGGTGTACCATGTGTCTAAGGAAAATCACAAATGTTAGTGTGACTGCATGCCAACCACACTGCTAAATCATCCTGCCACCTGTCAACTGTTTGTTAAAATGATTGTAACTAAATATGGAAGTTTTTAAACCACCGGTAACCCTAAATATGGTTAAACCACCAGTAATCCTAAATATAGAAGTTTTTAATCCACTGGTAACTGTCACTAAACTTTATGGTTGTGAAGAGAAAATTTCCAATGGCTTCAACTTGAGCGCATTTAGCCGTGAGTGAGCCCTGGGACCCTGCCTGCCACTGTTGGGAGATGGTGACATCCCTTGGGACATGGTGACATCCATCCAGAGATGGTGACATCCATCCAGAGCTGTGGGCAAGGCAACAAATTACCATATGATTATTTTTTCCCCCATGTAAGAATGTGTTTATACCATAGAAAATTAAATGTATATGAAATGACTGCAAGGAAAAGCTTTCATTTTCTATTTTTTTTTCGTATCTGGTTGCTTAAAGTAAACTGATTTGTACGTAAACAGAAAAGAAATACATCATCTATCTTTAAAAATACAGGGATTTTTATTTGATATAGCAAAGGATCTCTCCACTGTTCATCTGATTCGTAATTAATGACTGTAATTTTTCCGGTTGTTGTGCAGGGCTGAGTCTGTGTTGGGTGGGGAAAAGTCGGTGAGGTGCTGAGCAAGAAATACTTTCTCTGACTCAGAGGAAACCAACCTCTTTTCTCTCTAGTGATGGGGTCTGTCGTGTCAAACTCCAATTCTCTTTATAAATTATATGATACTTCTTAGGTAGCTGTAAGAAAAAAAAGTCAAGCAATTGTATCATTGGCAGACAATAGATTAACTTCAAGGTGACGGGGAAGAATAAGGCAAATTATAGTCTCATTTATAGCGCAATTCCCCCAGCCTCGGGAGAATTTCAGCTGTTTGAGCCACAAAAATTTGAGCTGAGTCACTGAAAACTGAATATAATAAGACTGCTTAGAAAGGAACTGCAGGCTATCCACTGCAGCTCTTAGTTCCCTCAGAGTTAGTACCAAGACAAATTATTAAACATATAGATTTAAAATATATTTCAGAGGGGATAAGTAGCACAGCTTTTTTTACTTGAGTTTATTAAAAAATATCCTTGGAACTATAAATAGTTGGACTATGCTCTTTGTATGCAACTAAGCAACGAACAGAACTAAGGGATTAATAAACCTGTAGAGGTGGATCAGTCCAATAAAGTTTACTCATACTGCTATGGTTAAAATTTAACTGAAGTACTGGATAGAAAATGAGAGGCGGGTCTTTTGCTTCTTATTTCTTTACAAGGGCTGAAAAGCTTCCCTGTGCTCTTCAGTGCCTAAATCATATACTGATTGACTTCTGCTACGTTAAGTACATATATAACCATATAAATTATTAATAAAATGAGTAAGTTCTTAACAGCGGTATCGAAAGTATAATTAAAGTCCCATATAATTTGAAAAAAAATACACAAGACTATATCATATAAAAGCCCAGTTGTACATCTCAGAAAGCAAATATATTGATTTCAAATGTGATTACTGCTTTCAAGTTTGGAATCAAGAAATTGTAACACTGGAATGATGAGAACATAATATCACTGTGTTAAAAAAATGGGTATTTTCTCCCCCAAACAAATTCTTTACCATTTCAAATTCATAAAAATGCAAAATGTCAATGTCTTTACAGGAAAAAACAGTGGAGCTTCAGGAAGTCAGCTCAACAGGTTGATATTTAGCAGCACTGTTAAAAGAGACTGTTTTCTAAAGTTTAATTAAAAAGCCTCCAAATGATCCAGTTTAGCATGGATGATTCAGTATAGCATGGAATAATGACATTATAATTAGCAGAAATAAAAGCTAAGGGAACCTCTATTATTTGTCCTGACATGTATGTAGTTATCACATGAAAATATATGGGATTTAATTATGAATTATAGTTTTTCCTTAGGAAATAACCTATTGAGAGTAGATAGAACCTCCTTACTTCCCCAAAAGCCAACATCAGCCCAGTCTTTTCCCAAAGAGTGTAAAGAATCCTGAAGACGTCTCAGAAGAGATTGCTGGGTGGCTGTAAAGCAAGTTGGGAATTTGAACAGAGAAGGAATAGTTTATTAATCTTTACTGTCGCAAACTAGAAACAGGTTTAGCGAAAATTAGCGTGAGCTGAAAAGCTACAGCTTGGCAACGCAACAGTAAATTATCTACCGACGATTTGCCAGGCTGGTTTGCTTGTAACTACAGCAACACCTTTCCTCCAGACCAAAGTTCAATTATTTTACGTTTTTATTACTGGTGCCGTTTGCTCAAAGTTTACCAGGGCAACTTTCTGCTGGCAGATCCCAGAGTGTGAGGAGGAGGAAAACCACCTCATGCTGAGCAGGACTATAGAGAAAACAGATCCCCCAAACCGGTGGGACAATCTCCGCTTGCCAAGATGCCATCCAGGAAAAAAACCACCATGTTCGCGTCCGCTTTTTGCGCCTGCGTTTGCTCCTTCGTGCTGATTTGCGTCACGCTGGCGACCCCACATTGGATGAGCAGCCAGATCGGCTTTTCAGGCACGAATTCCAGCGTCACCGTGAGTCTCACCTACGGGCTTTTCAGTGGGACCTGCGAGCAGTTCGTGGCCGCGGGGCTCCAGGTGGCAGAGACCACCTTCCAAGGTGGGTGGACGTGGTTGGAAGTGGATGGCGTCTTCTTGATCGTGTGGGTGATGGATGTGGGAACCACGGCTCATTGTGTTCACCCGTGACTATAATATTTTAAGCGAGAATATCTGTAAACCAATCTGGAGATTTAAGTGGGATAAGACCCCAAAACCAGCATAGAAATGCTGCAGCGTTCTTGCTCTTTGGGAAAAGACTGGGCTGATCTTGGCTTTTGGGGGAGTAAGGAGGTTCTATCTACTCTCAAATGGTTATCTTCTAAGGAAAAACTATCATTCATAATTAAATCCCATATATTTTCATGTAATAACTGCATACATTTCAGGACAAATAATAGAGGTTGCTTTAGCTTTTATTTCTACTAAATATAATGTCATTATTCCATGCTATACTGAACGTGTGCTTCTGGATCATTTGGAATGAGGGGGAAAAGATGCAAAATTTTTATGTAAATTAGTTTTGATTTTTAGAAGCTTTCAGTAAGAAACAGAAAAGAAACACAAAATTACCACTTTATTAAAGGATTACAGAGCTAATTTACCTTCCAGGACTATTCTTTTTAGAGTTTGTTATGTTAAATGAAATGTTTGATTTAAAACATTTAGCCACCTACTATCAAATCAACATCATTTTCATAGAAGAAGGTTTTAATGAGGCTGCTGAAGGGAAAAAAACAAAACATGTAAAACAATAATAGATACGGTGTTTATACATGTTTGACCTACACAGAATATACATATATATATATATATATTTCTTTATATCATCTATTATATCTTTTCTATCTTTCTTTAAGAACATGTCAATCCATTTTGAAGTGATATTATCAAACATAACTATTTGGTTAGTATCTTCAGAACTTAGGCTTGCCCATGTCTCTTTTTCCTTACATTGGACTCTGACATATGGATTACATCATAGCATTTCATATTTTATGAGGCCTTTCTTCCCCCACCCAACAGTTTTTACAGGTGACTCCTCATCATCACGCTTCTCCACAGAAACTCTGAGATGAGCTTTGGACACAAGGTTATTAACATAACATTTCAGCAAACATGCAGTATCACAGAATCCCAGAATGTCTGGGGTTGGAAGGGCCCTGGAAAGCTCATCCAGTGCAATCCCCCCATGGAGCAGGAACACCCAGATGAGGTTACACAGGAAGGTGTCCAGGCGGGTTGGAATGTCTGCACAGAAGGAGACTCCACAACCCCCCTGGGCAGCCTGGGCCAGGCTCTGCCACCCTCACCAGGAACAAGTTTCTTCTCAAATTTAAGTGGAACCTCCTGTGTTCCAGCTTGTACCCATTGCCCCTTGTCCTGTCACTGGTTGTCACCAGAAGAGCCTGGCTCCATCCTCCTGACACTCCCCCTTTCCATATTGATCCCCATGAATGAGTCCCCCCTCAGTCTCCTCTTGTCCAGCTCCAGAGCCCCAGCTCCCTCAGCCTTTCCTCACACGGGAGATGCTCCACTCCCTTCAGCATCTTGGTGGCTGCGCTGGACTCTCTGCAGCAGTTCCCTGTCCTGCTGGAACTGAGGGGCCACAACTGGACACAATATTCCAGGTGTGGTCTCCCCAGGGCAGAGCAGAGGGGCAGGAGAACCTCTCTGACCTACTGACCACCCCCTTCTAACCCACCCCAGGTCCCATTGGCTTCCTGGCCACAAGGGCCCAGTGCTGGCTCATGGTCACCCTGCTGTCCCCAGGACCCCCAGGTCCCTTTCCCCTACACTGCTCTCTAATAGGTCAGTAGATTCAAATAATAGGTCAGTAGATTCAAATTAAACTGAGTCTTGTGTTGATATAGAACAGATCTTAATTTTTGTGCAGTTTGGGGCATTTATTCTCTATAGTAGAATTATTACAGAAGAAAAAGAATTAAAATGGTTAAATAACTAAGGAGGGCAGAAGAACTGAGAGATAAGGGAACAGGGGTGTTACATGTGAATGAAAGAAAGTTAAAAAATAAGGGGAGGAGTAGAAAGGGTTTTACCTGGAGTAACTGCAGAGAAGGTGAAGAGAAGCATGAAAAATCTTAGTGTGAGAAGCAAAACACAAGAAAAAGCAAAACAGATGCTAGAAATTATGCACACCAAGTACAAACCACAGACTCAATACTGATTTCACATAATTTGTCATTTACTCACCTCTGTGCACGTGCAGAAAAGCATTCACGGAGCCCCAGGGTAGATAAGCCTGAAAGCTGGTGGAAGGATCAAGGATTTGTACCCATGTCTTGCTGTCTCACCAAGTTCAAAGCGATAATGCTGATATACGTGTTTGAAAGGGGAAAAAGTCAGTCAAAAGAAACCTAATGAAAATTGGGTAGGTCAAACAATTTTTAAACTTAATATGCATTTTAAGAATATATTTCTTTTCCTTATTCATAGGCTCTTGTACCTTGTCCCATTCCAGGGAAGTCACCAATGTTGAGCATAACAGACCTAAGCCTCCAGGTGGTTCCCATCTCCTGGCTCTTTCCCACCTTAATTTAGTACAGAAATTGTATCTATACAAACAGGCACCTCAATTCCCTGTGGCAAAGCTGGATCACAGAAGCCCATTCACGTTATAGCAATTATATTGTCACGAAAAGCCTGAACGCAGCAGCGTTCCTAGCAAAGCATGCAGCATATATTGAGGTCATTAGCTAACAACTACAAAACCATAAGCCATTCAAACCGGTTTATTTACAGTCACATCAGAACAATCAAAGTAAATTTTAGAAGAGCAAATATGCATTTATAAAAATGGTCTATTTATGGTTTTATCTGCCCACACCAGTGGTTTCCCTTCACCAGATTGAGGTTTTCGTGTTTATAATTTTTAAAGTGTCGTCTCAGTTCTCACAGATCAGCTGTTCAGGGATGAACAAAACCAATGAGCTTCAGTTGTTGGTCCCTTCCAACAGCTGCTGAAAGATAGTTGTGCTTTATAAATAGTCTAAATGTGGATTTGCCCACATCCCTCACTAGTTCATATAACCAAGATGAAGAGAACTGACTTTAAATTAATTCTTAGGCTCTGTACTAGGCATGATTGTCACATTTTATGTTAAGTATGATTCTGTACTTCCTTGAAATAGAAGAAATACTTCATGGAATTGCATACATACTCTTTTAAAATCCATATAATTGTGTCCTCCTAAGACAGTAGATGCCTTCTGTTTGACAATATCCTTAAGTAAAAGGATTGCCTGTGCTATGGAGAAACAAAGTACTGTTTTTCCTCTGTTCTAGCATTTCAGACAGCAGTAAGAAGAGTTATAAGCATCCTTTTAAATCACAGTGTGATCTGTGGCTCAGTAAAGTATGGCCTGGCTGGGGGTCTCTGCTGTTCACCCCAACTGTGTTTCTCAAATGCCATCGTCATATTTGGGGGCGTGACAAAAGGAGAATGGAATAATGAAAAAATAAATCCAATAAGGTAGCTTAGGGATACAAAGCACTTGTTAGCAATAGTCCAGGTTTTTATTAATGGCCATACAAAGTAGATGATCAACAGCTTTTCAAAGATCGTAATGTGTTATTTTGGAAACCACACCATTAAAGGACATTTCCAAGCATAAAGGTGAAAGACAAATGAAAGAAAATGGTTTCTGCAAGCATATAGTGCATGAACTGCCCAGTCAGGGCAGCCCCTTTAACAGACTGCCAGGAGTGACCTTAATAGAGCAATAAATCAATACGGCTACTTGGGAGGCTCTGGGGATGAGCAGAACGATCCAGCAGAATGTAAAAGTTATTGAATAACTTAACTCCTTAGAGCCTTCATTAACTGTTCTAATGATTTATCTTAGAAGGGAACCACTTATGAATATAACAGTCTGTAAAAGGGATTGTTTACAGCCTTGAGTGTTCCCAAGTCAAACACGTATAAACTGTAAGATGCAGCAAGAGGCACACCCAGGGTCTCCTGTAAAGCCAGGAGTTCCCTGATTCTTGGCAACCAGCATGGCCAACAACACACAAGGAAGTCTTTGAAATTTGCTACAGCAGAGATGAATTGATTAACTAACTTTTGAAATACATGACAAGGGCTTGAAAAGTGCTAGAACTTCATTAATGCTATCATCAGCTCCCAGGTGTGCTATGGGATCTATGTTAGGGCCCTGGAAAGCTCATCCAGTGCAATCCCCCCATGGAGCAGGAACACCCAGATGAGGTTACACAGGAAGGTGTCCAGGCGGGTTGGAATGTCTGCACAGAAGGAGACTCCACAACCCCCCTGGGCAGCCTGGGCCAGGCTCTGCCACCCTCACCGGGAACAAGTTTCTTCTCATATTTAGGTGGAACCTCCTGTGTTCCAGTTTGTACCCATTGCCCCTTGTCCTGTCACTGGTTGTCACCCAGAAGAGCCTGGCTCCATCCTCCTGACACTCCCCCTTTCCATATTGATCCCCATGAATGAGTCACCCCTCAGTGTCCTCTTGTCCAGCTCCAGAGCCCCAGCTCCCTCAGCCTTTCCTCACACAGGAGATGCTCCACTCCCTTCAGCATCTTTGTTGCCCTATTGTTCATTATTGTTCATTATACATCACAGTGATCATACACCTTATAAAACCTGCCCGATTCCTGCTGCTTAGAACAGAGCTGCAGGCTTGCAGCTGGACTTTCACAGGCAGGTCAGGAAAAGTTCTGTCCAACCACAGAAGAGTTAAAGATTAAAAGAAAAAAAAAAAAAGTAGTGCAGGAAATGAAGGAGAGACCTGAGGAAGGCAGAAATCTCTGCCTTTATTCTGGAACTAGGTTATTTTCCACTAATGCAGAGGTTACCCAGCTGTGGGTTACTATCAATGCCATTCAAGTAGATCAGCTACTGTAGATTCCTTCAGTTTGCAGAGACTCCCTTTTAGAAAACAAACAAACAAACAAACCGAACAATCTGCCACTACAAAAGCAGCATTTTATTCCAAACCTTTAGTCCTGTGCTGTTGCAGGGGTGCTTAAAGCAGGCAGAATCTGACAAAATCACATCTCATAAACTGCGGAACACTGTCGGAAACAACATCAATTAGGGGGTGCAATAGGTGTAGCCAGTGAATTCTGGAGATGTTCTGAGTGAGGAAATTAAGTGAGGCTGCCAGAGGGAAATTACACAAACCTGTCGGATTCGGCTCCAGATTTATGTCTTGAACCAGCGATGCTGCTCCAGCACACGGCACAGCCGGCACTGTGCTCACTCCATTTCATTGAGTGATGTCTCCTCAATGCCCATCTTCCCTATTCTTCTAGCAGAATTGCTTAAATTTACAACTTATTTCCATAACACATCCTTACCTGCCATTTCCTCAAAGAGAAATTAACTTCTACCAGGAATATTACAGAAAACGAGAGAGGAGCTCTCCTTTTCATTTCTTTCCAATAGCTCTTCTTTTTTGTTATGAGTGTTTATTTTCTTTTTATGGGCTTTTTACTATTTTTTTCTGCTATGATTTCTCCAATTTATGTACTAACCAAATACTTTGCAGTAATGGCTTTGTATTAAAAGCAGCATAGAAAGGAAGTTTTCCTACAGATGGCTGTCTATCAGAACACCCATTTGAACAGAGCTTGAAAATACTGTTGTCATATTTGTTATAGTGCAAGGCAGCCGCAGGCACATTATAGTTGCCTTTTCAATCTTTACATTGAAAGGAGGAAAATAATGTATTTCAATGCAGCTATGCTGCAATTACACTTTGAGCATATTGCATTCACATTTGTGTCTCTTATTATCAGCAACAGATCGAATAACAAGGAGGATTTAGGCAAAACCAATAAAATTTATTACAGTGTAGGGTGGGTTGATTGCATATATATATATATATGTGTATATATATATGTATATATATATATATATGACTAGCCACACATATAGATCCAAAAACTACAACAGGCAAAAATCTATGTGTATGAGCTGAAGTAACCTGGAGCAAGGAGGAGAGATGCCAGGATCACACCAGACCTTTCCACGCTAACGGCTTTACTGAACTTTCAGAACCTGTTCCCCTTGTCAGATTTATTCCATATGAGGGGCACTGCTGCTATATTAAAAGGAAATAATCGACAATCGGACAGCCAAGTTTTAAATAGGCATCTGTAGACGTTACCAGACATCTCAGGAACGATGGGCAGAGGAACAGCTAGTGTTCTGATCCAATTTAGGCATATAATTTCTGCCCAGCCCTGTCAAGAGGAAATTTATATAGAAGTATTAAAGAAGATAAGTCTACTACCCAACCCAATGCCTGGGACATTCATGTGCCTGCAGGATTAGCAGACACACACTTATTTTAACCTAGCATCCCTTCACCCCATTTTGGATTTGGGTTCATGCGCTGTGTCCAAACCTACTGTTCCTTCTACACCCCAATCCCTACAGACCAGCCCAATCTCTGATTCTTAGCTTTTAATCACAGCCATGTCATTAAGCCATAAGGTTGTCTGAGCCCACCAGACCCTGCTGGAAATGCTGATTTTCGATGCTGAGCCTCTGCATTTCAGTTGCAGATAACCTGCACAAGACCCCGGCGCAGAGCACGATCACCGCGATCATCGTGATGCTGGTTCTCAGTTTACTGAGCTCCCTTCTGAGCTCTGGATTCACCTGCACTAACGCCGTCAGTAACCCCTACCAGACGTTTTTGGGACCCACCGGAGTCTACACCTGGAATTCCTTATGTGGTGAGTAATGCATCCCATGCTGACCACTTTCTGCCCACCATGTGGATGAACACCATATTATGATAGATTCCAAGATGAAGACATATGTATTTGTAAAAGGAAACACTTGTAAAGGTATTCTGTTCAGCTGATTTTGGTTTTTAACCTGAAAACTATATTTCAAGTACCAGTAAAATCAGATTATTTACTAAAAGCGGCACCATCAATCAGCAGGAGCCCAGATTCACCAGCAGCAAAAACGGAAGTTAAGAAGCCCCGGCAGATGTAGCATCACCTCAAGAATCATTTCATCCACAAGAGCACGAACACGGGGGCACAGTGTTTAGGAGGAGTGAGTCACGGCAAAATTTATTTCCTTCTCCAAAAAGTACTTTCACAAAACGAATCCAGTTTTAATATTCCCTAAGCAGAAAAAAGTGGTAGAGATGTCGAGTTATCAGGGACATGAACCCTGTCAAAAGCTCCCTGGATGGGTGACCCCTCCCTCACCTGGTTGCTCCTAACGCACCTTCCTCCCCTCTTCATCTTGCTGCGGTAATGACTACAGCTCTTGTGTTCAATTAATCTCAAGAGGATTATGTGTTCCTCTAATATGAGGTTTGCACTCGGAAAATTGTCTTTAAGGGCATCTAATTACGGAGTACTTCAGCATTGGCGTCTTGTCCTTCAAACGCTCTGAAGATGCTCAGCTGGTGGAGCATCGTGCCCCCCAGCAAGGTCCTCTCCTGTGAGCTGCCTCTGCCAAAAATCAGAGCTTAGTGGAAAGGGAAACATATAGATAAATGTAGTTTTAATCATACAAGTACAGGTAGGGTTGTGAAACCCACCCCTTTTTCTCCAGCCATGGCTAACACAGCATATAAAGGTAGATGCTATAACAGCTATAAATGCCTTGAAACATGACACAAGAAGCGAGCAAAAGCCTAGGTTAGACAATTATTCAACTTTTGAGACAAGCAGATGATTGTCTCATCACACGAGAATGTTCCCAAGCCCGGCACCCGTTACGCAGCCTGAATCTCTGAGCCTTGACCTGAAACCAAAGGACCATGGGCTTGCCAAAATAAATATTAGTGAGAAAGCAAACCCATGTGTTGACTGATGTTGGTTGCTTTTTACAGCCCTGGAAGTGCTATGACCTGGAAGTCTATTTTACCGTGGGCATATTTGTATGAAAAATCATGCATCATTTGATATGAGTGTATCTTGAAGGTTTCTAATTCTCCTACCAGATGGCCTGAAAGTGTCCTCCTGAAAAAAAAAGTGAACCTGTTTCAGTGGGAACTTGTGCAGGATGGTGTAACTATAGGGGAGGAACAGAAATATTTTCATCAATGTTCAGAGATTATACCTCCATTAGCACTATGAAAATAGAGTTGTAAAAGCACTCTTTACCTAAATGTCAAAGTAACTTCAACTATATTCAGAAACCTATAAGAAAAAGATACAGATCTGATAAGATCTCTCATTTTGGCTCATCCCAGAGTCATTGAATAATTTGTGTCAGAAGGAATGTGAGGTCTCTAAGTCTAAAGTCTTGAGCAAATCTGGGCAAACCCTGAATGCAGACTGGTTTGCTCAAGGTTTTATCTGGTGGTGATATTGCACATCCCATATCAAATAGGCATTCTGCACATCACCCAAGGATTAAATGTGTTATCCACATCAGCCCTAAATTCAGTGAAAAAAATTACATTAAATGCTCTTACCTAAGAATAGCCAGAATCCATTAATTTTAGCAGGAGATATAGTTGCCCATGTCAAAACACTGGCAAAAGGTGGGGCAAAAATTCCTTAAAAGCCCTCATATTCTACTAATGGAAAATGTTAACCTTTGTCCTAGTCCAGGTATTCTAACCAATTTAGGTAGGTTATTTGCAAGTAGCTACAAAAATAGTACCACAGTTTCACTTCTAACATTTGTATTTTTATTTTCTAGGAATCTTCACACTTATAGCCATGATACTTTTTCCTGTGAACATTGAAGGAAATGGCTTGTCTGTAGAATTGGCCCAGGGATGTTTTTCTCTTCTGCAAACAAATACCAAATCTGAACACACTTACGGATATTCATATTGGATCATGCTGCTCATCATTTTTCTGAACATTGCTTCTATCATCATCATATATTTCTATGACCACGCAAGATACTCTAAGAAGAAAGAACAGGAAAGACCCATTGAAAATGCACCAAAAGATGTCATTCTGTTTTAAGGATACCACTGAAGAGAGCGTGGAAAGAAAAACTACTGTTCAATATGGACAATCATGACATTTCATTTCCATTCAAATTGAAGATGTGTGTATAGTTCAATTATTGTGTCTTCGAAGCAATTTAATTTTATCTTTTTGTTAGATGTTAGTGTAATACTTACAAGTTTCCATTGGTAAGCATGCTGCCTAAATGTCTGCGAGCAGATATGGCCCAAAGCGCCCGACACCAGCACCCTTCTGTAGGAATGGACCTCACGCATCTTAGAGCTCTGCTCTTCTCCGGAGGGATCCCTGTGAGAACGCACTCCTAGAATGGTTCCTCCTCCCCATTCCACCCCCACCGCCTTTCCAAGAGCACTTCTGCCCTCTTGCCCACACTGAGCAGAGGGGCTGGTTCCCACCTCCTGCTTTCTGGATTCTTCTGGACCACAGGACAGCCCTGCAGTGGCTGCCCCAACTTTCTGCACGTTGCCCCAACATCAGCACCTATGAACTCATTCCTGCTTCGTCCTTTGGGTCCAAAGCAGAAGATCAGAGACACCTTTTGGGTTGTCTATGTAGTCTGAGATCTCAAGGGGCACAAACTCTGGCAACGGGGAGAAACAGTCACTAAGATGTTTGGGCGTCATTCTGTCCTGCTGTCCTTTCCCTGCTTATGGACCTTCTCCTGCAGGTCCTTGCGGCACTGCCCTGGTGACCACAGGCAGTGAACAGGAGTGTGAGCACTTGGACAAACTCACCTGTGATCAGTCACCTTCACATCAAACCTCCCAGCAGCACAGACCCCGTCCATCCTCCCCTTGCTCGGTGCTTCATCCATGGCTGGGGGGTGGGCAGGGCAGCAGGAGGAAGAAGATGTGCAGAAGACACCATAGGAGCCCAGTATCTGCAAGTTATTAATTTGTAGAACATCAGCAATATCCTGTTTCAGGCTGTTTATAGACCCTTGATTGCTGCCGAAAGCAAACAGCAAAGCTGCACTTTGAGCAGGTGCGGCCACTGCTTTCCCACCTGCTACACCAGACTGTCATTTTATCCCAAGACAAAAGCCAAAGAGCGGGCTTTATTAGGGATGATTTATGACCAGTATCATCCCTATGTCTAGTTTAATTAGTATTTAACATGAACACATAGACACACAACTGTAGAACTGCACAGAAGTGGGGAACTCCCTTCCTGTTCCATCCAAGGGAAAGCGAGCAGAGGAATGTGACCTTGGGACAGATGCCATCGTGCAAAATCACACTTAAAACACATGCCCAGGAGAAGGGCACTGTGCCAAATGGTGGTCAGCATCTTCTGCTCCTTTGCTCCTCACCCCTGCAGCAAGGAGAGCAATTTTACCGCATTGCTTCCCTTTAAAATATTATTTCCATGGTCATATTCAATAGCTGCCCTATGATGCAAGAGATACTCATGTAGGAAAAAAAAAGTCATTTTTTAAGAGGAGATGACAAGATACAAGAGGCAACTTCTCACTATTTAATGTCAAAAAATAAAGTTTCAGGATTAAACTGCCCAATACTTCATGCAGCTGTGCACTTTCTGGAGAGTAGGGCAGGGAAAAATTTAATGAAATATAACAAGGGCGAGTGTAGAGTCTTAAATCTGGGCAGGAACAACCCCAAGTTCCAGTATCAGTTGGGGAATGACCTATTAGAGAGCAGCGTAGGAGAAAGGACCTGGAGGTCCTGGGGGACAGCAGGGTGACCATGAGCCAGCACTGGGCCCTTGTGGCCAGGAAGGCCAATGGTACCTGGGGTGGGTTAGAAGGGGGTGGTCAGTAGGTCAGAGAGGTTCTCCTGCCCCTCTGCTCTGCCCTGGGGAGACCACACCTGGAATATTGTGTCCAGTTGTGGCCCCTCAGTTCCAGCAGGACAGGGAACTGCTGGAGAGAGTCCAGCGCAGCCACCAAGATGCTGAAGGGAGTGGAGCATCTCCCGTGTGAGGAAAGGCTGAGGGAGCTGGGGCTCTGGAGCTGGACAAGAGGAGACTGAGGGGTGACCTCATTAATGTTTACAGATATCTAAAGGGTGAGTGTCAGGAGGATGGAGCCAGGCTCTTCTTGGTGACAACCAATGACAGGACAAGGGGCAATGGGTGCAAACTGGAACACAGGAGGTTCCATTTAAATATGAGGAGAAACTTGTTGGGGGTGAGGGTGGCAGAGCCTGGCCCAGGCTGCCCAGGGGGGTTGTGGAGTCTCCTTCTGTGCAGACATTCCAACCCGCCTGGACACCTTCCTGTGTAACCTCATCTGGGTGTTCCTGCTCCATGGGGGGATTGCACTGGATGAGCTTTTCAGGGCCCTTCAACCCCTGGCATTCTGGGATTCTGTGATTCTTTCCTTAAGCATTTCACTAAAAGGATGATGAGGGCAGAGCAGGGAAAAAAAAAATAAAGGCAGGTTTTGAAGACTTGAGGGTGGCATAGGTCAACAAAATAAGAGATGTTATCTGCTCTTTACTGCTGACAAGAACCATGCCTAGAACTGCTTTTCAGCGCTGTAAACATTGCAGTGAAACCGCCGGAGACTGCGCGCCCGGAGCTACGCTGGCCCAAAGCCAAACAGTTGCCAGTTTTGCTTCGGCTGCAAAAATTTTCACACAGTTTCAGTGTGCATCTGTCACTGTTGTACCCAGCCAGCATCCATCACGCCATACAATTACACTTACAGCAGGCACTCGCAGGGAAATAAAGTCATTATAACAGAATAATCATGGAGGAGCAGCGGCTCCTGCTTTGGAATATGGTGGTTAACTGTTGCTTGGGCATTTCTGTTGCACTAAAGTACAAATTCCCATGGAAGAGCCAGAAATAAGAAAAAAACCCAATATTCCCACTTCTGCGTGCTTGTTTGAACACCTGGCTCTGTTAAAAATCAGTCTGGAGGTCTCAAGGGACCTTATGCTCCCCTGCTGAAAAATGCGGCTGCAAAGCTGGAGGTGTCTAACAAGGCTACCCTAAGGTCCTTAGTCTGAAGGTTTTATTGCAAGTTAAAGACAGGACATTTCTTTTCAAGCTCAAAATGACCATCTCTGCCCTATGCTGTGTACTTTCTGCTTCATGCAACGGTGTTGGCTTGGCAGATGTTGCTGATGGAGGTTTAGCAGGTGACAATGAGGCCGAGGAAGGTGATGGCTCCCACGGTACCGAGTCCCTACAGGGATGAGCTTGATAGGGGTAGGAATTGGGAGAAGTGGGCAATGCAAAAGGGAGAAAGCACTAAATTCTTCCAAATTTTTCTCCCTGTGCTTCCTCAAAAATGCCACGACAGCCCTGGAAAGTGGTAGCAAAGTGCTGTGTGCCCTGGGGATTGTTACGTGTTATAATAAGGCCATAAAAGGGTCAGTTATCAGCTAAGTGCCTGGATTTGGAAGCATCTAGTCCAAGTTAAACGGCAAATGATGAGAGTTCTGGAATTACCCTGTATCCCAAGAACAGGGTTTCCAGAAGCCATCCAGGACAGGGATCCCTGGCAGGCAAATACTGTGGATGAATAAAAATATCCAAACTGTTCAGGTATTTGTTTGCTCAATCAAAATCTCAGTGAGAAGGGATTGTACAGCTGTGTTACAGCCACTTCTACCAGAGGAAGAGAAAAAGAGAAAGGAAAAAATTAAGGATGCAACATAATCCAACGTTGTATTTAGCTTTTAAGATATCAAAAAGGAATTGGTCTGGCTCTTGCCAACCAGACAGCCTTTGAAATGAATGGAGCTGTGTGCAGTACACTTATCCTCTTAATGAGGACAAATTCTGGCAGTTTACCCTTAGGTAAAGAGGAAAAAAGCTTGCACTGTCAGCTTGATGCACTCTTGAAAGAAAAATCAAGCTCCCATCTTATCTAAACCCGGGGTAATTTTACACATTCATCACTTGCCAGCAGTTGCAGCATGTTGCTTCTCACCAGGAGCTGTGTCTGATCAGATCAAGGGAAGGATCCAGCAGATATTGCCAGGAGTTCAGCAGGTGGAGACGAACAGGAGGAGGATTATCCAGCAAGGCAGGCAGTGGGTCCCCTATGTGACCCTTCTGATGGGCATAAAATGGCTCTTTTCCTTCATTTTTCTCCCCAAGGAGAAATCCAAGGCAGCCCCTTGCTCCCAGCCCACAATGACCTATCCATAATGGTTGCTTCAACTAAATAAGCGACTTATTTTGCTCTGGCTAAATAAGCCACTTGGTTGCTTCTACTAAAGTGGTCATAATTGAAATATCTAACAGATTTTTTAAAATCATGTACAACATTATTTGGCAATACATTCCTCTGCTCCTATTGATGTGATATCTATTTTAGCTTTATGATTCACTCAAAAAGTTTCCCTCTGGATAAAAGTTCCACCAAATTCAACAACTGTAAAAACGCTGAATAAAGGCAGCTTTTTCTTTGAAAACAGAGAAGATCCTCAATGCCTGGTAAATTACCAGTTACCTTAATGTTTAGCAGCAGCTGGAAACATTTAATAAGACACATTGCAAACCTCACAGCAGGCAAACGCAATAATTTTTGGTGTAGGCATATCTACTTGACAGCTCGGCAGAAGCTAGTTAGCTGCACAATTACAGAAAGAAAGAGCCAGCGCAGCTTTGCTGTTACCCACAGGCAAAGAGACTCAGTCAATAAAACCAATCCCCGTCCCCCAGGAACTATTCTGCTAAAGAGTCATCCGGCTCCTGCTATTTAAAAATCTCTGCTGGTAGGAGAACTGCCAGAATTAACAATCGATGTTCTAAATCGAGCTCAGTATCACCGGCGCAATCATGGTTTTTGTTATAGGAGCATCAGAGAATTAAAAATATGCAGCCCCGTGGCAGGTTTGGATGGTGGGTGAAAGGCAGGAGAACCTGCAACCAGGATCACCATGGGACGGGGGGGCAGTGTCCCCCACCCCGTGACAGTAGCTTTTGTCATGGCAACTGAGTACAAAACGCACAAGTGCAGCTTTTTCTCTGAGCATCCTTTAAGCAAGACAGCTACTCAATCATAATGCAGCTCAAGGGATTTTTGGCATGAAAACAGGAGAGTTTTAGACCGGCACACACGTGAGCATTTTATTCTCATGGTAAGACAGACCCATGTTGTACCAGGTTTCCAATATTCACTGACTTTACAGCTGGATGTTTTAGAACTCAAGTACCTTCTCTCTACACGAGCAGATTCCTGTCTGCCATAAAGCTATGTTGCATAAAATTGTGCTGTCTGTTTTGTCACAAACTAGGAAAAAATCAGAGATATGATGCACGCTGGGAAAGCAGAGAGAAAAAAGCAGAGATACGATGCAAACTGGGAAAGCACACCTTTGCAAAGTGCCCATCAACAGCTCCTCCCGCCCTTCCCCTTCTCACCTGCTAAAGCCTTTGCTTTAAAACCATGACTTAGTTTTAACAAGCTCAGCTGCCAACATGGGAAATAATAGACTCATAGCATTATTTCAGTTAGAAGAGACTCTTAAGACCATTGAGTCAAACCATAACCTAACTCAGGCCCTAATCCATGTCCCTAAGAGCCTCAACTATACATCTTTTAGACACCTCCAGGTGTCAGGCTGAGCTAAGACATGGGGTTCTTAGGTAATGAATTTCAAGAATTTTAGCACTGCTGGTGAAACACACCTTACTGCTGCTCCAGTATGAGTAACTGAGCCTCCAGAAGTCAAAAAGTCAAAGTTTCCCCCTTTCTGGAGAGGGCCAAGTCCCACACGGAGCACAGATCAATGGGTGATGGCCAAAGCTTCATGCATGAGAAGCTCTAGTACTTTGTCAAAATGCCACCCTGAGCATCTACAACTTTTATGATGTATCTTTTGTCCCACACTTGGAACACGGTTTCATCAGGATGTTTTTCCAGCAGCATTTCCATCAGAAAAATACTTCTCAATGCCCTTGAAGAGCACCTTGAAGAACATGGGCATGGGACACACGCTGCAGAAAAGTCCTAAAAGAACATCCATCTAAGAAAAAATACTGCAAGGACAGAAACAGATCTTTTATCCTCAGTTAAGTGTCCCCTTCCTGGATAATTTTTATCAGTGCTTCTCATTCGGTCTTCAAAAGATCGGGCACACGCTAATAGTCATTTTTCAGGCATCATCCCATCTCCCTCCTGTCTACTCATCTTTTAAAAACAATCTAGGTAAGAACTGCAATGGTGTTCAATGAGGATCTCTTTGGATATTTTTGGAGAGGTTATTGTGGATGGAAACCTTCCCAAAATGAGCTTAGATGAGTGTCAAAACTTAGTTTGAAGAGAAAAAGTCTGCTTATAAAAGACACGCACACACACCAGGGCTCTCTGCTAGATCACAGCCTGCTCTTCCTTTTTTAATATCAAATCTTGAACATTTTGACCAGCTTAAAACTCAGCTTTCTATGCAACAGGATATAGGTGTTGGTGATAAATATTTCTGTATTTAATCCTGATGCCATCAGTTCTCAGGGCAATGAACTCCAGGCTTCTGCTGCTGGAGGAGCAGTTACCTGCAGTGGTCAAACCACATCAAAATCACCTCTTGCAAGAAAAAGAACTGAAAAATAAGGAAATCAAATCCCACAAACCAGCATTCCCTGCAGTAATTCAGGACATTGAGTTATCCTGCCCTGCTCAGCCCGTTGGGTCAAACAGCTGGTTCTGCATCTGGGCCTTGGAAGAGGCTTTTGCTGGAAAATAGGGAGGATGCTCCGAGCTGCTCATTAACCACTTTCCTCCTGGTTATTCGCCTCGGGAACCATCAGAGGGCAGCAGCCCCCTTCCCAGCCTTGCCTGGGCTGCTTGCTTTCCTTTTCTGTTCTGTTTTCCTTCGAAGGGGAGAGTAAAAAAGAGAGGGAGGGAAAGAGAACTGTCTTAACTACACATGCAAAGACAATACTATATTTCACCTTCTTCTCTGAGACACAAAACCAAACAGAAACAAAAAGGCACAACACCAAAACCAAACAAACAACACAGAAACAACAAACCAAAAATCACAAAAAGCATTACCTAATCTGCACATTAATTTTAAGTGCTCTAATCAACACACCAACTCTATGGGCATCCGGGAAATGAGCACGAGAGGTACAGCACGGAGAGGTGGGTTGCTTGGGCATCCACTGGAAAAGTCTTTATTGGTTTGTTCCCAACATGAGGAGAGATAAATTGCCAAAAAAACAACAATAAACCCCCCAACCCCCTCAAAATCAACAACAAACCCCAAACACACACAAGAAAACCCCAAGGCAAGAGTAGAAGATGTTCAAAGCCACTTTAACCAAACCTGCTGGTGTGGACACTAAAGAGCTACTGAAGTTATCAATTAATAATGATTAGAAATACAGACTCAGAGAGAAAACGGGGTTTTATACACTCCCAGTCTTCAGAGCAAGGGTAGAAACGCTGTGTTTTGCAAAGGTTACCAAGACAACCTTCACTTGTATTTCTTGATCAATAGGGTATGAGCGAAAACATTGTCCCAAATAAGAATAAATCAGTATGGCTCAAAATTATTTTCCAAATATAGTCAATTATTTCCCAGATACAGGAAAGAGAGAATACATCCCTGACAATGGGCTGGGTGCGTTCTCCCATTCTTCACCCAAGACTTTAAAGAAAAGGAAGACAAACCCTCTTTCTGTGTCAAAAGCTGGTACGTTTAACCTGATCACCAACTGCATACACAATGGAAGCAGGTTTTGCAGCTTCAAATATGCTCTGACACTAAAAATATTTGTCATAGACGTGCAGTAAGTATTTTGGAATGGATATTGCCAATTTTTGCACTCCAGATTTCTATAAGATGAAAGAAACTGATTGAGAAAAAAAATCCTAGGAAAACACAGGGTGATTGTGGAGATTAATGGCACTCTAAGTACTATTTGTCCTCTAAATCTACAAAATAAAGCCTCTGAAAAACCATCAGACAGAGAATATTAGTATATTCAGATTTAAGCTTCTAGGGCAAAGAGCAATTCTACAAGTCAGCAGTGCAGAAGAAAGTTGTGTGCAATTAAAAGTGAACTTCAGTCAACAACAAACGTCAATGTAGGAAGATAGAGGTGCACACTGGAGTTGTTTTACTCTGCCATTTGTATGCATTTTTAAGTACTATAGTATTGTTTTCCAACAGAGAAATGTCTGCTTTTCTTAGAAAGTGATTAAAAAAAAATAATCAAAGTTTAATTTTCAACATTTTAAAAATGTTCTAAAACTGTCCCAAAATAAGAGATCACTGGTTGGAACCATCACCAGCACTTGTCCTCCGGTCTTTGGTTTGGTTAAGCAGGTGATCAAGAATTAAAGTCATATACTTTTCCTTGTTTCCAAGTTTTCTGATGATCTCTGAGATTCATCTGATGATTTTTTCCTTGTGATTATCTCTGCTGTATGTATATAATTCTGATGTCATGCATTAATGCTTGCATAATATCATATAAAGGAACAATTTACCCTAGAACACACTACTTGAGGAAATTCTTCATGACAACCTTGATATATTTAAAGAAGATGGATTAAACTCCATTACATTTACATTTTCCCTATTCAAATAATTTTTTAAAAACCTAACAAACAAACAAAAAAAACCCCGTTTGTTTTCACATGTTAAGGATCAGATTCATCTCCTTTTTCTCCCATCTGCTAAATTGGAATATTTGAGAAGAAAAGCGTCCTTCAATGTAGAGAAACCAAAGTGATGGGAAACGCCCACGGACTTCTACAGAAAAGGGCAAATACATCAATGTGCTGGTGCTCAGTTTGTCTACAGCCCAAGGAAGCTGTCAGTGCTAATAAGCCACTGGAAGATGGATGATATACTAATTATAGGAACTTCAAAGAAAATCACTAATTATAATAAAACTACAGCTTGATTTCCTAAGGACTTTGGGTTTCAGTCTAGACATCTGCCTATGCTGTATATATAGCATTTCTGGCCTCATTACTGAATCTCAGGATTTAATATATGAGAAGCCATGGCAAGGATAAAGGGAAAAAAAGGCATTTCATGTAAAGTGCCAAGAAATTATGGGTTCATATTCAGTCACCTGAAGAAAATCAGCAAATCTAGTGAATTCTTTTATTGCACCATTGCCAAATGCTTTAACAGAAAGTGCTTTAACAGCAGCTTTTGGCAGCAACTTCCCAGCTAGAATAGTCAATAACCAGGAAAACAGGCAAACTTCAAAGAGAAGAGGCAGCAGGACAGTAGAGTCAACAAGGCCAATGCAGAATTATGTGATTTACACTACAGGAAGTGTTTCCTAAAATGGTACCTAGAAGAACATGTGAGTTTATATTTAGATGCTCTCTGCTGAGCTTGGAATTCTGTTATCTGGAGTTTTCCTTGCACCTCACCATGAAAAACACTGCAATATATTAATAAAACGAAGCCATGTCCCAGGGCCAGCCCCCAAGTTTGGGAGAAGCCTTGAGCCATCACATTAGATGATCCACAAAACTGCAAATAAATTCTGTGAACATAAATGCACAATAGGCAACTCACAGGATCAGCAGCACAATAAAGTAAACTGTGCACCTCGTTATACTTGTGTTCATACTAACAAAGATCACATTGTCCAGATTTTATGGAATCTTCCTAGATTTCCAAGAAGATTTTACAAGGTTTCCCAGCTCAGACTTTTAAGGAAGTCACATAGCTCTGGCATAAGGGAGGGTCTGGCCCTGATAACATATGTAAGGCAGGAAACCTATGGTGGGAGTTAGCGATCGGATCTTGCAATGGATGGAAGTCACCGTTACTGTTCCACAGGGACATGTGCTGTTCGGAATAGGAACATACTGATGGGAGAACTGATGCGTACTTGAAAAGTGTCCCTGTTCACATTTGAAATTCTATACATTGAGCTGACTCAGACTGAGACACGATGATTTTTTAGCTCGGTGCTCATCAGCTCTCAGAAAAGCTAATCAAGTGTTGGGCACAGAAATAAAGACTAATAAAGGAAAAGACCAGAGATGACAGTATAATCCAAAGCATTCAGAGGTGTGATGAAGACAGCTGAAGGATTGCACAGGGAAGCTTGTTGAACCCAACATAGCAGGAGATGGAAGGTAAATCAGGATCTAATTATCCACAAAGAGTCAGTGTTGTCTTACAGGACTAACACAACTTTAAAACTCCAACACATACACACCTCTAATTAGCATCTATGCAGACGTTAGCATGTATCTTTTTGTTCTTCTTTTAAAACAAATAAAAAATCCTATTCAAAGTAAAGGCAAGTAGATAACACATGCAAATTATTGGTCTATGTACGCTATTATTCTGTGCAATAAAGACTACAACCTGCACTGGAGCAAATCAAGATCTTCCTGTCAACACATAAGGTAAAAGTAATAAAATGACAACTTAAAATTTGTTACCAAGGCAATAGATGAACTTTTCCAAGATTCCATTATCCCCCCCCCAAAAAAAAAAACCCACAACTGAACAAACAGAAGAGCTGGCACGGCACACGGATGGTGCGCACGGAGCCGGTGAGCATCTCTCATGGTACCTGTCCACATAGGAACCTCCCACCACCGTATCATCTCTAACTTGGCAGCAGCTCAATTAATCACTTGCCAGCATTTTAAACTGCCTTTTCAAGCCTCTTCCTAAACCTTAATGTGACTTTTAATTCTTTCCAGCAGAAGCACATCGCAGCACAGTGATCGAAAACGTCCTTTCCCAGAGGGTGAGCTGCTCTATCTGTATAGGGAACAACAGTTCTGCTGGATTTATGCAAAATAGAAAATAATCAAGAACGGGAACTTTGAATCAAGTTTTGAACAATTTAACATGACAATAATGGAGATCTTTTCATGTTTATCCTGGAAGGGGAAACTGATGGGGATTAAAATATCCTCATGAATCTCAACTTCCTTTCCCCACCTCCATGTAAAGAGAAGGTAACATGGATTAGAGAGCACCAAGGGCAACTTTGGAATCAACCATCAAGTTCTATGGACACTTTTGCATCTTTTGGAAGAAGCAAACAAAAATAAAAACAAATCCAAGCATACCTACGTTGACCTAATCAAACGATACTGATAATCAAGCAGCTTTGCATACACATCTCATCAAATTGTTCCTGCAATACTGATAAACTGCTGAATAAAAAAGAACAAGTGTTTAACTACAGCAATTAATATGAGTTATAGCAGTGCCGTCCTTGAAAACCTGTAAGCAAAATTATAAGCATTGAAAATTAACCATAGACAATATCTTCACTAATACTTATATCTAACTGACTATTATCAGAGCTAGATATCTGTCACACTATAAATATTTTGGGACTATCCCAAAAGACCCATTTATTTAGAAGATCACAGCATGGCCATTCTCAGAAATGATACACAATGAAGATCAGATGTGCTCATGAAGGTCTTACAATAAATCGTGAATGCATCACATCTCTGGAAGGGCTGGGCAGGAGACATTTGCAGACACTTTTATTGGGTTGTCTTCCCCATCCCTTCCCTCTTCACAAGAGAAACAAACAACAAATCCCCTCTATTTCTTAATTTCTCAACTTGATCTTTTTTCTACAGCTCAGTCATGAAAACATATTCAATGCAGCATGATGAAACCAATACACAGACTGCATTTGTCAGTCATTTTTCCCCTCTCCATTTTGAAGTAACCTTTGCCTTTTTTTTTTTGACAGGACTGAAATGCGAGCAATGCCACAGCCATTGTTACATGACCGTAACAGGAAAAAAGACAATGTATTGCCACAGAACTGTTATGGACTGGAGTTGGACTTGATGATCTCTGAGGTCTTTTCCAACCCACTCGATTCTGTGATACTAAATTCTTGACCTGTTATGGTTGTAAAACAAAACACACTTCAGTGCTGAGCGAGCAAGACTGAAACCTGCCTATCTCCTTTCTCAGCAGAGATGACTCACAGTTTTAAGAAGCAAATCTCCATTTCCCGGTCGGTGGCTAAATCTGGAACCTCACAAACACCCCGAATTGGAGAATTTAAGATAAGGGCTCAATTTTCTTTCAGTTTTGCACGTGTGTGATCTCTACCCTTTGGGGTGTGGTGATGTCTTTGCTTTTAAGCCTAAATCAGAGATGAAGAGCTTGTGGTTCAGGCTGTGGTCAAGGTCTGGGAAATGCAGGGACCACAGATGTGATCACTGTTCTGCCACCTGGTGCAAAACTTCCAGGGCTAAGATGGCAGATTTTAAGCCTATGGTCCTGAATTTATCAACATTATAGCCATAGGAATTCACCTCTATTTTCAAACAAGCAGTTTAGGTGCTCAGTTTACAGACCATGGTCTCTTTGGAGAACTGGAATTGTTCTGTAAGTAGGTGTAACATCTTCCACAGGCTTTGAACTCCATGGAAAGCTGCAGGTCCTGTTCTTACCCATCCCTCATCACACTGCACCCAGCTACCTTCCAGTATATATGACATAATACTTTAGCCTTTGTGATGTAAAATAAAAAGCCCTGATATTATCTACAGAAAATGTCAATGGCTTGTTTCCTGACTCCACGTTTTGTGGAAAAGCAGCTCCAAGGGACATGGAGCAGCTGGACTGCAACCTCCCCACCAGCGTTTTCATGGGATGTTTTACCAGCAAGCTGGAAGTAAGAAAAAAACCCACAAACATACAACTCTTAAGAACAAACCCATGTATTGATCAGATTTAACACTCTGTCTGCAGGGAGGGAACAACAGCAAAAGGGACTAAACAAAGAGAGTCATGATATATACTGCAGGTTATATGTTAGCTTTGATGCTACTGTCAAATCCCCAACCAGCAAAGGGGAATAAACAAAACACACACAAAACCAGAAACCACACTGACTTATCCACAAGAATAAACTTGCTGCTGGCTGTGGATGACTATTAAGGTCAGAGCAACTTGGTACAACACCTCTCAAGTAGCAGTTTCTAGTTTATAAGTAAGGTTTCTCAGCCCATAAAGTGCTGTTTTCCAAGCACAGCATATAGCTGTAAAGGTAGAGAAGAAGAAAATGGACAACCCATATTCATCCATCTTCATCTGTCTTTCAAGAATATGAGAAGATAAGTTTGGCCCCATGTCACAGCACTGGCCTTTGCTCACCAATACCATCTTGGTAGTTACTCATCACCATCTCCCCCTTCATTCTGCTTCCCTCAGTCCTGGCCTCATAAGTTGAGACACGCTTGAGTGACCACGGTTCCCAGATTTTGAAATAAGGTTGGTTTATTTTTCCAACAATTCACTAGAAATGAAATTTTGCATGAGAAGAAAACACACACACAAAGGGATATAATTCAAAGAAATATTTAATGGACACATCAGTTAAGTTTTAAATGCTGTGTGCAGTCGCTTCTGTTACAAATATCACAGTGCTCCCTGCAGATCAAAACTGTTGCACAGTATATTGGATTTTAATAGTACCTCTAGGTTTAATATGAGATAATGAATGAAACATGCCCACAGATGTTCAAGTGTCCTGCGAGCAAGTGTGCATTCAAGTTATTTCATTGCAGACAGAGGGTGACTAATGTTAATCTGGAAATAATTTCCACTGTTGAAAGCAAAGAAAAAGGAGGTTACTGAAAAGGATCTGTAGCTTCTGATTAATTCTTGGGTGACTATTCAGACCTTTTTTTTATGAAACCCAAGCTGAAAACACTTTTAGGCAGCTTATTGCAAAGCAGCACAGCTAGCACAGGTAAAGCTGGTAGGAGGCTATAAGTTATAAGAGAGTATCAAAGTCCTCAGTCAAAGAGGAGTGCAGCAGGTACATGGAGTCAGTATAAGAAAGGAGCTGAACAGGGTAGCATCTTCTGCTTTCCCTCTAAATATTTTTAAAAGAGAGTCAGGGAACAGACTATTGACCTTTTCTGTAGATAATACTCTTATTTCTCTTTAGAGAAAAGAGGATGGCATCACTTATTTCAAGAAATGTTCCCTGGCATGGACTTGCAAGAATAAACCCCAGAGTTTTATTTCAACATTTATATTGATTTATTACAGGTGTCCAAAATAATTTCGAGAGCAAATTTTTCTCTAGGAAGCTAGCAAGCCTGCCCTCTTTCACATATACACCATTATCTAGTAGTTCTGAAAAGCAAAGCTGTCTTATGTATAGACAAACATACAGTGTGTATGTGGACTATTGTCCAAGATTAATTTCAAGACTAAATATATTCATCTGAAAGTCATAAAGCATGTCAAAGGAGGATTCAGTCTGAGGTTTTCCTCTCTTATAAATCTCAGCAGCTGTAGCTACTTGTTAACATACATTAAGACCAAGAGCACTCTCGTTCTCATCTGTGAAACAGCTTGAAGCCCATGGATGGTTTGATTTCCCCAGGTTGAAAGAAAAGATCCCTCTGATCTGATAGTGTAGTGGAACTGATTTAATTACGGCTAAAAAAAAAACAAAACCACAACACATTTTCAACATTTATGAGTTAGATTTCACAGCACACCAAACTAAGACATATATAAATGTGGGACATATCTACAGATATACTTAAACATGCTGAGATGGTGCAGCAAGTGCTGCTTTTGTCCAGGGGTTGTCTCCTTGCCCCAGTGGCAGGTGATTTGCTGATCAACAATGGGGAATTTGCCTGCAGGGATGCTGCTTCCTCCAAATCCCTTTTAGAGGAAGATATTGAAACCGGTACATTCCTTAATTGAAATGGCAGGCAAGTCTTATGTTGAAAGTCTAACAAATAAAAGGACTCAATTTGTCAGTGTCAGGATAGGGCAGTGATCTTCTTTCCCCTTTGAGCAGCAAAAACCTTCCGGCACCTAATGGTGCCCAAGACATGATCAGATGGAAAGAGTCTCTCAATCAAAACAAGATCCACTTGTGGAAATAAAAAAAATGGGTTTAGGCCAAGATGTGGCAAATTCAATATGAAAAATATTACGGGCAGTATTAAATATTTCCAACAGGCTTATGAACTAGTAAATGGTGTACAACAAAAGAGTTTGGTTTTCATTCCGGTTTTCCCACTATTCCAAGTTCTAGACTCGTAAGCCTTACAATGTGCTTATTCTGCCTCACAATGTTTCCTGTTTCATTTCTCACATATCCAGCTTCTCTGCAAATCTAAACACCTGGACTTTGAATTAACCTACAGCGGATTGCCATTAGACCCTGTTTTTTTCCCTGGCTTATCTTTGGGACAGACTTTCTGTTCTATTCAGAGTATATTGATCCTCTATCAGCTGTGTGACTGCCTTGCTCTGATTGCACAGCCAGCTCAAGGAAGCTGCAAAAAATGCTTCAGGACAGATTGATATATGGGGTTGTCATATGCGGGGACAGGAGCAGGACTCAATGATCATTGTGGGTCCCTTTGAACTCAGGACACACTATGATTCTGTGACTCCCAAAATCCTTAATTCTGACAGCATTCTTAAATGGAGAGGAAGGTTAACCACACCAAACTACAGGGATAATCAGATAAACTGGGGGTGGAGGTGTTTAGACATCTAGTACAGAAGTGATAGAGCTGAGTGCTGGTGTTCATCTGTCAGTTCTGAAGCTTCCACAGAAACATGGGGTTGTCTTCACAAGATCCACACCTGTCCCCCACCTAAAGGAAACCCAGTTTAGCTACCCTCCTCTCTCTCCCTCTCACAGCTACATGCTCTGCCCTCCTCTGATGAAGAATTTGTTGAGGTTTCCCCAGCCAGAAATGGAGATGACATTAAGTGTTCCCTTTGCCAACCCTGCATCAACATGGCAGTGAGGTTCTCCCAGGCCTGGTGCTGCCAAGTTGCTTTTCATGACAGGCAAGAGGAGAGAGTTTGAATCCCTTCAGCAGAAGCAGCAATTAAACCTAATACAGGTCTGCCACTTCTCACCTCCTGAAAGGATGAACTGATTCCTGCTGGTTTGGCCTCATTTCAAGCAGTGTGGAAGCACTGCCAGGCTTCAATCGCACCTCCAGCTGCGAGCTCAACGTGCCTGCAGGCACCATCATAGGCCTGGACTAATACTCATCTTTGTCCACAGGGCTTTGCTGCTGGGTTCAAAGCCCACCCTGGCCATGCTGGGTTCATGGAGTTCAGTGTCTGCCAAGGGTTTCTGATCTCCGCTGGAGGTTGTTGTGCCTCGAGCTTGGGCACTGTTTGATCAGATCACAAGCCATGTCCTCGCAATATGACTTATTTTACATTCCAGTCAACTGAAGAGCACTCAGGTTTCTTGTGTGAATCGTAGAAACTGAACAGTTGGCTTTTACAAGCCCATTGTTGCATTTTATACCTTTTTTTTATGGTTCCTATATATGGGCATGGAGAAATAAGGAGAACTCCAGCTGATTTTCCCATCCTGGATTCCTCGTTAACAGATATTAAATCTACTTCAGTACTATTATAAAAATTGACTCAGAATAGTTTGTCTAAAGTGCATGGATGAGCGTTACAAACAAAAACCTCACACAATTCATCAGCTAAGCTGTCTGCTGAAATGAGGAACAAAACTTACATGGTTCATATCAAACAACAGAATATTAAAAGCGCTCAGGAGGACACTGGTACTGTTAGAAAAGCCTCACTAGATGTCCAAGTCACCTTGGCCATAACCCCCAGAGGAATCGAATGCCTCTGAAAATCATCCACACACTTTTGAAGGGATAAAAGGGCTCTTGCATTGACCCCAAGAGCCACGGTGTACTTTGGAGTAGCTCTTCAGAGAGCAGACTCATTTTAGGGCAGGGGGATTGGACTAGATGATCTTCTGAGGTCCCTTCCAATCCCAAACATACTGTGATACTGTGATAGGGCAGCATAATGAAGCAATATCACCTGGGCCAGTGCCCTCATATGTTGAAGACTTCAGAATAGCCGTGACTAAATACTGTACAGACAGCCTCCAGTGTGCTTGAAAAGATACAATAAAGAATTTACCAATGGACACATGATTCAGGTAAATGCTAAAGAACTCGGAAAGAGAATTTAAAGTGCTCTTCTTCTCTAGTGCCTACGGGATCCTCCAATGAACACAATAGCGTGAAACGAAGAATAAAGAAATAGCAAAGGTCACTGGGGTCTATGGAAGGGGTGAAAGAGCACAGGAAATTATGAAAGGGAGCAGAAGCACGGAGGAATGCACAAGAGCCGCGGATCATCGCAGTCAGCACTGCCCGGCAGAGCTCTGCAAACACTGCATTAAGTATTTTAACTATGCACCGCCAGGGGCTGTCACGAGGAGTTGAAGTTTCATTAACCCACAGGCTGTATTTTTTTCTTTAGAAGTCTTCATTTCTTTTTTACTACACTGCCCTAAACTCACCAGTCAGCCTTAAAACAAAGAAGCCTGCAATGAAATCATGGTCTGATAGGAAACTGAAGCTTCTCTGCAAGTAATGCGAAGCTGTATTTTGTGCAGCCCTCTTGTTACCCCCCTTAACCTGCTGCGCACACCTTCGGTCCACCCACGAATGAGAAAGTTCACCTGACATCTGCAGTCAGTGTTTGCTGCTCACAAAACCAGCACGGCACTTATATGTAGAAAAACAACTTGTTTTTCTCACCAGCCCAGGATACGGCCTCCTTTTCATAATGCTCCATCATGCTTCGAGTTGCTTTATGTCAGAGTGAGAGGGAAGAAAAAACACACAGAACACAAAATATGAAATAAATCCAATAACATTATTGAACACTCATTCTCTCTCTTGGACCTTTCCCTTCAAGGGCCTCAATTTCTTGATCTCAGAGAAAGCTCCTGGATTGCAAAGGGGTAACTCTTTGAATTGCAATTCTCCAGCCAACTACATTATTTTATTTCTTTCTAAAAGTATTCAGGCTTTGCAGTTTTGAGTTTGCCTGTGGTCTTTGTTTAATTTCTCCACTGTAAATCAATACAAGTGCTCACTGTTTCAGTGTCCTCCCACGGGCTTTTGAATTCTCACTGGGAGAAACTGGCAAACCAGGCTCCATGTCCTAAACCAGAACCATGTTAGAAAACCAGCCTCAAAGACCAGGCTTATTTTTGGAGTTAAAAAAAACCCAAACAAACAAACAACCCAAACCTCAACCCACAGATGAGGAGAAATACCATGACTGGGACATGCACATAAACAAATATGCAGTTTGTTTGCATTATTACCCATTATTCAGCCTTGGGCTTAGGCCCTTGTTTTGTTTGTGCAGATAACACACTGATTTGACTTTCTGTACATAATACCTTTGCTTGGAGTTGGAGCCAAATCACCACAAACACAAACTTCATTAATGCAAATAGCTTGAAAAAACCCTTTGTACTGCTAAAGAGATCTGCTTGGGTGACAAGCACTTTCCCCAACAAGCAGGTTCAAATGACTTAATCCAGGTACACAAATAGCTCATTTCAAATCCAGAGGGATTCACACTCTGTGTAAACCCTGTAAGGTGCCTGCTGTCCATAAATAAAACTCCATGTGGAAAATTTATGTTGTTTTGTTCTCCAGGCAGGAAGGAAACCTGGGTCAAGACTTTCTGTTACACTCAGGTTTGGTCTGCATATTGATGCATTTAATTCCCACAGGCAAAGCATCACATCCATAGGCAGGCAGCACCACAGCCTGTGCTTGGACAACATGAGTATTTGAAGTGATTTTGTATTTTACATCGTTCCATCTTCATTTAGGCACCACAGTATGGTCTTTATTGGTGTTTGTGTCTCAGCTGTTAGGTGTCCAGCACTGCCGGTTAAAGTTTGCCATTTGTTCAGTTAAAAAAAATTATATATATATATAGACTGGAAAGCTTCCAAGAGCTGTAACTGAATTTCAGTCATTTGAAGTTAAACACCAGAGTCATTGTAACCAGGACGTTTCTGAGTGTTTTCTTAATGGAAAAAAATGGCCCCACTGCAAACCCTTTAGAAAGAAATCCAACCATAGTCCTGCATGGTAAATCTCTCCAACTGCATTCATTTAAGGTACAATTACAAATATTTGGTAGCAGGAGTAGCAGCACTAAGTGCATATTATATACAAAGTGGTTGTGTTTGGGTTTGTTGGGTTGGTTGGGTTGGTTATTTTTAATTAAACTATCTCTGAAGCTCTCCCCAAGTATTTATTTCAAGGACTCAGATATGCAGTGCTTGCTGTATGAATATATTACAGCAAAAGGAAGAGGCAGAGCAGGTTTGTACCATTCGGAAGCTGATGAACATCTTATTTCCCCGTGAAAAGCAACACACAAACAGGACTCACTGGTGTCTGGTTAACAGTGCCTCTATGAAAAGAAACTGAGCATATTAGGAGAGTGTGAGGCTCGTTTCTGATCAATTTAATAAGACCCCCGCTATTGTGAGCAAAATTAATTCTTTCCATTCTATTATTCCAGCGTTGCTTTTAATATTAGAAAATGGAAGCAAATAGAGAAATAGTTGTGAAAAAGCAAGACAGAGCATGCAAGCTTGCTGTATGAAGGAATAGTGTTAAAAATAGATTTCTAAACAGATAAGGTTGTTCCTCTGACCTCTAGTGACCTCAGCGAGGTACTAATTACTGGGCTGCTAATACCTTTAAACTAAAAAAAAAGTGTTAATTCAGCCTGGCAAAAGATTACATAAGAAAAGGGTTGGGTGGGGGGAAATATGCCACTACCCTTCTGTTGACAATATTGTTTCATTTGCAAACTGAGTTTTTTAATATTAAAGTTCTAAAACCAGGTGTCAAGCAGCTTTCCTTTGTAAGATTCACAACTTCAGCTGACACCTGGAATGAAACAACCCTGACTACCCAGGTACCGCACTAGAAGCGAACAGAACTATAAAGTTTATTTGATCCCAAGCTCTAATGTGACATTCATCGTACAATAGACAATCCTGGCAGATGGGGATTTCTGAGTGCAACTGCAAGCCAAAACAAATTGCTTGTGGGTCAGATACAAGACAGCAAGTCAAGGCATTTTTGACACAAAACTGAAAAGCTCATAAACGACTTTATAGAGCGACGGCATTGTATTTTCTCTCCTGCATGTGCTGATGGGCCAGAGAGGATCAAGTCTTAGATCTTCATGCTGTTCAGACCGTTATTTTCTCTGCTAGTAAGTTATTAACTCAAATGCTTTGCAAGAGAACCATAGATGTGCAAAAATCAGAATGAAAGGCTTGCAACTCTTCAGGCAACTATGAAGAAAAAGCCAATTTGCTGAAAGAGGAAAAAAATTATCCATAGCATAATCTTCGATCGATTCTCTTTGGCTTCGTGGATGGGGTTGTGCCTGTCCTTGGATGATCTCCAATTGACAGTTTAAAAAAGAAAGTTAAAAAAGAATTTCATTGTAATAGCAGTTTGGCTGATAACCTCTCCTTCATTTTTCTGAGATTGGCACGTCTGTTATGATGTAGTGACAAAGAAATAACATTGCAAAACAAAATAGATATAACAGTGCTTCAAAAGAGCCAAGGTAAAGAGGAAAACAAGTAAGCAAAGGTTCTTAAAATAGTGCTCACTGAAGCATAACGTCAGAAGCATTTTTTAAGGTAAAACATCAGGATTTATAGAGCCCCTGACTCCAAGGTTACCTTCCCTCCTCCTGCTCATTTCTGCAATGTGTTTTACCCTCTGGTGCCAGGTATGAAATTATAGAAGAGAAACTACTATTTCAGCCCATGTGGGAAACATTTGGACAAATGTACTTTCTGAAAGCAAAGAAAACATTTTAAGACCCACAAGTATTTTGCCTCGGGAAATTTCCTCTTAATCTTTGCGCTGACACCTCTCTCAGACACTTCTCAGCACTTTAAACCATCCAGGAGGCCAGCAAAAGCTATTCCCAAGGTATTTAGTTTCTCCCCACAGATTTTTGCAGCGATTATGTGACTTCAGATCTGAAAGGCTGCTCTTCTCCTTAAATGACAGGTAAATGAAAGGGTGTGCAGTAAGGGGCTGAACAAAGATGTTTCCTCCAGAACAACCTTTTTCCCCACTCTCCAAAGACAAGTGCTTCTTACCTGAAAAGGGGGTACAATTCTCAGCTAATCTTATCTTAATATATTGCATAACAAAGTATGCTTGCAGATTTGGGTTAGACTTAATTAGGAAGTACAGCAAAGATCATTTGGAGCATTTCATGCCAAAGTGTGTTAACAAAACCGAGTAACACATAGACAAATAGTGGCTTTTGGGGTGACTCCAGCTCCAGGTGTGGGGTCACAAAGAGGGTATCATTGAGGGAATAAACAATTTCAGGTGTTGCAGATGCTGCAACTATGTGTTTATGAGACAGAAACTCAGTTCTTTTCATGCTGTCACCTACAAGCAACATCTACTCACACAAACAAAAGAAAGCCAAGTGTCTAAAAAACTTTTACCTATGTAAAAAGTTCCCAAGATTCTCTACCAAAACATTAAAGCTGCACTGTAGCATGAAACCATTGTCAACAAGGAGCAGGGCCATGGGGATAAGAATTACAGCATTGTTATAAAAGACACAGAGATGAGGTTCTTAGGGACGTGCTTTAGTGACAGATTATGGTTGGACTCAATGATATTAATGGTCTCTTCCAACCAAATTGATTCTGTGATTCTATTCCTGGTCCTTATTTTAGCTGAATTATAAGTGTGTAATGTTTGAATTTTCTCCTATTCCCCTCTCTGTTTCGCAGGCTTGAGTCTTGCAAAGGCGGGTCTGGGCACCCCAAAGCTGTGCAAGCCCAAAGGCGGGTCTGGGCACCCCAAAGCCGTGCAAGCCCAAAGGCGGGTCTGGGCACCCCAAAGCTGTGCAAGCCCAAAGGCGGGTCTGGGCACCCCAAAGCCGTGCAAGCCCAAAGGCGGGTCTGGGCACCCCAAGGCCGTGCAATTCCTGTCTGCCCACCCTGCCGGGGGTTCTGATGGGTAACAGGGAGTACAGGAGCTGCAAACACCAGCCCAGAATCATTCCCAGTTAGCCCTGGGATTTTTATGAAGAGCATTATCACAGCTGACAACACAAGACAAATTACAGCTCTTCTGAGAAATCAGCATATAAAGTTGGTGCACTTATCAAAGATCTGCCAGCTTATATAACAGAATGGTAATGTATTGTGAATTTCAATTAATGTCTTTGAAACCTAGAGCCATTTAAACCCCGTTCAGATTCTCATTCACTTCAGCTTTAACAAATTCTACCGTGCAGCATTTTATGTCAAGATCAGCTAGTCTGCTGTTTTCTCAGGTGAGACACGGGAAGGACACTCGTGACAGCCCCCAGACGTGTGCAGACTGCTACTTGCTCTCAGCTTTCCGCCTATGAAGTACAAGTTCTGGGGACATGAAAAATCTGAATTCAGTAAGGAGAGAATTACCCTGGAGTGGAAGTTTTATAGAAGTAATTGTAGAAATATTTCTAAAACGGAAATAAAAACCCCCTCATTTGTATCACCATCTGTAAGAAGGAACTGTTTTAAACATGACTTTCCAGCCATCTAAAACAGATTTTCTTCTTTATCAGTCCAGAAATTATCTTCACCTATTCTGAAACTCACTTTAGAGGAATTAAAAGATCAAACAAATTATTTTTGAGCATTGTAATATTTTTTGATAGAATGAAGCAAGGTCATGAACTCAATATTGATGCGTTACACTCAGCAGGCAGAGAAATATTGCAAGTTTTTTTCTAATCAGTACCAAAATTCCCAAGTCTCTCAGTTTCTAAGGAAACTGGGAAACCAGAAGATAGAGGAAGTCTCAGGGTAGAGGTAAATTCAATAGCTCTTTTATGACAGTCATTTATCACCACTTTCCAGCTTTCACCTTGGCTCTACCCACGCTATCAATAGTTTTGAGCATCATTTAAGTGACTCCTGTCTCAGACAAGAAAGAAGGCAAGAAACTTCAGCAAGGGATCACATGTAAGTGCACACGGGGTGGCAAGAGAATCCAGGGGCTTCTGCCTGGTGTCCAGGGTGGGCTGAGATCAGTACCCAGGTGTCAGGATCAGTACTCAGGTCCTTGTGACTAAGGATCACTGGTGTACAACCAGTTTGACCTCTGAACACAGCAGGATGTGAACACAGACATGGGAGAAGAAGAAAACACTCAAAACATCTACTGTTGAGGAATGGACATAGCATGGAGATGGGGCTGCAAGCAGGGCATGAAACAGGACACACGGTCCCCTTGCTCTGGAGGAGCCAGATCTTCCAGCCCTTCATCTTCCTTCTCCAGTGCCTTGTTTGAGATATTTCAGAGATTCATTCAGACTTATTTTCTACTCCATCTCATAACAGCAGGTACAGTCACAGGCACTCAGGTTGACCTTAGTCAATGAAGACCATAACTGATATATTCAAGTATTCCAGGAACTACTCAAGGATTTAAATCAATTGCTACTGTTCCATAACCCTCAAGTTACAAGGTATAAAGTGGTTTGCTTGAAAACAGAAGGTTTTCCATTGAGTTAGGAGAAGGTTTTCCTGTATCTCCCTCTGACCTCCATGCCCAGCTGCACAAGAGATCATCCAGGGCAGTCAGTATCCAAAAGTTTCTTCCCAGTCCTTGTCTCCAGGAGCAGTGGCTTGTGGGCACTCTGATCCCTTCTATGACGAATGACCCCACAAACAGGTAAGACCTGCCCAGAACTGGTCAACAACTGGGATAGAACTCTGGTCCTCAGCAAGGATCCCCCCCATCATCTCATACCTGCCACAGGGTCTGAGCCATTCATAGAATGTCCTGAGTTGGAAGGGACCTGCAAGGACCATCAAGTCCGGGACAGCCTCAAAGTTCACACCATGTGTCAAAGGAAGCAATGTGGAAACCAAAATAAATACTTCAAAATAAAAAAAGGGTATGTGGTTACTAACTCACCACCTATGAACACCGTAGCCTCCTCCACACAAGCTGCCTGGGGATTTCAGTGCTCACTGTGCAGTAGCAACTTCACTGCATGTTTTGTTTGTTTTAATAGCAATCACAGCAATTCACATGGCATCAATGGACATGGACATCGAGAGGTTCAGCAGCTTCAAACCCAAATCAATGCACAGCACTGTGAAAAAGCAGGTTTCCATTTCAGGACTGTGCGATCTGTTTCGGCTTCATTAAGATGAGTTCTGTTGGCCACACGCAGCTGTCTGCTGCCATCTGACTTACCTTGACTATCAAGCATCCACCCAGGGATAGCAGATAGTATGTAGGATCTAGAAAAGCCCCACAGGTTTGGTACAGGCTGGAAGCCATCAGGATAAAATAAATACCACTGGACATCTATGGGAAGCTGAGTGAGCTGAACCCTGGGAGCCCACACACAGATTTACAACACACCTGAGCCAAAGCAAAGCGAATTCTCCCTCCCACAAGTGCTTACTCTAAGCCAGAAATCTGTTTTCTTCCATCAGAAACCAAGACCCCAGAAGCAGAAGAAGGCAAGCAACATTTTGGTGGAGGGCATAGCACTATGAACTCCTGTACAATTCGTAACGTTTCAGCATTTTGATGCCTGGGCCAGAGGTGAAAATGCAACACAACATTATTACTTTTAATTATATTGACAGTAAACAGTCTGAAGGTGTTTCAGCTGTTATACAGGGAGGGAAGACAGGTGTCTTGATGGCTTTTACAACCATGGAAAAAACCCAAACAAGAATTTTATGTCTAAATGTTTACAGCAAATGACACCTTCAGAGCATGTGAGACAGTAAAATACGCGTTTGCTTGGGGATGGAAGGAGCACAGCAGAGACAGCGGTCACAGGCCCTTGCATCAGCTTTCTGCCATAACCAGCCAGTCGCTATAGATAGTACAGGACAAAACTTATCCAAAATGGCAAAAATCTCTTCTGGACAAGCAAGAGTAAAGCAATTAATCTGTGAGTTACAGTTAACACTATCAGTTCAAGTACTAAGAATTGTATTGGAAGAAGAGAAGATGAGAACAAATCCCCCTTAGTCCTCCCAGAGCAAACCTTTAATAGCCTTTTCTTGTTTTAAGTTATAAGGCATAAGTGTCAGTATTTTGTTACATGGGCACAAGTAAATTTAAGCATGGCATCTTGTTTTGACAAGAGGGAAAAAACAAACTGTTTACGTTACACTATCAATAACAGTTGTGAAATAGTGCTGCAGGACACTTTAAATCAAATGCTGGTATGCATCAGGTAAGACAGATTTCAAGCTGTAAATCATTCCAGAGAACCGTGTGGTAATACAAGCTGTCATGATTTTGCCTGAAATTTTCAAGCTGTATGATATTTTTAAGGGAACCTGCACCTCCAAAATGGGTGGTACTTTGTCTCATAATAAAACTTATTTCCATTCTGTAAAATCTGTGACAACATATACATTGACATTGTTTTCATGGTGACAGTAAGATGGCATTTATTCAGTTTATAGTTTAAATGACAGAGACACAGATGTAGCCCAAGACAACTCACAAATACTTTCTTTTAAAATCTGAAATATGAGGTTCTACCAACTGTCTCACTGAACAGCTCTTAAAAGCTTGCTCAGGTTTAAAGATCAATCCAAGAACGAGACGAACCACTGGGAAATGGTGTTTTTGAGGTGTGTGAGGTTTTTGTGCAGGGTTTGTTGGTTGGTTGTGGTTTTTTGGAGTGCAATCAAAGGAGCATCCTTTCTGTGCAGGGAGGGAGAAACAACAGCTTCTGCTCCTCCACCCAATAAAAGCACAGAAACAATATCATTCAATGGTTTTGCTTCGGGAAAAAGTAGCATCGCCCGGTCGTGACAGAGCGATGGAAAGAAGTTTGGTGGAAGCCACATGCAGATCTTGAATTAGGAAACTTTCAGCTCCTTTGCACCATCAGCTTTAGCTGCACCTTTCAACCCAGAGGAGCAGCCTTTGCACATCACTTCACCCCCACAATCCACACAGGGACAGATCAGCTTCCCTTGCAGTTGTGGAAACTATAAGAGCTCAACATCTCCAACAGCCCAACGGGGGCTGTATTACATATTATTTGACTATTCCATACACACAGCACTCAGATCCTTCCTCCCAGAAGTACTTTCACAGAGAAAGACCACAATCCTGATTTAGGGCAGTGGAAAACTACCCTACAGAATTACTCACTGGTAAGCTGCAGTTATTATTAGAATTCATTAAAAGCCCAGGGAACAAATCAAGCTGCCCCTGTACAGTAGAACAAACTCAGAGCCTGAAATTAAGTCACACAGTAACAGTCCAGGAGCATCACTGGTGGACGCGCAGGTTCCTACACTGTCCCATCTCCATTCTCCGGCTCTGACTCCTGAGCCAACAAGTAGAAAAGACTATGTTTCAGCTTCCTTCTGGACACAGTTATAGCAGGTCTGGAAAAAGGTTTTATGATAATAATAAAGTAGTAAATTAACTTTTTACGGCCAGAAGCTAGCGTAACATTCTAGGCATTTCATAAGCAACATTAGAAGCATAAAGCATGCAACGAAAAGCACAGAGGAACATTAAATATTTGACATTCTATCACCATGTCTTGCCAAGTATGCGTTCAAGTCTTACAAAGATGTTACCATCTTGCAAGAGAAGGCCGGGTATGTGAGGTGGAGAGGCGACAACACAATGTACCTGCTTTTTCTTCAGAAATAAACCTACACAGACAGTTTCTCATCTCAGAGAGGATGAGGATGCTCAGGAGGATGCTGGGGTGAAGGCACTACCCTCTGTGAGCTTTATGTCTTTGCATATAACATATAATGTTTTTGTATGAGAGCTATTCAGTTCCCAGCCAACAGAAATGTAATTATCCACATAAAACCCCAACAATATATATGATATCATTTCATTGACATTTTGAGAAGATTCAGATGCTGCATAAGAAGGACACGTTTTCTTGATGCTCTTTCAAGTTGATAATATTTTCTACTCCTGCTTTCAAATTACTCAGGAAATAAAGCTGTAAACTTCTCTAACTGCAACTAAAATAACAATCATAGAAAGTAAAATTCTTATCTTCACAAGAATAATATAAATTTAACCTCTATCAAAAGGACAGGGCACTGTCTTTCAGTCAAGCATCATTGCTGGGTTTTCACCTCAGGAGTTCAGATCAAAGTAACACTAGATGCACAAATAGAGGGAGAACCGGGACTCAACGCAATATATGTCTAAACCAGCATCTTCAGCATTTCTAATCCAAAAGGCTTCATAAATCCCAAGATTAATTTATAGACAGTGAGAAGCTTTAATAAAAAGTTCATAGCTTTTTTTCCCCCCCCTTATTCCTCATAGCAGTTTTTATTGATAATCCTAACATTTCTGCAATGTGGAAGTGAGTCAGAGAGAAACTTGTGCAATCACATGATTCCTAAAGCCAAGGTTTGACAGAAACAAATAATTCATAATAAAATATCACACTAGCAAACCTGCCTCTGACAACACTGAGTGGTTTTGACTCTTAGCCATGGTTGGACACTTGAAATAAACATAATTAATTCCTTCCTTATTCTGCATCAAGAATTATATACTGAATATTGAGAAAACTGCTTTGACTCAGCTATTCTTTTGCTCATAACTCACTAATAAAAAGCTTTACAAATAGGGAAAGAAGAACAATATAAATATAAAAATCTATTTATACTTATCTTTCCCTTCAGTTTTGGCTCCTGCAGAGATTCTGTCCACCCTAAAACAAGTTGATTTCATTACAAAACTGCTTCACAGGGACCTTAAGAGCTGAAAACCCAACGCACACCATGGCTGAGGTTGCTCAGTGAAGAGCTGATGGAAAAGCAGGAAGCACAAGTTGACTATTTAGCACCTCTTATTGCTTGATTGACTAATCAGATATGGTCTGGGGGGGAAATGGGAATTAGAGCTGTTCTCCTGGCAGGTGGTTCCAGGCTCGTGTACCTCTTGATAGATGAGGAAGGAAACCAAATGAGAATGAATCACAGCTGGCCCTATGGTTTGGGCAGAACTTTTATACATGATTAGGTGAATCCTGAGGTCTCTACCAGCTAAAAACCAAACAAACAAAAACCCCCAAGTCATTGTCAATCTCTCCAAACAAAGAAACATGAAGCACAACCTTTATTTGCCCTCTACCAGTGAGATTCTGATAGTGCTGGAAACCTAAAAAAGTAACAGAAATGTTTCAGAAAGACCAGTGAGCTTTACTAGTCCCGATCTGAGGAGATTTCAATATATATCTATAATTGGACTAGTGATCTGGCAGGTCCTCTTTAAACGTGTGGCATGTCGTGTATGTGTCAAAAAGATGGGGATGTGGTTTCAATATATTTGACCCTGGAGCTCAATTGCTTTGAGGATGACACTTTTCCTGGCTGGATGTTGCACAACAATTTGGGCAGGCCCCCGCTCTAACAGGATTAGGAAAGACTTTTGTTTCTATAAATACTTTATACCACTCTGCTTTAATTTACTCCGAATTTGGCTTGTTGCTGATGCCTGCCAATTCCCATTCACTTTTTAATTCGCTTGCTATTTTTTCTTTTCTGACCAATTGCTCTTATTATCTTCTGGTTACACAGTTTTGGAAGCAGCTTTGCTGTAGGTAGCAAAGCCTTTATTTGTAAGAAAACTTCCACCTGACACGAAGGTGAAGCTGGAAGAGATGCCTGGTGTCTGAGTCCCTTTCCCAAGGTGCTGATGGAGAAGAGCTGGAGCACAGTGACACAGGCTCTTGTCCCACTGCTTAGAAGGTTCTAATTGCAGGTTTTAGGGCCAAGATTTTGTTAAGAGTGTAAAGTTACTACTAAAAATAAAAGGTTTTACTATATAAGTGCTTAAGATTGACTAAGGCTAGAGGGCAAGGCATTCACTGAGCAAAGAAATAATGGGGTGTGATGTATGATACTAGTAATACAAAATTTTACTCTGAGGTGTATATTTTTAATGAGTGATCTGTAAAGTCCCCTTCTTCCCATTTTATTTATTGATTTATTTGATTTATTGCAAGCCCAGCCTTTTGTCCCACTGCTTATTTGCAGGGAAATGGACACAACTGTACCCCCTGGCTGTGGCTTCCTCTGCACTGTAGCACACCAGATCTAACCCCAGATTATCCCAATGAGCTCCCTAAAGAGAACTCCTCTGCTAGAGCCTAAAGAAAGGCAGATGGTCTGAACTATTGAGGTGTAAGAAAGATGAGATATCTTAGTGTAAAACATCGCACAAGCAGCTATGTGTGCTGAGAGTGGGCAAACAAACCCTGTGAAAACTGTGATCCCGTGTAGGTAATGCCTGTTTTCCAATACATAGAGAGTGAGCAGTACTGAGCTTTAATTTTCCTCATATTTCAGCGTTTAAATAAGGTATGTGCAACTAAAGACCTCTCCGAGATCCAGTGAATGCAAACTAGATCGTGTTGCTATACCCAGTGTATCAAAACTGAACCTGAGCAGGCGGGCAATAATTCATACTACACAGACAGCACAGGCTATTAGGGAAAGCAGCATATGTGGAAGGGTAGTGTTGAGCTTAATTAACGATGCAAATGCAGGAAACTAATTCTACTCGAAGTATCGTTATTGGAAGTCTTTGATGTATGTAATTTATCCACAGTGATTGCTGACATGTGCTTATGGAGATAACTCAACGAGGAATCATTTTATCAGTGGCGGTGGGATGTTTTCAAGGACAATATTTGTTTTAAAATGAGGAGCTGCCGCCTTGATAGGAAATAATGATCCTGAAAGGCAAGAGCCAGCAAGTGATCTCTGAAAAGAAGGTGAAAGCACGGTTGTCCTCTGGAAGGCCATGTGAAGTTATTCTTTAGCACTCTGTCATCCTCAGCGAGGCACCAGGAAAGTCTGAGATTTAAGCCTCTCTGACGCTGCCCATCAGGAAGATAGATTGAACTGCAGGAACAAGGTATTTCAAGGGCAGAAGTAATCCCAAACATCTTGTCTCAGCCTCGAGAATGAGTATAATTCAGCTGTTGAGGTGAACCCTACCCAAAACACGAGCAGCAGTGTTTCCTCAAAGCCATGTCAAATATGTCTTTTGTATTTTTTTGCGGTGCACTTAAAGCAATTCCCAACAGAAAAGGAAATGTGAAACTGCAAATCTCCCTAACCACAAGGGCTCAGCCTTGAGCACTCATCTCACAAAGTCGTATTCCCAAAAGTTTGCTCCCCAAATGAGCATTTAGCGTCAGTTTAAAAAGCCAACAAAGTAGTACAGCTGAGGAAAATATGAAATTAAGAGGGATCTAAGTGTTTTTCATTACTGGATTCTTGTTTGAATCGCTGCAGAACAGCACCAGCTCCTTTAGGGCACATTTCACAGAATCACAGAATCCCAGCATGTCAGGGGTTGAAGGGACCTGGAAAGCTCATGCAGTGCAATCCCCCCATGGAGCAGGAACACCCAGATGAGGTTACACAGGAAGGTGTCCAGGCGGGTTGGAATGTCTGCAGAGAAGGAGACTCCACAACCCCCTGGGCAGCCTGGGCCAGGCTCTGCCACCCTCACCGGGAAGAAGTTTCTTCTCAAATTTAAGTGGAACCTCCTGTGTTCCAGTTTGTACCCACTGCTCCTTGTCCTGTCACTGGTTGTCACCAAGAAGAGCCTGGCTCCATCCTCCTGACACTCCCCCTTTCCATATTGATCCCCAGGAATGAGTCCCCCCTCAGTGTCCTCTTGTCCAGCTCCAGAGCCCCAGCTCCCTCAGCCTTTCCTCACACGGGAGATGCTCCACTCCCTTCAGCATCTTGGTGGCTGCGCTGGACTCTCTCCAGCAGTTCCCTGTCCTGCTGGAACTGAGGGGCCACAACTGGACACAATATTCCAGGTGTGGTCTCCCCAGGGCAGAGCAGAGGGGCAGGAGAACCTCTCTGACCTACTGACCACCCCCTTCTAACCCACCCCAGGTACCATTGGCTTCCTGGCCACAAGGGCCCAGTGCTGGCTCATGGTCACCCTGCTGTCCCCAGGACCCCCAGGTCCCTTTCCCCTACACTGCTCTCTAATAGATCATTCCCCAACTTATACTGGAACCTGGGGTTGTTCCTGCCCAGATGTAAGACATTTCCCAGCCCCGTCTTGTACCAACCACAGCAGCGTCATGTGGTTGGGACACATGGTACGAAGTGTTTGAAAAACAATTCTTTACTCCACATTAAAACATTTCCTAAAGACACAATATATTTTTCCAGTGCATTGCAAGGCATGCCATTAAAAATAAATAAATAATAATATAAAGCTGATTTCTTAATTTCTATTCCCAGAAATTCCCTAACAAGCTGCTCATGCTCACGTTGCTGGAGACAAATCCCTCTTGCCTCAGCACTCCCGCTTGCAAAATTGTAACTCAGAAAGAGAATTAAACCAAATTTTCTCGGTAGGCCTAAAAACCAACTGGACGCTAAGATCGCCCGGGGAAAGGGAAAGTTAATTAACAGTGCATTATCCTGAGAATCCTGGAGGTGCCAGCCAAGGCCATTGCTGCCTCATGTAAACCCACCATCACTTCATTTTCAGGGCAGGAGGAGTCAGCCCCTCATTCCATATTTGTATTTCTTCAGAGCTCTTCTCAGTCTATTGTTTTCCAATATCTTCATTAAGAGGACTTAATGAAATACTTATTCCATTAAGAATTCTATCCTTGCTGCCGGATAATTTTTCTTCCACAAAAATATATCAAGCTGGAAACAACTTTACATTCCTAATGGGATCACCCTGGTACCACAGCTACTAGTCAGCCTTTGGCTGACTTGATTTATTTTTCCACAGCCAGTTGCTTTAGGGGCATTTTTTTTCATTGCCTCCTCTCTACACCCAATGGTCTATTTTTATTTTATTTTATTTTCCTGTTTCAAGACACCCATTTTACCCATTGCTTCTAGGTTCCCGATTTTTTGGTTTCACGGACACCTACCAGAAATATCTTCTGGGCAAGACGTAGTCATTCAGATCTCTCAGAAGAACTGCAGAAATGTGACCTAAAATCAGAAGACCTGAATCTCAATGGCAGTGGCCTGGCACTTCTGCAGGCATAGCAGAGGGGGAATCCATTTAAGCGACTTTAGTTGTGTCAGGAAAATATAAATACAATAAAATATATATTGTATTTTAAGAGTCATTCCAGTCTCCTGCAACACATCAGCTTGCTGAGCAGAAGGCAGGAGTGAATAAGTGAATATAATTTTTACCTGTATTTCTTTATGAGATGAATTAATGAGTTTCTGCTGTCATTTGCAGTGGGAAATATGAAGACTGAGTATTATTTTCAGGATCTCAAGAGTGTGAGAAAATTTCAGGAGCATGAAATACCTCACCCCTTTAGCAAGCCCTTTTGTTCGGTTATTTTATAGCCAGCAGGAGAAAACTGTTGGAACTTACTCTGAAAATTGATGACTACTGGTAAAAGATATCGTAATGATTTGGGTCACTTTGAATTATAAAAGTCACCATTGTACTCCTGGCTATTAACTGTTTCCAGAATACAGCGTTATAAGTGTCAAGCCTGGATGATGTGTGATGCATTTAGCTAACCTCTGACTCCAAAAGTCTCTGTCTGTAAGGTTATACCCCAGCAATGAGAAGTGCAGATATAATACCTGCTGGGGTGTCTTGGACAGAAAGAGGGACAACCCAGCACTCCTGCCACATGCTGATGGGGACAACTTTAAGGCTCTGCAGTCTTCCCACAGAATCATTTTAACCTGTCCAAAATATATAGGTTGGAAACTTTGGAAAAGCAAATTATTTTTTCATATGCTTGGAAAAAAAATAAAACTGGGAATTACAGAATCTGTCTCAAACTCCAGTATGGAGTGAAAAATGTCCTACTCATTAAAATCTCTTCCCCTGCATGAAGGAGAATTCCAGGCTCCTGAGCTGCACCCCATCAGGCCTCCAAGAGGACAAGGGATTGCTGAGCCTGGTACTGCCCTTGGGCTCTTGGTAGATTCCTGGCATGGAAATAACCTCTCCAGTCTGGGCAGATTTGAAATACTTGCTGTGTGGGGTCTTAAGGCAGTTTTCCCCCTCTCAGATGGACCACCTGAAAACTCTCAAGAGGTTCTTGGTGCTCCATCACAAGTACCAGCCCAGGGTTACAACCTGCACTTCTTCGGTCGCGCCATTGATACTGAACCCTTACACCCTTAACTTTCCATTTACCTATAGCTTTATTCAGCATAAGGGTAGCAGCTTAAAGAACATTTTTAAAATAAGTACCAAGGCCTCATATTTGTTCTGAAAATTTGTTTTGTTTTCATGGAATACCGTTTAATTTAATTGTCTTGATTGGCTTAAATTTTCTTGCCTCTACCACCCAACTCTGTGTTTGTCTGGAGTTACACAAACTTCTGTCTCACTCATCAGTTTAATCGAAAACAGAGACTTGTGCAGGGACCGCTCTGCTCAGAGATCACTGATGATGAGTGGGATCTACAACCACAACATCCATTTGTCCTTCTGTGCTCTCCCAGGAGTCAGAGGACCACCCAGGTCAGTGTAGAGCATCCCAAATCTCAGCTGCTCCTTCTTGTAGAGATGATGTTTTGATTATGACCTTTAAAGGTCCTTTCCAATACAAACTACTCTGAGTCTGTGGTTCTGTGATCTTTGCAGGACTAGGCAAAGCAGGATCTGGCAGGAATCACAGAATCATTTTGGTTGGAAGACAGCATTAAGATCATCGAGTCCAACCATAACCTGACTCTGGCACTAACCCAAGTCCCTGAGAACCTCATCTCTGTGTCTTTTAAACCCTTTCCATGAAGAAATTTTTCCTAATATTCAATCTGAACCTCCTCTGGTACAACCTGAGGCTGTTTCGTCTCATCCTATCCCTTGCTACCCTGTTTCCCTGAAAATAAGACCTACCCTGAAAATGAGCCCTAGCATGATATTTCAGGATTTTTGAGGATGCTCGAAATATAAGCCCTACTCCAAAAATAAGCTCTAGTTACAACTCAATTAAAAAAATCAATTTAAATAGTGTCCAGGCAGCTATACATGTAAAAAAAGTAAAATTAATTGGCAATAGAATGCAGCAGGACAGACAGACCCTTCACCAAGAAAAGCAGACACCTGACAGTTTATTGCCAATGCATTACAAGCAGGCGACATGGACAAGAAGTGCTCATTTAAGGAAAGTGCTATTGCTAGACATGAGCAATTGGGGCAAAAGGTTCTAAAGGAAACAGAGTCACAAGAAATTAATAATGGAATTCAGGGTTTGGAGAGTTACGTTGGTGCTCCAGAATGTGATGACATGACAATATTTGAACAAATGTTGATTTTTTTGTTCAAGAATAAATGTAGATTTTTGTTCATGGAACAATAAGACATCCCCTGAAAATAAGCCCTAATGCATCTTCTGGAGCAAAAATTAATATAAGACCCTGTCATATTTTTGGGGAAACAGGGTACTTGGGAGAAGACATCAACACCCTCCATGCTACAACTTCCTTTCAGATAGTTGTAGAGAGTGAGAACGTCTCCCCTGAGCCTCCTTTTCTCAAGACAGGATATAGGAATTATGCCTAGAACATAATTAAGAAGAAATAGTCATAGGAATCAAGACACGATACATGAATTATCCCCAGAAAAGTCTGCCGAGTCACATCACAAACTAGTCCTGAAACTCAAACATCATGAAACAAATCAGAGTTGGGGAAATCATGTCAGCGATGGAATTTACGGTTGTAGAGAACCATTAGGCTCAGATATCAGGTGATGCATTTAATCTTTTTCAGGGGGGTGAGGATCAGTGATCCCATTTTCCTCCCCACAGCAACTGCTGGGGACTGTGCAAAAATCAAGGGGTTGCACATAACCCCGTTCAGCGTTTGGTTTGCAGAGGTTCCCAGACAAATGTTAAGTAAAAGGTGTCTAAATAATCCTCCCAATTAAAAAGCTGAGGGTTGTTCCCCTGTAGACCCTCTCAAGGACCCAACGGCAAGGACAACAGCATCTTCTCAGCTCTGTGCTTGTTGTCACAGGCTCCTGGCTGCGAGATGGGCGGGAGAAGAATTTACTATGCAGGAAGCTAATTGTAGTAATTAGTTGTTGAAGAAGGGAATAGTGTATTAAAGTATCAAAATTTGTCACTAATGTATCATTATGAAACAAAGCATTGTACTGTACAAGCAGAAACTTGAACTGTTAATGAGTCATACCTCAGCACAGTTTATTCTGTATCCTTAGTATTGCTTTTTTTGAGTCCTAGAAAGAAATGTGAGCATCAGTTTGTCACTAAATCACTGTCACACCTTTCCATTGAAATTTAGATGGATAAAACCCACAACTGATGTAGTTTTTGAAAATGTGTAATTATTACAAGTCAGATACACTATGAAAACAGATATACGTGTTTAAAGCAAAGATTAAGGTCCTTAATTAAGATTAAGGTCCTTAATTAAGATTAACATCCTATTGTTTAAAATATCCTATTGTTTAAAGTCACGCTTTGTCTCCCCGCAGTCTGACCACCTTTCCCCTGTACTTCACAGCTGAGGCAGATGGAATTACGGCTCCACCGTGCCGTGTTGAACACGGAGCAAGCCACTTTTCTCACAAAAACGCAAGCTGCTTTACATAGTATGAATTTGGATTTCTTTTCTTTCCCTTGTTTGCTCTTCTTTGTTTACAGCAATAAGAAATATGCTGGAAGGTACCTATGCAGATTAAACAAATCTACTGCGAATTTCTGCGCAGCGCGGCACAATTTGCAATGATGGAAAGGCCCGAGGCACAAGCCATTGATTTATCTTCGCCTCCAAGTCCTGTCGCTTGGCTAAACTCCATATTTTAAAATACGGATGCAGAGCGAGAGATGGAGATTGTAGCATCAGCTGCAGCTTACACCGCACCCAGGGATATTTGAATTATTTGGGTTTTGTGTGAGGTTCGCTCTTCCCCTGGCAGCTCTTGGCAAAGGGCTTTCCTGTGGCCCCAACCTTGGGGACATCCAGGGCATCCTCCAGTCCCGCTGCAGCTGTGGGGGGAGTTCCCCTGGCTCCAAACGCAGCATTTTCCATTTGCTTCTGCGTAATTCTGCCAGTTTAGAGCTTGAAGTCTCAATATTGCCTCCTCATTCAAATGACTGAGGGAGGATACACCACATCACTGAAACAAACAAACAAACAAAACAACAACAACAACAAAACCACAAACCAAACAACAACAAAAAAACACCCAGTGCTGATAAATCACAGAATCCCAGAGTGTCAGGGGTTGAAGGGCCCTGGAAAGCTCATCCAGTGCAATCCCCCATGGAGCAGGAACACCCAGATGAGGTTACACAGGAAGGTGTCCAGGCGGGTTGGAATGTCTGCACAGAAGGAGACTCCACAGCCCCCTGGGCAGCCTGGGCCAGGCTCTGCCACCCTCACCAGGAAGAAGTTTCTTCTCAAATTTAAGTGGAACCTCTTGTGTTCCAGTTTGTACCCACTGCCCCTTGTCCTGTCACTGGTTGTCACCAGAAGAGCCTGGCTCCATCCTCCTGACACTCCCCCTTTCCATATTGATCCCCATGAATGAGGTCATCCCTCAGGCTCCTCCAAGCTAAAGAGACCCTGTAAAATGAGCAACTGGGAGCTCAGATAGTTGAAATTGGGGTGATATTGCACATTTCCATGGTGGCTTAGGAGGGTGGGTCAGCGCAACACTCAGTTACCATGGGGGATATATGCTAAAAATGCTTCAGGTCTAAGGAACAGTAGTTTTAGATGAGATATAAGGAAGAAATTCTTCCCCATGAAGGTGCTGAGAGCCTGGCCCAGGTTGGCCAGAGAGGTGGTGGATGAACCATCCCTGGAGACATCCCAGGCCAGGCTGGACGGGGCTCTGAGCAACCTGAGCTGGTGAAGATGTCCCTGCTCATGGCAGGGGGGAACTGGGGGAGATTTGAAGGTCCCTTCAACCCAAACTGTTCTATGATTCTATGGTTTATGGTTCAGGTATGGAGAACTTGGATTAGACCACGAGCTACAAGGGAACAGAAGACACCAGTAGAGTTTAGAGTATTAACCTTCCGAGAAAAGAATTTCTGCTGTCTCACACATACCTTTCGATTAATTAATTTTGACATATAGAGATCAAGTTTTATTCACTTTTGTATGATTTAAGGAGACCTGGACAAGCAGCTTGCCAGAGCCTTCTACTATCACCAGACTTTACTTCTGCATGTGTAGATTTTTCTTTAAAAGGTGGCATTACTTGACAAATTCTTCTCCTGTACCACAATTTTGCCAATGTCTGGGACTTGATAGGAGATGAAAAAAGGGAATACTCCTTGAATAACAGTCATTACCTCCAATGAAAATGCTGAGTACTCCAGCGAGCAGGAATGGAGGTGTTTGGTATTTGGATACTGCCTTGTTAACCTGATGCCTTGAAGGGTTTTTAAGGTTTCTTCTGTATTTTGATGGGTTCCAGTTTTTGTGATGAATTCAAAGTACCTACTCTGGATATAAACTCAGACAGGGCAAGACTTAAAGCAGCTCCTTGACTTTAAACACGGAAATCTAACTGCTTCAGTGGGAATTAAATTAAGCACATGGTATTCTTAATAGGCGAGATTTTCTGAACAGTTTCTTCCTCTAAAAAAGGACAAAATCTCTCCTCTAAGGCTGTAGGTAACAGGTAGTAAGAACCTGTGATTACCTGGTTTTCCACCCTGAATCAACAGCTTTAAAACCCTTTTCCATGTATTGCATCTTAACAAACCATGAGATGCTTAATTATCTCATTAGAGAAACCAAAGTGTGAAAAAGATATGGAAGGGAAAGCCATGAGACCTGGCAGGATTAAACGGGAAACCTGAAGGTCTGGGCACGTAATTAAAGAAAAAGAAAGCCTGTAGTTTCAAATTGCTTATATGGATCTGAAACCTTTAATTAAAGTATTAGAACTCTTCGTCCTCAAAGCCGTTTCTGTCTTCATTGGAAACCAAACTGATCTGCCCCAAGGCTTATTGGAGCAAAAGGGGATCCCAGTGGCTGGAGCAGCTTTGGGGCAGGTGTGGAGTTAATGGAGTTAATGGGAGCCTTGGGCAGCCCCGGCTGCTTGAGCAGAGCGCAAAGTCAACCACGAGGTGATGAATGGCTTTGTGCAAGAGCTGAACGCAAGCCAAAACCTAGAGGGTCCAAGAGAAGAACTTTGTACAGGCACTGAAAAATCAACTTATCAAGAAGGCTGTGAGTCTCAGCATGGCACACACATTTTTGTACAAACACACATATTATACTGCCAGAAGAGACACTTACAGGAAAGACTATTTTTCCCCCAAACAACTTTCTTGTGTGATTTTTTCTTTGCTTATTTGATGGTGTTTTGCTTTCAGAAATTAGAGGAAAAAGTGAATGAAGTTGAGTTGTCAGCACTTGTTGCTCCTATTTTATGTTTTACAAGACAGCATCTGAGCAAATCCCCCTTGCAGAACGCTCACCTACACGCTTGGGTGTGGTAAAGAATAGATATTTTAATTTTAAATAGATATTAATTATATTCAGACCTCAGGAAATTTGTCTTAATGCAAAATTAGAAGCTCCAGGGTAGAGTTATAAGACATTTCATAAAATTCCTGATAAGATTTATTGATCCTTCACAAGATGCTTTAAGGGAGAAAAAAACAAAACTATTTTAAAAAAACAACAAACAAAAAATCCAAACAAATAAACAAGCAAAACCACCAACACAAACAGCTAGAAATGAACAGCAAAGAACTGAGTTTATCTTAAAAACTCACGTCTAACATAGCAGAGTCTGTGCTGATTGTCTGCTGGGAAGTGATCAGACACCAACACCAGTGACTGAGTGTCCAGAGGATGAAATGGTTTCTTGCATTGGCTTTTTTTCAGTCTGAAGAAAAATTAATAAGCTCATCTTAGCAAAATGATGGAAAACTCACAAGCCTGAAGTGTCTCCTGACTCAGCTTGAGCAGCAACATCTCACAAGTTAAGCCCATAATGAAAATAAAAGGTATTAGTTCTATCAAAATCTGGCAGTTGTAAATGAACGAAGCTGTTAACAGAGATAATAGTATGAATTCTTTCAGCAAGCACAGCAGTAATCACCCTAAAATAATAATTAAAAAATCTTCCCTTGTTCTGATTGGTTATATAGGTAATAAAGAAGTGGTGTTCTCCAAAAAAAAAGAAAATTAAAAAAGGAAAAATTATAGCTAAGTCATGTGTTGTCATTTGAAAGAAGAAACGTTAGTTTGATCTTGTGAAAAGAATAGAATAATCCTTTCTGGTAGATATGAGTTGAGGGTTGTAAATGCTATTGCATTGTAGTCCCTATTACAGCCATATGATCTTAAAGCCAATACCAGAGAGTGTTCTTAATATAATTCAATTTTTCCACTACTTCATTATATCATTTCCCCTCTTCCACCCCCACTTCTTCAACGCTTCATTCAGCACTTACTGGAACTGGTCCCCTCCACAACCAGCATCTCACTTTTTGAGTCAGCTCATGTTATTATTCAACTCAGCGTCTCTAAAGTGGTGGGACGCAGAGCTGGTGGTGGCAAATTCAGGTGTCCACATGAAATCCCAGACCCGAGTGTCCAGCGCAGGGACAAGCACCCCGGATTCACACAGCGATTTGTACTCTCGCACTATTTAAGTGATATTTCTTGCCATTCTTGCCATGCTACTCCTCCCCAAAAAGCAATAAAACACAAGATCCATCATCAGGGAGATGCTTGGGGCCGGGATGTGATGGTCATGCTGGATGTCACCTGGAGTGATGCAGAAGCAACGACTGGTCCCTGGATGCTTTGTTACAGAGTCACCCCAAAAGTCAATTCTAGGCAGCCAACAAGCTCCAAACAGGCTTTATTCTAACCAGAACTGTTTAGCAGAAAACCAACTACAAACAGGGTTATCCAAAACTATTCAGCACTCCAACAACATTATAAAACACAGGTTCAGACACTGGTTAGGGGTTTGGTCACTACACAGCTGATGCAAACTCAAGGGTTAAGATCCCAAAACTCTAGAGCGATGATTCAAAATGTGCATTTTTCCACTCCGTGTCAAAACAAGGACTCTTGAGGGTACCCAGATCACTTACCAGGTCAGTGAGATGTCTCAGTGCTCAAGGAATGTTCCTCAGATTGCCAGTCTGAGGAGGAGAATCTTCAACTACAGACTGCTGCTCCAAGGAGACCAACTCAATGGAGGTGTCTGGTGGCTTCATTTATACCCTGGTTGAACCTGAGCTTGGCTATTTATGGTAGTTTTCCAGAAACTTCTCCCAACTGAAGCATCTCATTGGTCAGTCTGTCTGTCAACCAAGGTGCATGTGCATGGCCATGGTGGTCCATCAGCCTGGAAGTTTCTGGTGCTTTCAGGGGAAAAGGAGAACGCATGTGCCACATGGTCCCAGGAGACAGAGTCGGCACAAGCCCGAGGATGCAGACACAGCAGATAGAGATTAATTGCTACTGATTACAAGACGAGTTATTAATATCTAACCTGCTTCCACTATGTATTTTTCTCTGATGCTATTGGAACTAAAAGTGCCATTTCTAAATGACCTATGCAAGGCCAGGCTGGACGGGGCTCTGAGCACCCTGAGCTGGTGAAGATGTCCCTGTTCATGGCAGGGGTGGCACTGGGGCAGCTCTGAAGGTCCCAACCCAAACCATTCTGTGATTCTATAAAAAGGATGACTTTTCCGTTATTTTTGTGTAATGGGTACCCAAGCCTTGCTTTCCCTTCAGCTGTTGATTCCAAGGCAATGACTAGAATGTGGAAATTTGATTTATGTATTGATTTTTACCCATACAGCACAGCTATACAAAATTTGATAGTCCCTGTTCCATTTTGCCAATAAGAAAAAAAATCCTGGGAAGCAATGTCATAATACAGTAAAGCACAGGGAAATCATAATGCTTAGCAAGGATGAATTGCATGCAAATATCGGAGCTGATGGAAAATTGAACAAAAAATAGAAATAAATTTGATTTCTCACATCCTGTTTGCATTTATTATGGTCTCCTCCTAAGTGGTAATCACTCTAAAAATAGAGAATTATTGCTTTTGCAATTAGATTAAAATGTAGCTATGACTAAAATATAAGGATGTAAGCCCAGTAAAATAATTAAAATATTAATTTCTTAAGAAATGAAAGCTCCATCTCTCCTTTTCAGCTACTGCCTGTCTTTCCCTGCTTAGAAAGAGAGAATTGCAGGGACAGACCGTCTGTGTTTTTGGGAACTCGCCATCAGACTTTTCCATTTCTCCAAGTTAATTCAACAGACACCCCAGGGGCACTTTTTCTGTGCAGCTAAAATCCCTTGCACGCTCATGAGCTGGAGGTCAAACTGCACTCCCCAAGCTTTGTCCAACCCTTTTGGTGAGGGAAAAGTGCCAGGGATGTTGTTCTTTGGGAGGACAACTAAGGTAGGGTAAGGAAGACAAGCTAAGGGTAGAAACGAGCCCTCCAAACCCGCTTGGCTTCAGACCTGCACCTGGGCTCAAACCACAGTCCTAGAATTAAATGTTCAGCACATTGGCTGCTAACCCATCAGCCATAGCTTAGTTTTGCAAGCAGAACATCACTGCATAGTCCCAAGAAGGTGATTTATAATTATATGGTAGTCGCTTCTCTTTCTTATATAGGCCAACACATTGCTCTAAAGTAATCGTGGCTTTTCTATCACGTTGAACTCTACCTGGATAAAGAAACAGTTCCTTGCTTCCATAGGCTAATCCTTGAATAATGATCCAAGGTGTTGTTATTTGTTGCCGGTACTATAGCATCCCCTGTAAAAAGCACAGCATAGAAATCGGAGCTAACATAACTATTATTTCCTGAATTTTTCCATAACGTATTAATATAATTCCAATTCTCCAATGTGTCCCGGCTGAAATGAACCATGAACACAATTTCTTGCTCTGTTTGGGCACCCCCTCCACTAGCAAAAAACCTTCTTACCCCATTTCTAGTTTCTTGTGGGGAGAATGGTGAAAGGATGCTGAGCTGTTTCCTTGCTGCTACACCCATCCCGAAGAGTTAACCCCACAGAAGGCACCAAGTTGCTCAGAACTTCAGCAAGGGGTGGATTTCTAATGTTTCTAAGATCGGGAGGTATCAGAAATGGCATCTAACTGCAAGAGCACCTTTCTCGTGTTAGACTTCCCACCACTCACACACAAACTCTTGTGCCATTAGGTGCTTTGAACACACTCACCCCATCGCTGAGAGCGTCAGCAAAGGTCTCATCCCCTTGTTTGCAGGGCTGGTGTCCCTCATAGTGCACTGAAGCAGGTTCTCATCACCAGGTCCAGACCCGCGCTGTCTGCATTTGTGCTCATCCTCTTGCACAGACCCAGATGAACTGCTGCACTGTTTGGTACTTTTTACAGACTAAGTCTGATCATCCAGCTATTGCATAGTGTCATTCTGATTATATTGTGTGTTTGGGAATATGGGGAGAATAAGAACAGAGTGTCAGAAGCTTTAGCTCACGCAGACATGTAAAACTGGTCGCAAATCACCCAGCCTGCTATAGCATTGCACACCAAGGAACACTCCATTTTTGACATCTGTGTTATCTCATCGACCAAAAAAGCTCAGCTGCTCAGCCCTTCTGCATTGCCAGTGTGAGCAGGTTCCTTCTGAGCCTCGTCCAAGCTCCTGAGTTGGCTCCTTCCTCTCAGATGCCTTCCAGAGGAACCCAACTCACAGCTCAGGGAGGGAGCTTAGGGGAAACTGGTCTCAGCTTAAGTGCAAACACCTCCTGAAATGTCTCCTGCCACCCTCAAATCTGAATCCTGCCACAGTAACAGTGGCTGCAAGGAGAAATAATTCAATGAGGGGCATTAAGAGGGTGCCTGCCATAGTCAGCGGTGTTTCATACAAAGACCTAGGAAAGACAGCAGAGGTGCCATCAGTCTGCTGTGGTTCACAGACTGGTTGGGGTTGAAGTGACCTCTGGAGACCACCCAGTCCAACCCACCTGCTCACGCAGGGTCACCAGAGCAGATCACACAGGTCGGTCCAGGTGGGTTTGAATGTCTCAGAGAAGGAGACTCCACAGCCTCTCTGGGCAGCCTGGGCCAGGCTCTGGCACCTCAGAGTGAAGTTTCTCCTCATATTCAGATGGAACCTCCTGTGTTTCAGTCTGTGCCCGTTGCCCCTCACCCTGTCATTGGGCACTACTGAACTGAGTCTGGTCCATCCTCTGACACCCACCCTGAGATATTTACAAGCATTAATAAGATCCCTCTGAGCTTCTCCAGACTGAACAGACCCAGTTGGGTTTCTAGAAAGCTCAAGAAACTTTCCATGGGAGTCTGGCCCAAGCAAGAATGGACCACAGAACCCCATCCCAGTATCCCATCCACCCTTTTTTCAGAGACCCATTACCTGTTGCAGTTTTTCTTTCAAGCAGTGTTTTTGCATACATGGATTAGATCTCTGCTCCAATTAGATTGATTTATTTTAAAAAAATTCTCCTTTTCTCTCCAATACACAAAAATAGAATCAGAGTACAACAGAAGCACAAAGAAATACAAATGGTGGCCTCCATGTACACATTGAATTACCATCTTAAATAGTCCCTGAAGAAGAGTTCTGGCAATGCGGTGTGGTCCTTTCACTGGGTTACCCATGGACTTCGCCAAGGCAGGACCCAGCTGAGCTGCTGATGACAACCTCGCTGGGGAAGCCTGAAGCACCTGCAGCCACTTGGAGTTCTCCTCCTTGTGTTCTGCTGCATTTTCAGAGTCCTGGAATGGTGTAGTTTCTCTCCGGACAAATAGTCCAAGCTGAAAATATGGAGCTTGGCCCCTATGGTTGGATCCACCTTGTGTCCTGAAGCTGGGGGATGTTATTTGTTTCCCAGCTCTGAGGTCGGTGTCCTCGCTGTGTCTCGGGAAGGGTCATCTGGAACTGCCAGGGCAAGAATTCCTCCATCCTTCCTATTTAAAAGCATGTGCCCACTTCTTGGAGAATTAATTTCACAGTCCAAAGGCAGCTTTTTACAGTTTGAATGCCAACTGAAACACATAATTATTTTCACCTTTTTCACCAAGAAATTAATCAGTCCCCCAACCCTTTTTCTTTTTCAAGATGCAAGGCTACCTCCCCCTCTTCACTCTCTACGTAACCTGCTCACCACAACCTTCAGCTACTCAGAAAAAAAGCAGCTTAAAATGCAACTAATGCAAAAAGAGCTTTCCCTGGACCCTTTAATGTTGTAGCTAAAGGTTAACAAGCTGAAATAAGAGCTTGAAACCTTGAACAGGATTCTACTCCTTTGAAAAAGGAAACAGGAGTGATAATTTAAATGTCTTCTTACTTGATAGCCCAGAAAAATGGTAACAAAGATTCTGTCTGAAACATTTTAAAAGCTACTTTACTTGTATGAAGCTTTTTTTTCAAATAGCAGATTAATAAAGAAGAAATTTTGGGGCTGTTTTCTTGTAAATAACAACAATATTATTTTCAGCTTTTTATTTACAAAAGCTGTATTGTTTTTCATAGCTGAGGAAGAACAGGCTGGAGGAGAGAGCCAGAAAACAAAGACAACAGACTATATAGTTTACGATTTTCTTCAAACTCAAGGACATTCAAAGAACGACTGGAAAGCAAAAGCAGGGAACAGGCACCAGGTATTAATAAGCAAGTAGGGGTGGCCAAACCCTCTTGTGTGAAGTATTTAATAAAATGCCCAAACATAACCCCCGTGGCTGCAGTTACACTGGTGCCACACTGTATTTTTCCAAAGTTTCATTTTAAAAATGCAGAAAACACATGCGCACGTGGATGTCACGGATAAATCAGAGGTGTTTTCACCATGGAAGCCTCAAGCAACCAGGAAGCCAGTGGGTATGGGGGGCCTGCACCACAGGCCACCAGCTCCCCAGAAGTGACCATCGAGGTCATTAGCAGGAAAACCAGCAATTAAACAGCTCCTCAGCAGGGACTGAGCTTAATTTGGGATGCTTGATTAAGTCTGAAATTCTTTGTACAAATTATCGGTGACTCCATGGGCTGACACAAAGATGATCTTGTGTGTTTGGAAAAAATAAAGGGGTTTTTATTTAAAAATGCTGCAGAGGATGGCAGGGCTGGGTGCCCTCCATGCCAGCCCGGTTCTCCCCATGGGAGGGGGGCCCAGGAGCCCCCTCTGGCCCTGCCTGCACCCCGAGCTCTCTTCTGGCATCTCCAGTAAGTCCAGGATGCAAACCCAGCACTTACCTCCCCTAACCCACTTGGGACACCCGCGGCTGGCAAAAGCCTTTCAGCAAGGGCATCACAGCTGCGGGGAGCTCTTGCTTTGCCCTTGGCCATGAAAAGGTGAGAAAGCCACCCTGGACACGCACATGGCAGGAGATTAAAGCCTTTCCAAGGTTTGGGTGGTATGGGACAGTGTGCAAAAGCAGGGAAAGCAGCACCCACGGGCAGCCCCGACGGCTTCACCTGCCTCCCAGCACAACTCCATCCCGCTCCCTTCCTCCTGCACCTCTCTGTATTTATATATATATATATATATATATATATATGCGCATTACAAAAATATACCTCTCTCGTGCATTAGTGCATCTCGGTGCGCCCGGGGAGCCCCTGTCACGCCTGCGCTCCGGCACGGCCGTAGAAGGGACCAGCGGGGCAGGACCCCCGCGGGTCCCCGCCGCTCCCCCCGGCCCCTTCGGGCGCACCGGCCTCGGCCCGTCTCTTCCTCCTCCTCCTAAAATTGCCGTTATCGAACATTTTCTCGCAGTTGGGGTCGAGGGTCCAGTAGTTGCCTTTGCCTGCGGAGAGAGGAACGGCCCCGCCTTGGCAGCCGCCGCCTCCGCGCCTCATCGGGGCGGACTGAGGGGACGCGCCCGCAGGGTCCCCATCCCCTTACCCGGGTCGTCCTCGTCCCGTGGGACTTTCTTGAAGCAGTCGTTGAGGGAGAGGTTGTGGCGGATGGAGTTCTGCCAACCCGCTTTGCTTTTCTTGTAGAAGGGGAAGTTCTCGGCCACGTACTGGTAGATCTGGCTGAGGGTCCGCCGCCGGCCCGGCGCGCTGTGGATGGCCATGGCGATCAGCGCCGAGTAGGAATAGGGCGGCCTCGCCGGGCGCAGACACTCCTGCTGCGGGGGAAGCACCGCCCAGCCACGCTCCGCACCCGCGGAGCCCGGCGACGGCCTCTGCGCGGAGGCGCAGCCCGGCGGGAGGAAGGGGGCGGCGGGCAAGAAAGGGGCGGCGGGGCCGCCGAGCCACAGGTAGGGATTAGCGGCGGGCGGGGGCTGGGACCGGCCCGGGTAGATGCCGGGACAGACCGCCACGTCCAGCAGCTCCTGGGCGTGGGGCGGCGGCTCGAAGGTCTGCATCCTCCCGCCGCACCGCCAGCCCCAGCGGCTGCGCGCCGCTCCGCGCCCGCCCGCTTAAATACCGCCCGGGGCTCCGGCCCGGCCGCCGCGGCCCCCGCGCCCGGCGGGGATGGGGATGGAGCGGAGCGGGGCGGGACCCCCCAGCCCGGGCCGCCCCCCCGCCCCACTCGTGTCCGCGCCCCCAGCCCCGCGGGGGGAAACGGCCCCGCCGCCCCCGCGCAATAAATCACGGGCAGGTGCCGGGTGAGCGCAGCCGCTCGGAGCCCCGGGATTCGCATCGCCGGAAAAGTTTCCTGAGCAAAGCGTGCAAATTTGGGAACAGCAGAACGGTGGGAGCCAGCGGCTGATGGCACTTGCTGCATCCTTCCCAACCCGGGGCGCGAAATCCGTAATCTAATTTCCCTGCACTTGTTGATTACCTGGAGACGTACAAATCGACCTCCAGGTACCACCGTGGATGCTCCTGTTCCTCAGAAAGGGTACATCCTCCCCAACCCAGGGTGAGAAATGCCTATGGCCACAAGAGCCATTTTCCGCTAGTGAGATAACCACCAGCAAGTAAGAAAAAGTGGAAAAGATGCCTAAACCCCCTCTGCAAACATCCCTCGGAGACTGGAGAACAAATTGGGAGTTTCCAGGGCTTAGTGGCTTGAGCTTTTGGGGGGGGTGTGTGGATTACAACAGTGGTGACCTGATCCCATGGCAGGGGAGATGCGAGAGCGGCAGCAGTAAAGCTGAAACGTCCCTTTTTGGTGCCTTATAAAACAGTTTCAGAACTTCAGCTGACTTGCGCAATCCCTGCCCTGCCTGACACCCCTATTTAGAATGTGTTGTTACGGTAAAGCAGCCTGACAGGCCCAGCTGTCTCTTCAGCACGCGTTGATTTCCAGCAAATAAATACATTTGCAAGAAATTATCAATGTGGTCTTGCACATTTCCTTTAACTCCGATACAAAAATTAGCGTAATTTGGAAATCCGAATTTCCCATCTGCTAAACCCCTGAAGGCACATGTGGTCCTATGTGCTACTCCTAATACTGAACTCCTTGACTCAAACTAAATTTCTCTGTACGCTTACAAAAAGCTGTGGTCTCCATCTGCTTTCAGCATCTCTTACTCTCCTGTAAAACCAGAGTCTTGGTTATATTTTCTCCCATCAGTGTTAAAATAGAAGAAAATAATTACAATTTTTCGTCTTGGATAGAAAACATGCCATGATTTGATGAAAAAATGACTTTAAACTGTGTTTCTGTATATTCTTTTGCTATGGAGTATGCCTGTCTTTGAAATTTCAGACCATTCCTCATAAATACTGATAAAAGGCATGACTTTATCAATAGCTATAGCTATATATAGGTGAATATAATAAGAATACTGATCTGTGGTAAAGAATTAAAACAATTCAGGTGGCATTTCATACAAATAACATCTCCACTTTTAAACTCTGTATTTTGGGTCTGCGAATACAGGTGTGAAAGTACATCTGTATCACCACATTTAACATTTTTAATATCACTCTCACGTCTGAACTATTTCTTTCCAAACCATATATTCATGTATACGTGTGTATAATATGTATGTATGATATACACAAACATATAGGCTTCTGCAAGGCAAGGATTTGGCTTTACCACCCTCTTGGAGCCATCCCCCCCCAAAAGTTGAAAACCATTGTCCTACTAACATATTCACTGAATCTTCCGATATGTACATTGCAAAGTTAGAAACAGCAGATTCACACAATTTAGGCATCTTTTTAGAAGATCTGTCTTCAAATCTCAAAAGTGCAAGGGGCAATATTCTCTCAGTTTCAGTGAAATGAGTTCAGAAAACAACCCGACCCCAAACATTAAATTGAAAACTATCCAATTTCCCTGCACTTATTGATTACCTGGAGATGTCCAGCAACAAACTGACCTCCAGGTATCACCGTGGATGCTCCTGTTCCTCAGAAAGGGTGTTGTTGTTTGTTTGTTATACATGGTGTTGCTTTTCTGTGTGTCGCCTACAGCCACAAGGTGCAACATGCGTTTGTATCATCAGCCTAAAGCTGCCTGGCAGAGCAACATTATTTGTGTTATTCCAGAGCCTTCTGGCAAACTTCAGTGTGGGACGGTTGAATTTCCGTGTAAGTTCTAGACATCTACCATGTAAACAAGAGAACTGATTCCTTATTTTTCCTAAATGTACAAATTTGCAAGTCTACAGAGAGCTCATTAAATTCTCGCCTTCTCAGCAGAGCTGGCACCCGAGGACACGAAAATCCTCCCGCATCATCTATTTGTTAACACCGACTTCTTTTTTGCGTCGCAGAAACCCTTTTACTAGGAAGCAGCAGCCCCTGGTAAACACCCAAACATAATGTAACTCCTTTAGGATATTCTAACGCATAGGGAAAATATTTATTGTTACAGAACAGGGGGGTTTTTCCAACTTTCGTGACTTTCTCCAGCATTACGGCCACATCCAACCCAGCAGGTTCGGTGAAGAGTGGGACGGCGATGCCATCTACTGGCCTTAAAGCCTGAGAAATGAGATTAATTAACAAATGAGCATGAAAGGCAGCGGTAGGATACGCCCAGTGTCACAAAACTGATTTTTACACAGCTTGGATTCAGCAAAAATTGAGGATTTACTGAGATAGGTGACAAGTTTAATATATGATTTCTAACGACGCCTGATCAGTAGCTGATTAACGGAATGATTTCAAACATTTCAATGGGATATTTTATTATTAAAACAGCGACTTGATTGCAGATTCGGTGATGTCAAGGGTCACACTGGGCCGAAAGGAGAGAAAGTTATATCATTTACATACAGACACAGACACACAAAGTTACATGATTAAAAGTTTACGGATACATCTATAAACACAGACACGCTTGCATACATGGATATTTGAATAGATTTACACACTACAACCTGCCATGAGTTTTCCAGGTCCCTTTCTTACTAAAATGATTATTTTGACAACTGACACATGCTCCAAAACAGCAGAAAAGGTGACTCCCAAAATACATATTGTCCTAGATTATTTATCACTACCAGCCAATACCCAGCCACTATGTTTTCTGAAAAATTCGCAGCAAAAGCCCCAAGTTTCCAGCCTCAGAACTTGCTGGTGACAACCTGGCTGGGGGGATTTTGGGATCTGGGGCAGTGTGATTTCTCCCCATAGCGCCAGTTCTTACCCCATGGCTTTTGGTGCTGGCAATGGGATTAGCTCCTCTGCATCAAATGGGAATAAATTCCACGTTTATTCCTCCACTCCAAAAAGTTAAAGAAAAGTAAACCTGAAGAAGGGCTGGAGGTCTAAATACAGTAATTCGCTTGACAATTTTCTGGCAAAACTGATTGAAATGCGGGTGGTTTACAGTAAAATCATCACTCTGTGATTTCTTCTGAAATGCCTCATTGAAAATAAAAAGAAGCGGTAGGAAGTGAAATATAAACACATGGTGAGATATAACAAAGTATTGATAATGTGACATGAGGCACCCAGAGTTCATGAAAACAGAAAGAAATACAGCAAATATCCTGAATAGTAATCCAAATATTGTTTTTCATTCAAGACAACTTTGCTCATTTGGTATGACAACTATTAGGTAACAAATGGACATTCTTCAGGTCAATCAAGCTTGAGCCAATTAGTCTGTGCAATTAACTACATTATGTCTAAAATTAGAATTCAAATATTCTCACTAATTATGGTTTAATATCCTGAAAGGCATCTATTCAAAAGAAGCCAGTAAGACAGACAAATCCACTAGAGTTTGCCGTATTTAAATTGCAGACCATATTCTAATTTATTTTAATATCTAACTTCTGACAGATCAGACAATCCTTTTTCATGACCATGTGTTAAGAATGGCTTTGTACAAGAGAAATGCCATATGCGTTTTCAATCTTTTGTGTCTCAAAATAATAGAATTTGCATACACCAAAGGTTTTGGCATTGAATCCAGCTCCTTAGGTGTTGTATCCCGACAATTTGAATTTATATACTTTATATGACTAAATCATTTCATTTATATGCACTTCTGATCGTTCATGAAAATTTATGGGTTGGATTTAATCCACATTTTTCTTCTACTTTTATCAGAGTTTGCCTTTCAATATTTAATTCAATCAGTTAATTTTCTTCCTGCCAATCTTTCGACAGAAGTTGTAAGAATAATTCTTATTGAATTAAAAGGTTTTAAAGCCTGGAATATTATGTCAGAAACTTCTGAAATGTAAAAAAAAATATTAAAACTAAACTTTTCTCTTTCATTTATGGAAAAAAAACTACGAGAGATTTGAAAGTCAGATGCACTCGCACATTTCAGATGGTGAAAAGACCCTGCGGTGCGCAAAGTGAGGTCTCTGTGTGGAAGGGGCCTCAGCATAGACTTGTAGACTCGTAGAATCACAGAATAGTTTGGGTTGAAGGGACCTTAAAGCCCATCCAGTGCCACCCCTGCCATGAGCAGGGACATCTTCACCAGCTCAGGTTGCTCAGAGCCCCGTCCAGCCTGGCCTGGGATGTCTCCAGGGATGGTTCATCCACCACCTCTCTGGCCAATCTGGGCCAGGCTCTCACCACCCTCAGGGGCAACAATTCCTTCCTCATGTCCAGCCTGAATCTCCCTCCTTTAGTTTAAAACCATCACCCCTTGCTCTGTCTCAACAAGCCCTTCTAAAAAGCTTGTCCCCATCACCCTGTAACAACATGGGGGTGTATAGTTATATTTTTATTTAACTATTCATACTTAATCAAAATAGGCCTAAAACACTAAGCCTGCTGACAAAGAGCTGAAGGCAGATGTGGGGTGTCAGCCCAGGTGTCTGAGTGGTTCTACAAGTGGGGCATGAGGATGATGGCACCAGTGGACAAAGCACTTTCTAATAACAGGGTAATTTTGTACCACAGCTCCCTGCTCTGTGGTTAGCATGAAGTTGAGGTGAGCGAGACCATCAGCTTCTCCCCTGGCTCCTCACAGCCTTTCTCACCCAAGGCTTCTCAAATATAGCCGGTTTTAGCATCAGCAGCTGGCAAACCATAAAACTCAGCAAAATATCTCAGTTATTTAACACATGATTCAAGTCTATCCATGAAGCTACCATCATAACTAGATCATCCGTCCCACTAACGGCCCTTTCTAGTATTGTGGGTCCTGCCATTAAATCACTACTTTATTTTGTGTCACCTCCTGGGTGACCAGGCACCACTTTTCTGCTGTTAATCACAGATGAAGATGCAAAAGATGCAAAATCCAGAGGTGCTGTGAAGCCAAAGGTGAGATGGACGTGTGACATTTCTGAATTTTACCAAAGACATCTATAAATTGTCCCATATACATTTGTATATTGCCTATATAAACTGTTGCTTTTATGCATAAAATCAAGTGCAGTTTTGCTCCTTTCTGAGTAAAATAGTCTTGCTTGGCAAACATTAGCACAAGATAATATGAATATCCTCATGACATGATAAGACTATTCATTCCTTCAGTAAGTTTTCCTTCAATCTCACTACTCAGTCTGTGGTTGTTTCTTTTTTATTATTTTTTCCCCTCTCCTTAAAATTACTCAAGATCAAGACCTGAAATTCAGAAGAGGCCGTATTGAAAAATAAATTTGTTGCAGCATCGTTAAGGAGAAAATGTGATCAAAATCCATCACCAGCAATTAGAACATGAGAAAGTCTCCAGTAGGCAGCTCTTGGACATTCTCTTTGCCTTCCCTACAATTGGTGTATGAAGCACCTGTCAGGAAAATCTATCTAAAAAAGTGGAAAAGGCATTAATTTGTTCGTCTTCTTTTGCCCATATTTTTTTCTTCCATACTAAAGAGTTGTATTTATTCTCAAGTACAATTTTTTGTGGTTACATATTCCGTATGTGCCAGGTATTTATCAGATCACCCATTCTTTGAAATACTAATAGTACTATGTTCCACCTACTGCCACCTATAACTGCAACCAACTTTAATACCATGACCTCAAAAAAAAAAAAAGGAACCAAATTATAATTAATGCTTTCAGAAATATCTAAAACTACCTGAAATAACTTTTTCTGACACAATTCCGTTTTTCAGCTCTCATATATCCGGACCTGCTAGACTTAGAAAACATGTGGTATAAAAATAAAGGTTACACAAAAAAGGGCGTACAAATATTTCAAAGTTCTGTAAATTGTATTTCTATTTCCTATTTTATTTCCTATTTTACTTCAGTTCACTGGGGATCTGGTATGGGAGGAGCCCTTTCAATTTGCTGATGTTCATACCTATTGAGCTTTGGTTTGATGAAGTCTGGGGGAGTCACATCTGCTTTTTATTGAGGAAAAATGTAAAGAAATAATATTTTATGAATTTTATGGAAATAAATTCATTGATTATATGTAATTAATCAATTATGCATAAAAGTAATTAATTATAATTCATTAACAATATGTAAAGAAGCTGTTTGTTTATGCATATGTGGCACAAATAATAACACAAATCTTTGACACATTAAAACCTAAATACAAAACTCATTTCAGGAGTAGATTTTTTGTGTGGCTGTAGCAACAGGACACTTCGTATGTTTGTAAGCAAAAGAACAGAGAAGCTGGAGGATTTATTCTCTGTATTTATTAAAAACCCACATTTGCCACAAAACTCCCAACCACCTCTCCTGAGGAGCTGGTGGCCCTGAGCCCTTTTCTTGGTGGCTTTGCTCAGAGGGAAATATTGCACATCATGCAGGACAACGGAGCATCACGCTTTAGATGCTTAAATATCTGTGTGCTTATCTATAGCTACATATCTATGTATATACTTATATAGAAACCTCAAAGCTGTAAAGTGAAATGGTTATGGGCATTTTATCAAGAAGTGCTCTACATAAATTATCCATTTAACTATTTTTCCCACAGAACATCTCCTTTCCTGCTGTTCCCCTGGAGTACATGGGGTGCTATCAAAAGTTGGGGATCCTGCAGCAGTTTCCCCCCAGAAGAGACAATGCCTGAGGAACATCATGTGCTGCTGCAACAGCTTGCAAAGGAACCCCTTATTGATTTCTGAGGGCTGCTTTATTTTCATCCGTTATTAAGTAGGCAATTCATTACTGCGAAACGCGTGTTTAATGGAAAGACATCGCAGAGAATGTCTCCTCCAGGACCTGTGTTGTTTTTGAAAGTCTTTAGGAGTGTTTCCATCACGCTGTGATTTATTTTCAGATTGGCTGAGGCTGGTGATGCTGGACTGGGGACAAGACTCATTTGTTTCCTGGGCCAGAAGCCCATCTATCAAAGAGGGGCAGGAGGAGGTTGGTTACCAGCCAGGCCAGGAGCTGGACGTCTGCTCAGCCAGGGATGCCAGCTTGTCCACCTTTCTGATTTCCACCCAAAATTTCAGCAAAATAATGAAAAAAACCTCTTTTTAGTGGTGTTGTATATATAATACCAACCTCATTCCTGCAGCTGACGCTCCTCCTGGAGGAAAAGTGTCTGGTAACGAAAACTCCAGTAAATAAGACTCGAGCATCCTTGGCTCTCCAGCCTTGTCCTGCTGATATGCTCACCATCTGCGGGCAGGATCTGTCCAGAAGTTTGCATAACCTGATGAATGACAATACAGAGAAACGAGCAGCAGAGCTCAGTCCTTGGGCTGTCGGCCATCGCTTGGAAACACCTCTGGGCGCTTGGAGGAAAAGGTGTTAACAGCTGAGCGTTGGAGGCTTGACAGCGTTTGTACTTTCCACCGCTCACCTTTAATTCTTCATTTTTCAACGGGAATAAAAACAAGTCAGTGGCTGAAAGAAAATTCAACCTCTTCTCTGCTGGATGGGGCTCCAGCGCGCACTGACCTATTTTGTCAGGGAGACCCAGAGGTACCTCCACCTGGCTGAGCAGTAAGCGGTTCAAAGGTGCAATGCAAAAATTGAGATATTGTCTTGAATAAATGTAAGTGTGATCCATCTGCATATTTGAACTTGGTATATGTTTTTCACATCTGAGCTCAGTATTTTAGTTTGCATATTCATATTTGGTACCAAAAGAATCTTGTTTGGGGAGATAATTACAAAATGGGAACCAGTTCCACTGCTAAAATTCCACCTTGCTCCCCCTTAGGATCCATCCTTACACATTAGAGTAATCGCTTATATTGTTAGAAAAGCATTTAAATTGTTAAAATACTATGATAGATGTGAACTTAGGGTATTGTATGAAGTTAAGAGGTTGTATTTAAAAGTTGCTAGAATATTAACTGGTTTGGATCTAGGAAAATAGAATAATGGATTTATGTTTATTATACTGGTTTATACTGTTTATTGACAACTCTAAATTGTAAAAGGTAAATGGAGCTAAGGAATGTAACTATTGCTGAGCTACTTGAAATTGCATATAAAGTGTATTATGGCTGGGATGAAACGGGAAAACAAAAGAGCAAAATATCCCAGGCCTCTGTGTAGGTTGTAACTGAGAAGTTTCCCAGAGCCTCCCACTTCGTACCAGTGATTATACCAGCGCATGGACAGCCCACGATATTCATTTAGCGAATCCATGCTTGGAGCGTGGACGTGTGATTAGAATATAGTTGCATATATAAGGAGGCTGGTTTCTGTAATAAATGGCTTTAGCGTGATTCACATTGAATCGACTTGTTTTGCTGAGTCCTTATTTTGCTCTAACACTTCTCATTGACAGAGTATTGCTAATATTGAGAAGTTCACGACCATCTACTAGGGGCTGACTTGTATTTAATACCGTATAAGTGCCATTTATTTTCTTTCAAAATGGGCTTTGATACTCTGCAAAGATATTTAACCCTGAACAAAGCCTAAATCAAAGGAGAATTTTGACATAACATTTTGCACTTGTTTTTCACCATGTAAACAGCTATAACTGCCTAATCAAAGCACAGGGTGAGAATCCAAAAGTAGAAAAACTGTAAAGAGCAAGTGATAATCCAGAAGTACGTACAGTACAGAGATGTGTCATACTTACAGAAAAATGATCTAGAAAAGAGAAGGTTTGTGGCCAACACTGGATTTTCCTGTAGTGTTGATGTGTTCTTCATGGATTAACATTGTAAACCATGCTCTCCGTTCAGCACCTTAACCATGAAGACCAAACCGACAGTCTTTTAACTGTTCCTTGCGGTATATCTCAACTCTGAATTTGCTAATAACATGAAAATAGTCTTTACAGCCTTTTCACTGCATTATACACTGCAGTGCAAATATAGAAATAAAATAATAAAGTAAATAACAAATAATCCCAGAGGGCAGAGCATGTTGATTTGATAGATGCTGCAGTATGTGATTCCCACAAAGAATCCACTGATAATCAACTTAAAATCATATTCATGGTTCAACAAGTCTGCGATTTCACTTTGAAAAGGGTGGCTGTGTCTGTGCTTTATGGCATATCAGATTATTTTAGATCACGTCTTGCTGCGCACAGTGTAACTGGTAGGAAACTACAAGGTGAATCGTTTGGTGCAGCGTTTTTCCCAGAAAAGGAGTCAAGGATGTAACATCTGAGAAAAGTTCTTGTGCGTCAGGGTCAGTATGTTCCTGATGTTAACAAAGCATACATTCTCACTCCCAAGCTCCCCAAAGGCTATTTTTTTGCTTCAGAGCACCAGCTTCCCTTCCCCATAGTGACAAATTTACACTGTTCCTACCCATCTTTGTAGGAGTGAAGGGTGGGCTGGGCACGTCAGAGAAGAGCATCACAGGGCGGTGGGTTGGGTGACCCAGGTCCTCCTGACCAGCTTCTGCTCCATCATCTTTGACGAGTCACTAAAACCCAGTTCAAAGTCATAGATCCCACATCCCATTTACTTTAATGGATTTGGTTCAGCCAATTAGGCTCTCTCGCCTTTGGATCTCATCTGTATAAAGGATGGCATTAATACTTACAGCCTCGTGGGATTAATTGCCTGTAAAGTCACTTTGAGACCTTGGACAGAAGCACTAGTGATATTAATTATTGTTATAGATATTGTAATGTTAAACATAAGTTCATACATTTATCTGGAAAAAAACTTTCAGAATCAAAGGAACTCAAACCACCCGCAGGCTATTTAATTATTTTATTGCCCTTCATTGGGAAGGTGATGCCTCAGCTCTATTTTTCTCCTCGCACCGCAGTATGCCAACCCCTGTAAGCCCGTGTCTGTGTCAGAAACGTGGTTCTCTGACTCACAGAAGTCAGGGATGAGATAAAAAGAAGTATTGTTCACTCAATAATTTCAATTTCTAAATTTTCTACAACCTACATTTTTTCTTTAATTTTGTCCTCATGAGATATGATTAATTTGCAGCTGTAGAAAGTCAAGATGAGTAGGGATTCAGAAAGCTGAGATTTAACAGGGCAAATTGTACTATGCAAAAGTATAGTGCTCGTTATAAATATGAAATATTTGGCAAGCAGTTTTCCTCCCATAATGAGACGACTTCTAACCAATGAAAATTTCAGAGGACAAAATTACTCTCTGCCCATATTTACTGACTCAAATGACATTGCACCAGGAAGGTACCAAAGTGCCACAACACAGCATGAAAGTGAAACAAATGAAGGTTGTTTCTGAGGACGGGTTACAAGTAATACTCATCATTGTTGCAGTGTAAATTAGAAAATGGAGGAACTACATCATCTAGAAAACAGCAGAAATAGAATCATGGCCCAAGGAGAAATTACTTTGAGGTACCAATGGCAGTCCCTAGAGGAACTGACATCTAGATTTTTCCACCAAAGACCAGGGCGAATTAAAAACCAGCCACTGCAGCTAAGGAAGAGTGAACATTTACTGCTGCACTAACAGAAACCCTATTTCAATACTGGCATTTCCAACCCCAGCTAGGAAAGCAGCTCCCATTATACACACTGGGTACATTGGCTGACTTTCTCGCCAGTAAAAGTCAGCCAGCAGCCTGTAATTACACTGAATATCTTCCTGGAACCTTGCTTCCACAAATGGTGCCATCTCTAGAGTAATATATCACTGATCTGCCTTGCTCGGATTATTACACTAATATATCATTAGAGCAACAGCTTGCTTTGGTGATGGATCGGTGGGATGCGGAGTGAGAGCTACAGCTCGCTCGGGTAACGGACGATGCTCTCGAGCTGATGTATGGGGTGATGTATCATCGAGAGGAGCCCCTTGGGTGATACATTTCCCCAGATACAGCCCTACGATGAACAACCCCATGATGATGCTAGATTAAGGGGAGAAGGGACAAGAGCTGGACTTGATGACCCTTGTGGGTCCATTCCAACTCAGGACAATCCATCATTCTATGATAGCATGATAACATGATTCTGAAGTTATCTTCAGCACCAAGAAACTCATGGATGGGCTGCTATGCATACATATAACCTATGTAAATACAGCAGATCACTAGTCACAGCTGAAAAGCATCTCTTATTTTATGGAAGATACAGAACTAAAGCAAAATCTTCATAATGCTTATTTTAGAATCTCTTACTGCACATATTCTGGACACTGAAACCCTGGTGCAAAACTATTCACTCCAAGTATTTGTCAAGTATTTTACTGAATATTTGCAATGTAAAGTGTTTGCATTAGTAACCACTAACTGGTTTATGTTCTTTGTTAAAAAGCCTGCAGTGGCATCCACTATTTTCTGTTTTTCTGATTCTGTCAGACTACCTCAGAATGAGAAATACAACAACCAGCTTTTGAACTGGGGAAAGTATATCTTTATACCTAAAAAAAAAAAATCCCTTAAAAGACTTTTCTCAAAGTTTACAAAACCAAAACCAATTCCTATAAAAAACAAACCAACCAAACAAAACAAAACCCACCACCAACAAAAAAACGAACCACAACCCATCTTGGATTGTCTTAAGCTTTCCTTCTGTCATACACGAAACCAAACCATCAGTGCCCAAAACAAAAACATCCAAACCACATTTTTGGCACAGCCTAAATTCACCCGAGCTCAAGCCCAAAAAGGAAAATATTTGCAATATATGACTCAGCGCAAATATTTCCCTGCAGGTCATTTTCCAGTTTTAATTACTCTGCTTGTCATCAAGAAAACACTGACACTCTGCCAGGACATAGGACACTAGTTTTCTTCTATCATGATACCAGCTCTGTTACTCCAAAAAAGTGAAAACACTTAAAATCATCAACAATCACTTCAAAACTTATTCTTTCTATAAACAAGATGATAAAACCTCTAATAAAGCAGTCGGTGTTCTCTGTAATTTGTCTTGTTTTTCAGACATTCACCTGACCTCTCCCTGGTCTCTGTGCCAGCCTCCGGCACGGGGATGCTGTATTCCAGTCATTATATGCATGGAAATTAAATTAAGTAGTGGGTGGAAAAGTGAATTAGATTTAGTAAGTTAAACAATGCATGGAAATTGAACTGTATGTATTCCGTATAACCTTTCTATGCTGATCTATTCAGCTGCTACTAAATGCACTTTAGAGCGGCAGCATTAAGTGACATTACTAGCATCTGCCACATAGAATAATTTTGGTGTTATAAACCGAACAATATGAGTATTTTATAATCTTCGCTGACCCTCCTTAGTTACCCTTAAACCCGGGCTGATTTGTCAGCCAACACAAACCAGCCAGCGCCTTCGCTACCTATGGAAAACCACCCCTGTGCTGCAAACCCAAACCTTTGCTAACAAGGGACCGATTTTTCCTGCCAGGGCTTTGCACAATTAGCACAAAATCATATTGTTTCCCCTTCCCTCTGCCTCCAGCGAAGGTGCCCATGGCGCTGGCCTAGCGCCCGGCGGCTCCATCTTTGTGGCCCTGTGTGGTCAGGTTGGCAGGGCTGCTCGCCGCCTGCCCTTTGGGTTTTTTGGCTCCTTCGCCGTGTCCTTCTCCTGCTGCCAGTCCTGCGGCTCGAACTGGGCTTGCTGCAGCACAGACACGCCGCTGCCTGCCCGCAGAACCCTCTACCTTCTGCTGCCATGGCTCTGCGGTCTGATTCTGAAATTGGAATGGAGCCCGCAGCCAGTGCTGAGCATGTTGCCCCAGGGCTGATCAAGCCCTCAGCCTGGGAGAGAAGGAGCTGTGCCCTGGGTAAAACCAGCCCCAAGCTCGCTGATCTCAGAGGGGGAAGAAGGAAAGCTGAGAGCTGGGGTTGTTCAGCCTGGAGAAAACTCCAGAGAGACCTTATTGTGACCTTAAGAGGGACTGGTAATAAAGATGGGGACAGACTTTTTAGCAGGGCCTGTAGTGATAGGACAAGGGGTGATGGTTTTAAACTGAAAGACAGGAAATTCAGGCTGGACATGAGGAAGAAATTGTTGGCCCTGAGGGTGGTGTGAGCCTGGCCCAGGTTTCCCAGAGAGGTGGTGGATGAACCATCCCTGGAGACATCCCAGGCCAGGCTGGACGGGGCTCTGAGCAACCTGAGCTGGTGAAGATGTCCCTGCTCAGGGCAGGGGTGGCACTGGGTGGGCTTTGAAGGTCCCTTCAACCCAAATCATTCTATGATTCTATGAGAAGGAGCTGCCGCCTTTGGTGCCAGAGGCAGAAGAGCTGTCATGGCTGACTCCCTGTCTCCATCCCGTAACTCCCCCACCTGCAGCAATGAGGAATGGGGAGATGTTCAGTGCATCCAACACCTGAGCTGTAGCTTGAGGGAGAGGAAGAGGGATATTAAGTGTATATGCTGTGTTAAAGGAGAGAAAATTGCCAGATATTCCTAGATTAACTAATAACATAACCCACTGTACCTTAAGGCAACAATCTGGAGTTAATAAGCTATGTGGAATATAAAGGAACAAAGAGAAAAAGAGCAATTCAGTCAGGTACAGTCTGGCTCTCCAGCTTTCAACTGTCTTCTGTCTGCCTGGTGCTTTAGATCTGTTTAAGTTAACTGTGCGCTCCCCATACATTTCCTACCATACAGGCTGAAAGGGCATAGATATGTAAATATCGGTCAGTGCTCACATTCAAAAGCACCTACAGAATTTCCAGAAGACCAAATGGAATTATGTACGTGGTTGTTGTGGGTGTCTATGTGTTGCAATTTACCATTTCATATTTCCTAAATGCCCCCGATTTTATCCCCCTTATGTAGCATATGAAACAGGACTTCTCCAAGGCAATTATTATTAGTAGTAGTATTTGTCTTGTAGCTGGCTGGAGAAGAAGACTCTAACCATATGTCAACTCAATTTCAGTCAAACCATATTACCAGATGCACAAGTGACTGCTAACCCCCTCAAAATACACAATTTAAGAATAATAAAAAAAAAAAACAGAGGCATTGAGGAAAGAATGAAGTGATACTGGTCAACAGGAGTTATTTACTGGCAGCACAGAAGATAAAATACAAGAGGAAAGATCGAGGACAGCAAGGTGACTCTGCAGCAGAGAACAGAGCTTGTTTAAGTATATTAAGCATCAGCAGCCACCATCAGCAGCATTCACCAGGTGAGCACAGGTACTGTGAAAGACATGATAGGTAGGTGGATGGGTTAGGCCAGAAAGGCCTTAAAATGGAGATTTCTCATTCCAGTTTGCTATGTATACAAGAGAAATACAGTTCACATATTCAGGGGGGCGAGGCATAGGCTATCCGACAAATTAAGAAAAGGCAGGAGGAGTTTAAATGGTCGAAATGAAGACTAGAATGAACTGAAAAAGCCAAGGATGATGTGCAAAAATCTCCCTGACATGTATCAGCATCCCACTACTTTCTTCTTTAACATCATTAGCTCTGAAAAGAAACACACTGACATTTGCCAGGGAAAGGTGCTAAGATCAGAGAATCAGAGAATCAAGATGAGCTGAGTTCAGAGACCTAAAGTATAGGAATTAAGAGAAACAGTAGGATTATAAGTAAGTGGCTCACTGCTCGAACAAATATTACGATATACTATTTGCTAATTATTTTTTTATAATGCTAAGAGTTCACATTAGTTAAGAAGTGCAAAAACAGTCATTAGCAGCACCAAGATCCAGATATTTCAAATAGACAAGAAGCCTGAAAATATAAAGTTGCAGCACTTCCTATAGAAGTGCTGGTTTATGACTATGGATATAATCCACCTTCACAAAATAGTGTCTAAATATATCAAAACACCTGAAACACGAGCCAAAATCTTTGTATTAGTCCAGCTGACTGCAGGTAGAAATAACTCTGTCAGATACCTACCCCAAGAACATTATCCACACCATTTGGCTGCGAGTGCAAAAACTGTCCATGTACATTTTAATACGTTGCAGTTAAGTTTCATTCAGCTGAAGACAGGAGAGCCTCAGACTAGCAAATTTGTGGTTAATATAACTCACAGAGCATAATATTTGTACTTTGATACTTAGAGCCTTCCATTTCTTCAACATCTGTTCCAAGATAGACCTCTACTTGACAGCAGATTCTACGACACTGGAAACCTGAAGGTGAAAACGTGTCGTCTGAAGGTTGTAGTTTGATTTTCATCCCTTTTAGTTCCTTATGAAAAATTTCCTAGAAGTGATTAGTTGTTTGCTTGGGCAGGGTAATTATGTTGCATAAAGCATCTTCCTATTATGTAGCTAATAAAAAGAACAGCAACGTATATCTTGGCCCAAAGAGGCTGGGAGTTTATTAAAGCTATAAATTATGGGTTCTGCTAATGCAGGGTAATAAGATCAAACAGCACAGAATGAGTAGTGATCATTCTCCTATTTTTGTCTAATATTGTGTAGTTATTAAACATTTTGTCCCTTATTAATCTTTTTTTACCTTCTTCCACAAATTCTCCTTCCTATAAAAATGAGTAATTGCTGAGAATCGTTATGTGCCCACAAATGCCCATAAGGGTAACAGGGTACAGGGTGTTAAAAATGCGATTGATATGGAAAATACCCTGGTGAGACCACACCAAGCTCCTCTGACATGGGATGGGACCTGTTGGGTCCACAGGTAAGGAGGTGGCCTGGGGTAACACAGACATTTAAATTCACTCGAGCAGAACATCCAAATGTAATTTCTTATTGTCAAGTAAGGGATTTGAACAGCCACGATTTGAATAATAACAACTTACTATTTTCTGAACATTGTGGCAGAAGAATAGGGAAGAACCCTTCAGTGGAAGGGGCAAACCAGGCAGGACGTGACAAAACAAATGCAAAATCTTATTTCCAAAGTCGTCTTTGTAAAATCTGCTGTGCTGGAGGACGGCCAGTGTGTTTCCACAGCATCCCCTTTTGTTTTCTGAAAGACTAAAGGAACAAGAATGCAGCCACCTGCAGCAAGGACATAGGGAAGAGCGCTCAGCACTTTGTTCGCTCCTTGTCGGTACCAACTCCAGTCCCAGACCCCATTTCACTGGAAAGCCACGTGGTAGCCATATACAATAATAAAACTAAATTATTCCTTTTGCTTATGATTTTGTCATATTAAAAATTTAAATATTTGGGGACTTTATGACTTATTTTTATCAATCACAACACTGCAGTTGGAGACAGGTGTGAAGTGTCTGCCAAGAAGCTGTTTTCCTCAATTCTTGTCTCGATTGTTTTATCTCCTTATGCATGGGATAACAAAGAGAAAAAACTGTAAGCTTGGAGTCGATCATTCTATTCTGCTTGTCTGAACAAACATTAAATACAATCTTACAAGCCATAGACAGAGTTTTAAATAGATTGCATAGGGCATTTAAATAAATAGCCAAGACATTATAATTTTAAAATCAGCCGCTCTGCGTACAGAGTAAATTTGTTTCAAAAGGTGTTTGCTTGCTCAGCCCTCCCTGTCTGTGAAGTCTGAGATAATAAGCCAGCACTTACATGCCATGGCAGAGATCATTGCACTTACAGCCTTGCAGGAAAGGTCGATCTTCAGATCACCCAGGTGACCAGGATCTGGACTCAGGGCTGTTATAACCTGCCCACTCCCAAATAATGCTGCTGTGGCTGGATTTCCTAATGGCTTGATCTTCAACCCCTGTTAGGCTGGGGACCAGAGACTCCCCCAGACTTGCATCCTGCCCAAGGCAGTTCCAGCTGCAAAACCCTGTGCTCAGCGCCTGATGGAGCCAAAGGATTTCCAGCTGCAAGGGGGAGCCCAGATGTCCAAGGGCAGAAGGGTCAGCAGGAGCATAAATCCAGCGTTCCAGCTGCACAGCCAAACCCTGCCGAGCTGCGAGGTCACTGTTCTTCAAGAAAACGCTGCATTTCAAACACGGTCTTTACAGCAGGTGGCTAAAGAGTGTTTTCCCGGCATGGGGAATAACAGCTTTTAAGGAATATTGCAACTATTTTATGTGTAAGCAAAATGAAAACAAAACAAAAAAAAAGAAAAGAAGAAACTGAAGTCCACCATTTTCATCATTTAATGGGCTCTGTGCGAATGTTAAGCAGGAGGAAGTCACAGAAATAAAAGCATATAAAGTGGATGCACTTTAAGTAGCAGCGAACCATTCTCTCTCCATGGTATATGGGGCAATTCAGTGGGCAGCATGGGGGCTATGGCAGCCCAGATTTTGGGGACCTTATGAGTTATTTAATATTCAGTGCAGGTGTCTCCAACCATCTCAGGACACTGTGACCATCAGGCATTTGTCCACCTACAGCTGCTTGAAACATCACAGCTCCTGCTGCTCCGCTGCAATACAGAACAGGAGCTGCCGCTGCTCCATGCTCGGCTAAAGGGCTTATATCTCATGTGTTTGTTTTTAATTTAACACCCTCTGTGAGGTTTTGTTTAGTTTGGATGTGTCCTGTGATGCTTCTGCATTTATATTCAGTGCATTTGAAAAACCACTGGAAGAGACCTGCTTAGTGCACCAAGAGGTGACAGAGCCAAAAGCAAGGGCAAGGGACAGCGAAGCAAACCAGCACAGTGGCCAGCAGAAGGCAGCTGGTGCCCAAGGGATGCCAGACAGATGAGACATGAGGAGGACATTTTTTATAATGAAGGCAGTAATATACTGTCCCAGGCTCGCCAGAGAGGTGGTGGATGAACCATCTCTGGAGATATCCCAGGCCAGGCTGGACAGGGCTCTGAGCACCCTGAGCTGGTGAAGATGTCCCTGCTCATGGCAGGGGGGGCACTGGGGGAGCTGGGAAGGTCACTTCAACCCAAACCATCCTGTGATTCTATGAACTGCTGGGATTTTGGAGGTGGGATGTTGTCCTCCTTGGGCTTGTGCTTCACATGGAAGATGGAAAGCAAGCCCAAGCCTTGCACTGAAATGAGAGGATGGTCAATGTCCTTGTTTTAAGGGACACAAGGGTGGTTGGAGATGTCCCTGCTCATGACAGGGGTTGGACTGGATGAGCTTTGTAGGCCCCTTCCAACCCAAATCATTCTATAATATGAAGCATAGGTGACACCATCACAAACACCATGCCATGCCAGCACACAGGAGCTGGTTTGGCTTTGACATCTCCTCACCATCTCAAGAGGAACAGGCTGGAGCAGAGGAGCTCTTTTGAACAACTACCCTTCCCATTTTAACACTTGAGAGAAGGGCTGGCCTTTCTCACGAGTGAACAGGAACATGCCAGTGTTGCAGAAACTGTTTTTAATTAATCAGAGAGATGGAAATCTTTCAAAATCAGTTTTGGCACTCCGTATCTGATAGGAGCAGCTTGGCACTGCTGGCAAAAGAGAACCAGCAAGGTGACCGATCTAACGAACGACCTGACTTGGCTGCTGGCGTGGGCTTGAGCCTTGGTGCCTGCTCCTCAGTGACCTCTGCAAGAGGGCGGAGAGGACAAAGCACAGCCAGCGTGTGATGACACCCCTCTTGCTCAGATGTCAACCATGGGAACCAGTGCAATGCAGAGTTAGAGATGCTGAGATCAAGGAACAAACTGTTTATACATATTTTTCATACACTGGGACAGATTTACTGCCCTGTCTATTAACTTAAATATTAAGGACGCATCCTCCTCCTGCCCCTTGAGTACATCTCCTCACCAAAACAGGCAGATTCATGGCCAAGAAGTGAATGCTTAGGACAAGTGGCACCGTGTTTTCATCAGATGTGCCCCCGACAGACAGCACAAATGAGAAGGACATCAGCTTCTCTCCCCTGTCCTGTGTCATCATGTCTGGGGGAAGCCTGTGCAGGCATTCCATCCAGGACCCAGGAGGAGCAACGAGCAATCATAGAATCACAGAATGGGTTGGGTTGGGAGGGACCTTCCAAGCTCATCCAGTCCAACCCCTGCCATGAGCAGGGACATCTTCACCAGCTCAGGTTGCTCGCCTTATCCTGGGATGTCTCCAGGGATGGGGCATCCACCACCTCTGATGGCTGAAGAAGCCAAGTCCATGCAAGACTGCATGGTCTATGCAAGAGCTTGCACAGAACATGAGGATGCCTGGGAGCCATGGCGACACAATTCTGTGGATCAAGAGCAATGTTTACACCTAGCATAAGCCAGTTCTCTCCTGTTTTCCTCTTGCATATCAAAATGCACAGAGAAACTATTAAAACCTTGTCTTGGATTATCCTGGAAAGTTTATTTAGCCCCATATGGTCAAATACTTATTTACTTATTAGCACTGTTTACTCATCAGCTCTGCTTTCTGAGTAACCTCATTTTTTGTCTGTGTTTACAGAAGCAACATCTTCCTTGGTCCACCCTTCTTATGCTCCTCAGTTTGCATTTCCCCTCAAAGTCATTCTTATCCGTGCAGCAGCCCCGCAGAACAAAATGAGCTTTCCTTTTCCTGTTTGTGCAAAACTCCCCCCCACAGCTGACCGAAGCACTAAGCCAAGCAGAAAGTATATATTGAAAAAAGAACCAAAGCCCAGCCACTGGCGTCACTCCAAGAGCACCCCTGGAGTGAACCAAAATGCTGATGTCCATGCAACCAAGTGAAAATTAACCTTCTACCCAATGCCAAGGCTTCTGCTGCACATTTTAAAGATGTACCGGTGGTAGGTTGTAGAGCAAACACAAGGGGATGTGATCCAGCAAGGCAAACATTTTGTCTCCAACGTGCTGCTTTGGCCCAAATCAGTGAAATCTGAAGAAAAAAATAAATACATGAAGTTTTTTTTTAATAATATTGCTGAGGTCTTTGTGACCTTCCACTCAGACTGCTGCAAAGTGTTTAGTCAGTGCAGAAAGTGCCTGAAATCCCCAGGTTCTGCCCAGCAGTGTTGTGGTGGATCAGACAGGGACATTATTCCCTGTTCCAACACCCCTTCTGCTGACAGTGCCGGCTCTTGAAGTAAAGTTCTTGCCAAAAACATCCTTTCACCCCTACTAATCAATCCCTGTGCTTTATCTATAAGGACCATTGTTTTAAGTCAGAATGTAAAAGAAGTGCTTCAAAGTATGGAAAACAATTTCTATACATTCGCAATTATTCTATAGCATAATGCCTAAGGACAACAGCTATGAACGCTAACATAAAGATTTCCTTTTAATGTTGGACTGACTTATTAAAAACTTTCAATTAATACAAACTAATTAGAAATAAGCAAGTTTCCTTTAAGCTGGTCCAATACCCATGAAGTTTTTCATGGGCTTCAGAAACGTTTTCTGCAGGACAACAGCACACTCATAATCATATCTAATTAAAAGGCTTTAAAGGCATTCTTATCGTAATTTTCCATATGTTGCATGTGATTGCTATTGAGTATTGTTTTCACAGTGACAATGCTCCCATCCAGAGAAGGTCCCACCATGCTGGATGGTATCCAAATACATATCCCTGCTCCAAAGACTTTATGATAATCTCAGGCCAGCGAAGGCTGTGACAAAAAAGGAGACGAGGAGACAATGATGGAGGGATAAGCGGTTTATGTTCCTGAATGATGCTCAGAAAACATAACTCATGCTATGAAATTAATGAGATAAATATATGAAATGAATTTGCAGCACATCCTTGTCTACAGAATGTTTTTCAGCCCATTTACGTCATTGTAAAGGCTTGTTAGTCTGAGAACAATCAGCACAAGCAACTTTTTGGTGTTGACCTTTCCCAGATTGGGGAAGGTGCCCAGTGTTACTGGGCATCTCGGTGGGCATGGTCCTGTCCTGCATGCTGATTCCAAGTTAATAGAGCAACGTGTGCTCTGATTTTTGCAGACCAACCTTTCTAAGTAAATGTTTTTTTGAGATATCGTGTATGCAGAAGTGTCTTTTCAGTCCTCCAGAACTATTCTATAGTTCTTTCTCATGCCATTAATACTTGCTATAGATTATAAATACTTAATGCAAAATTTAAGCTATTTTGGATTCTATCCCCTCAAAAAAACCCACAAAAAGCAAAATGAAACAAAAAAACTGGTAAAAATATTCTTCCCAGCCTTCCATAAATGTTTTTCTAATCAGTTCCCAGTTTGTCACTAAAAACTACCTGGCAGATCTCAGATTGCAGAGGGGAAATCTCAGCGTTCAGTCTATATATGAAAAGTAACTCCCAGTGAACACTGAGCTTTTATTGACATTCATGGTAAAGCAAGGGACCCTTGTTCAAAGTCAATGGAAAATTAAGAGCATTTAGAGTAAGATCAAGCATGGAAAGATTCCACACTAAAGAAGATTGCCCTGGAAAGTTATCCAAGTATATCAGAGTAACTCTGTAACTTGAACTATACTAATTAATACCATAGGTGACAATAAGTAGATACACTATTTGGGTAGGAACTAAGAATAGAAATAGATGCGGGGTTTTGGTAAAATCTGCATTTCAGTTTCCTCTCTTGATTTCAGGTTTGGGGTGCTATTGTGTTTTTCTGTTTCGGTTTGTTTTTTTCCCTTATATTTCACATATTTCTAATACGTTAAGTGGAAATGTATACGCAGAGTTACCAATAGCGAATTCGCTATCCAGAAAATCTTTAAATAAAAGTTCTTTTATTTCAGTTTCAATAAATATGGTGATGTGACTTTATTAAAAAAGAAGATTGAAAACTTTGTGATGTGAGGCATTTTTAAATGGAAACACGTTAAATTATTTACTGTGGTAAAATAAGTATTTAATGGAGAAGCATTTAAAATTTAATTGACTGCCGAGTTTATCGGTTGAATTATGTGAGGCACCCGCATGATGTACAGCTTTCTCTTGTAATTGAAAACACTAAGAAAGACATCTTTATAAATCTATTTTTAAATTAAAAAAGAAGATAATGGAAGATTTGTTATAAAATGTACTGTTATGTTATTACTCAAGTCACTGGAGAAAAACAAGCTGCGTAATTTGGGAGGAGCAGAGGATGAGTAGGGCCGTGCTTTAAGTTATCAAGGACCATGACAAAGTTCTGTCTAGAATTATCTATGGATAGTTAAATAACTTATTTAATCTGATATGTAATCTAAGTTTAATTTATTTACTGAAAACTTTTAATAAAGCCACGGTTGCTGTTTTGGCCTTGTGTCTACTATCTCTTTCCACCCCCAAATCCTCCACTTTACAAGGATTAATTTCTTTACAAAATTGTAAGAAATCACAGCTTTTTTTAATGACTATGTGGTTATGTACTGAAGAAAACTTTATCCGGGAAGCACCGGCTGAGTCAGCCACTAAATGACCCTTCCAGACTATTCCTAGAATATTTATAACACTTGACAAAATATCACTAATATTAGAGATTGCCAAGCAATGTGTCAAATTGCCACAATAATTACTCCACCAGCAACACAAATCCTTTTGCGGCCGATCACATTTGGATGTTTATAAAAACCCAATAACTTTTTCGTGTTATTTTTTAAGTTGTTGTCATTTTACTTTAGATTTCCTGGAAGCTCTAGAGGTGGCATAGGGCAATAACCTCTCTATTCATCACAGCACACGTTTAACTGACATTTCCATCTCTCTGGGGACTTGCCAATTATTTTGGTATTTTAAACCAGAATTTTTCATACATTTACATTGATAAAAAGATGGCATTGTGGCTCAGAGTTTAACTTGTGAGCTGTGCTTAGGATGCAGAGCATGAAAATAACACTTTATTCTACACATTTCCTTTTCTTTCTTTTATACCTTGTGAGAGACAGCAAAAGTAAACCTCATTCTAAGCAATTAAAGGCTTTAATATTTTTAAATTGCTATCACTGTGCAAAACCCAGCAACTCGTCCCACAGATGAAGTAAATTCTAAGGGCCCAAAGAAGAATTGTGTTATTACCCTTGAAATTATGAAAGCATAATGAGTGTATATTGGAGGCATTCATCAGCATTAAGATTTGTGGCAAATTATTCTGTAATTCTATATTCACACAACTTGACTATCTCTACCTCAGGTTTTAAACATTTCCTTTAGAAGTCTTCTTTATGCAAAACCAAAGGTACTGGAAAATGTTGCCTCTCGTCATGTTAAAACCCCCCAACACTCCAGTTGTATAATCCATCCACACTAATCTTTTCTTTTAAATTTAGTAATTAAGCTGGGTCTCAGCTGAGAAGCAGCATGCCAGACTTCAGCCTGAAGTGAAAACAAATGGTTGAATTATAAACCCCTAAAAATAGAAATTCAGAATGCAATCACTGACACAACCTTCATTCGGGCCCCTGTAGTATTATAAAAGACATTTAGCAAACAACAAGGTAGCTAATGATGCACTAAGCATTTTCATACAGCACTCGGAGACAACTCACTACACATAATTAGAGCATCACTAGAGTCATCAACTGTCTAGTACATCTGATAAAGAAATGTCACCTGCCTCAAAATATGGTAGTAATTCCAGTTGCCTTATGTGCAAAGCTTTAACAATCAGAGAGAGAAGACAACAAACACAAAGCTAATGACATAGTTCACATCTTGTTGTTTTGAAGGAGCACAGGAATTTGGAAATTGAATTTTTTTTTCTCTTCAGTGTCATTTGCTGAACTTTGTAATAACCTCTCGTGGGGATCAATAAACCAACCAAACAAAAATACTGTGTCCCTCCACAAGGAAATGTGCTGGATTATTTAATGTCCACGCTAAACGCCCATCCTGCAAGGGCTGCGTGGGACTGAGCTGGAGGTTGGACTCATCTCGCCCCAGGCTGATTATCCAGACACCGAGAGTATTTGTCACTGAGGCTTTTCTTACATGATACAGTGACAGATGTGACTCAGGAGGGTGATTCATCCCCTTGAGGTGTTGACTTGGACTGGGCTGAACTGCCTTTGCGCAACTCGGGAGTGAGATTGTTTAATCAGGCACCCAGCTCATAGATGACCGGAGTTAAACGAGATGAATTCCACCCTAAATTCACAGTTCATACAGGTGATCTGTCTCATCCTTTTCTGAGTGGAACGACAGAGCAATCCAAGTGATTGCGACCATAACAAATGCTACTTGTGCATGAGTCAGAAAGCCCGGAGCTTCCCCCACCAATCAGTTATAATAGGACTGGAAAAACCTGTGTTAGCCTCTTGTCTTGGGCCACTAACCGAAACGTGGCATTTATGGAGTTCTTTACAAAGACAGATGTGCCGAGATCTGGGAGCAGCATGGCACTATTTCCGCGGGTTTTCAAACATTCATGAAGGCGACAAGAACTCAGCAAGCAGATTAGCATCAGTGATGTGGAACCACAAAGTACACATAAATAAAGCATCGAGTGAACAGTGAATAACTCCAGCTCTACAGGATCTTTGGCTGTAATGGCAGGATTTCAGTTATTTGGAAGTCTGGGGAAAAAAAAGGTATTTTCTTCCCTTAGAAAGTAATTCACCAATTCATTGCAGATAATTCTCTGTGTACCCACAGGAATCTCTTTGTGGTCTAATTGTATCCAGTGTTTACATCTATGGCTTGGATACAGCAGTAGGAAGTAGTCTGTAACAATCAAAATGACATAAAATAGAGAAAATCCAAACAATCGGAACTCAAAATTACAGTAGTAAAGTGAGGAACTGTTTCACATCCAGAAAGGTGAAATTCAGGTGGGGATAAGCTTTCCATGCAGTGATACTTCAAGACCTACCGGTAGTGGGGGGATCATATATTGAATATGAGCCGGTATTATGATTGCTGCAAAGAGATGACATGATTTTAGAAAGGCCGGAGATGAACCATAGAGGCTGGAGAACTGCAGGGAGACTTAACAGACTTTCAAAAAACCCATGAAAAAAGCTGAAAGGTGTGGTGTTAACTCATATAAAGATGAAAAGGCTAAGGAAGGCTGTTTCAGGAGAGGGAAAACAGCAGCCAGTTGTTCATGTCCATTGAAAAAACGGCAAAATGAGATCAACTTAATGGCAACATGAGACATTTTAAGGATTCCTAATTGATCTTCCAGGAGCTGTATTGACAGACAAGACCTCCTTGTTTCCAGTTGCTCCAGTGCTGCTTTTTGCTGTTGTCACAGCAGGAACGCTGCACAACTTGGTGTTTAGATGAATGTGTTTTTGCTTGGAGGCAACACAAGATCTGGGGCTGAACCATCTCTTGAGTCTCTTTCAGCTTTTCTTTCGGAAGGACGACATTTTTTATTCTGTCTCAGAACATCAAACCCCCCCACATTTGTTCATGTATTACTGTTGTATGTCAGGCAAGAGCCACTTGGGAGCAGAAGAAATCTCTTTTGAAGCACGACGTGTGATGACACGTGGAAGGCTGCAGCCACCCTCTTGCCAACAGTGGCCTGGATTAGAAAGATGTAATGAAAACACACACTCTCTGTTTAGTTACTGAGAAACTGAGTTTCATAAGCCTGTATTTTCCATTCTTCTTGCTATTTCCCCCCCTCGGGGTAGTTCTTTCCTGCTTTTCTAAAGGCTCACGTTACCATGGGAAACACAACTGAAACCAGCGTGCTCTGTTAGTCTGGAGGATCTTGAATAAGTTCTTAAGTGAAAACATTTTTATTCCTAAGGTATAATTTCAAGGTACTGATTCAAAGCCTGTTGTAGTCTACGAAACGCTTTTCATCAGACTTAAATGATTAAGAGTTAACTGATTATTCCTGCATTAACAAATTCCTGCAATGGGAACACAAAGGATCTGCTAAGAACACAAAAGCAGCTCTTTTGAAGACTGAAAGAGCTGAGTTTATTAACAACGTAGAAAACCTTTGACTGAATCAACACAAAGCATTTTTCAAAGTGTTTGGCTCACACAGATCAGAAGTCGATTCGCTGCCAGAATATTTGTTCTGGACTTGTCAGGAATCTATTGTAGAAGTAACAGCTCTGTTTGCAGAAGTCTCTGCTAAACACTACCACCATTTCCACTGCCCAATCAGATGTGCTTCTAGCCCATAATTTCTTCTAAACATGGAAATACTTTCACATTCCACTTATAAAATCACACAGGTATTCCTAAGGAGGACTCAGGTAAATAAATCAACTTAATAACCCAATGGTTGTAACCTGCTAAAATACAACACAAAACTTCGGTGAACATTACATCACTTTCATTTTTGCATGAGGAACCTTCAGAAAGCTTCACAACTATGTAATGTATGCAAGCATTTCTCGAGAGAGACTGTTTCATCTTTTATTCTATTAATTCATTTATCAAAGGGGAATAGGAGCCTATGGGTTTATTTACATCTTATCATCAAGCAAAATATTGCAATCTAAAATAATCCCAAGCAGAAATCTGCCAGGAACACTGGGAAAACAGCTTTTCTTGCAGGTGTTAATGTGCTGAATCAGAAGTCAAACCTCAGAAACAGACAGAGAGAAAATGAAGATATTTGTAATGCCTGACACACTACAATTTTCATTTTTTTTTTCCAGGATGAGCTTTCTAAATCCTGCCCTAAAGAATCTTTTTGAATTTGACTGAAGATCAACATATTCTCTTTGTAAAATGAAAAGTATCCAATTATCCCGTACATCGGGGAGGTAATGCAAGGACAGTTAATGAGATTTGTACAGAAACATGAATATTAAACAGCCAATATTGTGTAACTCGTGTTGCTGTACCGGGATTTCATCCAAGATCCGCTGGGATCAATTCAAGGACCAGCACACTCAATCCAAACGGGTTTGGTTCAGCCCCATATATGTGTGCACTTTCTGGGCAGACCCATGATTAAAGTGAATAAAAGAGGTGAAAAGGGAGATGGAGGATTGTAGCACGAGGACGCAGAAAATTGTCCCTCTTGAGAAGTACTGGCTTTGCCGTGACACAGTATCTGGCCCTTCTCATCAGTTATCTGTGTTTGCTGAACAACAGGAATCCATCCCTCCAGTGCTCTATTTCTTCTGCCAGAAATCATGGTAATTCTAAGTTCAATTCATATTGGTGTGTAGCTCATAATAAAAGAATTAATTTAAAAGTGTAATTACCACAAGACGCTTCACAAGCTATCAGGTAACTCAGACCAGCCTGGCCACTGGTGTCCAGCAAAATAAAGCACTCAAAATTCTCATATCTGCCCCAAAATAATAGCTAGTTACACACGCCCATTTTCAATGTCAATCTGGGCATTTCATATCCTGAGTCAGACTTCAGCTGATTAACTGACTCAAAATATTCAGTTACCTTTCGTTGATAAGAAACCCTGTAACTGAGTAGTAATATCAGAATATAGAATGACCTCTATGGGTACTGGAAAGAGGCATCTAAATATCTTCCTTAATGAATTTTACATTGAAAGTGCTTGATTTAATTTTTCATTTCAGAGTCAGATCTGGATCCTTATTTACTGCAGACATTATAAATGTGTGTATATATATATACACACACAATATATATATCATATCTCATGTGTGTATATACATATATACACACACATGATATATATATGATATCTCGTGTGTGTATATATATATACACACACGATATATATATATATGATATCTCGTGTGTGTGTATATATATATACACACACACGATATATATATGATATATGTCCCATCCCTGGAGACATCCCAGGCCAGGCTGGATGGGGCTCTGAGCAACCTGAGCTGGTGAAGATGTCCCTGCTCATGGCACAGGTGGCACTGGATGGGCTTTGAAGGTCTCTCCCAACCCAAACCATTCTGTGATTCTATACTCATGTATCATACCCCAAAACAGACCCTAACAACAGAAAGCGTAAATAACATTTTAGAAAAAAGTGGATGAAATCTTTATAATTGAGCTCCATCCCACCTCTGGTTAGCACAAAGCAGGGCGGTAGCAACGTCTGCTGTAGCCAGCAGAAATGCCACCTGTCCCATGACCACCCCAAATCCAACGCCTTTAGAGATCAGAAAGTTTAAAGCTCATCCTCCCCAAAGCTACGTATCTGAAGCTCCCAGTGCTAAGGCCACGTCTACACAGACTGGGGAAAGCCGGGGTAAACCACACGGTTGTGTCAAGTCAACGGGTATTTTCCAAATTGTACTAAATCTCTGCGTGAAGTCTGTCACTCGGGAATAGAGTGACCTTGGTTCACTGGAGCTTAATCCTCCTCTAATCCTCCTCTCCAAGGCAGGATTACAGCACAGCGAGCTCAGAAACTTCTCCTCCTGGATGAGAGCTTCCATATGGGAGTTTAATGTGTTCCGACTCTCCTGTGGTCACCCTGTGCCACAGCAGTGTCCCCAACAAGGGACAGGGCCGGCTCCCCTCCTCTCTCCACCGGCACTACCTCATTTTCCAAGAGGTCTATTGAAATTAATGGGGCTACTGGGAGAATGTGGCACAACCCAAACCGGTGTCGTAAAGTTTTGGATGTCCTGAATTTCATCCCAGAGGAAAATTCTTGCAGCCGATTATACCTAAGGACTTGAACACGTTTATTTTGTTGTTATTGCTGAACAGTAATATTCAACTTAGGCATTTTAATAGATATGAAGAATAGCGCACACTTAGCATGTGGAAGGTGCATAGACAAAACAACTCCAATTTGCCGATGTTTTAAGGTACAATGCCGGCTGTCGGTTCACGACAAATCAGGTGCCAAGAAGGTCCTCCCTGGGCAAACCGCTCTTTAGCAAAAACAGTAATTTAGTGCTGCCTAATGAGATATTGGATCATTAGAGAAATGTTAGTTTCCAAGGAACAACAGGAGCAATTAATTTGGTCTCACATCACAGAAGGTTGCAGCACATGCTTGTTTGGGGAGAATAATACATCACAAGGAGCCCCAAGCAGGACTTGTGGGCTGCTGGTTTGAAACTGTAATGCTTGTAGAAGGCTTGGAGTCATTAAAATTTGATCACTACCTCTTGTTAAAACCAACGACATGAATTATTTTAAGTCTTGGTAGTATTAAGGTAAGAGGAAAAGCCTGACAGAAACATGTAGCTTATGCAGGAAAAAAAATGCAGAATGTTGATTTTCCCCCCAATAATGGCTCATGTATCTAATTTATTTTAAAAGTTTTGAGTTTTAAATGGATTTATTTTCTCCATTCTTAGCTTTTCTAATGAGAGATCTTAACTAAACTAAAAAAATACATACAAATAGACCATAAAGATCCCAGTCTATGAGTACTAGCAGTAAACATTTATAATGCAAACTTGGAATCACTTTTAAGTTAAGAAGTTACCTGCAATGACTTCAGTGGGTACTTACACAGTGTGGAGTTCTGAACCAGTCCTTAGCCAACCCAGCTTTCTGCTGACCACAAGTTATATTAGATTAGGCCTAACGAGCTCTCAAGACAATCACTCACAGCTGGGACAGTAACAACAAACCTGAACTCTGCTATAAACCAACACGCTTATCCCAACTTGTTTTTAGCCATCACAGGCAGAGATTGCTTGTAATGAAATAAAATAACAGGAAACAGAAAGCCATTTGGAAATTTGGAGGCCTGAGGAAGGGACAAGTCCAAGGAACAAGAGAGGTTCTACGTACAATACGGTGAACTGTGGGGTGTCCTGTGCAGGGACAGGAGTTGGACTCGATGATCCTTGTGGGTCCCTCTCAATTCCGGATGTTCTGTGATTCTATGATTCTACACGGCCATAGCACAGACACGGGTTTTGTGGGCATCAAATACTCTCTCCAGGTCAATGCTCAGTGGAGGGTTTGGGGCCTTGAAATTGCCCATGACTTCAACTTGCTGAAAGAGCTAAATATATATATATATATATAGATATATATATATAAAGAACCAAAAAAACCCAACACACAAAAACCAAACCTAACAAAAAGTCATTGCCTGAGTCCGGGGCCAAAGGAGATTGTCAACTGTAAGGAGAACGCTGAACTGCAATAAGAAACACGTCTAGTATTGGACTGGCATCTTCTGAAACTGCAATATATCCACATTCTCTTGGACAAAAGATCAATTGCGAATCCCTCCTGAGCACAGAATTATGCCTCCCAGCCTCAACCTCCATTTACAAGATTTCTTTTCCCTGTGATTGTTACGGCAACTTTAAAAAGCTGAACTGCAGTTTTCCTGGGTCCGCAGAGAACCTGAAATGATCATTTCGAGCACACAAATTGTCTCCAGCACAGGAAGAAAAACCAATGTGGCAATTGAAATGTCAACACTGCCCAAGGATCTTCAGCCACTTCTGATGTTGTAGCGAAATCACCAGAAAAGAGCTGATGACATTTATGGCGCCATCCAAAAGTCTTGGCACCAAGACCCGTAACTGCACCATCTGCAGCTTTCACAACACAGAGCTCTCGGGTTTTATTCCAGCCCCTGTGAGCAGCGACTCAACGGAACACCACACATCGGAAAAAAACACATCGATCTGAAAAGGCAGAGCAAATTAACGCCGATATATTTCAGCCACCTCTATTCAAATAATGGAGTCTGAGGTGGTCGCAGCATCTCATGAAGGCGGAAGATGGTAAAAGTGCCTTTTGTGGCAGCCACCTTCCTCTGGCAAGGCTTGTTTAATAACGTGTAAAGTAACAAGCATTAATTGCATTATCATCATGTATTAACATCTAAAAAAATAATGGAGATTACCGATAATTAGTGATCTCTACTCTGAAAACATATTGACCTAAATAGAATATCACTTCCAGCTTAGCTGTGGGTTTTACAAAAAAATTGTAATTCTGTGTAAAACCTTAGTCAAAACCATTTATTAACCAGCTGGTGGCAGTGTTTTCATTAGGAAAAGATGAAAGGTAGCACACTCCTTCTCCATAAAATCCACTCTTTCAGCTACTAAAGTGGAAGAATCTTTCTTGTTACTTGGTTTCCCCCATTAAAATTCAGAGAAAATCCATAGGAGAAATAAAACCACTCAGTCACTGCCACAGAATACTCTGCTTTTAACAGTTTATATAATGTCAGGAGAGCACAGAGATGTTTTATTTCCCTTTTGAGCTTGGTTGTTGTTTATGCTGCCAGAATGCTGCTTTGTTGGAGGGATCCTTGCTTTTCTGTGCAAGCTAGTTTAGATTTCAAATAGAGATGTTAAGAACGAAATAAAAGCATGACAGGTTTAATACTGGTTGCTACCCACTACTGGGCACTGTGTTTTGAAAGAGAGCGTTAGAAATTGTTTCTGGAAAATGAGAGCACTGCAATATTTCCTTGCTCTCCCCACACATTCGGCAATGGCATGTTCCCATCCCTCTCCTGAATCTTAATTTAAACCAGCCCATAGATGTGTGGAGGAAAGCTTCACCTCTCCTTATGGTATTTATGTAAAAGAAATAGCGATTAATCAGCATTTATCAGAAATAACTAACAGAATACAGGCTGCCTTATCTGGAAATACCTCTTGCATGCCCACCCGAGCTTCCGATGATGAGCCTTGATGTGCGATATTTACAGCCTTTTCCATCCTGAAATAACAGGTACCAAGAATACCAAGTGATAAGCGAAAGCTGTTCGGACCCTCCGATGATGAGTAACATCGCACTCCTACGCGGACGAACCGAACCCTCTTTCCCATACGTGACAGCCGTGCCATCTGCACCAGTTCCATCTGCTAACAGGCATCTTAAGCCTACACATATGTACCCAAAACTGATGCCAAGACGCGTCGGAACCCCTCCTTTACGACTGGGAACCACATCAGGCTATAGATAAGATGTAAAAAAAATATAAATGACTCTTATAGAGCATAAATACATTCAGGAGCTGGGGCGCAGAGCCAGCAGGACCATTAGCCGTGGATCCCAACCATGGTGCCCCCTGCTCTCCTTCGGCATCCCCCTCATCGCACCCAAATTAGTGCAGGTGCAGTAGCTGCAGGGCTAATGCCTCCGTGTAGGACATAATGAGATTTAGGAAAGACCCACCGTAAATACCTGCACTGCAGTTTGGGAATGGCCAATTTGGATGGCAGCTCTCCAAGCCTGGGCACTTTTCTCTCTTTTTAGCACCGCGAGTGCTTAGTTTGCTTTGGATTATAAGAATAAACACTTATTAACTTCAATAAATGTGCTAATCCTTAGAGACAGGCTAAACCATGCCTTGCTAAACAGGGAGATCTTTTCTATATGTTGTGGTCAAACTTGGGTTTGCTTCTCCTTTCTGTGCAGTTGACCAGAAACTCCAGTGCAAGGAATCCTGAAATTTAAAAGTACTTTACCAAAAAGGAAAAAAAAACGCCAAACACACGCACATACGTCACTTCAAAAGAGGAAACCTGGCTTTCAGTTTAACAGAAAGGGCAAAGTGACGCTTGACTTCAATGGCTCTGGAGCATCGTCCATCTGAGACCCGATGGAGTGAACCCGGGAGAAACTGGCAGCAAATCTTCCTCCCTGGGACTTTGGCAGGATTGATTGATTGATTGATTGATTGATTTTTCGCAGATCACTTCATTTTCTATGATCTGTCATTTTTCCAATTGAAAACTGTTTGGAGGAGATTTCTGGCCAGCCCAATTTCAATCCCTGCAGGGTTTTGTTTCACTCCTGGCCTTTTTCAATACTTGATAAGTGAACAATTTCTACATGGATTGCAAATGTTTGGAATAAAATTTGCCCATAAAACCCCCCTAGGACGCACGTTTCATTATTCCTTTCTCAAGTAAGAAAATATTATAAATATTTCTCGGTGAACAAGTGATTGATGTTTCAATCATGTGCGAATTTGCATCCACCTTGGTGTTCTTTCCCTGTGCATATTCCTACGAGCCACCTGAATGATCATAAAATTAAGCAGGAGCGTTTGTGGAAACACATTCCATGTTTATTCCCCAAATATTTCTCCATGGTTAAGTAGCCATGGTCCCAGGGTGAGGGGATCCAGGTGTGACCTGGTAGCGACACCATAAACAACATGAAATAAACTCCAAAATATGGTGGTGTACAAACCCCAGAAAGGCAGAAAAGATGATGTGTTCGTAAACAGAGTGGAACTCATGCCTTGTGTTCATTAATCTTTGTTATTTATTCAGTAGCATATATTAATGCAAACATTGATTTTTCCTTCTTGTTTTTCTGGTTTTGTTGTTGTGATTTGTGGGGTTTTTTTGTATCGTTAATATTTTCATAGTACACTCGTTGCAGTAGGAAGCTGTTACAAATCCAATGTATGTTTTCTTTACCTATTCTGTGTGTTTTGACAATTGGCATCACAATAGAAAATATTTTCTATTTAGAGTTTACCTTTTCACGGAAAACAGCTTTTCAGACAACCACAAATTAACACTTTGGGGTTTTTTCTGGTTGCTAGTGGTACTGCTTTGTTTTGCCTCATTCTGCAAGAAGACAAGTAGGTAGAGGATCTGACAGCAATGGGATGGTGTCATGTAACATATAATACTGCTGTTAAATACCAGAAACCTTCTGCAAAGCCCTTGCTGGACCCCCATTAGTCTGAATGACAATTAAATGTGAGGTTACGATGTTGCTGAGATATTTGCACTATCACATTCCTCAAGGACTTGGGTCATCCCGCAGGTTTCCTCATGTTCAATATCAGAAACCCTTGGAACGTCTTTCCAAACGTTATTCACACCGATGATGCTGTACAGTTGTTGCTCGGTGACATTCAGGGCCAGTTGAATTTTCCTGCTCAAATAAACCTGAAGTCCTCCCCTTGTTCAGTCTCACTTCTAGATGTATGTACCACTAAAAGACAGTGGGAAAAAAAACCAGGGTTGGATCCTTCTCTGTTTCAAAAGAAACAGAATTTGAGGCTCAGATTTGGCTTTAATGGCTCCTGGCATCTCAACTCCACTTGATGCTTTTGCAATCCCCACATTTTCAAATGTTCCTCTGCTTGCTTTTCTGCTCGAAATGCTGTTCAGCCAGAGGAGTTCTGGCCAATCTTCGTCACCCTCCACAGCCTTTCGCTGCCTTTTCAGCCCCTTTGGTTGGCTCTGGTGACGTTAGAGGGCAGTCTTCCATTCTACTGCTTTTTTTTCAAATGTATTTTAAATAAGCGCTTATTGCAACGTGCAGAACCACCAGTGCTTTGGCACTTTGAGGGGAGAACCGCGTTCAAAACAAAATGATGCTATTTTAATTTTAAAAACTACTACAATTCTGCAAATATATTCTCTCAAATATCATATTTGCATGATCTTTGTGTAGCTGGGAGGGTATAAAATGTAGAAAATGTGACAGACATTAACAGTTTCACATTTTAACAGTTATCTAGGGAGGCTCGGTGATTTCTCAGCAGGAATTTGAAAGAATTAATGCAATGAAGCCATTCCTTGACATTGCGAGGTATTAAAATAGAGGTGGCTAAAGATGATGCACCCAGGTTTTGTGATGACTATCTCTAAAATCCTGCATTCTCTTAAATTCACTTTGAGAAGCATTTTGAAAGCATTTTGACGAGCCAAAAAAAAGAAATTGAAGACCAAAAGTTACTTTAAAATGTGTAGGAAATATCTTTCTGAATCAGAGACTAAGAAATGTCTCGTGGTCATAAAACCATAAACCATCTATAATGCCATTCCAACATTCAAAGTGGTAATATTAATATATCAAAGCCGAGGTGCTGTTAGCTTCCAGCTTTCTTAGGATGGCATTCATCTTTATGACAAAAATAATTATGGGATGCTAACCTGCAGTGCTGTCAAGCTGGAGGAGAAAAAAGTGCCACGTCTCCCATCTCCAGCACTACCAAATTTAAAAAGCTAAGCTTGTGATCATGAAAATGAAGAAAGAGCAAAATATATGTGTGTCATAGGCTTTTATCTCTCTGGTAACTTCCCTTGTGCAAAAACACCCCAAGCCTAAAATAGGGAAATTGCTCACAGAACCAATTTTAGCCTCTCCTTTCTGAACATCTCCTCCTTCGTGCCATCACATGCTGATTAACCATCAGCCCCACAATTAGTTGTCGCTTGCACTACAGTAGTGCTGACACACCAAATTAATTTGCAGCGGCTAGACGCTGCAAAAATTCCAAACAGAGGGATTCTACCAGCGGAAAATCACACCAGTGGAACACAGGAAAGAAAAAGGGTCAAGTCCTTATTTTTTGGATGTAAGATCCAAGTGCAGAAATAGTAAGTAACCTGCCCAAGGTGACAAAGGGAGTGTGGGGAATATTCCTATGGGAAAAAGAGAAATGGCCCCATCGTTTAATTTGATTTTAATGTGTTTTGCAAGGCTCCATGTATGGCACGCTGTGTTCCCGCATGGGCAGTCCTGGGTTTGTACCACTGCAGCTTCACAGCATTAAAATATTAATAGAAAGAGAAGAATCTCCTCACTCTCCCCCCGTGACATGTAAAAGTCATTGTTTATTTATGGTAAGATTGAACCATTTCCTGAAGGTCAAGAATATTAAAAGTAACTCTCAGAAACGAGAGTTTTCATACACTCCAAGACAGGATCCCTGGAGAGCGGCTGGATTTGCTTGTTCTTCCCAGTTTTGTTCCGTAAGTCATGAACGAGCACATACCTCACTGCTCTTACTGACCATTGCTGTCTTAACAAGGCATTGAGAAAAACATACAACTGTATTGGGATCACTATATATATATATATATTTATAAAATGCAAAACTACTGAAACATCATTTTCTGTGACCACTGGTAAATGCCAGAATTGTAATGGTAACCAGTACGAGTCTTGTGGAGATCTAAGGAGGAAGACCAATTTTTTTCACTGTTTGCACAAAAGAAAATCTCTGCATTCTTTGGAAACACATTAAAAGATATTGCTGTCAAATAAAAAGCTACCGGCCATCAACTGGAAAGGCAGATTCTGATCCTGTCACAGAAATATCAAGATCAAGCTGGTTCCCATGGAAAAGGACGAGCATTTGTGAACGTGGAGAGTGAAACTCTGTCCTACAGCAGCACAAGGGCAGGTGTTGAAGGCCAGGACCACGTCCATACTTTATTGTCTATAATGCTATAGCAAACTAGTGCAAATGGTGTCATGGTAATTAACAACCTTATCATATATTCCCCCACAAACACTTTCTAATTAATGCATGGAAAAAAACCATCTTCAGCCAGGAGACCCTTAAAAATGCTGGTTTTTTAAATGCAGTACCACTATATCCATCTAAAATACAAGGTATTTTGCATAAGTAAAAAGTTAAATAATTGAATATATCTCAGCAAAATATCCACATTAGGCTAGAGACCAAAACATCTAGTTTTCATGGTAAGGCTGGAGCGCCTTGTTAATTGTTAATTAAGCAGTGTTAGAGGCTCAAAGGGACAGAGTGGGTGACAGAACAGCATGAGGCAGCCACAACTTGCACTGCACCAAAACACCTGGCGTCAGTTTGAGAACACAGGGGAGATAAATATAACTCACTAACACTAGCATGTAAATGACACCTTATTTGTTGATCATAAGGAGTGATTTGTAAAGTTCAAATACCCAAATATGCAAATTGGCACGACGCTTTACATGCAAAAGAGCAACGCGAACAAGCTGCCGCAGAGCAGATCCCAACCTGCCCCATATCTCCTCATGGACGCCCCTCTCCTGCACAGGGAAAACACACTGTGCAAAGACAACCATGCATCGAAAAAGCAATGATTTGGTGACAGGAATTCAGAAAAATGCCAGCTTGATACAAAACCAGAGACACCGGTTGGGCTTTTCCAAGTGCTGTAGTGCCCCGGTGCTTGAGTCGCATCAATTGGAAATGGAGATCACGCTCTGACACAGCGGCTTGCCCAGCTGCTGGAGGTTAGAAGCATCCATGAGAAAGCTGGGTACATTATTGTATGTGTTTGCAGCTGCAAAAATAATATTAATTAAAAAAAAAATGCACATTTGCAAGTGGGAAAAGAACAAATTTTTTTTGTTGTTTATAAGTAACTTTTCATAAACCAATTACATCAATTCCACCCACATGGGTCATTTGTCTTCTTTCATTTAAGGGTGTTTAAAGTAATCAACAGGACCTCCATGCATCGGTTAGCGTTCTTCATTATGTTCAGCAACCAGGATTTGGCCTTAAATTGCTCCGTAAGCTCCTCCAGTCAATTTTCCTACGTTGCCTCGAGCGACTGTAAGGAACCTCATTAATAAATGGACATGATTAGACCACATAAGCAAAAAGAACTAAATATAAGAGAGAATATAAATAGTGTATTAAGAAAAGTTTGTTTCTTTCAAATTGTGCTATTTTATTAAAATAATATAGAAATATAGCCCTTGTAATTCTCTTGCACATCTGGAGGGCAGGTGATGCGATAGCAGCACCCAGGGCCAGCCCATGCTCGGCATGATTTCTGTTGCCAAACCATTAAACCGAGTCAATAATGAGCAAGTACTTTGTCCCCTTGAGTCACACGTTGCTTCTTTGCATTATGGTGCACTCCAGCCAGCCCTAATTGCTGTCTAATTAAGTGAATGACTCAGCATCCTTCCTCATGTGCCACGATGTCTCGCGCAACCATAATTTTGCCATATTTTGAATGTGAACATGATTTTAAAACTGAGAAATGTGAAATGAAGTGGCATTTCACGGGACGCACTTTGCCAGGTGTCGCCGAACAGCAGAAAATACACTCGTGGCTGTGCTGCTCCCACCATCCGGGAAGCCAACAAGAGCAGGAAGGAATAATTTGCAGACCTGGCTAAAACTGGAAAGCAAAAGCACCAGCAGAATCAAACACATCCCTTGTCATACCATGGCGAAACCAAAAGGCACACCTTGCCAAGAAGTCAGGTTCCTTTATCCAAAATATATAGGAGTGTAGAAAAAGCCCTTGGGAGTTCAAACCAAGAACACGTGATATCTCTGATACATTTTCAGATAGTGGGGAATGTTACCACAGCTGCCGTTTGGTGATTTGAAGAAAATCATTAACAGAAAGAGTGGGAGATGCCCTGTGAGGAGACCTCTGGAGAGTTGGGCGGGGAAAAAATTAATGCAATATAACAAGGGCAAGTTCTTTCATCTGGGCAGGAACAACCCCAGGTGCCAGTATGAGCTGGGAACGACCTGTTGGAGAGCAGTGTAGGGGAAAGGGACCTGGGGGTCCTGGGGACAGCAGGGTGACCATGAGCCAGCACTGGGCCCTTGTGGCCAGGAAGCCAATGGTACCTGGGGTGGGTTAGAAGGGGGTGGTCAGTAGGTCAGAGAGGTTCTCCTGCCCCTCTGCTCTGCCCTGGGGAGACCACACCTGGAATATTGTGTCCAGCTGTGGCCCCTCAGTTCCAGCAGGACAGGGAACTGCTGGAGAGAGTCCAGCGCAGCCACCAAGATGCTGGAGGGAGTGGAGCATCTCCCGTGTGAGGAAAGGCTGAGGGAGCTGGGGCTCTGGAGCTGGACAAGAGGAGACTGAGGGGGGACTCATTCCTGGGGATCAATATGGAAAGGGGGAGTGTCAGGAGGATGGAGCCAGGCTCTTCTCGGTGACAACCAGAGACAGGACAAGGGGCAATGGGTACAAACTGGAACACAAGAGGTTCCACCTAAATAGGAGAAGAAACTTCTTCCTGGTGAGGGTGGCAGAGCCTGGCCCAGGCTGCCCAGGGGGGTTGTGGAGTCTCCTTCTGTGCAGACATTCCAACCCGCCTGGACACCTTCCTGTGTAACCTCATCTGGGTGTTCCTGCTCCATGGGGGGATTGCACTGGATGAGCTTTCCAGGGCCCTTCCAACCCCTGACATGCTGGGATTCTGTAACTGTGCATTGCAGACCCTGCTGATAAAGACACATCAAACATCACATGTGGGTATGAGCACAAAGCCCCTGTCATGGCAAAGGAGCTCCAACAAGCAGGATACCACTAAAATATATCATGATTACAGGTCTTCGTTTTGTGTAAAAATGTTCTAAACCAGCACTATAAAGAGTTATCAATTAAATCATCAGCAAAAAAGAGAAAATACCACTAAAGGGCAATGATTTTTCCCCCAATGGTCATTTTTACTTCTGTTTACTTGTACTTTGAATCAAGTTGAGATCCATTTGTTCTTTTCATTCACTTTATGATTTTAACTTGAAAAAGTAGACAAAACTCAGCAATACATATGACCATCATCTACTTGCTAATATACTTTTTATTAAAGAAACAAACAAAAAACCCAAATAAAACAAAACAAACACCCCAAAACAAACAGAAAACCCCAAACCAAAACAAACACAAACAAAACCAAAAAAGTGGGTGGAGGGCTGAAATCACTCCAGACCAATGCTCACTCCTGTATCTACATCTCTGTGATTAACAACACATTTACACACGCATCCTTGTAGACCTTGGGTTCATCCAAGTGTCACGCTACTAATTATGATGTAGTGTCTGCTAATGAAGACTCGGAGCCAACCACAGTGGCCTGGGCTCCTTGCAGAACTCCTGGGTCCAGCATTTGGCTGTAGTTTTGAAATGCCAGCAATGCTCTGGTCCCCAAATTGAGACATGGTGAGCTGAAAGAGACAGTAGACACGAACCACAAGAAATCAATGCGGACGCTTTCTGGGAAGAAAAATCTATTAGTGCACAGAACTGCTGTGAGGTGCTCAAGGGTTGCCATAGAGATTCACCGGATTCATTTGACTGACCGTATGAAGCAAACACAAAATACTCTTACCGTTAATATGCTGAATGTCTGATCCAAAGCCCGTTGGAGAACACTCGGTAGCTTTGTGTTGACTTCAATGAGTTGTGGATGACGTCTCGAGAGCAGCTCTTGATGGCTCATTTCTTAGCACATTGAGCCCTTTTATGTCCTCCAAAAGGTTCATCCTGGAGACTTTGGGAAGGTAGGACTCATTTGACCAAGCTTTTATTTTAAGCATATTCAACCCAATGACTTCAAACCCAGGGGGGTATTAGAAGAAAAAGTCTTTCCATCACCACAAAGGCACAAAAAAACCCCCCTGATTCTAAAACCGAATGTGGGAGGGAAATCTGAGGTACAGTTGTATCATTTCATCCATCAACAAGCTCCATTCTCAGTTTTGTTATGCTCAGTAACCATTGCATGTTAGGGCATCACAATGAGCTCAGCTTGTTTTCTTAAAAAAAAAGGTAATGTCATACTGTTTCACCATTAAAAATAAACTTCAATATAGTGAAACATTCTGTCAGACTAATAAAAGGCATATCTTTGAATATTTTTTATCTTTTTCCAAACTCTTTAAACGTTTAAGCAGACATTTCATCAATGACATATTGCATAAACGCTTCACTGTTAGAAGTAATTTTTCATGATGAATCTTTAAAGTGCCAGAATATCTGATAAGTTAAATTTTGATTTTCTTTATATGGCAAATGCTTAATAGTTGTCTTAGAGTCTTTCTGCACTATGATTTTTATCTGTATTTTATTACGGTAATAATAGCATCTAATATACTCTCTCATATCTATCTTGTTCTTTCTTAAGGTCAAAATTATATCCAGAGCTAAAAACAGCAAGAGACTTCTTCCTTTCTTCCTTCCAGAGTTTTAAGGCAATAAATTACCATCTACAGGCAAATAATAGCGAATTAGGAAAACCTAAACAGGATATAGATATACTTTAATATATGCTTGGTAATCAGAAAACCAAGTATTGGTACGTCACTACAGCAACGAATTTTCAGTCTTGCAAGTAAATCAGGCGCTATTACATCAGGCTATTTAATTGCCTTTCTTGCCAATAATCTGTGAAGAAAAAGAAGAAAAATGTTAATTCCTCTTCCTGTCTTGAGGCAGGTTTTACTTGTTCACATTTTATTGGATTTTTTGCTTTTCATGTTCACCTAGTGGTGAACCTTAGCTGTCTCCTTCGAAGGCACAGATGATTTTTAGGGAGCAGTGAAGCAGCAGGCAGCGTACAATAATGTACAATAATGTACAATAATGTACAATAATGTGCAATAATGTGCACAGTTCCAAGGGTGGGAATGGGGATGGGGATGCAGAACCAGCTCCTGCAGCTGTGGGGCTGCTATAAACAGTGACTGCTCTGCTCAAAGACAACTCTCACAGCCCGAAGATAAGGGCCCATTAGTGGAAACTTATGTTCCAAGCCTCTAAAGGAAGAAACAAGTCAGAGGAAAGTAGGGTAAAAATAAAATCCCTCTGGACTCAGGGATTTTGCTTGTCCTTTAAATGTATTTTAATGTGTTTCACTAAAGGATGCAAGGTCAAAAAAGAAGAAGATACATCTTATTACTAGCTCAATATTTAATAAACTGCACTTTGAATGTGCGGGTGTAGAGGATGCCGCTCGCTCAGCCTCATCGGGGCATGAGCGTCTCACCCATTTGCCTGGCAGTAGCTGGAGTAATGGACAACGCAGACAAAACCGGCTCATAAACCTCGGAATTGGCTTGGCCATGAAACCCATGGGACTCCCCAGAGGTTAGAAAACAAACATGAGGGTGCTGAGTCCCGTGCTGAAGGTGACACCGGTCACACTGATGGGACAGCAGAGCGCTTGCCTTTCTCCCAGCTCCAGGACAATGCACCGGCTGCAGAGACCACCCTTCCCTGCCCAACACCTCCAAAACTCTTCCCAGATCCATCAGTCATGACACCACTTATGTGAGATGGCTTGATGAAGACAGCTTCTTATTTTTGAGATGGAGAAACTGAGTAGAAATGAAGGGATGTATCTAAGGTCTCAGACTGAGTGACTACCAAAGGCCGAGAGCACTCAAGGCATTCCTGGCTTCCCAACTTGGTCCTTAATCCCGAGCCAAAACATTACTCTTCCCACCCTTTAAACTTGTTTTTTTCCTTTTTGTTTCTCTTAGCTTAGCCAAGAAAAATAGTAAGGAAAGTCAACAAAATATCTTTTCACAGAGTAATGAATCCCTGTTCTCCAGAAAGGAATATAATTCATTGCAGCACATTAATTATGCTGCAGGCATTCCTATAATTGTTCCTATTGTCCTCTTTGCACTGAAGAAAAGACATATAATGTCATGTTTCCAGTTTCTGTCAGAATGAAAATTAGCGTGCTCATGCTTAGATCCTTATTTTCTGACAGAGATCACTAAGGTAACCCTCTGTTCTTTCCGAAATAAAGCCACCTTTAAAGTTCAGAAAAGAGTTTAGCATTTCATGTTGAAGGCAGCGGAAGAGCCGTGAGTTTTCAGCGGGTGGTGATGGTGAAATCAGACCGCCAGTGACAGAACCACTTCTGTAAATCAGCTGCATCATCTACATTTTCCAGGCTTGCTCGGTGTGATTTAGGTGAGTGCAAGACTTACGGCTCTTGGTGGCCTCCTCACACCATCTTTTTTGTATATGCAGATCCCTCAAGGTGGAGTGGCTTGTCAGGGAATAACTAAATCATAAATAATGGGACTTTTCCTGTAGCCAGGAAGCTATTTTTCTTGCATCCCATACTTTCGAAAAGAGGGGATAAAGGTCTGTACAAGCAGGATGCTGGCTCTTCATCCCTCCAGCATATACCCTGCTCAAAAGCAATTGCCAAAACACTAAATGAATTAGTCATATACCTGCACAACGAATGGAAAGGAAGCGTTTGCTTTTCAAAGCTACACTTAGAGCTCGGTTGGCTTGCAGACCTTGTTTATCATAGGTTACCAAGGCAGAAACACATTTGATTATGTAGAAAAAATTTAACTAAAATGAATGTGAAAGCCCAAGACTAAGATAAATCTGGACTTGTTTGGGGTTTTTAGCTGAAAAATAAGTCGGGTGGTGATACGAGCTGCAAGAAGCCAACCAGAGCCAGGCCAGGGAGCTGCACTGCGACAAAACACCTCCACCTTCCTGAATACAGACGTGCACAGATGCAGAATACACACATCTTGCCTGCACAAGGGCATAAATAAATCCACATAACTTCTTCTCCTTAAGTACAGGCAAGGAAAGAAAATCACCACAGTTTGGTACCTCTCAGCAGCACCAACCACAGGTTCAGCGGTCACAGGCCAGGGGTCATCCTGAGCCCTTCAGTTTTACGTGGCCAAGGGCATTAAAATGGGTCTGTGAGGTGGAAAATGGCATTTGCAGGACATCTGCCATGTCTGAAATCACAGCAGCCTAGAATGGAACAGGGTTAACTGTCCTGCTGCAAGTGGGACACCTGCGTGCCACCGCGTTGGCTGGCCCGAGCTTCCTCACACTCAGCTGTCACAAGAGTGACTGAGAATGACAATTATCCAGCATTTCCTTATACATTTCCTTGTACATTTGCATATCTTGGTCTGCTTCCAAAGAAACACGACCAGCAGGTCAGGGGAGGGGATTCTCCTCTTCTGATCTACCCTGGTGAGACCCCACCTGCAGTGCGGTGTCCACCTCTGGGCCAACAATGTAAGAGGGAGATGGACCCGTCAGAGCAATTCCAGAGGTGGCCATGAAGACGATCAGGGGCTGGAGCTCCTCTCCTGTGGAGATAGGTTGAAGAGTTGGGGTTGCTCAGCCTGGAGAAGAGAAGGTTCCAGGGAGACCTTACTGCAGCCTTTCAGTACCTAAACGGCGCCTAAAAGAAAGCTGGAGAGGGATTTTTTTACAAGGGCATGTAGTGATGCGACAAGGGTTAATGGTTTTAAACTGGAAGAGGGGAGATGTAGGTTAAATATAGGGACGAAATTCTTTGCCATGAGGGTGCTGAGGCACTGGAACAGGCTGCCCAGAGAAGCTATGGAAGCCCCATCCCTGGAGATGTTCAAGGCCAGGTTGGACAGGGCTCTGAGCAACCTGGTCTAGTGGATGGTGTCCCTGCCCATGGCAGGGTGGTTGGAACTAGGTGGTATGTTAGGTCACTTCTAACCCAAACTGTTCTATGATGGCATGATTTTAAAGGTCTCAGTGTCACTTGACTAAGAACTGCAAGAGCTAAGCAACCCAAACGCCAACAGTGCCCAAAAGGAATTGTGACAGTTGAAGCAACTTTGAAAAATATGATGCTTTAAACATTTCAGCATGGACAAACACAGACAGGATTATGTTTGATCCCCTCGAATGAGCCATAAATTAGCCAGTTGCCCTCCAGAAACCCAGTATCACACTAGCACAGCTCTGTGTTTGAGACACTTTCCTCCATGGGCTCAGGGGTTCAAGACACAGGAATGGGCATCATGGAGGCGATGATGCCAACTGGCCTTACTCCGTTTTAATAACTATCTCCTGGGTCATGATATTTAACACAGAAATATTAGAAAGCATCCATATACTGATTTATTAATATCCTAGCTTCAAATTCAAAACGCGTTTGCATGGACACTTTGCAACACTTTCAAACCAACATCACCGCTTGTTACACTGCATTGGGAGGAAACAGCCACGGGGGAAAATTCACATACATGAAACTCAGTAGATGACCTTTTCTACATATCACATTTACATGCTTTCAGATCAAATCATTTTTTTTTTTTACAGGAAATTAAAAAAACCCCACCATTGTTAATCACTGCGCCACAACTGTAGCAGATGAGCAGAAACCGCATTTGGCACATTTCCTCAGAGGTGTGTTGCCTAAGTAAGTCAATTAATTGAGGCAACGGGAGCTGCACTGATACCCTGCCTTAGAGAGATTTCCCAGGACTCTCCTGGAAATGAGATGACACATCTCAGGAGATTATTTCCTGCTAAAGTCATTTTAAATAACCATATTAAAAAGAAACTAGATGTTACAAGCAGGGCCTGATTCTGTCTCTCACCAGTGGCCCTTCGTATCTTTGGAAATTTGAAATGAAACGTACTCTAGATCTGTGTTAACGTTGCCAGAGCGGTTGTCTTCAAGTAAATGCGATTTGGGACAGGAAAGCACAAGCCTTGCCTTGCCGGTGGCTTTGCCGCTACGGCAGAGAGGAGGGATGTCGGGAATGATGCACTCATCTATTCAAAGCACGGGCCTATTTTTGTATTAATCAAGAGTAAGCTGATTAAATCTGTAGCTTTACAAAGAAGGGGAATTAACCGAATGAAAACATTCATTTCAATACAAAACTTTATGATACTGTAACTTGGGGAACAAAGCCCTTGCCGAGCACTCCCATCTGTTTCCCTTGGCTTGTGCTCTTTCAAAGAAACATCTGTTTACACGGGTACATTTGTCTCTGTTGGTTTTATCATAGAAAAGCATTAGAATGATTTTAAGCGCAAAGTTAAACATCAGACGCTAGAATCGGGAGCGTGGTTTTGAACATTTGCTTATGACTTTGCTCTTCGAAAGGAAGTTTTTTTAATTCCTGATCCAACACCGTTGCGAAAGGACCTTTTATTGAAAGGCATCTCCAGGTGAGGCTTTAAAAAAGCCAGTTCTTCATTCCTGCCCACCTTGGCTAAGCAGTTATTCAGCAGGACGAGGCAGTAATCAGATTTTCCATACAGCTGGCAATTCAAATAAAAAGGATTGCTGCTCTGAAGATAGAAAAAAAGAGAGAGACAGATAAGAAAAGGTAAAATTATGGGTCTGTGTATTTGCCAGGACTGGTTCAGTATAAAAAGAAAAACAGAAACACAAAACCAATTTATGCTTAGAATGACAAGGACAAACTGTTATTTGCTAAGGATTTGTCATATTCAAAACCAGATTTTTTCGTAGCTTTCTGGAAAACTCGACTGTGATCTTTCTGGTTTGAAATACTGATACTGTTACAATCATTTTTATGGTATGAAATGAATTGTTTTCCGTGATGTTGACCAGTTGTGACATGTAACACAGCTTCCCTAGAGTAGCATGCATGTTTATTGCTGTAAAATGTGATTTTTTCAGTTAAAAATGAAACACCATCTTGTTTTCACTGGTATGAAGTCATGTACTTTAAAAGACAGATAAGAGAAAATGAAAATACCTGTAAAGCATAAATTTGGGGGAGGAAGCTTTCTAGTAATTCCAACTAGTTATGGTAGTAGTTCTGAATAAATCGACTAAAAGGACAAAATAGCAATGGGAGTTTTAAAAAGTCTGGATTAAAATCCCTGCAGGTTTATGTGCACATTCCTTTTACCTGCACTTCACAGTGTAAAGATATAAACTACATTAAAAAAGTTTTATAAATTTTTACAAATTTAAATTGCACTTAAATTAACATTGAATTGAAAAGGAAACATCTCCTGCCATGTCTGTAGTTGCTCTGTGCATCTTCCTTCGTAACGTGATTTACCAGCTTGCTGACTGTCTGTCTAAAAGAAATGCTCTGCCATTATTTCTAAAGCTGTCGCTACCGCGTTCTCTCTTGGGAGACGGTTTCATGCAAAGCCACGGGGTTAACACCTGCCTTTGCTGGAAGTAATGCTAAAATGGCCATTAGCTCCACTAAGATTAGTTTTAACTCAGTATGCTATTACTTTTATTAATACTTTATTTTTTTTTTCTGTTCTGTGCATATAAAAGGCAGATTAATGATTCTTTCTGAGGCTGCTCATGAACCCCACAGAATCCTTTGGCCACTGACACTGGGATTTCCTCCCCAGACTGAAGTTTGTCCCTAACAAGAAGAAATTCTTCCTGCAAGAAATGTAGGCACAGAAAAAATTCCCTTTGAATTTTTAGCTGCTGTCTCGCAACCTATATAGGGATTTACAGTACAGAATAAAAGACCGTTATTTTGACATGCCAGCTATTCATTTATATGAAATAATTGAAATCATTTTACTTATTATATCACCTCCAGAAAGAGATCCATTAAGCAATGGGGTTAGTGAGATCAGGATGTGTCTAAGCTATCCGTGATCGGAAATGAAAGATGATTCAGCACTGACAGAAGTAAAAGATACAGAAGAACTGGGCGATGGAGAGATTAAGGCTAATGGGAACTTCACATCCATAAAATAAACGGCTGCAGGAGTGGCCACCGCTCCTGCTAGTGACAGATCGTCTTAATGAAAAGAGAATGATGCAAAACACACCCGAGGAAACAAAGGAATCAGAACTGTGGCTCCAAGAGCTCACTTCACAGCAATAAAGAAAGTCTAAAGAAGACTTTGTCCAAAGCAGGAAAATTGAACATCATCAGAAATAAAATATCCCATGCCAGTGGGCAAGGTCTCAAATGGAGTATGCATAATTCGACCTGATATCTGCCATGGAAACCTGGTCGAGATCAGAAACTGAAAGGATTTTAGCATTCTTTAAGTGACCTCTTCACTTCGGTTTTATAGGCTGTTCCACTTTCTTTCATAGTCCAATCCAATCTTCATTACTGGTTTTACGCAATAATTTTCCATAACTTTATACAATAATTTCTCCTTTACCTACACACTAACAGTGACAAATAAACTTACTGATTTCTGAACTAGATAGCTATAAGTGAAATTAATACATATACCTTATTGAACCTATTTGATTTACACAAGGAATTCACAAGAAATGTAAAGGAGATGGATGTTTTTCTCTTTTCCATACAATTTTCAAGTTCAGCAAATGCTCCCTACACTCTACATTAAATATGCAATAGATTTCTCACATGATTATTTTAGAGGCTTGCATATTTTATTAGTGACTAAAGCAAAAATTGAGCTATACTCCAGGAAAATTAAGTAATAACATTTAACCAATAACTTTAATAGAAGAAACTTTTTTCCTTTTATAAAAAAAAACAACAAAGAAACAAGCAAACAAAAAATAATTTAAATAAAACAGCTATTTAAAACAAATGAAGCATCTGATCTTCAAGTAAATAAGAAGCATGACTTACCATGGAAGGGACAATGGGGTAACCCGAGCACACAAATGTCATTGAGATCCACAGAATGAAAACAAACTTTAACCTGCATGGACTTCAAAGAAAAACTGAGATCAGTTAAAATTTAAACCAAAACGCAGCAAAACTACATGCATGCACTGAAAGACACAACCGGGACATTTCCTCCATGTACAAAGTCGTCTGCAGTGTCTTTACCTGATCATTTTTTTACTCAGGAGCGTATATGGATGTACATGTAGTTATACTACCGAATTCCCCACATATCCTTTCAGTTCTTTCTTAAATGACCATTTTATACCAGAGTTCAGGAGTGAAAATGTCATCAAAGCTGATTTTATTATGACTAATTGGTCCTTGTTTGGCCTTTTATTCTTGTTAAATGGGAAAATGGCAAGGAGACACATTCAGCTGCCATTATGAAACTATGAACTAATTTCATTTAAAGTGTCCTGTTAAAATGTCTCTCAAGTGGGTTTACGGTTAAGTCTGGATCATCATGGCAAATCTGGGCAAAGGTCTAAAGATTTCAAAATCCGGAATGTTTTACCACTTCCAATATATCATGTTAAGACCTTGTAAAGTCTGGCTGCAAGGGAAAACCACTAAAAGTGCACTTTAAGTAGAAAGTTCCTCAAATAATCTTATTATACTCTGAGCAGCTACAATACATAGAACAGCAGATAACAATATATATCGCTTTTTCTTTTTCTCCCCCCCTCTTTTTTTTTTACATGTTTAGTTTTCAATGCACGCAATTTTAAAGTGTTTTTTCTTAGAACTTAAGTTCTTTGGACATTAATTTCTTCTCTTGCATGCAGAGGTATCTTAGCCTATTTTAAGTTTAGTCAATCAAATCATCTGGAAGCTTAATAAATTCCGTTAATCTCCATCAATGTAACAAATGTTTAATGTCTAAGAGCATAATTTGCTGCTGCAACAAATTTAATTGTGCAACATTTAATTTAATGGTGCGATATTTTAGGGGATCCTGTGGTTTATTTATACAAAGGACCATAAAAGCAATAAGAGTCCTGCGAAGTCTCTGAATATTAGACTGCACAAGCAAGGGAATGCTGAAAAACACCAAAACATTGCATTTCCTTCAGTGGTTACACTGAAAAATCAACATACAAGGGCTGTAGAAGGGAACCCTGTATGAGTCTTCGGTGAGCTGTTATAAATTAATGGCAACTTTACCTGGAACATTCAGTCTCCTGATGTAGATACAGTTAATTCCAGAAGGTAGAAAGCAGTGAGGCCTTCAGATAGAGTGAGAAGAAATACAATGGCATGTAAGAGCCTTTAGCACTTTTTATAGAAAATTCATAATTTGGTCAAAGATTGTTGCTGAATAATTTTTCATTATCATGGTACATGCCAGTACTGATCATGTCATTGGTTGATATAATCCAATGACTCTTAAATTGCATTTAAAAAGCACATGTTTGTAGATGCTGGTTAAGTACTTCAGGATTCTTCAGGACCAACAGGACTACAGAAACGTAAGATGAAAATAGCTCATTGAAACACCACAGTAAGCAATCCATTTATAAAAACCGTCAAGAGAACATTTGACTATTTGCATATTCAGTATGTCTCCTCTTATTCAGAGAAAAAATCCTTTTGTTTGCATTGAACATCCCGTTCCGACTGACCCAGGACCTCCAATTCCAACTGATAAGTGGATTAGCCCGTGTTTCTGCCGCAGCGAAAAGCACGTCGGGTTGGAGTCTGCTTGAGCACAGTTTAGCGTTGGCTTTCATTGTATCTGCATTTAGCTTAACTCCATTTTAATACAAAATTGAGCTTCGCACAACACTATTTGGGGAAGAGGAAGGACAAGAAAAGCCTTGTGATTAACTTCAGGATTTCTAGGTTCAAAGTGATGCTTGTACCTTAGATTCTCTGGGTAACCTCTGGTGCGTTATTTACTTAGCCTTCTAAATTATGAGTTGTTTGAGGCTGGTGACCTCCTGTTGTGCCTGGTCGGTACCTTCTACACTTATTATTATCACAACCCTTTAAAAACAGCGGATTTGGCCACATTTCTAACTCATAAGCTTTGGACATGAGAGATGCCCAGGGCCTTTCTCTGTTGGCACCTTCAGCATCAGCAGATGGTGAGAGGACAACCAAGAGAGGCCACCCAGCAGTGGACACCAAGGAGATGGCCAGGAAGAAGTTTTGTGGAGCCTGGAGCAACGCAGCAAATCACAGAAACTTCAAACACCATTGGCCGACAGCTCTTGTGTGACTTCCTAAGGAAGGACAAAAAGATGATCAAATATGCTCATTAAGGTTGTTTCACCCAGCAGGTGGGAAAGGGAAGGAGGCTCATCTGGCAGCAAATCTCCTACTGTGCAAAACCAACTGTGTCTGCTCTGAACACTAGGAAGAAAACAATGGTTAACCTGAGGGTTTGCATGTATTTCATTCGTGCTTGTACTATAATTGCTCGGCCTAAGATCTCAGCAAAATTCTTTAGCCTGCTTTCTGTTCCTAGTTCTGCCTAAAAGTCACCTCTGGCAGCCTGCGGTCCTGACTCCAAGAGGTTTTTCCCCCCAAAATCCAAGAGCAGATTCCGCCTTTTCAGAGGCTTTGACCAGCTGAGCAACCCCAAACTGCTTTCACAGGAGGCACATGCAGATTGTGGGCAGGTGAATACGAGATATTGAGACATCGCCCACCCTGAACTGGGGTTGGGGGGTTTGTCCACCCCTGAGACCCACGGCAGCGGTATTAATATTATCTCAACAGCGTGAAGAGTCAAGCTCTCACATCTGCTTCTCCCTTCTTCAAGTTTGTTTTTTCTAGCTGTTCAGGATGCAATTTAACACACCACAACTGTGATTTGCATGCATAAAGTGTTATATGGAGACTGAGATACATTCGAGATATTCCCACTTCACGTTTGGATGAATCAGGTTTAATGGAACAAGTGGCAATTGACATTTCTGTCTTCTACTCTGTCTGCGGAGCACCCAGTCTGAGGCCTCGCTCCCAGGTAAAGTTCACTGGCAGGTATCATAGGTCATATGAATCATTAAGAACCATAATGAAAATTCCAGGCCTCCATAAAATTTGCATTTTATGAGAATAAATTAGCAGCAATATCTTCCACTTCCCTGCAAAGCCAACATCACCTCTCCTCTTCTGCTTGCTTTGTTAAAGGAATATTGTATTGCATCTCGCTGCTCCTTTTCTTTGGTTCCCCGCAAAAATCATATGAAACACAACACCAAGCTTGCCAATAAGCCCATCAAGCCTCGCAACTTAATAAGGTCAATAGGCTTATAACTTCGAGAACATTATATTTCCCTCCCCCACCACAGTAGGAAATCTCAAGTGCTTGAACTGGCAATGTGTGCCTTTGCTAAAAAATAAAAATGAAAGCATATACCAACCACTGTCTCCACGGTTATACCAACCCCAAACACTGGAAACCACAGGAGGTTAGTGGTTTGGAGAAAGGCAAGGTGCCAAATCTTGTTGTTCCCCTCTAGGATGTTTACAGTTAAACCTCGGCACGGCTTTTTTTTGGAGGCAGCTGTCTGGGTGTTTTGCTCCGAGCTCATAGTTTTTCTTGCTTTCAAGACCATCAAGAAAGCAAAGAGCCAGAATGGTTTGTTTTGAGATCATAGCAAGGTGCAAAATGGAAATTAATCATACCTACAGCCTACAAATCTGTCTCTGACTTTGTGATAATAGAAAATCCCAGCAGGACACAAAGACAGAAGAAAAACAGAAGTCAGAAAGCAGGTTTATTCCTTCGGCCGCTATTGCTGTGTTCTCACTCAAGAGGACACAACCCTGTGCTTGCACCATTGGGCAGATCTTGTCTACAGAAGCACCAAGGAGCTAAAAACTTGTTGTAGATGTAGATGTAGATGATGTAGATTTTCCTGCCACGATTGTTTCTAATCTTGTTAATCCTGGTTATGCTCCAGAAAGAGCATGTCCCTGGCTAACAGGGGTAAAGGGTTATAAAGCCAAATGGTGCAGCTGGGGGGAAGCTCAGCACTTGCCTCCCCTCAGATATCTGAGCGGGCAGTGACCACTTCTGATCACTCGATGAGCACATGGAGCTCGTGCCTGTGGGCTGGAGCCTCTCCTCTGTGTTATTTTGATATTTACTCAGCTCCTGTGCCGCCAAGGCGTTCGGGCAGAAGCGCTCTCTGTGGAGGATGCGATAGTCTCGTCAAAGGTCAGGTGCATATTTTCCGAGCCCGTCGAGGCCTGCGTTGGCTGCTGTGGATAAGCAGCCCCGCATTCCTTGTTTCAACTTCAGAAGTTCTCCAGAAGCAGAGAGACGTTTATTGAATTTCATTTTGCTTGCTAAGGCTGCCGCCCGCAGAGCCGAGTCCTGCGAGCGAAACGCTGCGCGAGCTCCGTGGCACTGCAGACCTCGCTTAAAAGAGGCACGGCAGCTCCTTTTTAGCACCTAATTTTCAATGCAATTCCCTCCAGACATCGTGGCATTAGCATTAGCAATGGTTAAGCTCCAGCAACGCACCTTCTGACACACAGGTTTGATCTAGGAGGAGCAAAAGAAAATCTAAAGGGCATTAAAGCAAGAAGCAGCAACTCCCACTCCGTGATGGTGATTTGGTCGGCTTGCTTTGCCTGGGCAGATGTGCAGCAAGCAAACCGTCTTAGACTATGTAAGGAACAGGGCGCAAGATTTGTGGACATACAAATAATGTGAACCTCGGCGTCGGGGTTGACACCCAATTTTGAAGCATTTCTGCATCATCCAAGCTGTGCATGTCACTGCCACAGCAAAGGGGACGAAGCTGCAACCTGATCCCCCGAGCCAGAAGTATAAATTAGCTTTAAAGTCATGTTTTCTATGCCACGTCAGACAGGAATTGTCAGCTGCATCATAACCACCATTCTCAGGATTTGAAAGTCTAAATCACCACCTGTAATTATATATATCCTTTTTTTCCTGGTTACAGCCAATGGAGCAGCATGAGTTTCCTTCTCAGGGTCTGCCAGCCCCAATCTCGGGTGCGGGGCAGAGCTGCCGATGGCGTCGAATCGTGCAGTGACGTTAAACCTGAGCCTGCGATGCCAAACGTCACCATCTCCCACAGACTCAGCACCTTGCAAACCCTCTGCCAAGCGCTCAAACGTCCACACGGCTCCAGCTGACGCTATCGTGTTCGTGCTATATTCTATGGGAAACGACAAGAATAATGCCTTTGGCAAGAACATATTTAAACATATTTCCGATTCACACATGCTCTTGTGTTTCTGTCAGATTCCTTAGCATGCCTTCAGAAAAACAAGCCACACGAAGTACAACGCCACGAAAAACAAGCTCCTCTTATTCTCTCCGCACCACCACAGAACGTTAAAGTCATTTGATAATTTATCTGGAGAAAACAAACCAAAAAAAGGCAGAGCAGACAAAACTTGCTCAACCCATTAAGGGGAGACTCAGCAACTGAAAAGTGGTGGTAATTAACATTTTTGCTATGCTTATTTGTGCATGCCAACATAATTTATGTGTTCAGAAATGTCTCAAATAGATCCTGCAGGAAGTCGCTGCCTGAGCAAAGATGTCAGTGCTGAGCTAAAAAGACACCTGTCAAAGCTGAAACCCAATTTCTGTTCAGATGCAACAAAGATCTCGATGATCTGAGAAAGTTTGAATAGTTGTTGAAGTAGAAGCAAGGAAGAAAAAAAGGCCTAGACAGACAAGAAAAGGCAAAGTTTTTTTTGAGGAAAGCAAGGAGAAAAGGATGTAGGAAAGTCTGATGTGACTTAAGAACAGATCAAACTTTAAAGGGATCAAACTTTAAAGGAGTCAGGGAAAGCTAACATAAATAGTATAAATAGTAGGGAATAGGGAGAAAGAGCTGGATGGCTTTGAAGGGCGTAGTTTTTTATAGATGTTATTGTGCTGTATCTCAGGGTTCTCCAGTGGATAAGGCTGAGACAAGGAAAACGTATCAGATATTTTTTATTATGCTAAGTCGCCAATAAAATATTCTGACTCAAGCAAGTTTGCATATTTTCATCTACAGAATCTCACTACAAAACCACTGTTTCTGCTCTCGGAGTCCTTGAGATGTCATACAAACAAGCACTATGTCATTTGGGAACGGAAAAAAGGGAGAGACACAGGGCAAAAGCTGGTGGTGGTAGCACAGCTAACCCAATGAAACAATTACGGTTGGGAGGCAAAACGTGGGACACAATCCTGTGGACTTGTAGTAAGTGCAAGGTCGGTGAGGGACACGGAGGATGCCAAACGCTCATCAGGACTCCCACCATCTACAGAGTGGACAGAAAGGGGTGAATTGCTCACACCTGAGCAGGTTTTTCTGCAATCTGGAGTGACCTTCAGGCTGGAAAACAGGTCAGCTGGATGCAAAACATCTGTCAATGGTCTCGTTTCATATCCAAACAGTCCAGGTCTGATCAGCTGAGAGAGAAGCAACGTTACCTCTGATTTGGCACAGAATTATGAGAAAATATTCAAATCACAACTCAGGGGTGGCTTGTTTCCTTCTGAACAGGCACCATTTGCGAGGGAGAAATCGCAGCTGTTCTGCAGATTAGCTCTTGGCATTTCTGGAGAAGGGTAAGATGCCAGTTTAAATCTGTGACACAAGACCTAAAGTACCTTTAGGAAATAAGTAGCTACATCTGGAACAGCAGTCGTCATTTGTAGGAGGTGAGGGGACACACCTTTTTTCTCCAAAATGCAGAGCATTTTCCATCTGTTCTTCATGCTCTTTCAACTCACTGCTATTTTCTTTCTACTTGTCTGCGCCACTTAAATAAACAAGAATATTGCAGCCTCTTTAAAGGAGCCATCCTTTTCTGCAAAAGCCTTTTGATAGGCAGGGTCTTCTCCGCAAAGACCTACTAAACAGAAAACAAATAGGCACTGAACCCTGGAGCAAGCTTCACATTGTGAACATAGCCGTGATTTCAAATTTGCTGGTAGGAAGATAAAATCAAACTAGGAGTCGGCTTTGCTCTACAGGCAGTCCAGACATAGAGGTGGCACCCAGGCATCTGGTACCACTCGGTGCCTTTGGTACCCCATGAGGGACAGCAAGGAGCTTCTCTGTCGTGCAAAATGCCAGCCCTGGATCATTATTTGGTGACTATCGTTGCTTATAAATATCCTCAAGTAGTAGAGAGGTAACGTTGCTGCCATACAACTCGGTGCCCAGGCTGACATGCCTTTTGGCTGAACATAAGCTACCGAGGAGCCTGATTTCCCCTCATTTTTCTCCTCCCCTTATAAAAGGCTTCATCCTAAAAACACCACATACCAAAAGACAGAAGTTTTGTTTTTTTCACTGAAAACCTGTTGCAGCTGACTGGATTTTTCTTGCTCTGTGTGAGCATTTCTTCATACTTAATTATGTTTTAGCACGTGATATAACTCCTCAAGAAGTTATATCTGCCTCCCTTATTCTTCTGTCACTTGCATTAATATCTAATTTATGAACGTCATCTCTCTCCCTTCTCCACCTCATGAACTCTCCTTTTAGCATCAGGGGCATTTCTGATTTGTACTCCTCCGCACAGCTGCTAACTTTGGAAGTAATCAAATGCTACTTCTTAACGAAGAACACAGGTTACTATGAATAAACGCGAAATCCAATATTAGAAAAGCTAATATAATCTCACTCAAAGTTAATAAAACCTCGGGGGAATAGGAAAAGCTGCAAATGCTGAGGATCAGGATTGTTCTCTGCACACAGGACCGTGGATATTCTCCAGCTACTTAGTGCAGAGTTTCATTGCTCCAGTCTCACAGGGAAAGTGTTGCAGACACAGCACGTGAAAAGGCCCAGCTCTCCATTCCGCTTGACACTATATTGACTGCCAGAAGCAAACGTGTAGTCCACAAAAAGCCCTGTGACCCTTTTTTACTTCCAAAGAGCCTGCCTGCTGACAGCTAGCTCTTTCATTCGAGCAGCAAAAGTTCATGCTTTTAAACCCAATTCCCATCACACGAGCACGCTGAAAAAATTACATGATGGACTTCAATATTGCACTTTTCAATAAAGGCTGAGCGAGTCCCTGCTGTGAGGTGTGGAGATAGATGGGGACTAAGTTTCAGAGGGGGTGAGGATGTCTTTTCAAAAGCAAGAAGCACTGGGAGGTGAAGGACTCGCCTGTGCAGCACAGGAGCACCCTGAATTCACACCCCATGGAGGCACCACGTGCATCACTTGTCTGGTCCTCAGCGCTGAATAACCAGGTGAATATGGTGGGACCCAAACCATCTCTGTAGGGTTTATGTGCATAAGGACTATGCCCTGGGGACAAGGTGATGCTTCTCCTGGTGCTGCGGTGAGCACGGTCTCCAGCAGCTCCTGGATCTCCAGCTCCCGGGGTGGGCCTGCCCTTCGTCATTACTTCATGAGATCCGAGACGTTCCAGACTAGCACCACAAATTATAAATGAGCAATTAAGGAAGCGAAGCTCACGCAGTTCCCAGTCTCTTTACCACAGCAGGAACAGCAAGACCACATTACATATAAGAGATCCCTTGAAACTCAAATAACCCTACAGTTCTCTGCCTTGCCAAATTTCATAATATCAGCGTCATCTAAGCTAACAGGACAGGAGCTAAAAATACTCCAACTCAACTCATTGCAGGCTTCTGATATAAGGGCAAGAGTCTCTTAACATGTGCTTTTTGAAAGTGTTGAAGCATGTGGCCTTAGGGCACGTCTATACCACAGGCACACCGAGATAGCTCGGATACTGATAACTGCGCATCAAAGACGTGACCAAGAGGTGCAACCCAAAGACTTCCCAGTTCCCTGGAACGGTTCACAGTTCATCCCTACTGTGGTTTCTCAGTGTGCATCTCAGAATCAACCTGTGAGTTTTCAATGCCAAATTACACACTATGTTCTTAAGCCGCATCAAATTGCTTCACAGTCCCTGTAGCTCCCAAGCTGTAAACTGGATATTTCTGTTCCAAATGTCAGAGATGGGAAACGCAGAGCCTGATAACTTTGAATTTCTCAGGGCTATTTTCTAACCTACGACTTCTCCCAAAGCCCCGCTGACACATTTGGGGTGGCGTAGCATAAATAGGGACTGGGGATGGATTCTGAAGAAGAGCACACCGTGTTCATACGGACTTCATGTTCTCTGCTATCCTTCTGAGGTCAGTCCCATTTTCCGCAAGAATGAGTGCAGCACAAGAACAAAATGCATTTGCTAAGTTTCTTTTTTCTCTTTTTTTTCCACTGCATAAAGTGGTCTTTTGATTCTCCCTGTCCTAATTTTAGCCATATGGGGCTTTGTTCTCTTGTATCACTAATATTTCTCTTTAGCAAGGGGTAGTTCCTGGTTCACTTGCCCATCTCTGGACCCTGAGCAGTGTGTTTCACTGTGTTTGGAGAAACACAGAATGTCCTGAGCTGGAAGGGACCCACAAGGATCATGGAGTCCAGCTCCTGTCCCTGCACAGGACACCCCACAGGTCACACTGTGTGTCTGAGGACGGTGTCCAGTCTCTTCTTGAACACTGTCAGGTTGGGCCATGACACCTCCCTGGGGAGCCTGTTCCGTGTTGTCGAGGGTTTAGATTGCGGGGTGACAATAAAACCCTGGCAGATGTATTGTTAACCTCCTCTCCCCCCAACTTCCCCCTTTTGCCCCTCCCTCTCCCCACTTCCCACTCAGCACAGGCGATTGGGAGGGAAAGAAGGACAGAGAGAAGAGAGTTGGAAAAAATTAAAGATGTTTTACTAATGCTACTAGTAAGAATAGAGAAAATAATACAAAATATACAAAACCAATCTTGAAAGTCTCAGCAACTGCAGAGCCGGCAACCAAAGTCCTGGACTGGACTCTGCAGCCAACCGGAGCTGGATTCAGTCTGTCACTAGGCCTCAGTTTGCAGGGACGACTAGCAAGGTCCTCTCCTAATGTCGGCCATGAGCAGAAGAAAAGAGGGAAAAAAGGGACGAGATCCTCGCGATCTCCCACTTTTATATGAAGTGTTCACATGAATGGAATGTTATACACAGTTGGTCAGTTTCTTGGTCACTTGTTTCTCGTCGCCCTCCATCTGTGCTTATCAATAAGTTTGCATTCCATTGCTAGGTTTACCAAAACATGTGTCTGGTTCTCCAGGAAAATGCAGTTAATATGAAGCCTTTAGCTGACAGGCAAAATTCACTGAAAGAGAAACTTGTTTTTTAACAAAAGCAGGACAAGTGTCCAGCACCTCTGGGTGAAGAACCTTTTCCTCATGTCCAACCTAAACCTCCCCTCGTGCATCGTCCTGGCATTCCTTGGGGTTCTGTCACTGTCACAGAGAGAAGAGCTCAGCCCTGTCCCTCCTGCTCCCCTGCTGAGGAAGCTGTTCCCGCCATGAGCTCTCCCTCAGTCTCCTCTTCTTCGGGCTGAACAAACCCAGTGAATTTAGCTGCTCTCATATGGTTTCACCCCCAAACCCTCCACCAACTTCATAGCCTCCTCTGGACACTCCCCAGTAGCTTTGTATGTTTTTATACTGTGTCACCCAGCCCTGCACACAGTGCCCCGGGTGAGGCCACACCAGAGCAGGGCGGGACAATCCCCTCCCTGCCCAGTTACTGAGTTACGCATCTTCCCAACGTGAGCAGCCAAACCATCTTCATTCTGGACTTTACCAGATCCACAAGTGACCTTAACTTCAAGAGGAAATATCCAAACCTCATCCAAACCGTGTTTGCTTTTATAAACCTCCGCCAAGCACAGCGAGGCACGGCGGGCTGTGTGGTGAAAGGGAGCCGGCCGGGCAGGCCCCGCACCCTGCTGTGGATGAAGATGTTCCAGTTGCCTGGGAAACTGCTCCAGGGGATCACTAAAATGTATTCTATATGTTTGCCTTCAGAGACAAGATTATCACCTTGTCTGTGAGCAGCGTCATGAGAGAAATTCCTGACACAAGATAACCTTAGATTGTAACCGGCAGAAATCAATTAATTCTTGCGGCATCAGCTGAAATTTCACTGAGCTAAGCCCAATATAAAATGCCTACTTCTCCAGCATCAACCAAATCGTCCCTGAAAGATTGAAGGTGGGTTCTATTAGAGCATCTCACTCCTCAGCAAAGGACACGAGGTTTAAATCCACTGGTATATTATTAGCAGGTGAAAGAATCGGCTGAGATGGAAATACCCAAGGACTGAGAGTCAATACTTGCCAATTTTGATCTTTTTTTTTTTTTTTTCCTATTTTACGAAAGAACACATTCAATACTTACAGAAGGAGCTCGGTAGCCATCAGGTAGCCGCAAACCAGCCACGGACGGTGGGACGCAGTCTCTGCACGCTCACAGCAACCAGCAATTCAGGACTTGTGCTTCACCAAGAAATTGGAGCTCTGCCACGTTCCTTTCCCAAGGTTTTCTCTGGTACCACAATCATGACATTGCACACAAACCCCCCCAGACTTTATGGTGAAGAAATTCCAGTAAGAGCTGGCAAATGCTGGTTTGGGGAGAAACAAGCTTAACAGTCACCTGGAAGGAGTAAGGAATGAAGGTTAGATGACATTGTATTCCAGCATAACAAGCCAAACCAGGACTGTGCCGTGCCTAAATATGGTGGGGGTATGAGACTGGTTTTAGAGAATGAGGAGCAATACAGAAGAACAGAATGTTATTCAAAATTTCCTCTTTCTGGCAGCACTTTAAACAAAGAATCCAGTATAATTTCACTGCTTGCTTACCTTCAATCACAGAACAACACTGTGCTTTAATTTCTCCTGTGGGTGTAGTCAGCTGTTAAGTTAAAATCCAGGCTTAATATCTTCTACTTATAATTTAGGTCACAGCCTGGGAAGCAACACAAGAAATAGAAATGTCAAACTTTGTAATAGATGTTAAAACGCCATCCTGGGCTCAAGGCTCCCTAGGCATCAACTGCACACAGTCCTCTCCTCTGAAAGAGCCAAGTCTTGCAGCCAAAAAAGAGAGGCTGAAATCCCTCCAGGATGTAAATCCCGAGTTACCAGGCCTTACTAGGGTCTGTCTTCTACCTCTGAGGCTGCTCGACCAGCAAAAAGCCCATTCTGCTCTGAACCCTGAATGTCCCATACCCTGTGAGCAGCTTAAAAAGCTGGAGAAGAAGCGAGGTGCGGAGCTCAGGGTGAATGGGAATGTGAAAGGAATCATTAGGATCACGTGCATGGAAAATGGAAGAAAAAAAGGTGTTTAAATATGAGATAGCAATAATGCCAGTCTGAGACCATCTTGGTTTGGTTCCCTCCCAATTAGTCTTTGGTTCACGTTCTCAGCCTTCACTTATAAAATACACACAAAACAAACCACCCTTTGACTCTTGCCTCTGTTACACAAATTGCAGGGTTATGTTCGTATTTCAGCCATGGTACTGTTCATCATTAGCATTACATACACCGTTCTCATTCATTGCTGTGTGACTTTCTACAATTTATTATGCTCATACTCATATAAACATAATTACATTGCACAAGGCTATAAACTGCATACTGGAAGACGTAAGTACCTTTCTTCTTGTATTTGTTAAATTGTGTTTATACACATTCTTACTAATTTATATTGCATCTTGCTTGTTAAATATAACAACTAAATATAATTGAGTCTTTCACTCCTAATGCTCATTTTTTTGTTAATTGCTAAAATGTACGTGCATAAATTTTTATACATCAGAAAATCATCTGTAGTTTAGACGAACAGAGCAGTGTGGGGAGGCAGACCTGTGCTTTTTGCTGGGTCATCATCAGGCCTGTGCAGAGATTGTTCCATTCAGGTAACAGAACATGCTGCTAAAAACACAAGTCAGGTCCTTCAAAACTGCACAAACAAAATTACAGTTCCAGGAAACTGCATGCAATTGATTCCTTACCTATTTTTGAAATGAATCTGCTTTTACTTATTTTGCTTAGTATTTCAGCTCTGGCTTGATTTGACTGAGGTTTTCACTATGCAATATTTCAGGAGAAAAATATTAGAAATAATTAGTCCCATCAGAGGCAAAGATGCCATACTATTTTAGTTTACATCCGATGATACCGGGGAGAACACAGTATTTTATGTGCCCCATTACCAACCAGCCTCTCTCCATGGTTAGAAAAGAAAATCAAATTCCATTTTGCACACTTTCTTCTGGTTTTAGCATGAATTATTAGCAATTCCAACATCTGGGCTCTGACAGCTCCTTGTCCTTGCAGCAAGGGCTGCCAACAAGGCTGTCGAATTAGCACTTAGTGAGATGGTGTCCTGTGATGTGGGTTTCTTCTGTGGGTGAGAAAACCTATTTTAGGCTGGGTATCAAAAAGCCAATATCGACAAGGGCTGCAGAGCCACCCGGGGGGAGGGAATCGATAGCCAGCAATCAGTGCCTGCAGATCTCCGACCGCCTCTAAAGGCTCATTTTAAAAACAAATACAGCTTCGAGGTATTAGCATGACACAAGAATGCCAATGATGCCACCTCTGTATCTTGTGGTTATTTGGTTGTCATGTCTTCAGGCACGCCAAACAAACCACCTCCGTGCCAAAGCAACTGCAAGGGGAACACACACGACTTCTGCAAAATCGTTTCACCAGGAGCACAGTCAGAGCTGAGCCCCAAAATTTGCTTTTACCTCCTTTTCTCCTGAAGGCAAAAGCTGCAATACCCTGCAAGGGCTCCGTGCCACCGGTACACAAGATCTCACCAGAAAGCCCCATGAGAAGAGCTTTCCAACGCAGAGGAGAAAATGACTGTTTCCCCAGGAGAACCATAAAAAAACCCCACAAACAATACTCTGTGAAGTGGGGCAGAAGTTCTTCAGTTTTACTGTGAAATATTTTACGATAAATCTGAGGAAGTAAATGAACTGAATGTCAAGTAACCAAAGATTTTCACATATTGTTGGACAAGCCATAGGTTGTGCTTTGGTTTTTTTTCTGTCTTTTTTTTTAATAATCACGTGTTTCTCTCAGCCTTTCTGCAACTAAACTTCCCTACGCATTTGTTAGGGAGAGCGATGCAGTGACACGCCAAGCCATAATGAAGCAGCAATCTGTGCCGATTCCCAGGTGGCCGGGGTTAGCGGGTCAAAGGCACCAGGAGTTTCTGGAGAGAATTCTGGACACTGGTTAAAAACCCGAAAAAAATCACAGGTTTCCTTTACATCACATCAGCTGCTCCTCTCCCCTCTTCCTACACACGGAGCAGAAAAATGCCTGCACTGAAACATCCTTGGAAAAGAAAACATGGTGATGCTACTGCCCGGGGGGATGCTGATGGAAAACTGCGTGTTCCCTTCTCTGCCTTTGCCCGTGGAAAAATCCATCAGCAATTAAGACTTTACAATTTGATACAATTATTTTATTCTGCGTCAAGTGGAAAATAGGAATCAATACTTATTGTGCACATTCCATCCCCAAAAAGGATGTAAGTTTGATAGCCAGAGAGGCTGTATGTCGACAAACATATGGGCTATGTGTGTTACAGACACATTACGAAGAAAATTATTTTGTGAAATAGCTGAGAACTTCAAGAATTTTGGGAAATGCCTGAAAACAGTATGCAATTGTAAATGAAGTGCCTCAATTACTAGATATAATAATTTCAAACAAGTTTTCTATATTATAGACTTCTTTGTACTTGCTTCCAAGACTGTATGTTTTCTCTTGCACCCCATTGTTCATTTTGCAATAGCATATTTCTCTTGGCAGAGCCTATATTTATTTTCATTATTAGGATCGTTGCAATGTTTTAACTTGTACCATTTGCATCTGTTGACTTGAAGTTTCCCTGAGGCAGCACAACCGCATTTTATACAACCCTGTCCTGTAGTGGCAGAGAACTGGAAAAACACTCTCGCCAAGACTTCAATAAGGTGTCCTGAGAGAAGCAATTTAAACTTACCCCCAGAGCAGGTCCCATGAAGGATTCCACTTGTCTGCAGTGAGCAGGTATTGACCGTTCCTCTCCGGCTCTAATGCATCGCCTCTGACCACAGAAATGGGGGCGGACATGGTTCCCTCCTGAGATTTCAGCTAGAAAAGTCTGTATTAAAGTGATTACCTTGGAAAGAACAGCTTGTCGGTCTGAACCAGCATTCTGCTGGAACAGACACCACACAGCTCATGACTTTTGAGGTGATGTTTAGTTGGCTGCAGGTTCAATGATGGAAACTTCCAGGATTTCAGTTGTGGTGGCAGCAATCTGGACTTTCACTGTCTGACAAATAATTTAAGAGAAATAATTACAATGAGAAAGTTGATTAGAAAAAACATTGACCTACAAAAACATCCTCAGATGAGAAGTAAAGGGTACTTTGTCCCAAACTCAGGTAAAGCACGTGGCAGTGATGCCCCTTAAAACATTTGCATTGGCTTGGTTTTATGTTTCTTTGTGCAGCTTATCATTATCAACACCCTGACTGTGCTGAATACACTGGTTCCAAGAAAAAACGATGCAAAAGAATGCAAAAATAAATGGTGCAAAAGAATGTCCATATTCCAAAATACATCAGTAACAACAACATTAATTATTCTAGGAAGCGCTGGGAAATGGAAGCATTTCACACAACAACTGAATGAAAGAGTCAAATAGCACAAGACACTACCTGGAATGACAGTCATAAAGTCTTTAGAACTTTTAATTACTTTGCCAAACATCTGCTTTAACAACATGTTTGCAATGAGGTCGGCTACGCAAAAGCCTGTGGATATATGAAATTCTGTGGCTGTTTGCAGACACGAAAATGAGACTTACAGACGGCTTTCCATGAGCCGGGAACTATCGCCGGCTCTTTGCTGTAGTAACAGGGATTTGTCTGGAAGTGTCGAAAGGTCTTTATTGCTGTCTGTAGGCATCTCCCAAGTCAATTCACACAGCAAACGAGGAAGACGTGGAGAAACAACACGGCAGAGACGGCAACGCAATATTTCAACCCTTCCAGTATTAAATTCTGAGACGTGGAGAACGAGTACAGAAATGATAGATGAAATAAGTGGGTTTATGTCAGAGGCGTTGTCAGGAAAAGCTAATATCTGTTTTGTGTTGCAGTCAATGACCAAGAGAGTATCAACGTGCGCAAATGCCCTAAAGCCGCCTTGCAATGGAAATGATGTGGTGGAGTGATGATTCCCAGCGGTGCCTGGGAATATCAATCACGTGTGAGGCCTGGGCTGCACTTTGCATTATAATAAATTAAAATAAAGCATCCCAAGCTGTTTCTGATTATTTTTTTCTTTTTTTTTGGAGGATACCTTAAGCTGTTCCTGTCAGGACGCACTCCTGTGAAAGGACCTGTCAAAAAACAGGTGTCCCCAGAAATGAATCACTGAGTGAATGATCGTAGCGATAATTATTTTGTGGTTTCAAGAGGAACGGTTTGTGGATACAATTGTGGATAATGATCCTTTCCCTGCCAGCTTTCACCAAAGGTAACAACAAACCCAACGCAGCTCGTGGCTGCGTGACAGGATCTCCCTTCTTGGGAGAGATGTTTCTCGGCAGCGATGAGTGAAATGCCATGGGACACGGTGAATGAAGACAGAAAAGCAACTGAATCTCGCTGAAGAGATAAATCTTCTTCATGCCGATGCCACACAACAAGCAAGAAGCCCAGTCGGTCAAAATCGCACGGTTATTGTAATAAATGGGTTTCTGCACGCAGCAAAGCTTCCTCTCCTGATGCTGCACGATGGACCCACCACCTCTCCTGCCATCTCCTAAGTATTTGTGCTCTGCTCCGGGGCAGCTCACCCTTTTGTGCCCAAGCATCTGTGCTTTACAACTCCCCAGAAATGTTTTCCCAATTGAAAAATGCTTTCTCATAGCTTCTTATTTTCTCCAGGGTAGCATTCAGGTCCAAGACCACCAGAAATGGGTATGGGGTGGAAAACTTCAATTCCATCGCCTGCCTTTGTACCAGCTCCTCTCAAGGTGGTGCAAGTCTCTTGCTCTGCAGATTCCAAAGCATTTCACAGATTATTGAAGAGACAGATGGTCCCCAAGTGAGCTCCTCGGTCCCACCAGCACTGTCGAGAGTTTTCGGTATCCACAATGGTGCACTGTGCTACTTTAATGTGTACCATGAGTTTCGAGGTGGTGGGAAAAAGATTTTAGGTGACATCAGCCACCATTATGAAATGTAACAGTTAAAACGCCCTTTCCCTGTTCTAACGGAGCAGTTACAGTCAATGGTTTTCAGACTGAAAATTGGTATTTTTGCAGGTGGATCCAAGACGTGCACGAGTGGTTAATGGCCCTGAGTGTGCGTGTCTGTGTGAGAGCACTCTAAGCCAGGTTTTTCTCCCACTGAGGTTAATTTGAAAACCTCTCCTGATTTCAGCCATGCAGAGCTGAAGCGCACAGGTGGTATTTATCAGCATATAAAGGAGAGATTGCATGAAGGTGTGTTCTGGATGCATCCGAAATTTCGTGTCGAGCTGTGTCAGGAGCATCAGCTTCCAGGGCTGTGACAGCAAAAACAACACAAACAAAAAAATCCAATGAAAACCAAAAAATAGTTCATATGTATTAACAGCCTGGGAGAGCAAAAACCAGCATGAAAAACCTTGAATTTGTATGGGTTTAAAACACTGGTAGTGACAGTGCATATATAACCATTTAGTTTGATTTCCAGAAAGACAAGATTGTTCCTCCTCACTGGGTGTTGAGTAAGAAACGCACTTTGGGATGCAGTCTGAAACAAGACAGTTGGTCAGAGCCGCATCGTTGCTTAAAACAGATGATATTTGTTTATATAAAGGTCTAAGTGAAATTTTGCCTCTGCCAGCTGAGTCAAGTGCTACTCAACAGGTTCCCGATCTCTGGAGTAAGTGGAGCAAACGGTCCCTGTGACACAGACAAATGGGAAGCGCGGCGCAGAGTATCAAACTCATCAAATGGAGTGCAAAACAAAGAAAACACCACTAAAATAAATCTGCATGCTACTTTCTCGGCAAAATGTCTCTGAAGTGAAAAGCTGGGACTATTTAGCATATGAGAACTCATGATGTTGCCATTAATATCAACGCTTGCACACCCAATAGAGATGTGCAGGCACAGGTATGAATATTTTGAAGGAATGTTTCAAAATCTTGCTACACAGGATGAAAGTTTCTAAAACATTCGCTAAGCTAAACCAGTATGGTCTCATTTTCTCAAGTTCAGGACTAGACTATTTACATATTATAAATATCTCGCTGCTCCCTGAATCCTTCTTAATAATAAGTACCCCGAAAAAAGATACTTCTCACGTAGCTAGAGAAAGGCATTTTGATTGCTTGTGGCTTTTTTGAACCTCTTTAGATCCTGCTTTATATTTGCTCTTCTTGTTCCAGGAACCAAGGTCTTTGTCAGGTTTGATGCTGCCTTGTAGAAGGCCACAGAGAAAGCAGTTCCAATTGTTTTGTAAGCAGTTTAACAGCCAATTTGAAGATTCAGAATTACTTGAATACTCCTAACAAATCAACGCGTAGTATATGTAGGTTAAAATTAAAATAAATCTGCACTTCCTAGGAAAGCATGTATCAATGCGTATCCTAAAAAGAAGATACCAAAAAGAAAACAGCAGAAGGGAAAGAATATGAAAGATAACAGCTACACTCCCTCTTCCAGAATGTGAAAGTCAGAAATTCATATAAATTACGAGAAGACTAATCACTGTAAGACAAGCTGACCCATTAAAACCACAGATAGGAAACAAAAGGTCATAATGAAACAGAAAAGTTTGAGATCATCAACACTCTCCCATCTCTATGTATTAATTACTTTTCTGGTAGTATAACAGAGGTTAGTAGTAGTAATCGGTAGTAAACAGGAGGCTTATCTGAGCTGTTTCAGCACGTGAGGTTCACCAACATTCATCTGCAGCAAAGGGGCCTCCAGTGTGGTTGCAGCAGCCCTATTTGCATTGGTGACACTCCCGAAACGAAAGCAGCAATGGATTTCTGTAAAAAAATATATATCTATCAATCCAAATTAAACAGAATTTATAACCATACAATATTTCATGACTTATTAATTTAGGGATGATTTTTTTCCCCAAAAAAACTTACCGCTCACTGCCAACAGATATTTTTTTTTAATGTGGTTAATGCAAGCACCTATAAAAGATGAGAAGAAGCTGTGCTGGTCACGGGCATGTGAAGGTCCTGTTTTATTGAAGGCAACAGAAAACAGAAATGCTGAGACATAAAGTCTCTCTTCAATGACAAACTTGGGAAGCCAGGTGAAACAATCCAGGGCATGAAGCTCATCTGTAACCTCTGCCTGAAGCTGTCATGATGCTGAGAGACGCACAAGAGTATATTGGCAAAAATCGAATTTATCAACTAGGAACAAGAGAGGGAAGAGTCAAAGAAGCTCCATGGAGGTCTGGTCGGGACAAGGAGAACAAGGTCTTGCTGGGACATGATCTCACCGTGTCGCTTCGTACCACCCGCACGTCAGAGAGATGTCAGATCCGATCTCGGCAGCGAGATTTTTGTTTCCTCTGGAACGATGTTCCTAATTGTCAGCAAAGTCCAGTTCACTCTTCGTCATCTCCCCACACGCAGCGGGGGCTCGGAGGAACTCAACTGCGGTCAAGGTTTCATCGAGACGGAGGTGAAAGGCGTTTGATTTCAGAGGAGATGAGCACATAAACGTGCTCCTGGAAGACCCAAGTGTGGTTCTCGGGGAGACCAGAGTCCAAGGAAGAACATCTTCTTTTCACTCAGCTGCTGGGTGTTACTAAGGTGTTCAATATGATCCAAAAATGCACCGTTAGAAAGCACTTTTCAGGATAAAGACTACATTTTTAGTTGTTTGCCCTTCAGTGATCACTGATCAAAACATTGATTCTTCTTCTGCCCTTGCGCATACGGCTTTAACAGAAAAACAGAGCAGTTTCCATTTATTTTACTTTCATACACATTTAAATAGGAATATGCAGATCTAGTCTGCTATAGCTACACCATCAGCCCCCAAAATCCTCCATGCAGGACACGACTCAATGCCGGGGCAATCCTGCAGCCCCTGGTACCACCAGAAACGTTTGCAAATATGACCCCGTTGTTCAGATATTCAGAAGTTTACTTTAAAAATATTACAATAGAGTAATCTATGACTGGGTGAGCCAGGGCAAAGACAGAAAACCAATATCATCGATGAAGAATTTGGGTGGTGAAAGGGTGGAAAGATTGTTAGTTTTCAAAGCATATTTACATTCCAAATTAAAATAAACACAATTGCAGCCATTATACACTTTGAGATGGGATTTTTCTATGCATCTGAAGAATTACAAAGTGCTCTTACATGCAGTAGGGATAAAAACACAGTTAGTACAGATGCTAAAAGAAAGCATATCAGTGAACTGCAAAGTGATTATGTTGTACCCTTGGGCAATAAGGCTGTCATAAAATTTCAAAACAAGATGTGAGAATCTAGGACAGTTCTGTTGTTGGGTCACAATATTTGCGTTGCAGCTACATTCTCTATTTTCTTGTTATAAATAAAATGGCGACATTTCTAGTATCAATTCATCCCCTGTCACTGAAAATATGCACAAAAGCCTGACTGGATTTGGAAGGAGAGAGGAGGTTGTAAGTGCAGAATGTGTTGGATACAGGTCAACTACAGTCATTGAATAAGTGAAGTGGGAGAACATGGGAACTCCTGGTTATTGCTCAAACCCAGACCTCTCCAACTAGTTACTTGTCAGAAACAAAATTTGGAGCTTTGTCTCTGTTATCCACCTGACCCCTCCCCAGAATAACAGAGGTATTGATTCATAAAGCAATTTTAGGCACAGGAGAGGGACATACCCCCAGAAGGGAATTTTAAACATCAAATGCTGAACCGTCTCCTGAAGAAGCCCATTCTGCTCTTCTCCTTGCCCTGTTTTCCCTCTCCTTGTTGCAAAAAAATCCCACAAAAGAAAACAAAACCACTTGCAAGGGTCTTGATCACATTCCAGTGGGGAATTCTGAAGCCACGACAAACTCCTCTGCAACAGGAAAGTGATTTTCACAGAATGTGTCACAGAATCCCAGCATGTCAGGGGTTGGAAGGGCCCTGGAAAGCTCACCCAGTGCAATCCCCCCATGGAGCAGGAACACCCAGATGAGGTTACACAGGAAGGTGTCCAGGCGGGTTGGAATGTCTGCACAGAAGGAGACTCCACAACCCCGTGGGCAGCCTGGGCCAGGCTCTGGCACCCTCACCAGGAACAAGTTTCTTCTCAAATTTGAGTGGAACCTCCTGTGTTCCAGTTTGCACCCATTGCCCCTTGTCCTACCATTGGTTGTCACCAAGAAGAGCCTGGCTCCATCCTCCTGACACTCCCCCTTTCCATATTGATCCCCATGAACGAGTCACCCCTCAGTCTCCTCTTGTCCAGCTCCAGAGCCCCAGCTCCCTCAGCCTTTCCTCACACGGGAGATGCTCCACTCTCCACTCCCTTCAGCATCTTTGTTGCCCTTTGTTGTTGTTTCTACACAGCACATAACAGAACTGCCTGTATTTACGCAGCAGCAACAGCCTTTGAGGCTGATTCAATTTTTGCATGTTTAACAGAAAAACTGCAACATACAAATACCCAATTTACAAGCCGTACAAATTGCACGAGTAGCGAGATGGCAACAGTAAACGCACACAGGCCAGTTTTTCTAAATAACTAAAATATCTGCCTAACGTGGTCATGAAGGAGCACGACGGGGTTGCAGCCAAGTGCCACGGCTGTCGCCAAGCAGCCAGTCCAGTGCAATGAAGTAGTTATATACAGCATTTTGAGGCCTTCCCCACTTCCAAAATACCTACTATGCACAGAGAACTTCCAAAGTCAGCAGAAACAGAGCTAATCTTGTAGTGGAGAGGGTAATTTCAAAAGGTAATTGATGTCTTTTTAACCTAGAACTGTCAAACTGTATTGAGAATAATAGAGCCTGACAAGTCTCAAGTTAAAAGAGAAATTGTAAGATTGATCCATTTTGGGTTCTGAATTTTAATGTTAAGTTGTTGTTCAACTTTTAGCAGGATAGTATCAAACAAGTATTTCTCTGTAAATAAAGGAGCAAAGGAAAAATGATCTAATGCTCACAGCAAACCCCAAAATATTCAAAATCCAGATTTTTTACCCCTTAACTTTGTCAGAATGGTTGAGTCCCATTTCTCTTAACAGCTACAATGTGCCTGATAAGAGTAATGTGTTGGGAAGTGGAGGTCATCTAGAATGATAAAATCAAACCCATTTAAGTGAAAACGCTTTTAAATCCACCTTGTACGCCTGTTACCGCATTGCCGACTCCTCCGTGCTGCAGGGAGGCAGATGTAGAGCTCTGTGCTGAGAATTTAAGGGCTGATGTGACTAAAAGCCTTGATTCCCTTGAAAAGAGACAGAAAAGTCACAGAAAGCCATAGAAACTAGAGAATGTATCAAGAGCAAAGAGTAGGAAGCGAAGACACAGAGAATGGAAGTGTCATTGTCACTTATGTCCCCAGTAATTCAGCTGCCCAGGGCAGGGGGATGTTCTCCCTCCTAGGGTGGTTCAGCTTGAGAAGGGAAGAAGGGGGAGATGCCCAAAGCTGGGAAGTTTTGGGGTGCATGGGATGAATTATGGAAAAGACTTGGATTTCAAAGGGCTGAAGGTCCTACAGGTCTACGTGTGCCAGTGGTCGGACTTCACTTTCTATGAATCCTTCTCATCTGGAAACTAGACAACAAAGATTAAAAAAACCAACAGGCAGGCTAAAGTGAGGTTTGAGGACCAGAATTGTGTGAGGCACAGAATAGCGTGAAGATGGAGAAGGTTCAAGCAGTAAGACAGCTAACGTGCTCCCCAGAAAGCAATACTTCGATACACTTACCTTTTTTGTTTTTGCAATACAGAAGATACGCATACCTATGCCATTATAAAAATCTAAATACCACAGTTGGAGTTGTTTATTTTGATGGGCTAATTTAGATAAAGGCAAAAAAAAATACACAACAAAACCCCAAAAGCAACAGCTAGCATGTAACCTCATGTATTAACTCACACAAATAATGCAAGACTCAGTTGCCAATACCAATTTCAGGATAACTTTACAAGTTTTGCTCCCATTTACCCATGCACTTCTTAGATTTGAGACTGAGCAGAAAAGAGCTAAATGACAGCACTAATATTTAGCAGAATTTTATCTAGAAAACGCAGGTGGTAGTTTCTATAATACGAGTAACACCCAGGCCTTGCTAGTGGTGTTTCCTAATGAAAATGTCTAATCCTTGAGCTTCCTCCTCCTCGTTTGGATGTAACAGTTGATATTCAGAACACAAGTATTTATAGTGGAGCTGTAAATTCAGTATTTCTAATGGTAAGCAAAAAGAAACACCTCCATGGTTCATTCCTACTGCAGTCCTCATTTTAAGTATTGAGATTTTAAACACGGACCAACCAGTGACGGTGAGAACTTAGGGCAGGTAATCCCACAAAGTCCTCTTAAGAGCCTCTTCAAAGGTGGTGATTTTTCTCTCTCAAGCAAATTCAGAGAAATATAGCTGGATACCAATTTCTAGGAATGAACAAAAGGCAGTGAACATTATTTTCTCTGATAACGTGCATCGTACCTGTTATGGTTTGTTCAGCTTCTCTGGCCGTGTGCAAGAAGACTCTGCAAGCAGCTGAAAATTTAAATGAGAGCAATTATTTATTGGCTGACACACACAGGATACAGAACTCCTTAGCTAAGCAAAGGTACAGCCACTCTCCCCAACACAGCAACCGGATCCTCAATGTTGCTGAGCTGTCACCCAACACCTGGGTGACACCCATGTCCTGAGTGACCAACACCTTGACCAAGGGCTCCATGATCCACTGACTCCCAACTTCCTTCCCTGTTGGTTTTACGGAATCATAGAATCATGTCGGTTGGGGGAGACCCTCAGGATCATTCACTGAGTTATCACAGGTCCCCTTTATGTGCAGTGGATCACAGAATCATAAAATCATTTTGGTTGGAAAAGACTCTCAAGATCATGGAGTCCAACCGTTAACCCAACCCTGCCACTAAACCATGCCCCTAAGAACCTCATCTATGCATGATGCATTAATTATTTTATACATAGTTTCTGAACCATCATCACAACAATACAGCCACATGCTGGAAAGACAACGACAAGGAGAAGTGATTAAGTGTTTTGGGATGGTGCACTCACACCTTATCCAGCTCCTTATAAACGAAACAGCACTCTGAGGCAAATCCAATGAAACAAATGAAATTTTAACCTAAAGCACCTTAAATTTTCAACTTCCTCATCTGACAGACATTAGGAAATAGAGATAAATTTGCCAGCTGCTTTTTGCTGCCCACTCTTAATGAACAGCCTTTCCCTCCCACTCCTCCCTCGCCCACCCGTCCCCGTCCCCTGTGCGATGTGCGGGTACCACGGCACCTCGGGGGAGCTGCCCAACGCTCGCTCGTTTCTCAGCAAACATGGGAGCGTGTGCTCTGCTTCCTTTTGCCACTAGCTCCACCGTCACCTGAAGGTGCGTTCCTCTGCTCGTCATTTTAAGACAGAAGAGAAATACAAGTGACGTTCATTTTATGGCTTGACTACAGGTAAACTATCTGGCAAAATAGGTAAGAGTTTGGCTTTCTTCTCTTTTCTTTTTCTTATAGTGAAAATAAAATGCAACATGTGTACTTATTTATCAGTACAGTGTAATATGAGTATCATTTGATACCATATATGCCTGCATACATCTTTGTCTGAATGACAAAAGCCCCCTCCATGCGGTGTGAGGTTGAACCTCTGCTCCCCACAACTACACCAAATATATCCCAGGAAAACAACCTCCTGAAGCCCCACATCTCCACTGGGATGGTCCCCAAGGCTTCTGGGCCATGCCCAAGCTGGGGGTGCTATTCCCAAAGCTGACGAAGGCTCCAGCATGGGGCCAAGCTGTGGGCTCAGACCTTTCTTTAGGCAAGATCATCCCATGGGGATGACGCATGGCACGGTACAGAATCACAGAATGGTTTGGATTGAAAGGACCTTCAAAGCCCATCCATTCCCACCCCTGCCATGAGCAGGGACATCTTCACCAGCTCAGGTTGCTCAGAGCCCCGTCCAGCCTGGCCTGGGATGTCTCCAGGGATGGTTCATCCACCACCTCTCTGGCCAACCTGGGCCAGGCTCTCACCACCCTCAGGGCAACAATTCCTTCTTCATGTCCAGCCTGAATCTCCCTCCTTTAGTTTAAACCCATCACCCCTTGTCCTATGGCAAGAGGCCCATGTAAGGCACGGCAGCAAGCAAAAGCAGAGCCTGGCACAGACAACTTATCCCTCAGAAACCCAAATGTCCCCAAACTCCTGCCAAAAGCATAACGGGTGGGTGAGACCGTGCCCAAACTGCACACCATTGTTTTTACGAAATACATCTTTAAAAAAAAAAAAATCCCTCATTAAATAACAGAAATCAAGAAAGAGGGAGAAGGAGAGGGGGGAAAAAAGAACGTCTTAAATGCAAACATCAGTATTTAAGAAAAAAAAATAAAGGAATCCAAGTGTTTGCTCCCACACGGGGCTTTGCGGTCACTGGTCACTTCCAATTAGCTCGTAGCACCAGCTAACGTTTGCTGTCAGCCAGGAACACGGAGCACTGGAGAAAATCAGTTCCACGCAGAGGCTTTGGGCTTTTTTATGGTACTACGATGGCCTGCAGGAAAGGAAAGCATCCCTGCTGAACTCGGGTAACTCCGCGTTAGATAACACTGCTGGAGCTTGACACAGCTCCAGTCCCAGCAAAAACCAGCCCTCCCTGCCCGTGATGTCCAGCTCAAGGTCCCGCACCCTGGGAGGACTAACACAGAGCTGGCACTTGTCCTGCTGCTGCTCTGGAACAGCCTCGTAGGCACCAAGAATACAGGAGAGAAAAATGAAGAACCAACCACAGATACATGTGCCAAGGGACGCGGACCCGTGTGGAAGTCGGTGCTGCTCTTATCAGCAAAGTACCAAGAGAAAAACACCCCAGCCTGCCTGAAAACCAGGGGAAAGCAGCTCAGGAGGTGAAGAAACAAGGAAGATAAACCACTTGAAGTAATAATATTATGGTGAAATATAAAGAAATGCATGGGCTGAGAGCACAGTCATGGCCATGGTCTGTCCCACGGACCTCAGCCTCCACGCTTTAGGAGAGCGACCTCACGCCCTTCAGCAGCAGTTTGACATCTGTGCCAAGAAAAATAAGAACGCAATACAGAAATGATTTCTCCAAGTGCTCTGGGCACAAAATCAGCACCAGCCCTGCAGTTTTGTTATCCTGCGGATGCTCAGCGGGCACCTTTACATTGATTAGATACTGGGGAAAGGATGTGGTTTTGCCTGCGGAGATGCCTGTGAAGGGGTGACTTCAGTGGAGCTGGCAGCGTTCAGCTGTAACTTCAGAGAGGATTTAGCCCTCAGTGTCTCCTTTTTGCTTTTAAAGACTAGAAATGCAACCGCCGCATGAGCAATATCATATTTGCCATCAAACGGAAGAGAACTTCACCTTTTCCAGGTCTTTAAGCAACCTGGCCTAATGTAAGACACGATTTCTGCTGCAGACCTTACGCAAACACCACAGGAAACTTCACACGGGACAGAGGAAATTAATTTGCCCACTTTTCACCATCATCTGTTTCTAGGTACTTTTTTTATTATTTCCCTCTGAGAAGCAAATGCAGCATAAATGAACAAAAAACAGGTTTGCTAATTGTACACAGTAATAAACTCATAAAAGGAAGTCTATAACCACTACAGTGAGATATTATGGACAGCCACATCTCAACATGATTTTAAAAATACCTCAGGACAGATCTGTAACGCTAGTAAATAGCAGATAACTACCTCATCTTATGAAAGAAGGCATTTTTCTTTCGAAATTGAATTCATGGTTGATATATTTGGATTTCTTCTCTGATAGGTTTTGAGCACATGCCATCGAAATGCAGGAAAATAGATATAATTTCCAGAGAAACAATAATTGCAGCTTAATTGAACTTCCTGCACTCTGCAATGACTTCTCTTGCTACAGGAACGCAGTTCCCAAACCAACATTCAAAATGTTAAATCAAATGTTAATAAGCATTTTAAACTGCATAATTTATGCTAATCTGAGAAGTGTTTTGCCTAGACCGAAGCTGGTGGGGTTGTTTTACCTCTCAAAGTGATACGATTCTACATCGGTCGCTTCCAATTCAACACAGCACGTGTCAAACTGCTCTAAAATGGTGCCCGGGTACGCATCCATTTCCATGGGCTGCTTAATATTCTGCTAAGCATTGTTTTCTAAAAGTCAAGATGTTTTTGGTAGGTCATTTTCTTGGTTCTCCACTGTCGGTGCAGTGATCTGTCATTGCTCGTAGGAACGATGGAGACAGAAAACTGTTTAAGCTGGGATTACAGTGCTGAGGGTGTGTATGCACAGCCATAGGAAAATAAGGCTGGAGAATAAATATAAAGCTTGGAAGAACAGCCAACGACTGGAGAACACACACAAAAATTGCCTTATCTATAGGAAAACAGCGGCGCATGTGGTTTTGTCTCCGCTTTCTTTGCGAAATGTCGATGACGCCGTACATTTCCCTCCGCTGCACGCTGGCAGGAGGCCACGGCTTCCATAACAGCACAACCAGCATCTTTTCCAGCATCTGCTCGGTGGTACGACCTCCTGGTCTGGCCACGTGTGAGCGACCGGTGAGGCTTATTCTTGGTGATAATGAGGAAATCAAAGGCTGCAAAGGTTTTTATGGGAGGTGAGTCACTCCAAGTCACACAACTGGGGATTGCTCATAGCGAGGACACCTTTGGCGTGACAGACAAAGCAAGGCAGCGTACATCGCCTTTGGGACCAATCGTCTGCCAAACATGATGTTTCAAACACCGTTTTGGTTTCTTGCGCTTTAAGGGAAAAGAAATCTGAGAGATGGAAATGGGAGCACCTACCAAGGAGGCTAAATACGAAGAGAATGAGCCGATATGGGCGGCCAATGGAAATCTGCCTGGAGCTCCAACTCAGAAGAAGCTTCATAAAAATAATTCGCGAATGTTTGCAAATAATGCAAATTAAACATAAGCTGTCAGTGAAAATGTGAAGTTTCATCACTGAATCTGTGGCGCTAATATCCTATGGCTGGTGTTCCCCTGTTTAGTTCTCCTCTGCAAGAGAGTCTGGGCTGCAAACACAGACGTTCAACAGCATCAGAGCCAAACGGTGCAATGTGAAGCTGAGTGAATGGCCAAAACAACATGGATTCAACCCCAAATAGCGCCATTTCACCACCCACAAGAATCTCTGCAAGTTTGGGACGGCAGACGAGGAGTTTGGGTAGTAATGAATCTGAGGTGGTCAACTTGGATTCTGAAAACCATCCATCAACGCGCAGCTGTAACAAGACAGCACAAGGGAACAGCAACCGCTTGGCTGAGCATGGGATTGAGCGGAGTCACCATCCAGCTCAGTCTCATGAGGGGCTCGGTCTGTGTCCCCAACGCACCGGTCTAGAGCCAGCTCGGGCAGATGTGAAACGAGTTATTTAATTCAGCAACTTCGCGTTAAAGTGCTAGAATACAATACTGCACGCACTGGAAATTAAAAAATAATAATAATAAATCTGCCATTCTATAAAGAATCCTGATTTACAATAATTATTCATGTCTGCAGAATGCATATGACAAAACTGAGGGAAATTAAAAATCCTATAAATAGCCTCCCTGGAGAACAGCTGGTGAGATCCCAGACAATAACCAAGTACTTCTACCAATCCACGTTTCTGCAGCACCAAGAAGATGGCGATTGCAAGCCTGAAATTCAGTCTAGATGCATGAAAACTACAGAAGAGGAAACTGAAATGTCGGAGCTGCTGGACCTCACGCTTCCCATTAATGCCGAAAACTGAGGATAAAGGAAAGCCCTGAATTTCAGTGTTCGCCATCACTCAGACACTTGGCCTTTTCTGCACGGGCATAGTCTACATGTGTTGCAATTTATTGCTTTGTCACAAGGTGAAAAATGCCACCGATCCCCCGGGGAGAGCTGCTCCAGCTCGGGGGTGTCCCCGTGGCTCTTGCCCACGTGTGCACCCTCAGCGTCTTGCATTGAATATACATACATTGAACAAAACCACAGGCAGCTGATCAATGCTGCATCTCAAAGGATGCATTAACAGTAAGCAAACAACCAGAAAGGCACCCTGCATTTCCTTAAGAAAAATAAAATCAAAAGAAACGTTTTTCATTTTAAGAAAACACAAAGAACTTGCACAAGAGACGGGGCAGCCAGACAAGGCAGCGCGTGTTTCCAGCGACAGCTGGAAGTCAGCGGCAACGCAAAGGGCAACCCGTGTGCCGGCGGCGTGCGCTTCTGACGGTTACAGGTGATGAACAGAAACATCGTGCGCAATGTGACAGATCCAGGAAAAAACAATGTCCACCGTACCTCCCTCTCCTTTCAGCTTGGGGATAAAATGCTTTGGTTCTGTTCAAAACGACATCCAGTAATTGTCCAAAGCGCAACGTGGATGGCAAGTGCCGGATCAGAAGATGAGAATGACTCCGAGCTGGTCTAAATGTATTTAAACATCAAACCAGCTGTAATATTTCGAAGAAATTTTCTGCTTGCTTCACCTGGTTGTGTCAATACAATAAATGACCAGTTTACCCAAAGAACCTTCACTAAAAATAGGTAATTGTGAACGTCCATCACAGGACAACTGGCATCAACAACACGACATCAAGCTTCTCGCATAGAATGGTCCCCAAAAAGGCCACAGGAACTGATAGGGAGGATGCCTAAAGTGAAGTAGCATGGTGGGACACTTCAACTAGTCAATGAAATGACATATTTTACATTTAAAATGTGTGTGCACGTGGACACTTATGTATGTACACTCGCGTAGATCTCTTATTCATATATCATAAACACACACACATATATATGCACTGAACACTTTTTATTGCTTTTCTCTGTGAACTCACGTATCATAGACACCCACAGTAAAGCAAAATACCCACAATAAGACAAAACTGAATTTAAAAACATTTTTGCAATCAGAATTTGTAGTATCATCAGAAACATTTCAGTAACCATAAATGTCAATTACAGAAACCGGTTTAAGAACTGACCTTTGCGTTGAGCTTCCCACTGAAAATAAATCTGATTAAAAAACACACAACTGCTGCCAACAAATCATTTGTGGTTTTACTTCAGTAAGTAAATCCAAGTTAACTTTGAAGAAGCAAAAATAACTGGCCACTGAAAATCGGTTTTCTCATACTATTTAGAAACTTGACACCTCTGGATTTCTTCATTCAGGAGAATTTTTGCTGCAAAGCCTTGGGGTATTGCTCCCAAGTCCAAGTGAAGGGATGGCATCTGGTGGGAGGTCAATCCCTGAACAATAAGACTTGTCTTAAATGGTGAAAACCTGGTTCCTGTGTATCCTGCTACTGCCCTGGACAAGGTTTGCTGCTGAAGACACGGGGGGTCAGGAATATTGGTTTGGAAGGAGTAGGAATGGGGAATGGAGAGCTGGCTGGAGGACACAGCAGTGGCAGCTGGACCAGCTCACCCCAGTCCCACCACATCCCCATGCGACTACTCAAGGCATCGAGGTGGGGAAAGCAAGAGAGTGATCGAAACTATTAGAGGTGTTGGTGGGAAGATGAAGAGCAGAACTGAGCTGTACAGCATCCTCGCCAGGCGGGGAGACAACAGACATCGAACACATTGAGTGCTGCCTAATGAATTCCTGCAGAAGTGGGACAGACTGAAGAGATCAGGGTCGCTGTCAGCTCGCAAAGGGAACCGAGGGCACATCCAACAACCAGCACATGTTCACCAACCTTAGAACAACGCAGGAGATGCGACGCGGACGTCACAGCAGGCAGCTCTTGTCCTCTACGTGACGGTCAGCAACCCCGGGCACAGCACCTGGACGCACGTGCCTTCACCCTGTGACACTGTGAGCATAAGAATACACATCAGTGATACCACTTCGGTTAAAATTAAACAACCTTCTTTTTCAGTATTGCCTCGTATTGAGCTCTTCTGCATTAGCTCGGCTTTGCTGCAAATAATGTCACAAGAAATTGCTATTGCACCGGGATGCTCTGACACGACGGCACTGGAGGACAAAGGAAGAGAGTTACTGTAGGAAAAATAACAGCTTTCCCAGGGTTGTTCACTGCTTAGACACTGTAACTGCATTACTTTCTGGATTTGCTGAAATGTGTTTTTACAACACTTTGAGGAGGGTAATGATTCGTTCTGGCTGGCTTTTATGTGAGTTACAGCCTAGAAGCTGTTAGATTGTAAAAATGGTGACAATTTGGGTCTGAAAGTGAAGCTGAGAGTCTGATTTTCAATTCCCAGTCTCAGCTTGCGCATCTGTAAAACATACACACGTATCAGATTTAGAGTCTGTACCGCAGGACCAATTTGAAAGTGCAGCTCTTGTTTGCGGAGTCTTGCAGGGCTGGATTATAACACTTGCATGGGCACAGGAATTTGCTAAGGGCGCGTGAAAACAAACACATTAGCAGAAATGCAATTTACAAGCATCCAGTTAAAGGTCCACGTGAAAACCTCTTCCCATCCTTTAGAAAGTAAATGGAACAGAAAGAGGGAAACTCACCAGCATCCCAGCGCAATCTCCCGCACGGCAACACGAGCGGTCTCTAAAGCAATTAAATGAAAGACTTACAGAATTAAAGTTGTAATACATTATTGATCATCTATGGGAAGAATATCTGATCGACTGTAGCTAAGAATCCTTCCCGGCTTGTTCCCCGTGAACAAAGCTTATACTAAAAACAAAGAGGGAATTGTAGGACAATATCTAACAGTAAATTCTGAGCCACTCTGGTGGCTGACGTTATCTCACATTGCAAGAAAAAGTGCGTTCGTTTGATCCAAAGAGACACAACGCTTTAAGGCAAAATTATGAGAATATAAAACGGACCGTTTGAGCCACTTTTTTATGAGAAGGGCAACCTTTCTGCCTTTGTAACGACACTGTTGTTTTACTGCTGTGTAAGTCATGCTCCTGCCGGCTACTTGCATCATGTAGCAGCTACTTGAGGCAGAAAATATTACCTAAAACTCACCTGTTTTCTGAATATAAGTAAGATTTCATTGTGAATATTGACAGCATACATGATGGATGTTTCCAGAGCTGAATGTATGTTTTATCTCAACACTACATGCGTGCAGGAACAAGCACAACACCGTGATGAAAGAATGTGGTTTTATTATAGGTTCCCTCAAAACTGTTTGGAAAAAAACGAAGTGTATATGTAGCCCTATATGGAGTATAATAGTTCCTGAAATTCTCCAATGAGCATCAAAGACACCAAGAAAACGTATTCATTTTCTTAGACAAGCTTTTAAAATAGTATTTTATTTTTTGAGTCAGTGGTACATTTAAAAACAATCTACCGTAAGAGTAAAAAGATTGTAGATAGTACAAAATGAAAGTGTGATGGCAATAAAAAATGCTAGAGTATAAAGTTAGTTTCCTTTCCCCCTCCCAACACCCCACCCCATCATTGTCCAATGTTTCTCAAAGCCTAATATCTGGGAAAAAAGTGCCTCTTTTTTGTTGTTTTTTTTTAACTTTCAGCAATTAGGAAATTAAAAATATGTAAGGCATTCTTTGCAGGTACATTAATTCATTATTACACGAAAAGCAGGCACCATAAAAATTAAAACATTCTAAAAACCATCATATATACAAACTCTGTACAGAACGATGGCACAAGGACAAAGTGATTCCATTCAGTTCATCCTAATCCACGTGAAATATTACACATTTAAGAAAAGAAAAAGCTCTTCCCATTCTTGTACTCGACTGCTACATTCAGAAAGACCAGGAGTCTCCCTCTGCCTATTGTATTTCTTTTCCTATACGTTGGTGCCCGTCGGCAGCTAACGGGCTTCCTTGCTTTACCCATCGATCAACGCCCAGAACGGCCAACTGCATGAAAATGGAAACGACTGATCACCAACGACTAATTCTACAGAGCCCATCAGCCATCGGTTTATTGTAATACAGGAGAATTCTTACAAAGAGAAGGCACATTTCACAAGTAAGCTGTGTCTGATTTCTAGCCCTGGGCAGAACCGTTATTTGGGGGAATCCTACGGCAGCTTCTCACTGCGAGGCCTCCTCCAACGTGCTCTGAATATCCTCATCGATTCCTATATACACTGAGGTTAGGTACAAAACACTCAGCTCGTTTTAAACTCCACAGCTACCTAAAGGCTTTAGGCACAAAATATTCAACTCTCATTTTAATCTCCACAGCTACCTACGTGCCTGAAGTTATCCAGAAGAAGCAGGGGGAGGGTTTAGGAGCAGGGTGCTGTCAGTTGGTGAACACCTCCCTGTCTCAAGTAGAAAGTCAGATTTCTTTCAAGTTCCGGGAGGGAATAACCCCAGAAAGAGGGGTGATGTAGTGTTGTTTCTGATACATGGCTAGAGATGGATTTCTTACCGAGTTAAAGTCATTGCACTAAATGTTAGATACTGCACGCCTGAATGAGGTAAACGTTATATACCATAAAATACTTGAGGAAATGAATTGTTACAGCTTTATCTTTGGAAAACAAAAGACCCGCTTCCTTCTTCACTGGACAATCCCGGAGTCGACCGACGTCTGTTTCCGAGTGGTCTTTGGAGGCGGTGGGGGGGGCGTCTTGCTGGGGAGCGGAGGCGGCAGGTGCTGCAAAAACACAATTTAGGAGAGACCGTGTTAGCAACAAATGGATTTCTGTAACATCTGCTGGTTCATAAATAACCGCGAGAGACAGCAGGGAGGTCTGGAGCCGCCGACTCCTGAAAGCTTCTCCGCAGAATGTGCTGCTAAGAATACCGAACGCTCTCGGCCATCAGCTTAAAATATAACTCCTACTTTAGACAATAAAAAACCCCTCTCAAGGGTTCCTGATTAATTAGCCCAGTATTTCAGGAAAAATCTTTTGAAAGCACTGGAGAAGTTTATAATTCCCCACTTTATATCATGATAGGATATTGATTTCTCGGGCTGTATCGATTGCCCTTGGTCTCTATGCGCTACAGAGCTTAAAAGCCAACTTGAAGCAACAGTTCATTGCTTTGCCATTATTTTTGTATTTTGCACATTGAGAACAGAAATAATTAAAAAGAAACAAAGGAAACCATTTAAAGAGATAAGCAACTTGCGATTTACTATTATACATTCAGCTATAATTAAAATATTCACACCAGAAATCCAGACTGTTCAGATATATGTATTTTAAATCATAAAAAACCAACAAGAGCACCCTTGCTTAGATTCACCAGCTAATTGGACAGATTAAAAAAGTCATTATGGAAACGAAGACCTTTTTTCCATGACGTTCAATCATACACGCGATGAAATCTGTTTCAGAGCGCAGGAGAGCCCTGCAGTTTGCTCACAGACTTTGCAGTCTGCTTTCCTGCTGCGTTTTGGCACCGCAGCTGCTGGTTTCCCCACGGCTGCGCCGAGGCTGTACTGCAGCGCCACACTCACAAGTGCTGCTCTTTTTACGTTTTCTTTCTCTTTTCTTTTCTCTTAAGACTCTTCCCCTGCTCAGCCCTCCGCCAGCCAACACGTTTGGTTTTCCTCCAACAATAATGATGTTTTTTCACTCCCATGTGTTTGTGTCTCAGGGTTCCCGTCCCACCTTACCCAGCCCACACTCCAGGCGCTAACACTTAAAACCCCACGACATACAGCAACTGCCAGATTTCCTTAATCATCACTACAAAACCAGTGAAAACAGCTGTGTCCTGGTTTTGTTAAAAAACAAGTTTCTCTTTTAGTGAATTTGCCTGACAGCTAAAGCTTCATATGAGCTGCATTCTCCTGGCGAACCAGATCCATGTTTTGGTAAACACAGCAATGGAATGCGAGGTTATTGATAAGGACAGATTCACCTCTCGCCAGAGGGGCAACGAGAAACAGGTGACCAAGAAACTGACCAACTGTGTATAACATCCCATCCATGCGATACTTAATATAAAAGTGGGAGATCACGAGGATCTCGTCCCTTAGTGTTGCACCGCATGCACTGCACTTGCAACCTTGATACTCGCATCCCAACTTTTATTAATGCCTTGGACAAAATAACCAGCGATTTCTCAATCGTGGGAAGAAACTAGTTCACAAGCAATCAATAAACCTCATGGAAGTGCGGCCAAAACAAGGCTGCTCCTTTTCAAAGCTATCCAAAGCTGCCCCCCAAAAAGCAGAGAGGTGCAGGGTGACGCCGGGATGTTTTGGTCTTTGCCACGAGCCCAACGAGCCTCAAAGCTCCCCTGCAATCTAGTGACCGTGTTAAAGACGTGTAAGTGCAGAAGGAAAACAGAATCTTTAAGGTGACTGAATGCCCCCTCAAAGCAGCTTTTAAGGCAGCACGAAGCTATACATGCAGAGCTTTTACCAGTCACACTTACTAACGACAGACTAAACAGAAAGGTGAGACGCCTCCTGGCATGGTGGGAAGGATGGATTTTTGCCAGAATATTTTTCCCATGTCCTACCTGGAAATAAATCCTTTCTGAACGAACATGGACCACAAACTCTCATTGGTTAAGCCGTGCCCTGAGCTCTTCTGTCCGTTTTGTCACCGTCCCAACCAGCAGACCCAGAGCATGGAGGGGCAAAGCCCCCTCCCCATCCTCTCCAGCAGCACCGCCAACCCCAAAACCTCTGCGCTCTCATGTTCACAGCCCAGTGACAGTTTATACAAGCTCTTTTGAAGAAATAACCAAATTACTCAAAGGCTTTAGTCTCAAAAGGGCATTGCTGCTTGAAACACACGTGTCACGAAGCCCCTGCCAAGCAAGCAGCATTTTCCAGAGCGGGCTCCAAACCGGGCGCTCCTTATTCCTGTCCTGTGGGACACAACAATCCCCGAGTCAGAAAACCAAGTCAACGGACTAATACGTAAAGAAGACAAAATAAGAATGTTAAATGCAAAACTGAAGTGGGTTTTTTTCCCTTTTTTTTAATAAAATGCCACTGCAAATCTGTTTCAAATTATTACAGTCAGAACCATCAAATTCCTCCTCTGCCTGACCAAACACTTTTCTTAACCTGGTATGTTAAGTTAGCTCCTGAATCGCTACTAAGGCACCCCAATAAGAGCTGGACTGCCAACGTTATTTAGCCTCAAGCGTTCAATTGTCATCTGTGGGTTTCAAAACTGCTCAGTTCCAGCCACGGATCCAGGCAGGGGCTAAAATACATCACAAAACATGAAAGTTTCCTCGGTTCTTTGCTCTATAACATTATTTATCACTAGAAAAAGCCCTAACTTTGCCGACAGCATCGTTTGTGAAAATCCATTTTGAATTTAAAGAGTATATTGGCAATAATTCCCAAGTCAATCAGTTCAAAGGCACTTTCAAACAAATGAGCCCTTTATATTGATCAGAGAACGATCAAATTATCCCTGAAAACCTGCTTCTCAACAACAGGTACAAAGCAAATACAATGAGAATAAGCTAAATATATATGCTATAAATAACAAGCACAAAACCTACCAGAGCTTAGATTCTGCGAGCAAATTAAGCAGAAAGAAATAACAGAGATAGGTAGGTAATTATTATAATTGAATTTACAATTTCCATTAAAAAGCTGGATAAATTTAGTGCACGCTCATTTTAGTAATAAGCTACCAATGAATATATTAAGTCAGACATGTAACGCTCATCGGGGCAAAATTATTGAGAAATCAGCAGGGCAAAAGGTGCCAATATGGAACTGGTGAAACTCCAGATCCAACCATCACTCCTGCTACTCCAGCACAGCAACAAATCCAAACACTCTTTCCCTCTCCCTTTGATATCACGCTCAGAAAAACATTATTAGGCTTATGAAGTTCATTCTTTGCTACATTTTCCCTTAGAAACGTTGACATACTAACCAGACTTTCCCTTGATTTTATATTGAATTAAGAACTGCTTTGCAGAGTTCATGTTGATATTTCAGTGGTTAATTGTGAACTTGAAGCGTGCTTTTATTTCCCAACATAACGAGAGAGTCTGCTGGTTCACTCAGACCTATTTTGGGCAGAATCCTTGACTCACGGGCACCTCGGGGGAAGCAGAAACCTTATGTAAAGGCACATCTGCACCACAGAAGCAATCTGTTCCTTCTGCTTCAAACACAAAATTGCTCCCATTTGTTTGTTTTTTTCCCTCACACAGAAAAGAATCGGGTTTAAAAACATTTGTCTTCATTCTCTTAGAAATATAACGCACACTACATTATCCATGTTCAGGATGCAAGAAAAACAAACCGAATAAGATAAAAAATGCATATTTTCATTCATTCTGTGAAGAAGCAAAATAAGATATAAGAATTATTTTTTTTAATCAGAAAAAACAACCAAAAAATCAAATGCAATTTGATCACAAACAAATGGTCCTTGTAACACTGTAAGAGATTCCTTCCTGTGTAATTGTTTTTCTTTGAAATTATACGGTCATAAGTATGACAAGCTATGGGGATCCAATCAAAATCACTTTAGTTTGAAGGATTAACAGATCTAATTAGGCCAGAAGCAGTAGAAACGAGACGTATATAGGGCTATCAACTACATAAGGCTGTGCTTCCAAATGCTGAGATTTGAATTGCTCCTTCTTGCGTGATTTTTAGAATGGAGAATGGAGCTGAATTGCCTGACAAGCACCAACTTTCTTATTTAATATCTGCAATGAAAAATAACACATAATGTGAGCTCGTGGAGGAATATTCTGAAAGAGCGATAATGCGCCAAGGGAGAGATCAACCCAACTCTGTTAATTTGAACCAAATTATAGACAGTTTAAGCTAATCGGCCGTTTGACCCAAGGAGCAAAGTTGTGTGGAAAAGACCGCAGGTAACCGCTGTGAAATGACTGTTCAAACCCTGTTGTCATACTTAATCTATTGGAGTTTCATTTGACTTTGTGAGGCAGCCATGAGCTGCCCTTGCTGGAGTGAACTTAGGAAGAGAAGACAAGTGTGATGGGGCTGAGGGACCTGGGGGGTTCAGAGGAGAACAGGAGCTGAGGGGAGACCTTCTGATCTCTGAACTGCCTGAAAGGAGCTTGGAGCCAGGGGGGTCGGGCTCTGCTCCCCAGGAACAAGCGCCAGGAGCAGAGGAAACGGCCTCAAGTTGCGCCAGGGGAGGTTGAGGTTGGATGTGGGAACAATTTCTTCCCCAAAGGGCTGTGGGGCATTGGAACAGGCTGCCCAGGGCAGTGCTGGAGTCACATAGTGGGGTGGGTTAGAAGGGGGTGGTCAGTAGGTCAGAGAGGTTCTCCTGCCCTCTACTCTGCCCTGGGGAGACCACACCTGGAATATTGTGTCCAGTTGTGGCCCCTCAGTTCCAGCAGGACAGGGAACTGCTGGAGAGAGTCCAGCGCAGCCACCAAGATGCTGAAGGGAGTGGAGCATCTCCCGTGTGAGGAAAGGCTGAGGGAGCTGGGGCTCTGGAGCTGGACAAGAGGAGACTGAGGGGGGACTCATTCATGGGGACCAATATGGAAAGGGGGAGTGTCAGGAGGATGGAGCCAGGCTCTTCTTGGTGACAACCAATGGTAGGACAAGGAGCAATGGGTACAAACTGGAACACAAAAGGTTCCACTTAAATATGAGAAGAAACTTGTTCCTGGTGAGGGTGGCAGAGCCTGGCCCAGGCTGCCCAGGGGGGTTGTGGAGTCTCCTTCTGTGCAGACATTCCAACCCGCCTGGACACCTTCCTGTGTAACCTCATCTGGGTGTTCCTGCTCCATGGGGGGATTGCACTGGATGAGCTTTCCAGGTCCCTTCCAACCCCTGACATTCTGGGATTCTGTGATCCATGGAGGGGTTGAACAGACACACAGATGAGGTTCTCAGGGACATGGGGTATTCCTAGAGTTGGACTCAATGATCTTGAGGGTCTCTTCCAACCAAAGCAATTCTATGATTCTACAATTTTAAGAGTTCTTCTGCAGAGGTGCCCTTTGTGTACTCCCACCCCCTCCTGTGGCAACATGAAAGGTCCCTCAAAACAGGGAACATCAAACTGCTTTGAATCAGCAACTCAGATTGGTTTTGTTTTTGTCAGGATGTGCTGTGCGGATGGAGGAACGATCATCCCTGGAGGGACGATGCTCCTGGCGGTGATGACGGCGGATGGGGGCCTAGCAGAGGTCTGCACCCCTCGCTGCTGCTGGGTACCAGCTGTGTTAAAGCACAACTAATGCAATTTGCCCTCCGTTGAACCACACTTCTGCATGCGGAGGCTATCAGTATTCCAGACGCCGGCTAACTCCATTTTCAAAAAGCGCTGTTTTTCTGCTCCGGTCCGTACATAAACAGAGCTCAGGAGGTATGAGCAATGCCCTCGGAATTAGGTTTAGGCTCCAGACTGAAACTGTATTTCTTACTGAAGGCCTGGGCCCTGCGAGAGCGATAAAGAAACACGTTACCGACCGGCCAGAGCACAACCCGCCGGGATCCTGTGTGGTGCTGGGGGCAGCGACACGGCCCCTTCTGAAACAAAATCACGGGTGCTGCTCAGGGACACATCACGGGCTCTATATCACCGGGCAGACAGCAGAAGAACACATTTTTCACTCAAAATCCTGTAATAAGCAGTGGCAGCCCATTGATTTGGAGACTTATTAAAAAGTGACTGTGAGCTTTGTAGAAAGTCTTTGCTCGGCAAAAGCTTAACCCACCAAAGCCCAGCCCAGCTGGGCCGCAGCAGAGACTTTGCACTGCAGGAAAAGCTTGCACTGCTTCCCATCTCCAGCAGGCAAAAATAATGATGAGATTGTAAATAAAAACCAAATTTTAACTTCTTTTCTTTTGGGCACATTATATACTTCTAGGCATCATGGAAAGCCTTTGGTCAGAGAGTCTGTTTTTTATAAATCTGGAGTATTAGGCAGAAGAAGTGACATTTATTTCCACTTAGTGAGCAAATGCAGCCCACAAAGTCAACTTTTTAATTTAATGTAATGGATTAATAATGCACTTTTTCCAATTTCGCGTTTTCCCCCATCTCCATGGGATGATGCTGCTGTGGGGAGGGAGCCGGGCTGAGCCCTTAGTCACCAACCCTGCGCTGGGGGGTCCCAGGGAGGTGGCACCAGGATGCTCAGATCCCCACCAGCCCCAGCTTGGGGGGATGGGCCCAGGGGCTGCACGAAGCACTTTGGGAATGAAGGGGATTTCTCCCGAGAAATAACATCAGAGAAAGAAAACTCGCAGTGTTCCCTAATTACCTGCCCCCTCTGTAGTTTCAGCCGGGTTTGTACCCTCAACTCTTTGCCCACATCAGCACAGCACATTTGCTGAAGGTTCTATGGTCAATTTTGTCTCCCCGTGGCCAACCTAAGAGATAATGGTCAGCAGAAGAAAACATGCATCCCAACACATAAAAAATCCCCCGGATTTTTCCTTCTGTGCAGACACTTCCATTACATCTGAATAACCATCCGAATAACCATCCGAATCTCCTCGCATCACCCACCACTTCAGCCTTTGCTCTCCCGTCCTTGCCAAGTTCTGCAGCTACACCAGACTGATCCAGATCTTCTCATCCAAACCATTATCTGATGCTCAGTAAGTGTTATCGCCGATATTATAAATGTAAGTGCTCCTTTGTCTATTTTGAGTTTCCCTTCTCGCTGTGAATACTAAGCAGGCGGTTGATTTGCATGCAAGGGTATACGGATGAACCCATAAAGAACGAGAAGTGCCTAGAGGAATCCCTTGATGGAATAATAATCCTTGCAGGAGTTGTAGACTTCTTTTTTTTTATGTTCCCATATATTATTATGAACATCTTTAGCAGAACAAATCATACAGTGGAAGAAAATATATATAAGGGTATCACAGTTAATGAATAAGAAGACAATCAGAAAATCATAATTAGATGATCACTGGGATAAAAGACTTACGGCAGACCAAGTTAACGCTGGACTCCACATAATCTGACAGTGTCAGACAGTGAACGACACTACTGCTCGCAGTTCAATTTGAAGGATTTGCTGCATTTATCACGGGATGTCTTTTGGTTCACTACAGCACTTTTTTGGGGTTTCTCAACTGACTGCAAGACAGAGTGAACCACGCAATAATCTCTCATACAAGGAGGTATTTCCAGTTTGAAAGCTACTAAGATAATCTTATCTACATTTTTTACTGATTTTTCTTCCCTGATACAAAGCGTGTGTAATTTAAAAGATGATCAGTTTACTAGGCAGAGAATTATCAAGTGAAGAAGCATGTAGGTATCTGACCCATGAAACACAAGGCATTAAAAACCGTGGAATGGAATTTAATCACAGCAGTAATAAGAATTTACCCATCTGATCTTTCATTCCCAGCACTACTCATTTTCTTTATGTTCTTTAACAGCTTCCCTCCTACAAGCCTGATGAAATAAACACACACAGTGATTGTTTTAAGACTAGAAGCCCTTCCTTAAATTAATTCTAAGACTAATACATGTGGCTTTATGACAAATCTGCTTTAGATCAATTTTTTAGGCTTTGAAACTATATTCACTTGTCTCAGAAAGTTTAGAAAAATACAGATGCTAAAGAAAATTCTGATTATATTTGACCGCATTTCTAAGGTACACTTGAACCTTGAGGTCTTCCAACACTTGGTGTTGAACAACGCGTCTCATTTCTATAATTATATAATACATTAAACAAAAAAAAAGAGTCTGAGGGGTGAAGACTGTAAATGTAGCAAGATCTGAATCTGAATGAGACTGCAAAAAACCAAGGGAGAATATTGCTACTATTTTAATGAACTTCCATTTAATGATGTGGTCACATCTTCAACAGCAACGAGACCAAGGCTGGAACTGGAGTCGCCTTCAGGTCTGGGCTCCAACCATCACCGCCCGGTGGCATTTGCAAGTAGTTCGGTAAATATCTCGCATTTATCTGCTGAGTGGAAACCCCTTCAAACAACCTCCCACAGAAGGGAAATGGAACCTGCTATTGGGATTTTATTTCTCACCATGTGTTTTATCATCTCATTGTTTAATGCTTTTTAAGAACTGAACTCAAATCAGCAATCCTGAGCTACTACTATGACCTAAAACTTATAGTATATCATAAAAAAAAAAAGTATTTATTACTCTGGAGATCATATAGAAAGAAGTTCAAGAAATTTGAAACCTAATTTGAATTTCTTGGCTTTCTTCATGAAGATGGATCCCCCATCAAAACTCCTGGCGGCCCTCCTGCACATTCTGCAATTTTCCACTTGGAGGGCTGTATTCAGGTCAAGTGAGAGCTGGTCCCACAGAGGGGAGCCAGGGAAACGGGTAACAGCTTAGTATAGTTTGATGGAAATTAGAAGAAAAGAGTTCACAAGAAAACGTAGTCAAAATATTTACTAAAACCATCCAGTTATTGGGAAGAACTATGGAAGAGACGGTGGGAATAGAGAATTTTTCAATGTATGCATAAGAGTAAAACATTGCATTTTGAATAGCACTATTAGCGTGAAAATACCAAATTCCTACAATAACACAGTTGCTATTTCAACCCTGGAAAAAGGCAGACTTGTGTACTTTGTGCACTGTGATAGTCTGTTAAACAGAACCATTCCCAAAGTTAACACTGAATTCCTGCCTGCCTGCTGAGATTAGAGATGCTTTCTCTAACCATGGAAGATACTGAAAAGCAAATTACTCAACAGAATTTCATATGAATGATGAACTTCAGAGAAATCCTGGAAGATACCTCTGCAAACAAAAAAGAACCATTACTGCTGAGAATTTTTCCACAGAATAACAGCTTGGCCAAAGTCACGCATTTCAAAGGACATAAAATCCTCTTTAAACATATTTTTTTGCTTCAAAAAGAAAATAATTGGCCCTTCTCAAAAGTACTGCTTTAAAGAAAAGGACCAAATTATTTGTAAAAGCTTCCAGGAAACAAGGAAGAAAGTTGAAAAAGTGTATTTTCTTCAGAAAGCTGCAAACCCACTGCTGATGAAGAGCGTTTCTGAGCTCCTTCCCGCAAAGGGGACACGCGTGTTTGCCTCTGGGCAACAAGTGGTGATTGAGTGTCGAAAGATATCGGGTACACGTTTGATTTCCTTTCCTGAGACAGGATTGAAACGTTATTCAATCTAATTTGCTGCTGAGAACGTATCCTGTAGGTTTAAGCTTCGTTACCAACACAGCTGACAACATTGTGTTTGTCTTGTCCACCAGAATGAATCCAACCTCCCGTCAGGTTGGTCCCCATGAGCAATGATGTTCCCTCACGTTCCAGGGGCAGAAACCTCTGGATTCCACCTTGCCGAGCACCGTGTAAAATAGAAACGTGAAGAAAACTGCGGGAAATTATGGTCAGTGAGAGAACTTACCCTTTGATGGGCCGGGGGGGAGGTCGTCGGGCTGATCAAGTCTTGACTTTCCATCAGGTTCCCATAGTCGGCCGTGCTGCCTTTGAGGGGCAGGGGAGGAGGAACGTCGGGGATGTCGGAGCTGGACATGCCGTTCAGCTCCAGATCTGCAAAAACCAACATGGAGTCAACCCTTTCAGTGGCTGAATTGAACCCAAAGACCCAGATGGCGCCAAGTTTTATGGCGACGATACCGCGGGAATGCTGCACCTGCAAGATCGTCTTCCTTTATAATTATCTGCATCATCTAGTGAGGGACTTAAAGCGAAGCAGAAGAATTAACCCACCCCTGCATCAATGGAGCTGCACTGGGCCAATTTTTAGGATGCACTCAAGATACTCATAGCTTAGCAAATATAATTTTCTCAGCTGTGAGCTCCGTATTTACACCTTGTACATTAATATACAATAGAAGCTTCGAAAAGCGCGCTAAGAAAATACAATCGGGCTAAGCTTTATTTACCTTTCCCCAGTAAAATAAAATCTCCTTTCTCATAAAATTCACAAATGAAAGCCTGTAATTAACTACATCTCTCTCAAAAACTTTAAAACTCCAGCTAACTGTAATAAATGAGCAGTCATTAGCTGTTGAGTAAATAAAATCATGCATGAGAAAGTACAAAACAGTTATTATTACTGTTTGCTGGGTAGAAAGTTCCCTTTTCTGAGCAGATAAATCCTACCAGGTATGTGCTGGAAAGGTGAACAGCCCAAGGGACAATAAAGTTTATTGAGGCCTGAGTGATACATAGGGTTTTGTGTAGAAATCCACCCACGGTGTTTTTCAGGGTAATTCACTCATTTGAACATTGGCAAAACCCACTGTGAGCTCTACCAGATAAGAAACTTAATTTATTTTTGATAAACTAGGGAAGTGTTTTCATTTAGGAAATGAAAAAAGGTGATTTTTCTTTTACTGGGGTGATTTGTGAAACAAATGGAGGACTTGTTTATGCAGATATTTTTAGTGCAAGGTTCCTATCGATACCTTACAAAATGTGTCCTTTTATTGTCCTCTACAACAGCCTCTCACCAACACAATTTAACTGCAAGGTGGCTGTATTGATTTGTCACTGAAAACTGTCATTTTACGCTTCATCCTTTCACTTGAACTTTCAGCTATGCCACGAAGAAGAACATTTCTCCATCCTGGGACTTCAGACTTTCAGTGGCTTCTTCTACACCAACCGAAATTGCTGTTTGTCCTCCAGGGGCTGAGTTTCTCATCACTTTTTCCATTGCTCCTGTTTTTCATCCTCCCTTTTCTACACATACAGGATTTCTCCATTCCCAAACCATCCACAATACGATCTTTTAGATACCTCCATGAGAATCCACTTCTGCTAAGCTCTTGTCACAAAAACATATACATGGAAAACATTTATAACTAAACATGCTCAGCGTCACTTCCCTGTTCATAATGAAGCATTAGAAATTTAGTCTTACAGCCTTTTAGGAGCTGAATTTAACCATGCTGACCTCTTCATATCTTACATGACATTACAGTGCATGCTAATGGCCATTACATGTAGATGTCTTTTTGGAAGGCAGCAATAAATCCCTGTAAATACAGGCAGGATATTTCCATCCACACAATATACATTAACTACATATTTACATTCAGCCTAACAAACTATTTAGTAGAACAACAATGTTCTATAAAGAAAATAAAAAATATGTGATGCGTTTAACTAATCTCTCACATGGTTTAATGAAGTCTGGGAGTCACAACACAAACCTCAGTAATTTTCACTCTTGCTTCACCAGGATCTATTTGTTACAGATCTATTAATTTTCTCCTGCTCGATTCAGCTGGAATATACTTCACTGACTCCGTTGCTATACAAATAATTCCTCATCATTTCTGCTTTGCTATCTTTACTCAAGGTATTTTATCGGACCAGTGTGGTCTGTGCTACTCATTCCTTTCTGGCACTGAGAACATCCCTGAGATCAGTCAGACAGCTTGTATTTTCATCTTAACCTAATGACCAAATCTTACACTCCATTCTCCTCAAGTGCCAGCTAACAAGCAGGCAGTATTGCTCAGCAACCCATTAACTGCTTTTAGCCAATTTGGGCACCCAAGCAACTACTTTATCCTTGGAATACCTAAAGAAATTTATCACTACAATTCCTCAAACTATTACAGACAAGTCCTGTGGATTTCGCACCAAGCTGAACCTATTTTCTATAATACCCATAAATCTCCAGCTAAATATTCTCAGAAAAACATGATAGTTTCAGATACAAAAACAAACCAAAAAAATAAGAAACATTCCAATTCAAAGAGTATTTTTTGTATAAGCACAGATACTCTATTTCTCTATATTCCCTTTTTTTCAGCATACTGGTAGTTTTTGGGTATCAAGTTGTAAGGAAAGGAGAGAGTTCACAGTTGCCAAAATACTTGTTTTAGGTGTCTGATTACGCAAAGGAAGCGCTGCGTTGATTTGCACTTGCTTATCCCTCCTCCACGTCTGCAACCAACACTTTAAAGCCATTAAAACAAATAAAACATTCCTTTGGGAAGACAATTCTATCGGTGCAGATTGGTGGAATGAACACGTTCCTGTGAGCCTGCAATTGGCAACATGAGTTTTCCAAAACACGATGGAAGGGAAAAGCTTCCGAGTATCAAAAGAAGTAAATTAAACAAATTGATGTTGATCAAACAATATTTTTATATCAAAACTTATCATCTATTTTCCTCTTTATTGACACCAAACTCTTCACTGTTGTACTAGTATTTGGGTACATGTATCAAAAAGATGGTTTGTATTTTTTGGGTCACATGCAGAACTGAAACCTCTCAATCAGAGCTTTTGGAAAACAGCACTGTAAAAGAAAGAGGTGTTGTATTACACCCCGTTTTGCAACAGGTTTTCCTGGAGATGGAAGCAAATATGTATTTTCCAGAAGAACTGAGGAACAGATGTCAATGTCAAGCAAAAACTACATCAAAAAGACTGACTTGTTTTTCCGTTCTGGCTTGTACTCACTACACAGCAAATAAAAGTTATTCTAAGGTATAATTATACCGTAAGATTATTTTTTCAGCCTTTATGCTCCAAAATACCCTCAATTCAACATAGCATCAAGTACAACGCTAATTTTTGACAGCTACTCTATACCTAAGTAATTTTTAATGGTTACTTGGAAAGGAAAAGAAACTTTTTCAATGCAAGAATTTTCACAGAATCACAGAATGGACTGGGTTGGAAAAGACCTCAGAGATCATCGAGTCCAACCCTTGGTCCAACTCCAGTCCATTGACTAGATCATGGCACTAAGTGCCATGTCCAATCTCAGTTTAAAAACCTCCAGGGCCGGTGAGTCCAGCACCTCCCTGGGCAGCCATTCCAATGCCTGACCACTCTCTCTGCAAAGAGTTGCTTTTTAATCTCCAGCCTAATTTTGCTTGCTTTTGTAACATGTTGAAATAATTTTTGCTGGCAAATGCAAGGAGCATGATGTTAAGAGGTGACAGCAGAAAGACCAACTCAAAGAACTCAAATCAAGGTGTAATGCAACGCTTGGGGAACCCATCTCCCCACCGGTTATTTTGCGTAAAATACTCGAAGTTTAATTAAAGGTAAAGACTTACTGGACTGTATGCTGAAGGACAGCTTTGTCCGTGGAGTTATCGGGGGCGGCGTCCCTTGGGAGCTGGGGGGAGACGGGGAGACGGAGAAACGTCTTTCACTGGAAATGACGTTGATGACTTGGCTTTTTGGCCTCTGCGGTCGCAGCGGGCTGATCTGCACAAGGACAAAACCAGGGAAAATGCCACTGCGGCACAGCACCCGTACAAGCAGATACCGGCTGGTACCACCACGGTGAGACACCAAAGGAATAGATTAACATATTGTTACCCAGTGGCAGACCTTGGGAATGCCACCTTTTCCCCATGGCCTCCTGAACAACAAGCGTGCAATGATAACACCCAACGCTTCTGATCTAATGCAGTATCTCAGAGCTCCAAATATTCCTCCCTTCTTCCCAGAAATCCCAATGAGGCTCAATCCACATGCTTTCCTGTAGCCTGGCACATTTTTCTGCGAAGCAGAGCCAACTCCCCAAACACTTGCTTAATAACAGCTAAACAAGTCTAGATCCTTACATAAAATTGTACAACATTCACAGTCTTTTCTTCTCACAGGGCTCTACATTCCTTTTACAATTTATGTCTTTAATTGTCTGCACGGTCAAACTCTCTTCTGATGAAGTCATCAGCTGTCCAGAAACACTTTCTTGATGGTGTATGCTTGTGCTTATATTTAATTCACTGAAATATCCATACTGTTCTGCTCTGGCTCCTTCACGGTCCATTTAAGTTTTCCATCAGAAACCCTGAAATGATATTTGTAATCCGATGGGCAACTTATGGTGACTCCTTTTACTGACCCCAACTCTGCGCTCTGCTGTTTGTTACCCATCCCCATATTCCTCGTAATCACAGCTGAGAAAGGGATGTTTTATTTGCAGGAGATCACAGGAAATGGAGCAGCAGCGTGAAGTTGAGACGGGAAGAGCAGCCAAGGTGCTGCATTAGGGCAAAACGGAAAATGCCAGCAGCAGTTCACGCTTTTTTGAAGAATTTTGCCTTTTTGCAATGTATGTTGTGAAGGAGAAATCGAAAATGAGGTAGGAGCGCTTCCTTTTATTTTCAGAAAACAAACCCTAAGAGGGTTTGCACCAAAGGCTCCATCTGAGAACCTTCTATGAGAAATGAATGACCATAAAGTATGTAAATTGTTTTGAAAGTTCATCAAGACCTCAGGTAACCTGAAATTTGCCCAATACTAAAATCCAAGTCCTAAATACTCCCAAGTTTTGTTCTTCCCAGATCTTTTAAAGCCTCCTTTTAGTAGAATGGATAAACGTGGTAATGACTTTCTCAGAGGCTTATTATTATAAAAAAAAGCAAATAAGGAAAATACAATTATTGACTGGGAAAGCTGCAATGTCAGAATCAAGAGAAAAACCAAAAACTAGATTCAAGTTCCCAAGTTAACCTGGTCTTTAGCTACTTACGCCAAATGAATTTTAACTTCTCTGCGACTCACAAGCTTGGTCCTCTTCTTAAAGCTTCATATAAATCACAGTTCCGCTAGGGAGTATGAACCCTTTGGAGACCACTAATTCATAATGAACCCATTGCTAATTTATTTTTAGTCTAACGAAAACAAGGTCAATAGCGAGTGATGTTAGATGCCACTAAAACAATCAAATGTACAGCCTGTTATTCTGATTTCTAACTCGAGCTTTTGGGTGGTCTGTTAAATACTTGGCTTCAGTGTTAGGTTTGCTATCAGCTCATGGAATCAAACAACTAACAATGACAATTTACGTTAAAGAAGTTTATGTGATACTTAAGATAAAAATCTCTAGAAGACTATACAGACTTAACTGATCTTCTTCACATACCAAAGTGCTTCATTTATCTTCTGATAAGATCACAGGAGCACAGGATCTGTGTAATGAGGGCTCGGGTTTTGATCAGTCAATAAATTCATTATGGCAACAGTGAAATTTGGAAAAAAGTATCTAAGCCATACAATTAAACAAACTGGCCTCTGAATGCTCCTTTTGAAAGAAAATGTAAAAGCTCCGGGAAATAATTCTGCAGTTTTATACGCTTCCCACGTTCTTCCATGATGATTCATTTGCTGCCCTGAAATACAATTTTCTTCTTCTGTGGCTGACGCTCTTGTCCCCCAAGCTCCGCTGCTCCTCTGGGGACCCGGGAGATGCCATCGCGATGTTCAGGCTTAGGCAAAATACGACTGCTGCAATGTGCAGAGTTCAATGCGTTTGCATCAAACTAGGGCTGATCCAAAATTTACTGAAGTCAATGGAAAAACTCACCGGCTTCAAAGGAGTTGGGGTGAAAAGCCTGGGACGAACAGAACGGATTTTAATCCGAGTTTTTGCTGAGCTAATACTGGGCCTAAGGCCACATCAGACAAAACAACTCTGATCTTCCCAGAAGTCAGAAGATGCATCTGAGAGATTAACTCATTTCTGGATGGAAAATAAGAAGTAAATCCAGGAAACAGAGAAACTGTGGCTGAAGGTCTAAGTAATATTCTGCTACAAATCCCAAACTAAAAGACTTAGAGGATCTTTTCATCACAGGTCAGACAAAAATTACTTTAAAAGTCCAATGTAAACGACACAGCCATCAACGAACGACTCTGCTGAGTTACAAGCTGGTCCTACAAGCACTTGCACAAATCTTTAACAGAACATTACATTTATTTCTGGAGGGCAAGTTTTAAACTCTTGGCCTCCAAACAGGTGTCTGGGCAGAGATTTGGAGGTTACAGTTTGTTCACGTCCTCCCTGCTCCAGCTTAAAACCGCCTCGCTTTCCATTCCCGAGCTAAAACCTCTCAAGTTACCTAAGCCTTTAGGACCGTTTCAGTGAATTAAATATATGCCAAGAAGACAGAGCTTAAGAGAGATATGTCCCGTAGTTAATAATGCAGCCAGCAGTGGAACTGCTTATGATTTTCTGCTCAAAATAGCCTTTCAAGAAGACGTAATTGCCATGCATGGAGTGACCTTGTAACACTTCCACCAAAAGTGTCTTACCGTAGTCAGCTGAAATACGAGAAAACCTATCGCAATCTACTGGGAACCATAAATTCAAAAGGCTGCTGAAATGGTGGCGTTTATTTCACTTACGATATACCATCTGTTCCTTTTATCAAATAGTCATATGTAGGTTTTGGTTAAGATCTTCATACAGGGTCCAATTTTTTTTACACTGTAAATAAAATCTGTATTTTTGATTCATCATCACATATTAACATCGGAGCGTTTTTCCTTAAGAGTTATTTTTGGTCTGAAAATAAACTAAATCAAAAAACTCAACCTTTTTCCTTAAAAAGAGAAAGAACACTGCTCAGAATTAGATAAAGCATCACTTGCTAATAAAGTTACCGTTTCTGAAAGGATGACTGCTTCAGACTGCTGCAGAGAAATATCAGTAGATTTAAAATCTTTATCAAATATCTCTTGATGCTTGCTGTTCCTTTTCTCCTTCTTCTTTTCTTTCTTATCTTTATCTGGGTCATCCTTGTCCAATTTATCTTGAGACCTGGAATGCATCTTTTTTGGCAAGAGGGGCTCCAGCACAAACCTAAAGAAAAATGTCGCTTAGATCAATAAAACACTATTTTCAAAACACCTCATTTTCATTTACATATTTCCCAAAGTCTCACTTGAGTTAACGATGCTCTGCTAATCCAGGAAAACTAATTAGAGAGAAAAGGAGGGGGCAGAAGGTCATAACAATCATAATTGTCTTAGAATAAAATTTACTGCAGAGCTGCTGAAGAACCAGCACTGCGTATTTCCCTGCTCTGTAGTAAATTTACTGGCTTACAGCTACACAAACTCCCGCTTCACTGTATGTGGTTTACATAGAAATGAGTTTCTCGTTCAGCACTCCCACTATAGACGCTGGGGCACCAGCAGGCGCCTGGAAACTCCAGTGGAAATCAGCACCATACAAGTGCCGTATAACTGTACATTGTGTTAAAGAAATGTCACCCCCACCTCTCTGCACCTTGGGGACAGTTATATATCTACAGCGGCTTTAAGAATTTCTTTAAAAACTAGTCAAGAGGGCAAATTCCTCCTGGGATTTTTGTTTTTTGGTAGACAAAGAAGATGTATTTATTATCCAGAGAAGGAATAACAGATGAGAAATTGCTTTGCAGAGGTGTCGTGATTTTGCGTTGAACACGTACAACACAAAGCACTTCCTAATCCTTGTGACTCATCAAAAATACCTTTTCATGGAAAAAAGCAAACATCACTCCTAATGCAAAGGAAACACCTATACATTGCACAAAAGCATTAGGCAGAGGTTTAATCACAGACACAAGTACCATTCCTGCGCATAATAACACCCCGTGTATGTTTGGTTTTGCATGCATGAGGAGATATATAATATTGTCCTGGTTTTGTTAAAAACAAGTTTCTCTTTTAGTGATTTTGCCTGTCAGCTAAAGCTTCATATGAGCTGCATTTTCCTGGAGAACCAGACACATGTTTTGGTAAATACAGCAATGGAATGCAAACTTATTGATAAGCACGGATGGACATCTCACGAGAGGGGCGACGAGAAACAAGTGACCAAGAATCTGACCAACTGTGTATAACATTCCATTCACGTGAACACTTCGTACAAAAGTGGGAGATCACGAGGATCTTGTCCCTTTGCCTTTTTCCCTCTTTTCCTCATGGCCGACATTAGGAGAGGACCTTGCTTGTCGTCCCTGCGAACTGAGGCGTAGTGAGAGATGAATCCAGCTCCGGTTGGCTGCAGAGTCCAGTCCAGGACTTTGGGTGCCAGCTCTGCAGTTGCTGAGACTTTCAAGATTGGTTTCGTATATTTTGTATTATTTTCTCTATTCTTATTAGTAGCATTAGTAAAACATTGTTAATTTTTCCAACTCTCTTCTCTCTGACCAGCAGGCCAAGGGGAGGGGATTCTCCTGCTCTGCTCACCCTGGTGAGACCCCACCTGCAGTGCTGTGTCCACCTCTGAGACCCTCAACATAAGAAGGACATGGACCTGTTGGAGCAAGTCCGGAGGAGGCCATGAAGATGATCAAGGGCTGGAGCAACTCTCCTATGGAGACAGGTTGAGAGACGGGGTGTTCAGCCTGGAGAAGGCTCCAGGGAGACCTTATTGAGGCCTTTCAGTATCTAAAAGGGCCTGTGAGAAAGATGGGACAGACTTTTAAGCAGGGCCTGTTGTGATGGGACAAGGGTTGATGGCTTTAAACTGGAAGAGGGTAGATTTAGATTAGATATAAGGAGGAAATTCTTCACCATGATGGTGGCAGGACACAGGAACAGGCTGCCCAGAGAAGCTGTGGATGCCCCAACCCTGGAAATGTTCAAGGTCAGGTTGGATGGGGTTCTGAGCAACCTGGTCTAGTGGACGGTGTCCCTGCCCATGGCAGGGGGTTGGACCAGATGATCTTTAAGGTCCCTTCCAACCCAAACCATTCATTGATTCTAATCCTAATCATCTCCATTAGCAGCAACATCCAAAATTTTGTTGTTGTTGTTTGAAGCCCTAAAGGTCCTTCAGTTTTCAGCCTGTGTGAGGTCATTTGATGATGATGATGATGATGAAAGATGCTCAAATCAGTCCCCGCTGCAACAGCCCCTGCACCATTACCCTCACAACCAAAGCCAAAATCACACGGGTTGGGAGACAAAACTGCAAGCTTTTCTCATCCCATTTTACAGACAGGGAAAAAGGGTGACAAGGACTTGCCCAGGGCCACAAAGCCCATCAGCGTCAAAGCCCAGACCAGAAGACGGCTCTCCCAACGCCATGTGTTTCAGCCACCTAAATAGCGTATTTTATCTGCTTCTTCTGGGCTCTGCTGGGCCGGAGGGTGGTAAATGCAAGTTTCCAAGAGGAATCGCCATTCTTCCGACAATTATTAATTGCTTTGCTTCTAGGCATTACTATTATTACTGCTATTAGTTATTTGTATGCAATGTATCGGTGACAGAATGTGCTGGTGTGCCATGCTCCTACATGAGGTATATTAGGACTTAAAACAGATGGCAGATCACACGGGGACTTCCCCGCTCCCAGCCACTGCTTCTAAGTGCTCACATTTGTACTTCTAAGTCCCATTTTAAGCAGTGAATAAACCCAAGGTCCTTTTTTAAAGTCGGTGTTTTATTTAAACACAGAGATGGGAGTTGTAAAAGACATCCTATGTCAACGTCTACTTTGAGTTTTTACTGTTTAAAAGCTCTAAAGCAGAAACTGAGAGATGGTGTAAAATATAAATCAACTGATCTGGGCAAGACAGTCTGTCAGCTCCATTTTTAATTGTTTTTCTCTTTTAATTTCAGAATTAACATATGAAGAGTGGGAAAATGGAAAGCAGGAGAGGACAACAGACCGTAAACCCAAGGAACTATAGTAGGTTCATGGGTGAACTTCTTCCAAGTTAGTAGTGACAAAGCACCCGCATGATTTTTATAGTCATTTGAATTTCTGAGGTTTTTCATTATGTTATTTACATCTGATGATTTTTTTTCCACTAATCAAGCAAATGAGCTTTTTTCCAGGTCTTCTAAGTGATGATAGTTGCTCATTATATTTGTGGATGAATTAGTCAAAATGCGTTATTGTCTCTGCCGTCCCACATTTATATCAACATGACTCAGCACAGAGTGTAACGTAAAGAGAGCTGAATTGTGCTCTGTTTGCTGTTCTTCCCCATGCTACATAAACTGTTTGTAATCAAGGTAAGCATCACGCTGGTCCTTAGGTGCTGTATTTAATTTTACTTGATGCTTTTACTCTCTAGTCAGGCAATAACTCGCTCTGAAGGTGCACAAGGGACACAAATGTTTGTAGCACATCTCAGTACATCAGCGGCCCTTCTGGAGGCTTTTAAAAAACTGCCGCCTTGCTCAAATATTGAATTTCTGGATTACAGGAATGCCCGGGGGGAGGAAGAGGGAGAAAAGGGACTTCTGAGGCTGCATGGAAGCCCCAGAAAGAAAACTGGTTATTTTGTTCTTTCGAGGGATGCGACTGTGAGATGGGGTTTATCGACAGAATTCCCAGTTCTCATGTGAAATATCTTGATAAGTCTTAAAGTAGAATATTGCCATAAGCAGCTTTTCCTCTGGCAGCAAAAGGAAGAAGAAACGATTGAGCCGTTAGCTAATCCCTTCCTTCTCCCAAAATCCTCCTGTTAACTGTGACGGGGCCAGCGGAACATGTATCATCACCGACTTTGCCTTCTGATCTATCACACTTGCAATATTTTAAAAGGGGATAATTTATCTCCTCTTTGTTTGGAGGTTTTTGTTTAAAAGCTTAGGGGGGTTGTTTCCCTTTGTTTTAAAGAGGAGTGAGAAGAGCATTATAATTACCTTGGTTAAAAAAAAAGGACAAGGAATGTATCTTGAGATAGATGTCTGTATAGGTTGGGGTTTTTTTAGCCAATATTAGGGTTGCACTTGAAAGTGCCATCCCAACCCTACACTAGTTGTGTCAACATTAATGTTGGTGTTTGTGGGGTATTATGATGAACCAAATCTGGATAAAAATACACTGGGAAAAGACCCAGGTGAAAAACCCCACAGATGTATATGAGCTCAGACAAATGTCGTGCTGTCACACAGCAGTCAGTAGGATTGGAAGGAAAAACACCGAGACCTGGAGTGGGGTGGTGACAACCCTCAAAACCTACAGTCGTGCCCACCAAATGGTGAGATTTGTGGAGATGAGCCCCAAATGAGCATTTCTGACTCACCCATCGGAGCCAGGCCGGGAAGGTGTGCTGTCGGAGGAGATGGAAGACACCGACGCCACGGAGAGGGGTCGCGAAGATGACGGCATGGTGAAGGATCTCACCATGGAGCGTGGCCGACTGCCCCGTCTGTCATCCAGGCTCGAAAGCTGCAATAAGGAAACATGAGATTTCACTTCTTAAATCGCAACGTAGCTCACACAGGGAAAAATTTGATGGCTTTTATTCATACAGAATCCCAGAATGTCAGGGGTTGGAAGGGCCCTGGAAAGCTCATCCAGTGCAATCCCCCCATGGAGCAGGAACACCCAGATGAGGTTACACAGGAAGGTGTCCAGGCGGGTTGGAATGTCTGCACAGAAGGAGACTCCACAACCCCCCTGGGCAGCCTGGGCCAGGCTCTGCCACCCTCACTGACAAGAAGTTTCTTCTCAAATTTAAGTGGAACCTCCTGTGTTCCAGTTTGAACCCACTGCCCCTTGTCCTACCACTGGTTGTCACTGAGAAGAGCCTGGCTCCATCCTCCTGACACTCCCCCTTTCCATCTTGATCCCCATGAATGAGTCCCCCCTCAGTCTCCTCTTGTCCAGCTCCAGAGCCCCAGCTCCCTCAGCCTTTCCTCACACGGGAGATGCTCCACTCCCTCCAGCATCTTGGTGGCTGCGCTGGACTCTCTCCAGCAGTTCCCTGTCCTGCTGGAACTGAGGGGCCACAACTGGACACAATATTCCAGGTGTGGTCTCCCCAGGGCAGAGCAGAGGGGCAGGAGAACCTCTCTGACCTACTGACCACCCCCTTCTAACCCACCCCAGGTACCATTGGCTTCCTGGCCACAAGGGCCCAGTGCTGGCTCATGGTCACCCTGCTGTCCCCAGGACCCCCAGGTCCCTTCCCCCTACACTGCTCTCTAATAGGTCATTCCCCAACTTACACTGGAACCTGGGGCTGTTCCTGCCCAGATTCAAGACTTCCATGTGGCATTTTATATCATCCAATTATACATCATGTTTAACAAGAAAGAAAACAATTCTAAAGAATATCCACTAAGAGGAAATGTGTATAATTTTAAATATATTCCAATAATTCGTTTCCTTCAATAGAATTAACTATTTTTTTTTAATCTGGGCTTTAAAAAGGAGCTTTTTACAAGTAACATTTTTATTTTAATCCATCTCCGAAATGGAAGTGACTGCCCTGTCAGTACATTTGAATGGAGTTTTTAAAAAAACAAAATTAAAAAAAACCCACCACTAAGAAGAACTTTATATCAAGAAAGTCAGTTCACAAAGCGACACGTAGGTTAAGAAGAAAAGAGATGAAAGATATTTTTTTGTTTCAGATAATTTCAGACTTCTGAATATTTATACAAGCTTCGTTAGTCATTAATAACTGATATATGCATAAAATAATTGAACTCTTTCAGTCAACAAATAAGAATCTCATGCTGTTTAATTACAGGTGTATTTTCCACCCTGTCAGCTACTGGTAAATTGGCCTTGTACAAGGAAGACAGAAGCGATAAAACTCCATCAATCCTGACAATTCTTACTGGTGGGTAGAGTGAAATTAGGAAGATAACACCACCTGCGTATGACTTTCCAGTCATCTCCCCGATGATGTAAATGTATATTATTGAAGTGACTGACATGCAAGCATCATTAATGTCAATTATTTCTGTTCTCCTTGGGAATAAATTACTATTTGAACTTCTCTCTTCCTAAATATAATAGCAAGATGGGAACTGAAGGACTACAAACCGAGCACCACGTAGAAGGTCACCAAGGACACTGGGGGGTTCAGAGGAGAACAGGACCTGAGGGGAGACCTTCTGATCTCTGAACTGCCTGAAAGGAGCTTGGAGCCAGGGGGGTCGGGCTCTGCTCCCCAGGAACAAGCGCCAGGAGCAGAGGAAACGGCCTCAAGTTACGCCAGGGGAGGTTGAGGTTGGATCTGGGGAACAATTTCTTCCCCAAAGGGCTGTGGGGCATTGGAACAGGCTGCCCAGGGCAGTGCTGGAGTCACCATCCCTGGAGGGCTGGACAGACGGACATGAGGTTCTCAGGACATGGGGCAGTGCCAGGGGTGGGTTATGGTGGACTCAATGATCTTGAGGGGCTCTCCCAACCAAAATGATTCTATGATTCTACAAAGGCTGGCATGTTCCACATAAGACCCTAGTATTCCCATTAAAAAAAAGAAGACATCGCTATAGACACAAGTGGAAATGAATCTCTGAAGGAAGGTCTGTCATAAAATACAACAGGACACCTCCTTAGCGGGATGCGTGGGGTGTCCCCCTGCCAAGATGTGCGTTTGCAAGGGAGGGGAGACTACGAGCCAGGTCACCTTGGCTGCACAGACATGGTACATTGGCTGCCTCTGCGTTAAAGGACAAACGGTCCTTTCTTGATAAACATACATGATTTATTTTCTGGAGCAGTGAGAAGATATGTATTGCATATGCAAGTTTCATGTGCTGCTGTTGTTTCAGAAATAAACCTAAAAATTATAGCGTGTTTACAACAGTGCTGACAGGACTACCGGGAGGCAGAGATAAAACTCACCCCGGCAGCCCTCAACATATTATTAAGACATCGGCTCCGCATAGTCTGTCCTAGAGCAACTCTAACCACTTGCATCTTTGGTCCTTAAATAATTTTAAAAATCAATTAATATAATAGCACCCAATCGCTGTGGATTTTCACTGAATTGTCAATTATATTCTTAATTACGAAGTTGTATGCTGGCTTTTTGGTCTTCCTCCCCAATGCATAACACTCAAATTTAAAGCAGAACAAACACCCCATGGGAAATGTCACCAAATTCTTGGCTGTGCCTTAAAGATGAAGCAGCAACTGAAAACAGCTCGTTGGAATGACAGAAGCATGAACTCCAGCACTACTCAACCAAATTAAATATCTATTATCAAATATCTAATATCTAGATATTTATTTATCGCATGCCTACATTTAGGATGGTGCCGGAGTACATAAGGCTGCACACGCCTGGAGAGCAGCACAGCCCTCACATCCCAAAAGGAATTACTTATTCTTACTCTTACTCTTATTCTTATTCTTATTCTTATTCTTATTCTTATTCTTATTCTTATTCTTATTCTTATTCTTATTCTATTATTTCAAACTAAATTCCTTAAAAATGGAATGCTGAAGAACTACCTCAACTTTCAGGGAATAGATTCAGGCAATTCAAAAATTGCTCCCATGCTGGAAAATGAAAGTCCCAAGCCCTTCTGAATACCTCCTATAGCATCTGCTACATATTTAATAATTTGATCATTCAACACTGCTTTCGTCATAGTGAAAATTATAACACAGAAATATAAAGTTGCTCCGAATTTACAGAAATTCCATGTATTCGGGAAGCATCAAGTTAGCAGGTGACTTACGACAGCTCGGACCCCGTACTGCTTCTCCACTTTGTCTTTGAGCTGCCTGAAACAAGCCTCCATGCGCTCGTGGAACGGCCGCAGAGCATCCGTCACCTTCTCCCCGTGGAGCCGGATGCCTTCGGCCAGGAACGGGATCTGGAAGACAGAGAACGCTGCTGCAGCCCATCGAGTCGTGCCTAGTGAGGGGACAGGGCAGGACTCCCGTGGATACTGCAAGAGGAGCGGAAGGTCTCATGGAATAACGAAGAAGAAGAGGAGGAGGAGGAGAGGAGGAGAAGACAAGAGGAGAAGAAGAGAGAAGAGGAGAGAAGAAGAAGGGAAGGGGAAAGGAAGGAAAAGGAAAATAAAAGAGGGGAAGAGGGGAAGAGGGGAAGAGGGGAAGAGGGGAAGAGGGGAAGAGGGGAAGAGGGGAAGGGAAGGGAAGGGAAGGGAAGGGAAGGGAAGGGAAGGGAAGGGAAGGGAAGGGAAGGGAAGGGAAGGGAAGGGAAGGGAAGGGAAGGGAAGGGAAGGGAAGGGAAGGGAAGGGAAGGGAAGGGAAGGGAAGGGAAGGGAAGGGAAGGGCGAAGAAAAGAGGGAAGGGGAAGAGGGAGAGGAGGAAAGGGAAAGGGAAAGGGAAAGGGAAAGGGAAAGGGAAAGGGAAAGGGAAAGGGAAAGGGAAAGGGAAAGGGAAAGGGAAAGGAAAGGAAAGGAAAGGAAAGGAAAGGAAAGGAAAGGAAAGGAAAGGAAAGGAAAGGAAAGGAAAGGAAAGGAAAGGAAAGGAAAGGAAAGGAAAGGAAAGGAAAGGGAACTTTGTCATCAGCATCACCATCACCCATTGTATATGAAGCACAACACAGTAAAAAAGGACCTAAAAAGCTGTTATACATTATTTCCTTTCTTCTCTATTAAGCAAAGTCCTTTAAAATCAATCCACCTATAGTTCTGCCCAGTGACTGCACAGTGGAGGTACAGCCGAATTTACCAGAGAGCACAAATATTCTGTGATGTTAAATTCACAGCCCCCCCCCCACCCCCGCTGTATTTTAAAATGGCAAACTGATGAATGACGACTCTCACATCGGGTTGTTAATATCAACACTTCTCCCATTCCATGAGAATAAAACCTTGAAGGAGGAAATACTTTAACGTTTTCATTAATAAATGCTATTTCTAAACTGCAAATGAGCAGCATACATACCTATTGCAGAGCGATATCTATTAATAAAACATACAGTTTTACACACTATACATTTCTCCTTGGAAAAAATATTTTCTTTGGGCACAAAACAGAAGAGAAAAAAAATAAATTAATTCTCTTCTCCAACTGAAAATAATAATTTATCTTCAAAATATCCATGCCAACACAGGATTATATAATTAGTTCATAGTGTGGAGGTGTAGCTGACCTTTTAAAATGGTTTAAGAGAGACATTTTCATCCCCACAGCTATCCAGATATACCATTAGAGTTTTCTACCTCCTGCTTAGGAAAAATATTTCCTGTTCCAGGTCGGTTTCAGCCCACACAGTGCTAATTCTAACTTAGATATTCTCCGCAGCAATCAAGCTAAGAGGCCTCTTCTTAATAATTCATAATTAAATCATAATACTGATTAAAACCAGATTTTTCTAATAAGACTGAGCAGCAATCAGAACGAGTAGCTTTATTATTAAGGAGAATATTAAATACATAGATGAATTACAGATGAAGAAGCTCAAGAAATCTTATCAAGATGTTTCTCTGTGACTTGGCAATATTTAAATGGACAGTTTCTTCTGAAAGACCAGAAAGAAAAGTAAGAATAATGACAGAATTCTTTACTGTAGCCACTTATATTTGTAGCCATATGGATTCACACTCTACAAGAATTAAACACTGAAATCAGAATTTTTCCCTTCTCTGAATAATTAAATGAATGTCCAAATTTTCAGAAGTATCGAGACACACGATGAACCTCCTATTTTTTAGGGATAAACAGTCACTTGGCTCATTTATTTAACACAACCTGCTGACTTTTTAAATGAATTGTTTTTAAAGAAGTCAAATAACCAAGAAGAAGTACATGTGGGGTCTGAAGCTTCAGAAAACGCACTAATGAGCCTGTCCTAGGGAGCAGCCATCTCCAAGTTAGGAAATCAAGTCGCATGAAGTAAATGACATTTTTTGCAGGGAAATGTCCCAGTCAGGAAGAAAACAAAATAAATCTGGGTGCTTCCTTCTGTGCCCCAAAGTGAAGGTGCTAAGGAGGGTGTCACTGGTGGTATATTCCAGAGTTGTCCAACACACCTCTGGCACTCGAAGAAAAGAAGTAATAGAAGTGTTGATGGGCAGATCTGCTGGGATGGGGTGGGAGAACGTGAGCACCTGGGGGCCTCCTGGGACAGGAACTGTTGAGTTAAGAGATCAAGGAACAGGAGGAACCAACACCAAGAAGATCAGAAATCACAGAAGAAGAAACTTCCCGTTGTTTTGCTACAGAACTTCAGCAAGACTTCTGAGTCGGGATACTTCGGTCTCCTTGTCTAAGGAAGACCAAAGACCAGGCTCTGAGCACCCTGAGCTGGTGAAGATGTCCCTGCTCATGGCAGGGGTGGCACTGGACGAGCTTGAAGGTCCCAACCCAAACCATTCTATGATTCTATTAAGATGACTTAATCTTTTAAATCTTTATCAACTACAGAAAGAAAGTACCTTCAGACTGTTCTACCATTGCTGCTTCTCCTTCAGACTGTTCTACCATTGCTGCTTCTCCTTCTACAAACTTCCAAATTCTTCCTACATCTCCTCTCCAGACACGGACATGGGGAAATCTGGTGACGAGTGACACTGAATTTTAAACCTATTTGTGTCTTTGTAGGACGCAGAGACAGAATTTTGCCATGTTCATGGTACTGCCAGCTCCTTTGGCTCTCGAGCAACAGGTGGCTTTGCTTATGGCTCGATTTCTGAAGATACATTTGGAGAGGTGAAGGAAAAAGTAAAGGTAACGCAATCAGCTGAACTAGAAACAAATGAGCTGAATGACAAAGGAAACCAGCTCAATATGCACTTATTCCATAAATCTGATCTTTGTTGATTTTAAAATTTTATAGTTCCACTGAAACCTAAAGTTAGTCCCCAAGTTTTAGTTTAAGATCTTGATCTGCTTGGCTGAAAATAATGAAAAAGCTAAATACATTTAAATTATTAAAATTAATACAAAATCTTAAAAGAAAATCTTTCATAATAATGGTATAATAAAATATGATTGTAAAAACTTAGTTCTGCATGCTAGAGCTTCTTCAGCTATGTAGAAGTAGCACAAGATTTTTATGTAACGCACTAGTTTTGGTATGCTGTAAATACATTTGCTAAATGCCAAGTGATTAATGTCATCAATCATTCACTTTATTACCATAATTTCAATCAATCATTTCATTATCTTCATGTTTAAAAAAAAAATCAGCTTCGAATGATGTAGTTGCATGGAAACGTTTTTTTCCAAGTTGAAAAACCACTAAGATTGGCAAAAATTGACATGGCTTTACTGATGATATTGAACAAAAAAAATAATAGGAAAAAAGCAGTATGCTTAAAGTTCACTGGAATTACAAAGGGATAACATCCTGAAAAGCACGAATTCCCCAGCACAATGGAGAAAAAGGTAAGGTAAGGGGATAGAAAACAAATAATAATAAATTTAACTAGTCAGCTGATAATATGATTGTCAGGCTACTATTTCATATATCCAGATTGATTTATACAGCACAAAGCAAATCTCTGTGTGATTACAGAACTCGAAGCCCCACATTATTGACAAATGAAACCTCACTGTTGGTTTCCATCACTGTCGAGCTGTGATGAATTCCGATGGCTGCCTCAACCTCCGGAGTTCCAGCACCGACTCCTTCCCAACACCAGCGCTCGGCTCCCCCCGAGTCATTCCAGAGGAGGTTGAAGGCTTAGGATACGCTAAATGTTCGTGAAACCTCGTCCTGGTTTTGTTAAAAACAAGTTTCTCTTTTAGTGAATTTGCCTGACAGCTAAAGCTTCATATGAGCTGCATTTTCCTGGAGAACCAGACACATGTTTTGGTAAACACAGCAATGGAATGAGAAGTTATTGATAAGGACAGATTCACCTCTCGCGAGAGGGGCAACGAGAAACAAGTGACCAAGAAACTGACCAACTGAGTATAACATTCCATTCATGTGAATACTTCATATAAAAGTGGGAGATCACAAGGATCTCGTCCCTTCTTTTCCCTTCTGCTTATAGCGACATTAGGAGAGGACCTTGCTAGTTGTCCCTGCGAACTGAGGCCTAGTGACAGACTGAATCCAGCTCCAGTTGGCTGCAGAGTCCAGTCCAGGATTTCAGGTGCCGGCTCTGCAGTTGCTGAGACTTTCAAGATTGGTTTTGTATATTTTGTATTATTTTCTCTATTCTTATTAGTAGCATTAGTAAAACATCGTTAATGTTTCCAACTCTCTTCTCTCTGTCCTTCTTTCCCTCCTGATCGCCTGTGCTGAGTGGGAAGGGGGGAAAGGGAGGGGCAAAAGGGGGAAGGGGGCGGGGAGGAGGTTAACAATACATCTGCCAGGGTTTTATTGTCACCCCGCAATCAAAACCATCAACAAACCTCTAAGGTAATTTAAAAGCACTGATTTCCACTCTGAAACTGCTGGACCTTCCAGTGAAAAAAAAAATATCATATATAAAAACAGTTTTTGATCACTCTTTTCTATTTTTCTGGTTCCTATTGTTTTGGAACTACAATACTGATGGGAAATTATGTATTTAAAACCACTGAATAATTGAAATCCAGTGTAATTAGCTGCCATACCCATTTTCCAATGGTAATATTATTTTAATACACAAAACGTCACCAAAGTGAATCTTTGCTGAGGAAAAAGTGTGTTTGTAATTCATTTGAAGTATCGTTATCAGAGGCAAAGACACAGAGCTTATATGAAGTACAGTCTTCTGGGATCAAATTATTTTCCTCTCTATAAACTTAAAGCTCCTAAAATCTAATCTTCTGTAAAGGCTCACAACAAAATAAATGCATAATTTTTTTTGCAGACCAAAAGAGTTTTATTCAGTGATAGTTTTATGGTCTTCAGAGGGTTCTGGGTTTTTTTGAATTCTGTGTCTTGGGTTCTACTACCTCTAAGATTGAATCCTATGGAAATGTAAATTATTCCCCTTATTATACAGACAAAATGGAATATAAAAAGACTATGCACTTTTTTATTCTGGAAGAAAAACATTTCTAGTCATAAAGGTATTTTTTTACTTATCATAAAATTATCTTGGGACTACTGGAAAATGCCCAGTATGTGAGAGTGGAATAAAACCTGAATCGTTTCTTGTTAGCCCTGGAAATTATCATTTGGTAGATGGAAACTCAGATTTTCATGCAAGCAGGTTCCTGCTTTGTCTCAGGCACAGGGACAGAAATCTGGGTCCCGTTCCCGGTTCGGGAAACATTCCCCATGGGATCTTACAATTAAATAATTTCTGTTCTCATATGTCGTCATAAAAACACCAGCTAATTTCACATGCTTTATGAAACAATAATGCTTTTACACTAGGTCACACAGCAAATGAAGCAAAGGATTCATTATGACGAATTTAATCAATAGTTTGCATGCAAGTTAATTTTTGCAACTCTCACGTTTAATATTCTGTACTAAAGATACTACAAGCATATGTAGAGAGTTTAATAAATGGAAAATAGGTTATTTGAAGAAAGAAATGAATATGTGAAGAAATACTGTCTTGGTGTGTGCACATAGGAAGAGGGATTGAGGGTCAAGCATTTTCATCTTACTGTCTGAGAAATTAACCTTAGAAAATTAAAATGCAAAACCAAATTGCCAATAACACTAACCAAGATTATTATGAACTATCTTCTCACTTGATAGAGATATCTTCACTGTATTAGGGTTACAAAAAAAAAGAAAGAAAAAGAGGTTGATCGTGTTTGTTCCTTGCGGATTTATCAAATGACAAATGATGTCAGATCTGAAAAGATGAACTTTAGCTCAAGTTCCAAGGCAGTTTTAAATGGCAAAGAAGCATACAAAGGGTGAACAATGTCTGAATTTTCTCAGAAGTGCCACTAAACTGCCTTTGAACAGCAGTTGGCCCTGACCAACCTGACTTCACATTTTTTACCTGCCAAGCGATCAGATCCTTCAATTTTTCAATCTTGTCATGATCTTCTGGATGCTCGTGCATGTATTTTTCAGTAAAAAAAGCCTAGTTGAGAGAGAGAGAAATGGGCAGTTATTTCAGAAGATGAATCAATATCTACTACCATGGAAGAATTAACAGCAGGAAAGATAAATGAATCCAACTAACGTTTCTGCAAAATAGCAGTAATCGCTATAAAGTGAAAATCTGGGAAAGACATACAGAATTTAATAACGTTTTAAGATTAAGACATTAATCTTTTGGGATCAGTAAAGCAGGCAGATGGTGGTCAGGACCAAATCTCATGGGCAGCCCTGCAGAGGACTTGGCACATCTCGGAAACGGCTTTCGAGACGTTCCCAGGACACTGAGTTGGACTCAATGATCCTTGTGGGTCCCTTCCAACTCAGGACATTCTGTGAATCTATAAGAAGCTTAAGCAGATGAAACAGCTGAGAGTTACAGAGGGACATAAACGGATGGATACCGCAACATGCCCATCAGATGTACCTTCTCCATTACATTACAAAATACATGTTGCTTGGTTATGCTAGCTTAATAAAATTAATATTCACAACATAAATAATAGATACGGTGCTTACTGTTTCCCCACCGACAACATCCGATATCATCTAACTTCAAAAGTTAATGTTGTAAACACGTAGCTAAGATTATTTAGAGACATATCTGCAGCCAACTGGTATCGCAGAGGTCTCTAGCATTGGATTAATCCTCTAAAAACTCATGCATTTGAGAGCAAAGGAGAGAATTGCACTTGGTTACTTTGGTCACTGAAGTGCATCCAGAAATTCAGCTCCGGTGTCCAAGTGCACAGGAACACACTGGAAATGTCACCGGTCTCGGTGTCTAAATCTCGTGAGCAACTGTCCACCATGTCCCTGGGTAAGTCCTCTGGCTGCTAAATGTATCAACCCTTACTTCCAATGTAGAAATGCAAAAATGGATCCATAAATATCAGAAAGACATTGAAAATGGTAAGTTTTAAGCAATGTTCTACAAAGAGGGGACACTCTCATGGTGATTACACACAAATACACACACGCAGCATTCCAGGCCAGTCCCAAAAAGGTGAAGAACCGCAGGACGGAGAATTTTGACGCTACCTTCTCATAGTTTGTGAACCCCCCCATGACCGCAGGGTCCACGATGCCGTTCAGGAGCATCGAGAGAGGGTTAATGGGTAGATTTGGATCGTTTAAATGCTGTTGAACCATATTATTGATCTTGTCATTCGTTAGCTGCATGGTTTCTATTGCGTTTTCCAGTGGGCTGATTTCAACCTAAAATAAAAACAGAAGGAGGTTTTTTAATCGGGGAGCAGAGTTTTTAACCTGCCGCAGAACTGGTTGTTCACCAAAGCCCCACAATTAGAAACACTCCAGGAATTTCAGAACAACCCATATTATAAACAATAATTAACAGAAAGGGTGGTTTCAGGCATTTGGTATCTATACGCTGCGGTAACTGATACAATAATCAATATCTGTACAGAAAGTTAAATGCATTTTGCTGGATTACATGTCAGCACAACACGCAGAAGGGTCTGACATGAATCACGTGAGGTTTCCCGAGGATTACGGAGAACATCGGAGATTACGAGCCGCTGAGATTTAGCAGAACAAAGAAGATCCAGCTTAATGTAACAGTAAGAAAGAAATGATAACTTAACGTGGATTTCCTGATGGAAAATGTAATCCTAAGCAGCTCAAAAAATCAAGAAGATATTTTTGTGGTGATTATTTCGGTGTATTTCCAAGGAAATAAAGTTTAATATGTTGAAGAGATGACGTCTAAGCAAAGTGCTGTGCTTTTTCCCACTAGGTCACGTTTTCTTCAGCTGAATTTCAAAGAACTTTTCTCTCTCACGTAGCCTGGACTTCAATGAAAACATCTGAGATTCTTCATGGGACGAATTAACTCCTATCCTGTGTAAAACTTGTTTTATTTCAATTGACTCATTCCCAACTATTATTTATGACCAGACACTGCATCTTTCAGAAAGACAGTTGCTCATATTGAAAAAAAAACAGTATTAAAATATTGAAAATATTGCTAAAATATGCACATTTAGTGAATGGGCTAAAAACGATGAACTTTCAGCAAGCCCGAATGTCGACAGTCCTCGCTGGAACACATAGCCTGCTTACACTGAAAGAACCATGCGGTAGGAATAGAAAAGGAAGGTTAATTGAGGCCTGTGAGGAAAATTCAGGCGTATATTTGATTACACCCTCATTTCCATAAATGCTCCATAAACAAAGCGGCACTTCTACCTGGCTATCAGTTGCTTACCATGTTTCTGAGAACCACTTATAATCAAATCTCTTCAGTTGTTGCTCTTACACCTGTCACCTGATTACATCAAGGATGCTTTAATTAGCATTTTAACAAGTCTGCCTGGTGGATTATTCTGGAAGGCAGGTAACAAATCTGCTCTCTGCTGTGGAGCAGACCGGGCTCAGACGGACGGACGACAACTGTCCTTCGGAGCTGAATTCGCTACGAAGGAAACTTGGACGGGCAAAGTAAGCCCACATCCAACTTCTCATTCGGCAAGAACTGTTGTGAACGTCAAACGCTAAATTTAGGAATCTGTCATTTGTATTAATGGGCTTATACGCTGCAATAATTTGTTGATGAACAATTGCTTTTAAAGCTCTTGACTGTCTACAGAAATTAGCACTCATTGAGCTGACAGACGTCTTTTTGACTTTTCTGTATCAGCAATCATGCCTTTCTTTCTCATCCTCCCTCCTTTACTACTCTTATAATCCTCCCTCTGATTTTTTTAAAAAGCAGATGGAGAATTGCAGGTCCAATCCTACTACTACAAAGTCTGGTTTGCATCTTATTGATATCTATTTATTAAAAATATCTATACTGGGAAATTACAAGCCTTGTTCCAAGTAGCTTGCTGACTCTGGACGCTACACAATCTATTCAATGCAAACAGAAACGATGTATTCTTGCTATGTTTGCAACACTAAAATCTAAACATCAAACCAAAATAGAGGTTACTATTTGTACTTCATAAAACCAAGTGCAATTCCAGATCCAGTTCTAATTCGCTGGCTGGCCTCAGCAATTTTTTCCCTCGCAATTACTTGTGTCCAGCTAAAACAAATCAGGTACAGAATAATGAACGTGTGCACCTAATTCCTTGCAGATAATGAGCAGATTGAAAAGGTTTAGGTAAAAGTGCTTAGAAGGAATTTAAAAAGCAAATAGATTTAAGGACATCATGCATGTTGCTATGGGTTATGTAATATAACACACCGCTTTTATTAAATTACTCAGTTCTCCCTCAGCGCTGATTTGATATGATCTCACCTCTTCCTTTAAAGATATTCTAGTTCCATCAATAAAACATGAAATGTGCAAAGCTACTTTAACTCATTGTGTTTAGTAAAACATCAATAATACCTGTATCCATAATGAAAATTTAGCATTACAGGGCTGCAAACCCAGTGATGGTGCTTCCAGCATCTCAGCTGACGGGAATCTTGTAGCAAGTCAATACCAATTTTGCAGTAACTACGTCAGAGTTAGGTCCAAAGTTACCCATTGCTGTCTTCTCACATATTATTAAGCTCCATTCTGGTATCATTTTTCAGCGATGCAACTAATATAATCGTTACTTACACAAAGCTTATAGGAAGCGCTCTCCCAGGATTTACGCACATTTCAATGACAAGCGGAGTGTTCAAGGTGTGTGTGTACAAATTGCCGGCATAAAGCTGCCTGTCAGGCTGGGCTCTTAACTCGTAAGGAAAAGAGACTTTCATCAGATTTGCCAGCCTTCATAAACAACGCTCTTTGCCATCATGAAGAGAAATACAATCTTCTCTATCAGGATTATATTGAAAATACGAGATTCATTAAAAATTCAATGTGTTTTATTCAGCTGCCTGTTACTGTCAAACATCACATTCACATTCTGTTACTATAGATACCATAGTAATTTTCTGCATTACTTCTGTTCATCGAAATACAACTGTCCAACACAACCTCAATGGAGCAATGAAAAAGGTTTTAATTAATCATATGCAAATTGTTCTTTTCCTTTAAAAATAAGCCTCACAAGAGAGATTTAAAAACTGCAGTAACAATGTTTTTATTGCTACTTACAAATTACAGCTGCGTAAGAATAATTTAATCTTAAAGGCGTTTAATGGATACGTCTTATCTAAACAGTCTAAATGGCAGAACAGAGAAACGCGTAATTCGGAGTTACCCTGCGAGGTTGCTAGGGTGTATTTTAGATAACTATGGAGGAGAAACAAAAACAACCTTAAATCGCAAATGATAAGCGCAGACACATACAATGCATTCCATATAGGGTATATTTTGAATAAATTACAACCACAATAGCCCAATCCCCTTTTCCAACATTCAGACCAGTTTCATTCTGATGTAGCACGTTCCCCTACACCACCTCATGTTCCTCACCTGCTGAGAGCCAGAAATACCTTATAAAAGTCCTTCAAATACTTGATCAGACCTTTCCTGAAAGGCCTGGAGGAGCCAGCTCATATTTTCCTTCTCTCAGGAGTGGAAAAGCATCACTTGAGTCACCCTCAGTCAATAACCAGCATCCTCAGCAAGTTCCCCTTGTCTTAGGACACCAGATATAACCACATTGATTGCTTGTTCCCAGAACTCAGGCACAGTCACACAAATATAAATGCTCCCTGGCTGTATAAAAGCCCCATTCTTCTCTGCAATCTCAATGAATGCAAATTGATCTTACCATGAAAACTGATTTGACTTCAAACCACCTCAGAATCCCCGGTAACTTGTACGCTGTCACATAGATGGTTCTCTCAATCCACATATTCTGCAAATACAACGTAAACATCGCGTTATCAGTTTGAGAGCTTTTATCTTAACCAAAGCCCTAAAACATGATTGTCAGGAAAGGGAACCAGAGTAGGACAGACATTATGAAGCCAGGGGGAATTTCAAATGGAATTTGCTTGGGGAAATGCTGGAGCAGCACCGATTTAAATATGTGATTCAATAGAGAACAACTGTCCTCTTACCAAAGGAGAACACGATGTAAAAGATCCACCAGTTTTACTAGACTGGCATTTTCCCCTCGTAACTTCTGGAGCTTTCAAGGACCACCCTCCACAAACCCACAGCATCTTGATTCAGGGAAAGCTTCCTCCCCAGGAGCTGGCCCTGCTGTGCCATCCTGACCTCAATTTGTGATCCTGTGATTTAATCTGAGCTTTAAACGGCTTCGCTGTAACATCTCCTCACTGGTTGGAACTGAAGGAGTCGTGATTTAACATCTCTTCCTTCAACGCGTGCATTTGGTTCAGAACCCATCTCTTGACCTGATTCTGTTAGTACTGGCATATGTTGGTAGTTCATCTTATTTATTAGGAGGCCTTTTTAAAACAGAATTTATTCCATCCTCCATTGACAGAAGCGCTTCCAAAGTGCTTTATATATACCTATTTTTTTTATTTATACTCAAAACATACTGTAAACTGTAGCGCTCTGGTCTAGCATCATTTTAGGAGAAGCGAGTTTCCTACCTTCTCAGCTAAACCCACAAAGATCCACAAATTAGCAATTTTGGGTACAACAGCCACCGTGAGAAGCCAAAGACACTAAAGGAGTCTCTAAATGAACAACGGCTCTAAGCTGTAGTAAATCAAATAACTCCGCATTTATTGGCACATTGATTAGATTAGAGCTTGCTACTACACAGAAAACAGTTATTTGCTCAAGAAATGATGCATTAATTTATTACTTTAATTACTACTACGACTTTACGACTACCTGCAGTCACTAGAACCCCTGTGAATAAAATAACGTCTATGAAAAAAAGGCAATCAACTTGACATAACCTGATGTAAACGTTTTGATGAATACAAGCTGTGCTCAAAGGGGGTTTTATCGACCATTACATAAAAAATATGGTTTAGTAACAAAAAAAAAGGAAAAAATAAAATAAAATAAAAAGGTATTACTGCAAAAATAATAATGTAGATGTCTGACTATAATCTTCATGGCAAGACATGGTTTGGCAAAAGACATCTCCATCTTTTCAGGTACAGTCATTTTAAACTTCTTCCTCAAAACAGCTGATTTTAACACAATAAATACAGCTTTGCCTCTAAATGGAGGGGAATAAACAAGCAAACCCCAGAAGTAGTTTATTTTTTGTTTGTTTTTCCTTTATTTTTTGTTTTACCGCAAATTCGTTGTCCGGGTTTTTCTCTCCTTTTCTGACCGGGCGCGAATACTCAAACCGCTGGACTTCATTCACCCTATAGAAACTGAACAGAGGGAAAAGCACCATCAAAACCAAATACCATTTTTTTAGGGATTGCTGCTAAACTCTAGTGCTAGAAAAATGTTTAAGTGTAAAGATAATACCCTCATGGAATCCCTGTTTTCCAGCGAGCTGGAGAGAATCTCTATTAATATTAAAAATACCCATGCAATGTCCTCACAGTTACTACCCTCCTTGGCTGCGTATGGATTTTTTGTACAAAACCAAGAAGTATTTTAGGTGTTATAAAACTGCAAAACCAACCCAAACTCACCTCACGATTTGTTCTGACACCGGCTTGTGGAATTTAGACGGTAAATCCAGTTTGGGCTTTACGGTAAAGCACTGGATATCTGAATTCGGGGGTTAAGAACCAAAAAAGGGGATTTCAATCACACAGAGCTCAATGGGAATGCAAAGAAAGGACAGAACAACAAAATTAACGTGTTACACCCAGAAAGGCACAAATGCAACAGTCTCAGCCCAAGGATACATTGGCCGGAGGAGTTTTTAATGTCATCGCCCGGTGGAGATGTTGTCTTCATCTTTTCCGCGTTTGGAAACTGAGTCAATAACCTCGCCTCGAAGTCTTCGCGGCGTTCGTACTCCTTTCCCCGGTAAATGAAGACTTTGTTCTGGAAACAAAGCCAGAGGTGAGATCCCAATACCAGTATCCCCAGTAAGGAACTGGGATCGCAGAAGCGTTGACTCCAATGCTGTTAAGTGAGACGTTTCACATTCCTCACAATAGTTTACAAATATTTTATGCCAATTCAATAAAGCCCAAATGGATTTCCTTACCTCCAACGCAGGACTGAGATCATTAAGCAAGCACTTACCTTTAGGTTTCTGTATAAACCACACTAAACACCCAAAATACCAATACCAAAATATCAAGGATTGATAAAATAGCAGCCCACTGAAAATATATTAAGATAAATTACGTCCTCTACCAAATCTAACATCTCCCTCTGGAATTCCTCTCATCCATCTTCCACATCTAATGGTGGAATCGAGGTAAATAAACAGAATTAGGCTTTTCACATGCAAACAATTATTAAAAAGCCTGACGTGAGCAAGCAAAGAAAAGTCTAAACAGAAAACGATGCCAATTTTAGGAGGAAGATCCAAAGACTTTTAGAAAGCCTGGTACACCCCAGACTTCTTATTACCTTATTAGATTTTTGTCGATGTACACTTGCCTGCACACAGTATAACTTTTGGATTATTAAGTATATTTTATTTCTAAATGTCGGTTTCTTCTTTAAACAATAAAGAAAATTAAGATATTTTTATACAGTCCATTTATGTCCTGAACAAGCGCATTACATTCTAAAGAAAAACGTAAAAGACGACTTGCATATTTTTAATTGATCAAACATATTAAAGTAAGTTTTCATATGAACATAACACTTGCATCTGAATATGCTTAACCTAATTACTCGTCTCAAAATGAACTCGGAAATATTATACAGTACTTATTAGAAAAAGGGTGTAATGGCTAGGGGTAGAAAACTGGAATAATCTACATTGGCCCAATTGGGCTGAGTTCTGCAATGGTGCCTTTGAAATGCACAGTAGATGAAACAATATTCTCTATTTGGGGGGAAAAAAGAAGGGCAGACGCCTAAGGAGTGTATATGTACCTGTAATTCATGGATATGTACCTGAAATTTGCAGGAAGACTTACAACAGAAGACAAAGCTTCTATTGAGGATCTTCTCTATCTACTTCAGGCACTAAATAGTCAAATTTTCGAGTTTTTTTGCTCACTTTTTACAAACTGACCAATTCACGAGTCTTTTCTAAAGCACGGTGTTTTCCCACCCTTACAAACAAATCATTCAGCTGTGAAGCGAAAATGCCATTCAATATTAATACCGCAGATGAACACCATCCTGCATCACGTCCCTTTGACACACAGTCTAACACGGCGCTCGCTGCATTTTTCGCATGGAAATACAAGACATGGCAGAGGGAGAGGCTGAGACAAACTGCCCATGGCCGTGCCCACCGACATCCCACAATTTCACGACTAAAACATGTCACGACTAAAGAATTTTGTCCCTAAAGCCACAATCCCCTCTGCAAAATTGTGACTTCACCACCCATTCACCATTCTGCACATTCCCGATAATGCAAGTCTTCCCTATAGGGATATAATAAATGATTAATTCAACCATTTTCTAGAGAAATGAGTTGGTCAATCTTAACAGTAAGACACTCTTAGAGGATATTAAGCACTTTTTTCCCCTGGTAACACTTAAAAAATTATTAAAAAATGTTTTTAAAAAGCCTTATTAAAGCTTTTTCACTGAATCACAGAATCACACAGAATCACAGAATGTTAGGAATTGGAAGGGACCTCAAAAGATCATCTAGTCCAATCGAAGATTTTTTGCTGTTTGATGCGTAATAAAAGCTGTTGCCCACACCTTACATATATTTCAAGCACAACAATTCTTAGATTTTCCACGTGGCATCTCTTTAGATTTGGTCTTTTGACACACACCATCACACCTTTGCGTCTGTCAGCAGCATTTGGCTTTGCCAGTTTGCAGAAGGGCACTTCACAAGCTTTGGGGCAGCTCTGGGTAATTTGTTGCACTTCTCGGGAGGTACAAATGGTACCGAAACGCCTGTGATGCAGCATCCCAGGGTGTATGAAATACCACACAAATTTGCTGCTTCTCGGGACGATTCTAGAATATCAGTTTCTTCACATGCGCTTTAGTTAGTTGGTGGAAAAGGAGCCTTCTTCCAAATGAAAACCTGAGATTTATTTCTTGGGCTTTCTAAGAGCCTTTTCCTCCTCCTCCAAATACTTGTAAAACTTCTGTCTGGATACCCGAGTATAAGATTTCTATGAGGGACGATCACTCTAAGACAACTATTTTCTGAAATCACCACATCTTTGTTTCTTTGCTTTTAATGCACCAGAAGTATGTATTTTACGTGCACTTTTAATAAATCATGGAAGATCAGCAGATCACAATTAACCTGACAAAGTCAGCTTAAACAGAATTCCCTGGATTTATCCAGTGAGCCAGGCTTCAGAATAGGCTTGGTCTTGCTCCTGGTATTTATTAGGGCATAATCCAAGAGATTTAACATGGAATTACTCAGTTACAACCAGGAATTCATCTCCTAAACGCGTATTTCCATAGCAACTACCAGCCCCTGCCCTGAGGTGAAATCTCTCTGGGTCTCCCAGACTCTGACTTAAACCCCCACTAGTTCAACTCTATTAAAATCCTGGTATCAATGGAAAAAAATCCAAAATGTTATCTGACTTATGTTAGCGGCATTAACCAAACGATATATGTTTTCTATTGGCACATGATTCAGGAAAATCAATGATAAAAGATTGTTTTTAAAGGTATCACACACATCTCTGATATCCAGCTTCATTTTAGTGACTACACTGGAGAGGATACTCACATGAAAACGTGGTAACATACAAAAGGTTTCGCTACCATACTCCTGTATCTATCAACATCTAGATCTAGATCTAGATCTATGTCAGGCAAAAAATGTCACCATTTCTGATGATGCTGGTTATTACTCTGATTTATGGATTGGGTGGTGTATCTCCATTTCTTGTGACACCCTGAAGAAGTATCAAATACTGGATATGTTCAAAGATCTCTATTAAAATTCAATTATTCCGTATTAGAAACTGGAAAGGAAGAACCAATGTTTGGTTTATACACCTAAAAAGCAATCATCAGTGTTAGGTAGATTGTAGCAACACACTGATAGACAATAGTGTACACTCTCTATGACCGAGGGGAATTTCCAAAGCAAGAAACCTTGGCACGACCTGTGGAAAAAGGACACTTACCCTTATGAATGTTGGAAATCCCTGGCCATAATATCCAACAGCAAAGTAGTCTGGTTTTGGTCTTATCACCTTCACAATGTTTTCATAGAACTGGGCTTGCTTTCTCTGCAAAATAAACAGGAAGAACTTTAATGACCTAAACTTTAAGGACGTTCTCTATACTTAAGTTCTAGATCTCTTTATGTACATCTCTAACTTAAAGATGTACATGTGCCGTTTTCCCCTTTTTCTTCGCCCTTCTATTGGATATATTTTATTATTTTAAATTCTAGACTCTATAGCCATTGTTTTCATGTTTAACTTGGTGAACCTCATTTCTCCATATCCAGTATGTTAATTCTGATGGCAGTCAAGAATTTGCAAGCCCAAATTCCTGGTTACGACAGCAATGCCGAAACGCCGAACGGTGAAGCACGTACGGCGAAAACCAGCTCATCCCGACGGCGCTGACATCTCCGTTTTCAGCTGTTACATTTCACTACATTTTTCTACTACTTCTTTTCCATATTTACAACTATTTATTTGCATATGGAAAGCACGCGGTTGAGAATTGCAGAAAAAGATAACTTTTGGCATACACACACGCATGTCAGATGCCATCTGTTTCTGAAGCGGAATCCTTCTTTATCTCAAATGATGAAATAATAACAAATGTGAAGCTTCAGACGATCTGTTCATTAATTTATTTTTAGTCTATTGCTTTCTGTATGAGAATGCGTTCTGATTGGCAGCGAGGTTTATTACTGCTCCCCTACAACAGATAGCAGTAAATGGCAAGAAGACTACAAAGACCGAGATCTGCCGTGTATTTCTCAGTTAACCTGCAGCAAAACTATTTTGTCATCTGTGAATTGTCTTAGTGTCTAATATTTAATCTTGCTTGAACAAAAACAACTTAAATTTGACTATGGGGGAAAAAAAAAGAGCAGCAGCAGCAATAAGAAAAGCCCCAAAAATGGGCTTTGAGAGACCCGACTCATACGGGAGCACAAATCTTGATTCTGGCCTCATTAGGAATCAATGCCCAATGCACACCAGTACTAATCTTTGTGGTATCTCTCTCAGTTTCTCTGTCTGCTAAATAACGAGCAGATAAACTCAGTTGTTTGACTTGAGGATTGGAAGGTTTGTGTCTCCCCTGTTAGAAGAGGGAGAAACTCCATTTCCACAGGCAAACGAACCATACCTGGTTTATACCACTGCCTGGGAATTGTGTCACTTAATGTAAACACATATTTACTGTGCAAGAGAAATGATGAAAAATTCATAACTCAGTATTGTTGGCCACAATGCAAAGTGCAAATTCAGACTTTGCTCCAAAAACAGATACAGGATGATAAGTAGAGAGCGGTTGTTTCCATGACAAAGCTGTTCACGTTCCCACGTGCAAGCACAAAGGAGATGAAAAATTAAAAAGGAGGGACTCAGAGAATAGCTACCCACTGGTGAATAATCGTATCTGACACGTAAGAATCATTTCTAGCTGAGTAACAGCTCTACCAGATTCCTTTTATATTGAAATGAAGAATATTCTCTATTGAGTGCAACCTTATTGACAGCAGCACGGGTGGCAGGGTGAGGAAGACTCTTCTGGCACACCATAGCACCAAGAAATGCTCCACGTATAGATCCTTTACCTCCTGCAGCACAAACCAGGCTCCAGATCAGTTGGGCAGGAAAATACGACCAGCCTGGTACTAAAACCAACTAAAATGCCACAGGAGAACCTTCAAAGAGGGATATACAAATGGCTGTGGAAGGCTGGAGGACAGAACCATGGACAAAACCAAGAAGAACATCTAAGGGAGTGAAGAAACCATCAAATTGAGTGGAGTGGTGTTTTCCTTTATTCTTTCCTCCCTCTTTCTGGGGAGATGGGGATGGAGACGCCTCAAGTGAAACGTGTCAAAAACCTCAAAGTCGAGAATTTTCAGAACCAAACTGGAATCATGTCGCGACTCGTGTGAAAAGGGTGAAGTGAGGGACAGGGAAAGCTGCCATTCATCTCTTTGGAGAAGAGTAGGAGGAAAAATAACGGGGCAGGCATAATGAATGGGTAACGTCGGGGCAAAAATAACTGACTCTAGACGTGAATGCTTGGGGATTATTCATACCTAAAAAAAGAAATGTGAATATGGGAAGACACTTGAGAGAGAATAGGGATTTTTTTTCACGTTCCCATTTATATTTAAATTCCAAATTTCCTTTTATACCCCAAATAAATCAGCTTAATATTATTGAAATATTTTTCTTTCAGCTAAGAATCTTTTTCAGAGGTAGCCAGTTAATCAATGCTGGTCCAACACAGCCAAAGCACATATCCAGTTCTGCATTTTACTGTAATACGAGAGATTTTTGATATAATTTTAAATGCTTGAAAACCGAATTCTGAAAAGATTGTTGCAGTGTCTATGTCACTAAAAAACCTACCAGCAGTTCACTGAGTTGTTCATAATCGAACATTTCGTTTTCATACTGTTCTGCGAGTTCTTTACCCAAGGCAATGGCCTCTTCCCACATCTGTTGGAAGAAGAATCGCAAAACGACAATGAAAAACATGAATTACATACATTGGTTAAACAACAACATTGGAATAAAATATATCTTACAAAACCACAACAAAACGCATTGTGTCACACGCCTGAAGAGACTGTGCAGCTGATGTGCCAAAGAGCTGCGGCAGCGTTACCCACGTGTCACTATTTCATGCAAATCAAATAAGATTATCAAATTGCTTTAGAAATAAAATGATTCCTGCTAGCCCAACGGGCTATCCAATAACATGCAAATACAGCCTGCCCACAAAGACACCCGGAACCTAGAACTTTGGAGAAATGCTGTTTGATTATAATTCATCATCATCTCTCTCTCCCTCCAATACCTATAATCTATATAGGCAATTTGCAGATATTGCTTTGAACAAATACTCATTATATTTGCATTGGTTCTTCTTCCTCTCTTGTTCTTCAACCATAAAATTCAGCTTCCATCTCAAGTGACCCAAAGAAATTTAACAATATCCTTCAGCTCTTCAGAGGCCAACAACCGTAATGAGGAGCAGCAACAATGTTTTTAAATGTGTATTTTTTCTACTCTAAATATGAAGAGCCACTCAAACCCCAAAAGATGCTTAAATTCGCACACCAGACTATCTGCGATCAACCTTGATCTGCCTCTGCTGCTGAAATCTGGCTGAGATTTAGAATGAGTTATAAATCCATGTAGTTTGTGTTATGCATCCATCCCACACAGACATCCCACAGCTCCCATCCCACTGTGTAAATAAATATTTTACCCCCCAAAAACGTCTGAAAACCAAAAGCCCCTTCAAAACGCACCAATGAAATCCCACCCCTCGAAGGCCAAAATCAGTGCCGGGTGAATTTTCTTTCTCTTTTGATCTGCAAGTTGACGTCGCATTTATGAGCCTTCCAGAAAACTTGGAAAAAAACAAGCCTTTTAGGAAAATCTCTAGTTCTAGACGCTGGTTTAAAAATAAGAATAAAACATTAAGGGTTCATACAACTGTCAGTGCGACTGAGAGCGCTGTAAGCACGGGCTGAGGAGTCAGGTAGGGCACAGCCACCTGTGATTTAGTGGCACAAACACCAGACTGACACCTTGCCTCGAATATATATATATTTTCCATAGGAACTGGCAATTTGGAGCCCAGCCAGGCTGAATAATCAATAAACCTTCCCCCACGTGTAACATACTGATGCCACAAAAGCAAGACGTGGCTTGTGCTCCCTGTTCCTGCTCCTCCCTGCAAAACAGGGGCCAATTTTCAGGCAAACTCAAGGATGGGCTGAAAGATTCATCCTGGCAGCCAGAGAAGGATGGGAAGAGGCCGAGAGATGCTGATGGTAGAGGAGATAAGGAGCTGCAAAAGGAAAAATAGTTACAGGCGACTGCGGGGAGGAAGGACAGAGATTTATGCTCTTGAAGTAAGGGAGTGAAGTACGAAAAAATATGGGCTAGAAACTGCGCCGGTACAGCTGAGCGAGGGAAAAGGAGCTTCTGAGTCCTCAAGAAAACAAATGGGCAGATGCTGGGCAAACAGAGATGGAGTGGTGACCTTATTTCAGACAGAAAGAAGGATGCTCACAATGAGCCTGGTGCCCACATTATCTCCTCATGGCTCCACGTGATGTTCGACCCCTTCCCTTCATTTTTCTCATTTCTACAACAAGGTTCATAATGTTATTTATCTAGGGAAGGGGGCTGGAATAAGCATGAGTTACCTCATGTTTGTAAAGCGCCTTGAGTATGAAAAATGCATCGGAATGAATAATTACAATCACAATAATTAGGGATCACGTCTGCAGGAAATCGCAAGGCAGTTTCTAAACTCTGCAAGGCAATTTTTGCCAATGGAAGCATCAGAATGTTTTTATCTGTAGTATGTATCTCATCTAGAATGATGATACAGACCAGATTAATACTTTTATTTCTAAACAAAAATTAACGTGACTTTAATAGCAAAAGCATATTTGCAGAAAATGGAGCACATCCTCACAGGCGAGGCTGAGTTAATTTTGACTCAGAAAAGCAACATATTACCAGCAAATGAAACTTTTCAAAATCACTTAACCTTTATTTATTTTGATTCCTGTTTTCTTTTGCACTTCAGTCATCCATAACGTCTTCTGCACATTTTCATATCATAGTTTTCCTTGTCCCGGTCCTCCCTGTGTTCCAAATGTAACCAGTCCCTCCCTAGCAGCGCAGCATTGGCACTGATTAAATGATGATTTTGGCAGGATTAAATCTTATTTGTTATATTTTTCTCCTCTTCCCATCCTTCTTGGTCAAGACTGTAAACAGGTTGAAACTACCTGAAGGGCAGTTCTAGCCAGGTGGGATTGGTCTCTTCTCCCAGGCAGTCAGCAATAGGACAAGGGGCCATGGGCTTCAACTCTGCCAGGGGAAATTGAGGCTGGAGATTAGAAAGCAATTCTTTGCAGAGAGAGTGATCAGGCATTGGAATGGCTGCCCAGGGAGGTGCTGGACTCACCGGCCCTGGAGGTTTTGAAACTGAGATTGGACATGGCACTTAGTGCCATGATCTAGTCAATGGACTGGAGTTGGACCAAGGGTTGGACTGGATGATCTCTGAGGTCTTTTCCAACCCAGTCCATTCTGTGATTCTGTGCAGGCTGTTTCTGCCGTGCCTCCCCCAGCCTGAACAAACTCCTAATCTGTTACCAAGTATTAATATTAATAATGAATTTTATAAATGTTTCAGAGCCTAAAAAATGAATCCTCAAATTAAATATGACATAGATTTAGTTCATCTACAACATACACGCAGTAATCGCACCATCCTAGCACCCTTCCTGGTGACCGCTACTCTTTCCGTAATTGGAAAAACTGGAAAAAAAACAGATATTATGAGCATTTGTTTCTGGGTTAAATTACTGGAATGACTTTAAAACGTCTTGAACAGTCAGTTTCCAAGATACACTGTTCACATTTTGTCACATTATTTTTAATGGAACAGTTTTAGGTGTAGGTAAGAGATAAAACTCCTCTTTCTCTACCACGCTGCAAAAACACAATAGAAGTGCCCCCTATGGGAAAAGACTCTCAATTTCTGCCCTCTCCAGCCAAGCGAGCCAAAAGCACTCACTTTTTGTTGCTACTACCTCCTAAAAACCCCGCTCCGCTCCAGCATCTCTATTTGGAAATCCAATTGTCCAGTTTAATCCTCCGCAGGAACAACAAGAACTTGCACTATAAGACTCAGTTTGTAAAATGTCAAGTGCCCTGAACTCCCGAGCTCCACGAGTCCATTAACCACCCGCCTTTTCCCTCGCGCAGCTGGACCACAACACCTGCAACATCCCCCAAAATAAACCCAAAGCCGATAAAACTTCCAACGTCGTAACCAGAAGACGGAACCATGTGTTTAAAATCCCCTGCACGACCCTCTGAAAAATGTCGCTGTTTTCTAAGGAGCCAATTTATTCAGGTGAGGACAGCAGGGCAAAGGGTCCTGATAAATGAAATCTATATTCTTGAAGGTCAATAACTCCCCATCTGCTGCCTCCCAGATTTCCTGCCTTGGAAGGTTTCCCAGGTTTGCCCAAGACACTGTCCGGGGAGTTACTACACAGCGTTTGTACGATGTACAACTCGTTAATGTGAGAAACAATTTATCTGGTGAGAAAAATGTGTATAGACTAAATTCAGTTGTGTAGACGCGAGCTGCAAACTGTTATGGGAAAGGCTTTGAGGATGCAGGAGATATTTTCAGATCTTATTGTCCAGAAAGAACTGCAACATCCAAGTCAATTTCTGAGGTTCTTTAACAGCAGCAAAGCAGGATCTTAGGATATTTCTTAGCTCCTGCTGAGTTAATGGTCAGTAAAAATGAAACAGTCCAGGACAAGGATATTATCCTCCAATCTGCTGATGTATGAGGGACATTCCAAGCAGCTTAAATTTCAGAGAGCGTTAATTAAACATCACATGAAGCTTCATATTTTAAATAAAATGTTAAAGCAGTATTTCTCTATTGCTAGGACTGTATTCAAGGTGTGTCAGACGTAGCCATTGGAAACCCTTTAAAACACTTCGCAATATCGCCTGTGCCTCTGCTGTCTCAAGACCGGCTCTGCCCTCCATGGGCTTGTGACCTGACGTGGGATATGAGCTGGACATGAGCCTCGCACTCACTTTTGGCAAACAGGTGAATTTCACCACTTTAGATGGAAGAAAAAGACATTTGATGCCATCGCATGGGCTGGAAAAAAGGACATCTGAAGCGAGCGCGTGGCACTTATTGGGTAGTTTCAAATATTTTGTGTTTTGTGGCTTTAGTGAAACAATAAAACTTTTTTTTGGGAAGGGTAGCGAAGGAGGGAGGAGCAGAAATCAATGATTTTATTTACTTTTTCCTCCCCAGAGACCAACGCTTTCAATATATGAAGGAGCAGTGGGAAACACGTACTGATTTACAGGCTGCGGGATCCACTGGCAAACACGAAACACGCTGCAATTTGTACATTTTACCACGTAGGAACAAGAACGCTGCTGCTTCCTTTGTGGCTCCAGAGACCATACAAGCCTGTTTGAAAATTATATGTTATGTTTATCGAGGGCACTGAGTATTTCTTGGCTTCGGTAGTTTGTTAGCATGGACTAACATCAGCTGCTCCATTTCACGCCCTTTCCCTCGTCACTTTATTGCTGCCACTATTTCTTCTTCTCGTCCTGAGCTATTCTAAACTACCAAGTTTCAGTAAAGTCCCTGGATTAAGGGATTTGTTGAAAATTGCGAAGTTTCAGCAAAACACAGCAAGAGCAAACACTTGAGAGCAGTTCAAAGGATGAACTGCCGTGATAAACGTGAGGATCCGGCTTTTCGGGGCAAAAGCCAAGAGAGAGATGGAGATGAGACCGGAAAGTGCAATGAAGTGAAGGATAATAATTCAGAGAGAAAACTATGCATATATGAGCGAAACTTGGAAGTAACAACATTTCATTTGGGAAACAAGGAGCTTAGAAGAGTAATGGAAAGTATGACTAATAAGGAATCAAATCCATAAAGTAAAGGAACAACAAAATGCAGAAGCTGTACCTGAAAACGCTTATTTACTGAAGGTGAAGAGTGTACTTCAGCTTTACAGAGGTTGGTTTAAGGACCAATAGTTAAATGTAAGGAAAAAAGCAAGCTCCCTAAGAATAATATATGAAAAAATAGAAATCAAAATGAGGACTATTAAATGGGCCTCAAACTACAAATAAGAGGGATATCATGGTGAGGACTAGTATTTTGTTCTCAGCCAAAATGAGACGCCCACGCTCTGTATTATTAAATTACAGATTTCGCAGGCACTTCTGGTCTAGAAGGGAGAGGTCTGCTCCATTCCAGCCTGTGTATGGAGGATTATACCTCCCTCTAAATTCATCTCACCACAAATGCTAATAGTTAGGGAACAAGCCTTGTAGTTGGTTTTCACTCCAAAAGCGCACCGTGCTTTCCTCTTGGGAAATTACTCTGCTAAGAGAAAGGGATCATGATTTTTGAGAGGCTGAACTACACCATCCTTTAAAACAAAATAAAAAGCCAGTGTTTTAAACACAAGTGTCACCCCTTAGGAAATCTTTCTCCTCCATTTCTTCTACATAATGTTTCTAACCACGTCTCCTTTCCCCTCTCAAGTCCGACGCTTCCCATCAAGCAGCTGGAGTCTCACAATAACTTTAAAACAAAACTCCTGAGCTGCTGTAAAAGCCTGAAAGTGGTTCTACAGCTGCCCAGGGTCAAATTACCTTCTTTTGACATCTCTTGTCAACTTTATGGGGAGAGAAAGCAAAGTAGTGGGACCAACCCCGAGTGAACTGCCGGGCAGAGACAGCTGGGCGATTATGGTACAGAAAAAGACGAACCGGTCAGTGTTCTTGGTACAGTCTTCCAAAAATGCACAGCAAATACTATTTGAGATGCGTTACCCATCATGGAATGCCATAGTTAAAGTAGCTGCAGGACTACACTTACAAAGTGCGTAGGTAAAGGGAAGAAGTTGATTTAACCTAATGTCAGAACATCCCAAATGAGAGGTTTACCTTAATTCTACTGTGGAAACGTCAACTTGGAGCTTCCTGACATTTGAAAATTCACATGAGATGCTTGTATCACCAAGCTGAGTGACCAGAAAATGAGAGAAGAACTATCTGTATTTAGGAAGGAGTGCTTTGCAAAGGAATAATTCCCTCACACACCTACAGAAATCACACAGGAGCCCTATGATTTGAGTTATGAAAAGGGACGGGAATAAGTAATCACAGTGATCCCTTCAATGTCATTGTTCGCCAAATATAGTAGACTAATGAAGACTCAGTTATTTAACTAGGAGGAAAAAGGAAAGAACGATGGAGTTTTTAATTTACAGCTAAAACACATCAGCCTGGTGCTCAAAACAATAATTCCCACTGCATGAATACCAGCACCTTAAAAGATGAACTGTGAAGCCATAGAGTCGTGAAAAAGCAAAATAAAAACATAAGACTTCCGGCTTTGTCCTTTCCAGAGAGGAATATAATATTAAAATATACTGTTAAATCAGCTATGAGCCTAATTCTAACGAGTCAATGGGTTAGTAAAGGGTCAGTAAAGCTTTTCTGGGTGGCAGGAGGGTGCTGTGGAAAGCAGAGCACCCGCAGAGCCCCAGCCCCGCGCAGCCCGTTCCTGTAGCCCGGCTCTAGCACAATTCTTAGAGCATCATCTATTATCAACTACTAAATATTGCATTGTGATAAGGTATAAAAATGGACTTTTTAAGAAAAGTTTCTATCAAAATACTGATTCTGCTAAAAACTTTCTTGGAAAACATGAGCTGGTTGGATAATTTTCTAGACATTTCTGTTTGCACTACACTTAGGCAACAAAGATTGCTTTAAAAACCCAATTTGGTGTTTCTGAAATATTCACACAAAGAGATTTCTGCTTCTATATTTGAACATTTTGTGCAAGAACCATTCAAACACTGATCCATCCCTATATCTCCCCTTCATCTCTGTGGACAGGTGACAGCCACCCTCCCCCTTTCCCCCCATGCAAGGCCAAAAGCAAATTCATCTTGCAATAAAATAAGCAACTGCAAGGAAATATTCTCATCTTGTGACATGAAGCACAGACACCCATTCTCTACGTGAATCATTCTGTGTACACAAGGAAAAACAAGGGGAGCTGAAGGACTGCATCAGCTATGCTAACTGCTGGAAAAGACCCCAAATCACACACATCGCTTCTTTATTTTCTCCATGGCATCATATGCACATATATTTACTCTTAACACAGTAGTTATAAATGTACCATTGATATATTTTTTTACTTTTTAAAGTATTATTATCTTTAAGTGTTAGCTGGTGGACCATTTACATAAAACCCATCAAATAACTTACAAGTTTAAAGCTCCCTGAAGGTCACTTGATGCAAACTATGTTTACTATTCAACTTCGAAGTTAGAGAGAAAAGCAATGAAACATTCTTTGGACTTTTTTGTTCCCTTTTTACCTTGCCCTTGTCAAAGTAATGGATAATTTCTTGATATAGCTGATCTTTGAGCTGTCCTTGAGTAGCAGCCTGGTATCCATCCCGCTGGGTAAGATGTGCTGCACATGCTTCTTCTGACCACTACATCACACAAGAAAGAGAAGAAATGTGATAGCAAATCAAACGTTATGAAATATATCAGTAAAATTAGGCTAAATAAAACACACGTATTTTATTTAAAGAAGTGGTACCACAGCTAATGCACTAACAATGATTTTTCTTTTAATTTCCTACAACCTATGTGGGGATGAGACAACACTGGAGCCTTTTCCCTGCACAGGATTCTAATCCCAAATCCTGCCTTTCCATAGGTGTCTGTTTTCACAAGGCTGGCAGGAAATTAATACCTTGGAGACCCACAAACCGCTATCAAATCAAATCAAATCAAATCAAATCAAATCACAAACCTCCAATATATCAAATGGAACTTCTCATAGAGAGGTTCCATCTCATAGGGATGGGTACTCATCTAGGACTTGTTGCCTTATGAAACCAAGTTCAAAAACTAAATTAATTGAAGAACTCTTCGCTTTCCTGTCTGAAAATCAAAGGTACTATAGAAGGAGGACTGCCCACAGAAATAAAGTGGTATAACTTTAGGAAAAGAAGAAAGTGAACCAAAGATCAGCAAGTCACAGATTTATTCACAGAACTGCTGTTGCATCATCCAGTTTTACCTCCTATATGTTATTAAATTACACATAATTACTCCTTAATTTGGCCAGAATGTTCGTGTTTGTCTAAAGCAGACAACTCGGTACCACAAAGCTGTTTCTGAGCAACACAAACTTCGTAGAAGCTGCAATGCAATGGCACTTTTTTTGGCACACTGAGAGCCACTATCTTTTGTTAGTTCTGAACATCTTCATTCTGACTAAATGGGTTAAAAATACAACTGAAGTCTCCTAAGTGTGATTCATTGACTTGCAGCAATTTGAAGGAAATGCAGAGACAGCCTTCCCACAAATTTAAAGGTGAAACTCTCTAAAGCTCTCAGTCCTGACCTAAATGCGACCCCATTAAAATGGACGTGACGAAATATATGTCAGTGATGAGTGTCATTGAAAATCTTGTCCTCAAGGTCTGAAAGAAAAACTCAATTGCTTTAAGTTACACACCCCACAATATTGCTGCTTCTCCAGCGATACCGAACTTCTCCATCCACTGCAAACTACTGGTAGTAACAGGATACTCTATTAGATAATTATATCTATATTTGTTCCTGCTCTGGTGGGGGGATTGCACTGGATGAGCTTTCGAGGTCCCTTCCAATCCCTGACATTCTGGGATTATGTATAATAAAATATTTCCAAACTGTGAAGCAATTACATTTATAAACAAACATCTGCTTAGTGATGAAAACCTGCAATAAATACTACCCTTACATTTGCCATCTTCTACCCATTTGCATTGTGAGAAAAGAAAACTGGGTATTTATTGTCAGTAAATTAAAGGAGGATATTCAGACACTCATCTGGTCTCTGAAGACCTTCTGTAAAAAAAGATATAAGTCAAAATTGGCTAAACTCTACTTTAAGGTCACATAAAGCATATTGACTGGCAAGTTCAAGCCATAACAGCTAAAAGTCTGAATGACATTTTACGGCATGGTTCACTCAAACATTTTCCCAGCAAACACATCACCTGCGGGAGGGAATGAAGCTTTGTCTGCTCTAAAAGGCTCAGTCACGCAGAGCGTGATGAGCAAGTGTTGCACAATTTGGCCGTTCTGTTTTATGTCCCTCGTGGGAATAAGAGAGACCTTTCGAGCCGCCGACTCGGCGAGTTACTCACTGTATTTTGCAACCGGCGGCACCGGGCTGAGCGACGCAGGTGTCAGAGACGCCTCCTCACCGCGTCACCCCCGACACGCGTCTCAGCTCCCAAAATGTCACCAGAGCGGTGACTGCAGCCAGCAGGCTCTGTCCTTGCTTTTAATGACCAATACAGCAACTGCTACGGTGCTTTGGCACTCCGGATGAATCTTACTGATGTTTTCTTGTGTAATGACCCTCAGTTTACTTTAAAATACAGTAAATACATTTCTAAGTGCCTTGATTTCAATGGCACAAGTACGCTCCGCATCATATTTAGTCTTGTTACAGCTTGGATGCACTGTAGTCGGTTTTGAGGTATGAATAATTCTCAGCGCATCCGTTAGAAGCATTTCACTTAGCACCTTCCACTTTTCAACCTTTCAAGATGGATATTTTACACTCGCATTTCGCTTGGGATTGCTTAGATTACATCCAAGATTGCCAGGAACAATCTGTTGCACAGAATGAGATAGATTTTCTTTATGAAATATGGTACCATTAGCGCAACTTCTGTAGTAACACAGAAGGTTGCAATAATACAGAGGTGGCGATAATAGAGGAGGTTGCAATAATACAGAACTTGCAATAATAAAGAAGGTTGCAATAACACAGAAGTTGCAATTCAGAGGTTGCAATACACTCGCCATTGGCATGAGAAACAGATGAAGGGAAAAGCGCAGTTCTCAATTATTCTGTCCCTGACTCTGCCCCATCCTGAGAGGAGCAAAAGGAGCCCCAGGTGTCCCTGGAGAGAGGAAGATTTCACTGTGGATGCGGAGACGTGAGGAAGACAAACTGGACTAAAGCAAACGCTTCAGAAAACACTCATTTAGATGACTGGGCTACATTAAACCTGGGACCAGTATTAAACCATTAAACCTGGGACCAGTATTATTCAATATATTCATCAATGACTTGGATGAGGGAATAGAGTGCACTATCAGCAAGTTTGCTGATAACACTGAGCTGGGAGCAGTGGCTGACACTGGAAGCTGTGCTGCCATCAGAGACCTGGACAGGCTGGAGAGTTGGGTGGGGAAAAATTTAATGAAATATAACAAGAGCAAGACTAGAGTCTTGAATCTGGGCAGGAACAACCCCAGGTTCCGGTATAGGTTGGGGAATGACCTATTATAGAGCAGTGTAGGGGAAAGGGAGCTGGGGGTCCTGGGGACAGCAGGGTGACCATGAGCCAGCACTGGGCCCTTGTGGCCAGGAAGCCAATGGTACCTGGGGTGGGTTAGAAGGGGGTGGTCAGTAGGTCAGAGAGGTTCTCCTGCCCCTCTGCTCTGCCCTGGGGAGACCACACCTGGAATATTGTGTCCAGTTGTGGCCCCTCAGTTCCAGCAGGACAGGGAACTGCTGCAGAGAGTCCAGCGCAGCCACCAAGATGCTGAAGGGAGTGGAGCATCTCCCGTGTGAGGAAAGGCTGAGGGAGCTGGGGCTCTGGAGCTGGACAAGAGGAGACTGAGGGGGGACTCATTCCTGGGGATCAATATGGAAAGGGGGAGTGTCAGGAGGATGGAGCCAGGCTCTTCTCGGTGACAACCAGTGACAGGACGAGGGGCAATGGGTACAAACTGGAACACAGGAGGTTCCACCTAAATATGAGAAGAAACTTGTTCCTGGTGAGGGTGGCAGAGCCTGGCCCAGGCTGCCCAGGGAGGTTGTGGAGTCTCCTTCTGTGCAGACATTCCAACCCGCCTGGACACCTTCCTGTGTAACCTCATCTGGGTGTTCCTGCTCCATGGGGGGATTGCACTGGATGAGCTTTCCAGGGCCCTTCCAATCCCTGGCATCCTGTGATTATTCTGTGAATTTCCTGACACAAGTGCTCAGTGCAGAGTGCACCATCCTCCCACACTTATCCAGAAAGATTTTGGTGAGATTAACACTTACGAATATGGCTTGGTTACATTCCTGACTGATGCTATACAGTGTTAAAAACTCAAATGCTTTATCTATATGTACTTCGTATAGATAAAACATGTAATTTATTTAGATCGCAGGTTGCACTAAAACGTTCCTTGAAGAAAAGCAATATGGTTATGTCTCTTTACATGTGCTATAAACTGCATTAAAATTATACCTAACTTTTAAATGCATGAGCTTGGCAAGAAGACTATTTGAATCTAATGTTCCAAGATCAAAAGTGAATCTCCGGACACCCCAGAGCCCCTGAGGACAGTCGCCAGCACTGCCGTGTGTTGCCTTTGCAGAAACAATTCTGCAGAGAGCTGATTTACTACAATATGCGTTTAGCTGCTTCCACACATTACATCATTTTGATATCTAAAATTAATTTTAATTACAGCTTGCAACTTATAACTTGATTTCCAGGCCAAGAAGAGCAAAGTGTTCAGGAATGGCAGGGGCTGCTTTCCTGTGTTATTACTTACACGTGCATAAGCAGCAGCATGTAATTGTTCATCAGTTCAAAGTGCAGCTGTTGCAAGACCGACAAACAATACTTCTATAGGTTATCAATAACATGATTTTCAACGCTCGCACCGTGCTTGGGCGTTTACCTTGAGGAGCTTTGCGTGCAGCAGTAACGTGTAGGCGGCCTCCGTGTAGTTATCGCATTCCTTGTGCAGGTCACACAGCTTGTACAAATACCTGCAAGCAACAGAAACAATGGTTGGCTCTTAAATGCAACTAAATAATTCATGTTGAAGATTACAACAGCTCAACTCTATCCTCAAACAACTAAATATGTGTGGGATTATCCAAAGCTCGTATTTCTGCGTGCAGACACCTTTAGGAACATTTGCATTTCTGGTGTGGGTTTTTTTTTCCAATAGATATAAATAACTTTTGGTGTGTAATGAATCCAATACTGATTTTGTGCAAGAGATATTGCTTTAATTGTTCAGCTACAGAGACGTATAATTACTCTCCCTTAACTTCAGCTTCACTACAGATCTAGAAGGGGCTTATCTTCATTTTTTTAATAAAAATTTTTTAAAGAATCAAAACAAAATACCTACTAATATTGTATTTTGAAAAAGCCAGTGAAAACACAGAACTTTGATGCTCATCACGATACATTATAAGTTTGTTAACAGAAACAGGAGAGAATTCGGGTGGGGGTCTGACAGTTTGTGATGCTGAACAGGGGCATCAATCCGAATGGGGCAGTTATCAAACCTGCCTTTGGTACCTTTTGTTTTCTGTTTGCAAATCAAGAAAACAAAGATTAAAACCATTTAAACAACAGGAAGCGAGTTCCCAAGTGAAAATTCTTCCAAAAAGGTGACAAGCATCTGAGAATTAATTCATGAATACTATTCAGATACCTAAAATAGCAGTGAAAACAAAAGCTTCATCATTTTAGCACAACAGCGTAGCCAATTTTAAGCCAAAGAACAAATAGAGGACCAGGAACCCTGAGGTTTACAAAAAGCGCAACAACGGATTCCCATTTTTACTTTGTGAGAAAATAGATTCTGAAAGGTTCCTAAAAGTATCAGTCGTGACATTATTTAACAGCCCTTTTTACCCCGAGTCACGTATTTTGTACCTCGCCAGGACGTAAAATTATCTCTTTGCTCAGCTTTCTTTTGAGTTATTTATTTTATCCATGTGATGATGCTCCTGAGTATTTCAGTGTCCATCACAATGTAACTGAAGGAGGTGGAGAAAGGGGACAAAATAATCCCTTGAGTCTAATTGGTCTCAGTGAAAATCAGCTTTGGAATGTTCTTAAGGTTCAGTAAAGGTATATGGTTTTATTTTATTACTTCTTTTTCCTCCAGCCCTCAAGCAGATGCTTAATATGAACTTAATTTTCTCCAGTTACGCAAGAGTAAGTCAAGCAGAGTTTGTCCCTGGTCATGTTTACAAACCTTATGTACATTTCTTCTCTCTCAATCTCCTTGTAGAAATTCTGAAAAACAACATAATTTTGTTACAAAGTCTTTGATTTTACAGGCTGGAATGTACACAGAACATGCTCTAAATTAAAAATTCATAATTGCATAACATCAGCCTCAAAAGTGCAACATGAAATTTGCCTCTAGTGATAGAACACAAGTTATTTAACTTACAAAGTCTAATGCTGTGATGTTTCATGATGTAGCGTATTAGGGCTTATGTCTCATTGCAAAGGTTAAGAATTTGCAAGAATAGTACTGCTGGAAATTTGCTTGTGGCATTTGCAAGTCACACATCATTAAGCATTTTCAGTTGAAATTTGGTAATACACAAAAATGTAATTTTTAAGCAACAGTTGTTGTATGGATTGAAAACTCCAAACCTTATTGGAGCAATACATCATCTGCCCTTGAATTCTAATAGTTTCTTCAGAAATAAAAAGTTAGATTAGTGTTATTTATCTGGTTTCATATGCCACACATCATCATCACTCTCTTCAGAAATCTCTCAATGCCTCTGGTCTTGACATAAACCAGTTAACACTACAAATACGGTAAATGTAAGATATGATAAATTGGGCGAGATATTAAAGGCACTTCGGAATCTAATTTAAAGTTTGCCTTCAAAAGTTAAAAGATATCTAAGAAAACAAAATACAAAGAAATTTCTCCTTCACTGAGGTACAGTATATTCCAATGCTAAATTAAACCAGTCTGCGTAGCCACTAACAGATGCATAAACCCAATACGAAACTGTTCCCTTCAAAGAGAACCGAAATACAAGACAGAATCTGCCTACCAGAGTTGACGGATTTTTTAGGGAATATCCCATTTTAGTTGACATAACTGCTCACTGGCTCGGAGTTCAACTCCAAAGACAAGCAAAACCACATGAAAATTCTCTGCTGTTTTTTCTTATTTGCGTTTTTATTGGTTTTTTTTCAAGTAGAAGAGACTTTGGACTTGAGGGGGATCAATAACATAAAACTGTTTTATCCCAATATTCCCACCAGCTGCTCCGCTCTTCTGATGCAGCTCAAGAAGCAGCATCAAATGAAGTGAAATGGGAAGAGCCTTGGGCAGCAGGCTGGCGCTGACCCACATCCCATTTCCTACGGCTCCCTCTCCCCCAAACCCAGCCCCTGCCCCATCTTTGGGTGCAGGTCCCACCTCCCCCTTCACATGTGGCCGCAGGAATTGATGGGGATGAAAAATAAATGCAGGGGAAGAGCGTGAGGTTTCAGCAAGATCCCTCCTAGGAGGGAACAAGCAGCAGTATCTTTAACATCAGCTTAAATGCATATCAAAACCCTGCCTTAAACTCTAGTCAATACAGACAAACTTAATCCCATGAAAGCCTCTGCATCATTAAAGTCCCAATTAAGAACTCTTTGAGACCTCAGGTGGGAATTGTGCTGAGGCTCAGCCCTGGGTTGGATTTTTACAAGGGCATAAATTTCACTTCGGGTGCACGGAGAATGATGAAAAGTCTGTGTTGGCCCCGAAGGGCACACGGGACTTTAAAACCGAGCTAAGGTTTTAAATCACGCCTACTGGAAATGAAGGGAAGTCCTGCCCTGCGATGCTTTTCTGCATTCCCGCAGGTTTCGGTGGCAGGGTTGTGTGCGGATGTCTAACGGTGATTTAACTTGACAGCAGCAAATCGCCCACAAAATTTATCATCTGTGAATACTTGAATAAAAATCCGATGACAAAACTCAGCAGCAGGAGACGCTGTTAGAGACACTTAGAGAAAACAAACACAAGCCCCGAGTGTGTCATCAGTCCCCCCGTTCCTGGGACAGCAAGAATTACTGGGATGTCTCAGAGTATTATGATGAAGGGAAGGAGAAATAAATTCACCTTCCTTAGGCAACTTTCCTTGTTTTATAAATTGTTGTCATGTTTTAGTGCACATAGTGAATCTGGTTTTTATTTCCTATCTGGTGCGAACTGGCTGGCTTCTCTAATTCAAATATTGTGCAGGGGGCTGCTACGACTCTTCTGCGGGCAACGAATTAAGACTAAAACCCCAGTTTCTGATCTGATGTCTCTCTGCCTTCTCTCCCACTCCAATGGGCGCCGTTTCATTTACGGCTCATGCGACACTGCGGCGTAAAGGCCGAGGACGTTTGCATTACTTGCAAGTGCTAAAGCTACAAACTATTTACTCAGATCTTTCCCAACCAGCATGAACGAAATCCATCAGCCGTATCACATCAGGCAATAAACACTGTCTGTGCCCCGCGTATTGAAATGAAATAAAAGCTTTGCTAATGACAAAGAGATGAAAGCTATGAACACTTAACAGCTAGCAGTTTAAATCAAGTCCTATTGGAAAAATCAAATCTAGCTAGTACTATGTTTAGGGGTCTCTAAAATTTACTTGGGCATAATTATTCCATATGCGCTGATTCTGTGCTAGTAAAATCTCATACTCTAATGCCTCCACCAATAAGCATGACCTGAGTGTTATGGGGACAACAGCTACTACTTCCAAATCCAGCCTGAATACATTACAGAGCAGATAGACCAGAATTTCTGGAACTAAGAGAAGGAAATTTCACATCAGTGAGGAAAAAACCCTGAGCTTTTTCTGCTGTGAATGAAACTACAACACTCAAATTTCTTCAAATATGTTGAATACGGAAGCTGAGCAGTAAGCAGAATAGAAAATGGGCTTGCAAATGCACGACAGATTTGGTGATAAACTGCATATTACTCCAGTGTTCTGTATGTCAGTGTTTTTCTGCATCAAGTTGTTCAAACATCAACTGTAAATGTCAATGAACAGCCCTCAAAGATTGGGCCCTAAAACGTTCCGTCTTAAATCTTTCCTTAGAACCAAATAAAGAACGAATAACCCACGCTTTCACAGATTCACCTTCATTAAAAAAACACATATTTCAGGCTTCCGTGAGAATCCCAATACGTACTCTGTTTTACACGGAATCATCTGTTAAAGGTGTACAATTCAGAGTGCAGGAGCCAGTTCAGGCGGGCGGCTCCTCGCTTACCAGCACGTTGACGGTGCAGCTCATGCGGTTCTCCTTGTTCTCGTCGTGCATGATGGTCCTGTAGTCCAACAACCTCTCCATTAAGCGGACAACGAGTTTCACGAAAGTTTCCCCACTCTTAGCAAGGTATTTGTGTTTTCTGCAGTGCTCCAGGAGGCTGAAAAACCAATTACGTTCGCCTTGTTAATCACACCCAGAAAAAGCCTTGACTCAGGTGCCATTTTAAATACTGCGCGTCATTAACAGCTTTTAATTATTTCTGGGCTACAAAGTTCATTGTGGTCTAATTGCTCTCTCTCCTGACTTTACAGTGACATAAATCTCGCCGCTGATCAACACTTACATTTTGTCAAATAGCACTTTGTACTGTTCATCCCCTCTGCCTCCTTCCACTTCATGATCCAGTTTCGTGATGATCTCATTTTCGAACTATAATTAAACAAAGCAAGCGTAAATAATCAGATGGCAAATATTTCACTTTATTACTGTAGCCTCGATGGTTCACAGATTGGTTGGGTACCTCGGTGAGATGTTTAGCCACTATTTCAAAGCATGATTGACTTTAAGAGTTCGCAGTCTCTGGTATTAAACTACCTACAATGTTCTGGTGCCCTACAAGGACTTTTTTGCTAAAGAAATCATTGGTCGTGTTGTTAAGTGAAGTGTAAATATTTGCATTATGAAAAACTACATAAGGAGATTAATGAGAAGAACAAAGGCGGGGAAAAAGGAGACACAAAGCCAGGGACAGAATGTCCCCTGCAATAATGGTAATAGCTAAAACAGTAAAATAAAACATGTTGAAAGCTGTATGAAAGAGGATATATAACACATAAGACTGGAGCACAACCCAGCATCACTAACATCCCTTTTTCAGCACAGATACTCTCACAGAGGGGCAGAACTCAATTAACACGCCTGTTAATAAATCACTGCAGAGGGGAGGGAAGTTGTTTCAAACAACTTCAGAGCAATATTGATATTTGGGCAATAATAAAAGAATGCAAACTTAAGTGGGCATCAGAATAGATTTTAAGTGCAAACTGGATTTTTAGTGATTACAGAGGGTTTCACCTGTTGCTGCTACGTTCCCTAGGGCCCAGGTTAGGAACAAATGCAAACTGAGTGGAGGAAGGATCACCCTATGGAACAAATTGGTCTGGTCACCTAATTGCTAATTCTCCCTTAAATAAGCACAGACATCCACACCATTAGTGACACAGCCTGTTGTCACAGACCTCAGCAGAACAGCCCGGGTGATAAGGGAAACTGTGCCAGCGGACGGGACCCCATCACCCAGACTGGGAATTTATTGACAGAACAGTCGTCTTCCCATTTTTTCACCGTCACTCGCTGAAGCAATCCCCAACTAACTGTTCCGGGGAGAAGCAAAAGGCTACCCGCACAAGAACAATGCCTGCTAACATTTTGTAAATGTCAAGAGATGTACTTTGCATCTGCAGTTAATATTAACAGTATATAACGGACAAATATAAAAAGAATGGACTGTCTGTAGCTTGACCGAGCATGCACCTGCGCAACCACGGGGCTCAGCAGCAGCCTATGGACCCCACTTGCATCTCCATTCAAGCCACCAGCTTTCCTTCCCAGTGCTGCACTTCCCCACCTCTTATTCTTTATAGATTATTTCCACCGATCAATATATCTACTGTCGTGAAAACAGTACTAGGTCCTCTGCTACAGCCACTAAGCGCTGCCCGATCAGCACCTGGGCGCTGCGTGGTTGGAGAACATGGGCTTTTGCTGAACGCTTGCAAGCAAATTAGACTTTGCTTTCACGCACGGTCAGCCCCATGGGGAAGCTGAGGAAGACGAGGAGTCATCTCCAGCCACCGGCACAGCTCGGATTGGTTTGGCTAGGAAGAAGAACTGGATTTTTCAGTCCATGCTGTGAATCATAGAATGGTTTGGGTTGGAAGGGACCTTTGATGGCCATCTAGTCCAACCTGTTTCATGAGCAGGGACATCTTCACCAGCTCAGGTTGCTCAGAGCCCCATCCAGCCTGGCCTGGGATGTCTCAGGGATGGTTCATCCACCACCTCTCTGGCCAACCTGGGCCAGTGTTTTACCACTCTCATTTACCACTCCATCTACCACCGACCTCTTTCTCCCAACGTATGCTGCATTTTAAGCTCTGCCCACACAGTCCCACCTCAGTCAGCCGAGTTTATTCTAACATCTCTGTCAGGTACCAAACAGCCGTGCCCTTCGTTCTGCCACAATCCCTTGCTCAGGGTAAGGCAAACCTGGGCAGAAGAAGAGAAAAGCCTGCAGCACATCGCTATGATGGATTAGCCAAATAACTTGTGGCAATGCCAAAATACTCCTCTTCATTAGGACAACTCAACCACTGAATATCTTAACGGGCTCAACAGCAGTAAAGAAAAAATCCACAGTCAGATCCAGGACATGGTTTTGTGTCTCTTTCCAAGTCTCCGTGTTCTTCTCAGCATTAACTGCAGCAATATTGACAAAACTTCCTACCTTCATATGCAACCCCACACTTTTTGTCCTCTGTATTTGAGTTTGGAAATTTATTTTTGCACGCTTCCTGGCAGCCTACCAGAATTGTCTCACAAACAGAGAATCCTGCTCTGAGCCCAGTGACTGCAAACTATCATGACGAATAAAGGCAGAAGCTCACTTACTGCTCAGTGCAAATTCAGGATACAGTCTAACATGATGCACAAGTCGATCGAACTGCGAGCTGTCAGGAAACTGAACTGCAGATTGTATCAAGCATACAGTGATAAAATCAACCAAGTACCCAAACAGCAGATATTCCATCTTAAAACACTTTTTATTATAGTGCATGACCGTTTTAAAGAGAAATCTCCGAACCTCGGATTAAAACATTTCAAAGGTGCTCTTCTTAACACAAATGATCCACAAAATCACGGAAACACTGGCTGGAAGACACCTCGAAGGTCATTTATTCCAACCTCCCAGGTGTTGTGGGATTACTGCCAACACTAGATGAGGCCAAGTGTGACCTGCTTAGTCAAGGACTGAACATCTCCATGGATGGATGATTACACAGTCTCTCTGGGCAACCTGTTCCACTCTCTCACTACTTCCCTTCTGAAGAAATGAATGAAAAGTGAAATGATTTCTTTTTTTTAATACAATGAATCCATTATTCAGAAAATGACAGGGAAATGAGAAGAGGAAGAATAATGCAATCCACCCCCTTGAAGAAGCAAACACGAGCTGAAACGCGCTCCCATAGCACAAGGACACGTCAAGTAAAACACTGAGGCAACACAATGATGAAACAGAGAAGTCACAAAATTCATGTTCTCTAATGAGACCAGAAAGAAATGGACTTTCTCCACCAGTGTGAAGAATGACACTTGCTGCCAGCGTGAGCCCTTTAGTGGTATATTTTTTAGCAAGAGATTACTCACATGAAGAAGAGCAATTACATTTGTCATACAGGATCTCAAGTATCTTCCTGATATCAGTTAAATTTCTGTAAATCTAGGATTTGTTGGGCCATCTCCCTAATGGCCCTCTTGGGTCGAACAGAGCAAGACTCGCGCCATTTCTGGGGTTTAAGAACTACTAACAGTATCTTTGCTCTTCAATCACTCTTGATGCTTCCCAAGGAATCAATATGATGCAGATCGTGCAAGCCAGATGACTGAACGTGATTTAACATGGTTAAAATTCCCTCTGTGGTCTTTTCCACAGAAGGCAGTTTTGTCAACACAAGTCTAGGTTTACAGAGCTATCGCCTTCCATGATGGGAGGAATATTTCAGGAATAGTGTGGCCAGCAGGACTAGAGATGTGATTGTCACTGTACTCGGCACTGGTGAGGCCACAACTTGAATCCTGTGTTCAGTTTTGGGCCCCTCATCATAAAAAGGACATTGAGGTGCTGGAGAGAGGGCAGAAGAGGGAACAGAGCTTGTGAGGGGCTGGAGCACAAGTGTGATGAGAGCGGCTGAGGGACCTGGGGGGTTCAGCTGGAGAACAGGAGCTGAGGGGAGACCTTCTGATCTCTGAACTGCCTGAAAGGAGCTTGGAGCCATTGGGGGTCAGGCTCTGCTCCCCAGGAACAAGTGATGGGATAAGAGGAAATGGCCTCAAGTTGCACCAGGGGAGGTTGAGGTTGGATCTGGGAACAATTTCTTCCCCAAAGGGCTGTGGGGCATTGGAACAGGCTGCCCAGGGCAGTGCTGGAGTCACCATCCCTGGAGGGGATTAAAAGGCCTTTAGATGAGGTTCTTAGGGACATGGTTTAGTGTCAGAGTTGGGTTATGGTTGGACTCAATGATCCTGAGGGTCTCTTCCAACCGAAACGATTCTATGAGTAAGAACGCGGCCCTGGAGTCACACAAGATACCAGCTCCGGAACATCACATCTGTCATCTATTGATACAGTCTCAATTTTTCCTTTTCTTTCTTTTTTAAACACATGAAATAGCAAAAGTAGGTCTGCAACTGCTGTGATGGAATTTACCCTGAAGTGAAGAAGCGCCACATTTTCCGTGTTTACATTACAGCTGGTGACACTCACTGACTCTTAGTGGAGGCTGCGGGTGTATCTGGCACCATCAAGGAGTCGGGTTTACATCCTTCTGACACTGACAGCCTGAGGGGTGATGTTAGGGAGATTACAGGAAATTAGTTGATCAAGATCTCAGCTTCTCTTTAAGACGTGTGTTTGAACTTCAGCAAAGAGTATATCCACTGCTTCATCTGTCTGTTACAATCTGCCATCTGGAGACAATAAATCAATGTAAGCTATCTAACGTCTTCAAGTGTCAGCTCAACTAATCACTCTTTGTTTTACGTTTACCTACAGTGTGGTCAGGCTATATTTGCAGCACTTACTAACAATTTAATCTAGTTGTAGATGAGGAGGACTTTCAATCGTCCACGCTCCCATCAATGTTTTGATATGGGATAATAATGAATTTGTTATATGAAATGTGACAGCTAACACTAGGTATTAGTCCTAACGGAGAAATAGCACAAAAGTAGGGTAAAACTGGGTTCAAAGGCTGCTCTGAAATTTGGTAATAATTCTGAACAATTCCATCAGTTTCCTATTTTCTCGCAGCATTCTGGCCAGCAAAATCCACTTAATATTAGGTGATTTTGGAGGTCTCCAGACCTACTGCATTACCTTGCTCTTTGGCTGGGAGGAATACTGATATTCTCCAAAAGGCCAGAAAACAAGAAAAACTTACACGTTTACATTTCAACCTGGAATAACTAAAAATGTAACTTATTGAAATTAATCTTTTGTGGGGGATGATTTATTTGAATATGCACCTTCAGTTGGATTACACAAGAAAATCTGCAGAATTCCAGAAACTCGGACAGGTCATTAACTCACGTTCTGTCAGCAAATCTACAGTACAGGGAAAGGGAGGTTAATACAAATTAATTATAGGTTCTAAAAGTTGAGATTCAGATAACTAGGTATTTCTATTCAGGAGAAATATATCGATTTGAAATTCATTGATGACCAACCAGAAATTACACTGCAAATAAAAATGCCAGTATGACCATCTCGATGATACTGAAATTGATTGTTAAATGTTAGAAACTAATTTAAAGGGTTTCCTGTTTATTTCCTTTGGTCTTTACTCATTTAATTCTCTCCACAACAGAACCCTGGCTAGAGGTACTTTGGCTTCACCCACCATTTCATTTTAGTCATCATATGCATTATGCATTCATTTATTATGCATTTCTAGATGATTTTGCATTATGCATGCATTTACTATGCATTTCTATATCATTTTTTCTATCTTTTTGGCTACGGTTCTGTTATGCTAAGTGTCATTCCAATTTACAGAAAACAGGGCAGATGTGTTGCAGTTTTGGGCCTCTTCCCTCAGATCATTACTTTTACACAAGCCCTTACTCTAACAAGGTAAGATCACATCCTATATCGCTGATGCTACCACCACCAGACACTCATGATTCTCCTTAGTAATGCTGTTTGGCCTGAAAACCAGACATATGGGACTTCTTATTTTGCTTAAGCAAGAGACAGCTGGGAGGAAAAGGCAGCAAAATCAGGCGGTCGGGGCTTTTTATGGCCCGAATTCCACATTTCGGCTGAATGATGGTTTCATGATGAACTTTCTCTGCTGCCACCAAGGGATCCATCACGCTCACCTGACCAGGCCTTGAACAATCAAATCAATTCTCTTTCATCGCTCCTGTGGCTCTGACATATTCCCTTTGATCTGGAGGGTTCGCTAGTAAAACAGGCAAGGAAAAGGCAAAAAAGCATAGTAGAAAAGGAGGCATTTTCTTCTATATGAAAGCTTCAGACTTTAGTATCAGATTCATGCTCTGAGGGACAGGCTACTTTGAAGACTTCTAGAGGCTTCAAAGCACCTTAAAAGGGAGAGGGCAAAAATGGGCAACTCCAGCTTTTAATTCAGTCGGCCTTTAATTTACTTCTATAAAAATCAGAGGAAAGTTATCTTCTGTTTTTTCTCAGGGCTATATATACCAGAAGAACAAAAAACCCCGACTCTGTTACTGGTTTTACAGGCAAACTAATTCGTACTGAAATCAAAACCACGGGGAAAGCTGCCTGTTTATTACACAAGCCATCGCAGCACAGAAGTTCGGCAAAAAACTGAAATTCCTCCCCAAAAATCATGAGGTTTATACATCTGCCAGAAAAGTGGAGCCAATCTAAACCCTTGTTGATGTGACTAATGAGGTCAGATAGTTGGGTTTCTGGCGGATTAGTTTAACAGCAGCCAACCATTCAGTTTTGAAGTTCTCTTTGAAAGCAACGCTGGACAATGATTACTGGTAGTTGCATATAGACAACACAACGTAGTACATTACACCGACACATTAAGTACGAAAGTTTGCCCAGGGACTGGTTAAATTATTTTATATCTATTTTTATCACTTAAACACAAAGGAAACAGAAAAGATGAGCCAGGAAACTAAAGGCCAGGCCTAAACTAAAGGCCAGGTCCAGTTTGGTTCCTGAGGAAACCATGGAGCAAGGCCTCGTGGAAGCTATTTCCAGGTACATCAAGGATAAAGAAGTGTCTGGTGAAAGCCAAGATGGATTTACCAAGGGTAAATCACATCTGACCAACCTGATTACCCTCTGTGATGAAACCATCTGCTCAGCAGATGAAGAGCTGTGGTTGTCAAGATCTCTGCAATGTGTTTGATCCTGTCTCCCCAAGCATACTTGTGGACAAGCTGGGAAGATGTAGACAGGACAGACAGACTACGAGATGGGTGAAAAAACTTGCTAAATTGCTGATTTCAAAGGGTGGTGGTTTAATGACTTTGATAGTCTGAAAGACAACCAACAAGAAATTGCTTAATATTTAATGAAAAGAAACATTAAGTCTTGAATCTGTGACGGCGTAGTTGCAACCAGCATTACAAGATGCTCGGGTGGACACCAAGCTGAACGTGCAGAAGCCACGTGCACCTTCGATGGAGGCAAAATGGGTCCTTGATTGCACCAACAAGAGTACAGCTAGAGGATCAACAGGATTATTCCACTTGGGCCATGGCCGGAACATTGCATCCAGCTTTGGTTCTTCAGCTTGAGAGAGACATCGGCACATTGGAGATACCTGATGGAGGGACACCAAGAGGAGCACTGGTGGGAAACCTGACCTGAAGAATGGCTGAAGGAATAGGTTTGCTCAGCCTAGAGGAAAGCAGGCTCAAGCCTTCCAGCAGCTAAAAGGTGGTTCTAGAGAAGATGCAGGTACTTTATTCACCAGGGTGCACAGTGACAACACAGGAGGCCAAAGGCACAAGTTGATTCAGGGAAATTCCACCTGGATATAAAAAGAGAAGTCTTAAACATTGGAGCAGGTCACCCAGAGAAACGGTGAAACCTCTCTCACTGGAAATATCCAAGACTGAGCTTCAGAAGGCCCTTGATAACCCAATGTACCATCCGGTTTGGACCAGGTTACTTCCAGAGGTCTCATCCAACCGAGACTTTTCTACGATTCTCTGCTTTTTACAAGCTGTGATCTTCATTCCCCAAAGATGAATTTGAAACACTCAGCAAACCATGTAACTACATTATCTGTAAAACCGTAAATGGACAGATTGATTATTCCCTGTTAGACGTAATGTTCACTCTGAATGCACTGAAAAAAGGTTTACTACCTCGGCACCTGTCATATCAATGCTATGTCCATAAAGAAAGAAGTTATACTGACATAAGAAATATGCAGACTACCTACAACCCAAGACATCCCTGACTTAAAAGCACGAGGCATTTTTCTTCTCAAAAGGCGAAAAGAATTTATGTGAAATATTAAAGACGTTCATTTATTAAAATCACCCAATTATTCCACACAAAGCTGGTTTCCTTCCGTCAAGAAAATATAGGGTCATAAATTTAGCCATAAAGTTACCCGCGGATTTTGCATGATCCATATAATTGTACAAATAAAAAATGACAAGCAACAAAAGAGAGCATCTGACAGAAAACTGTTTAAATGGCAGCCCAGCGAGCATTTCAATCTTCACAGTATCATCGGAGTCAAGCACGAGAAAGAATGATTATGCAGTAATTGCATGGATCCAAAATACAGTTCACAACCTTTCCACACACCAACCAGCACAAAACAAATCACAGTAATAAAGCCTATGCCATTTCCTTTGCTTAAGTCTCTCCATGCAGACATTAATTTACTCAGGCTACAGATTTATTAAGAACTGGTTGTGAATAGGAGTTCACAAACAAGTATGGAAAAGGACAACATTTTTCGTCCAAGAAAGAAAACTGCCAATAGAAAGGGAAAAAAGTAAACTACACACTTCAAACTTCATTGCAAAATTCACAAGGTCATATCCTGAATTGGCAGAAACTTCAGTGTAACTCTGCCTGGCCTACCCAGTCTTATTCTCAATCCATAAGAAAAAGTTTCAAGGGAAATAAGGTCAAATGAATCATGTCGGGAAACTTCCCTTCACTCCACTTGTCTGTCAGAAGTTGATGCTACCAGGGTAAGATTGCGTGTGGTTATTCAAGGACATCCCTCAGCATGTTAAAATAAAGTATAATAAAAAACCACATTAGTATTTTAGATTTTGCAGTGCCTGTATAGCATGAAGAAATGCCAGATAGCATTTTTTCCTCTTCAAAATCCATAAAATGGTAAGGAGTATCAACATTACAAGATACTAGAGATGATAAATTCTTACAAGTTACAGTTTCTTTTGCCACATTATCAGGCTTCCTTTATGTCCCATTTAACTCAGAGCAGACTCCTTTTCTGAGTCACTGTGAAAATTTAAGACATCTGTCTTTGCTCTCCTTTTGTATCATAAAGAAAGGTTTCATTTACTTCACGCAAATGTTTCCTTCAATAAGAACTTAAAACTGACAAACAAAAACCCTATGGCCACTCGAGTTATAAAAATAAGCAAATCCATAATGATATTCTTCTTCTTTAGAAAAGTAAGAAATAAAAATTCTACCGTTTTTGTCAAAGAATGGCTAGATCTTTCTTACAAAGGTTAAATATCTGCAGCTCACTGCTTACCATCTGGAAGCTTCTGGTAGAATGAAATTCGCATTGCATCATATCGAAGAAGATTGGGATGGTAGCTTTCCGGAGCTCGGTTTCGGGGATAAGCGTCATTTCTAAGATCGGTCCCACCATTTCTGGGATGAACTTGATCTTGTGCTGACCTTTAAGAGAAAGGATGGATTTCAGAGTTAACAAACAGCCACCGACTTTGGGAGAAGATAACTGTTATAACAGCTCTATCAATAAATTCTCATATAGCTTAAGGAAGTCATTTTTAAGATGTGACTCTACTGAACCACATATTATTATTTACACAAAGAACCCATATTTGCACGCTGTATGAAGTGCCAAGGTTTTTTTATTGAAATACAACTTATGGTTGGGAGAGAAGGAGGCTAAAAGGCACATCACTTGTATTAACTTATTTAGACTTCTGTATCTTGTGCAGCGTACAAAATGTTCTCCGTGTCAGTCTATCAAAGTGTCACCACGAGTGCGCGCTTACACAGCCCCGAGACATGAAACTACATCTGAGCGAGCCGACAATATGTCTCCTTTCTTCGAGACCTGATCTGACTGGCAAACTTTATTTCACATTTATCTTCCCCAGAGAAAACTGCACCTCCCCCAGCTCTGCCTGCTACACTCGCTGCACACGGAATAGAAATTAAACCCGAGCAGGAACGTGGCACCTAATAAATATTGGACTAGTTAAAAACATCTACTTACTGTTCGTATTATTAGCTAAGTGTAAAAAAAAGCAGATCATACGTTCTGTAAATCATCTATATGGCAAATCCATGGGAAGATGCTGGTGTAGAGCAGTGTAGCAGAGCTCCAGGCACAGCACTTGATGGCACAAGTTTAGAAAATACGAATATGTTCTCCTCCAAGCAACCAGCTGGGAGTCACCTGGACCTCATCGCACAATGGGCGACGTTCCTCACAAAAGCAGCATTAAGGGACATGGACAATCCGGCTCAAACACTTTGTGCATCCATTGCTGAGGTTCAGACCAAACCTCGGCTCCCTCCACTTTAACACCAGTTTCCCATTGCAGTTACCAGTGGCATGTAACAGAAACAGATTTAAATTCATTTATATTCCGCTGCACTGCAGCAGTACAGCAGCAACCATGGGTAGTTTTTAATTAGCAGTTTCACTTTTGGCCAGAACTAACATAAATCTCAACAACTGTAATCAAGAAGAAATCCTTTACTAACAAAACACGCTGCTGCTTTTTTTTTTTTTTGCATATATAATTTAAGTTATTTGATTTGGGCAAACTTCAGAATCCTATTAGCATTAGCAATCCTATTAGGGCAAATTAATACTCAACTAAAATTGCTACTTTGTGTGATGCTGCAATGCTGGTTGTTGGTGAGGAATATCAAGTGAGAGGCGTAAAGTTTTCCTCTGTGTCTCTCACAAGCGTTATTACATTGGGCCTCTCAGGTGACGGTTTTCTTGTATTATGCTTGAAAAGTGTCAGAGTCAATATTTCAGAAAACAAATGATAGTGACAAAAGTGATTCGTCAGGCACAAATTCAATGTCCGGGGTTTTTCCATTGCTTCAAGCGCAGGGATTCCCTCAGAAAAAGAAATGACACCTGCTGAACTTTAGACATGAAAATTCACAAGAGATTTCTTTTTTTCCTGATCTTTGATCCCTGTTCCTCTTCTCCGGGGGTGTATAAACTTCTTGCTTGAAAAGGAGGTCACCAAAGAGCTGATCTGGTGACAACAGCCTGGAGAGCCAGAGACCTCACCTGCCACTGTGTTTACTAGTGGTGCTGCCTCGCGAGTCATCGCCAACAGTTTTTAAATCAAAGGACAGAGATCTTCTCCAAATGTGAAATTCAGAAGGACTTGGAGAGGAATAGAAGCATCTGAGTTATTGGCAGAAAGTACTGAAATCGCTTGTACACCATCCTGCGAAAACAATCCCTCGTCTGCTGTTTGAAACCCATTCTTAGCTCTTTATGATGTCTGAGCGTCTGTGGAAAAACAAGGGGCTACGAAGATGCTGAGGGGTCTGGAGCATCTTTCTGACGAGGAGACACTGAGAGACCTGGGGCTGTTCAGCTGGAGAAGAGAAGCTGAGAGGGATCTTATCAATGCTGATCAGTATCTCCAGGGTGGGTGTCAGAGGATGGACCAGACTCTGTTCAGTGGTGCCCAGTGACAGGGTGAGGGGCAACGGGCACAGACTGAAACACAGGAGGTTCCATCTGAATATGGGGAGAAACTTCTTCACTTTGAGGTGCCAGAGCCTGGCCCAGGCTGCCCAGAGAGGCTGTGGAGTCTCCTTCTCTGAGACATTCAAACCCGCAGCACTTTCTGATAAACCCAACAATGAATTCACTTATTTTCTTTTCTTCTTCCCTGGAAATGTGGGAATTGCCACGCAGAGACTTAAAATGTGACAAGTGTGTAAGGATCCTCTTCTGAAAACCAAACTGTGAAGCTGTTTTAAGAACCACAAGCAGAAAGAGTGTTCTCTTCAACATACAAAATCTTCCCATTGCTGTGGCTTGTGCCATGAGATGTGCCCCTGCAGACCTCATTGCGTGAACCAAACCCAAGGTGCTTTCTTCACTGGGCAACATGTGATTTTCATTTCAGGTGCTTCTAATTTAAATTTGTGCCACAAAAACAACTGAATAACTTGCCGGCAACCTCGCCTCTCACTTGGGGCATCTCTGAGCATGCACGACTAAATCAGAGAGTGTTATCTGTAATGACTTTTATTTATATAATGCCCAAAGTTCAGGTCTATTTTTAAGCCTGGCTTTCCCTCCAACGACATCAAGGTCTCAGCGAGACACCTTTTCTGACGTCAGGCCCTTTGGGGGAGCAGCAGCAACAACCATTTCGCTTCACCTTCAGGAATGTTACTTCTCCATCTCCCTCTACCTGGTTCACATGTCAATAAGCAACGCGACGTTTTCTGAGCTGCCTTTCCTTGACCAACTTTACCACAAGGAAATTATCTTTAATGTCAATACAATGTCTTTAACATATAACTGTTGAAATAATTGAAAACTGGCACACGTGACCTAGCGTCAAGCTGCATTTTGTATATGCTAAATTGCATCATGTAAGGCTTTTTGTTTGACTTCCTACATTTTCAAGACAGAGGCCACGACTTGCTTTATGTTCCTCCGATACTTACTGCCTCGCCAAGGTCTAAGGAGCCTCAGTTCCAACAAAACCAACTCAAAATAACACATTATTGTAAAGTTCAGGTTGTGATATGGAAGGAAAAAGCCTACAAAGACTAATATACACATTTCAGGAAGGCAGCAGACTGAGCTCCCCAAAGCACGAATATTGCAGCCAACGCTGCGTCAGGAACACACAGACAGGAAAATAACTTGTAGAATTTGTATGTTAATGTTTGATTTCAGAAAATAAATATTACTCTTAAATGTTCATTATAGCTAGAGGACTGTCTTGTTCCCAAATGGGGAGTTCTAGCTCAGCAGGCACTGTATGTTAATCATGGTGTTTATGAACCAAAAATGATGAGGCAAAATACTAATTTTTGAGGCTTATCCCTCATCCCTCCCTTCTACCCTTTAATACATAAATCAAAAGTCAGGGTTGTTTGACTTCATCATCTCTTACGCACAATGGCATAGCCATAAAAATCATATGCTCAAGCACGCAGAAGAATTATAGCTTTTCACTTCTGATTTTGTTTCTGAACATATACGTTAATAATTTGACTAATGTAGCGCAACTTCTAAGGAAAAGTGTCAAGCACCCCCCAATGAATTTCCCCGCCGTGGCAAGTCAGAATTCTTTCTTAATCGATGCTGTGACATCTGTGAGATTGGTGAAGAGCCAGAAGTTCAACATGATCAGCATGGACTATCTGTGTTATAAAGATGAGAAAAAGCGAGGTGCTTCTTGTGAGAAATATAAACCTGCCTTGGATGGGGGTCCTGCCTCCCATTTACCTTTGTCTTGCAGCTTTTGTTGGGAAGAGCAGCAATTTATTAACTCCCTCAATGTGTGAGATTTTTGGCATTAATCATCCCAGACACTTAGAAAATCACAGACATTAGAGGTAGAGGAGGTCGCGGAGAAATCTACCTGGATAATCTTGGTTTAGAGAATCGCCATTAAAAATAAAAGGCTTTTGTGACAACACAGGAAGAAATATTGAAGAAAACACCCCCTTCCCGTGCCAATCGATTCACAAAACTCAAGGGGAAATTATTATCATCTCCCTGTTAATGGTGAAAAACTGAACCTTAGAGCAACTCAATAACTTGTCCAAGCGTCAATAGTAAAAAGCCCAATGCACTCCCCAGTCGGAATAAAATAACCTCATGGAAGAGCCACCACATGTGTCTCTATGAATGCTGAGTTTGTTACTATCGGTCCAGTAAATTCCAGGAAAAAGCAGAAAAGGTTGAAGCCTCCAAAGGCGCTGGAGGAATTAGTAAAGGTAACAGGGGAATGCAGGACTGCGGGCCTGGATGATCCAGAACCAGGCACGGGGCTGATTTTATGAGCTGTCTGTCAAGTCTCATATCAGGTGCGTTCTACGCTTTAATCTCTTCTCCAGACACCTAATTCACCCAAGATGCTTCTAATAAAAAGCGAACTCATCCGCTCCCTTTTCTCATCATTCCGGCAGAGTGGATGCAAACTCCGTGATATCAAATAACTATGAACCCTTGTGTTCCCTTCTCTCATATATGCTGATTTTTCTCAAGTTTCAGCAACAACAGGTCAGCCAGAGATATAAGCGAAGTGGCAAAGGCATTTATTTCTAAAAATTAAACTCGGAAAAGCTGAAGTGTCTCTGCTGTTAAGCTCAGGAAAATTAAATTTGGCAGATGAGTGCACTCAGGTCATGGGAAATATTCAGTTTCTCATGAAATTCAATCCCTGTATAGCAAATTATACCCACAGAATCGCATAGACTTGAGATAGTTAGCTATGTCTAATTTACCTATGAACTCCAGGGATGCCCGAGTTCCCATTCTGTACCCACCTCCCTGAGTCGCTCAGATTCAGCCAAACAAGACTGAAAATAAGCCTTTAAACAAGATTTCCAGGTTAAGTTCCCAATATCCCTTGGATGTGTTAATTCTGCTACATCCACATGGATCTGTGTGCATATATACATATATCTCTCTCTATATATAAATATTTAAGGAGAAAACGCATTCAACAGGCATCACCATAACAGTTTGTTTTTATGCAGCATGAGGTTGAATACCATGAAAAAACAGAAGATGCATAAATATTGACTGGAGTTGCGAATCTGCCCAAAAATAAGCACGCAGAGGAGGCTTTATCTCTTAAATCACCTGCTTTTCAAATGCCTTCTGGAAACCTACCAATATTTCAAGAGAAAGCAAGTTCATTTCATCTCTAACTTGGTTTATACAAACACTCAGTGAAATTATTAAGGTGCTCAAGCTACTTACCCAGATTATACCACATGTCCCTGATTTCAAAGCCAATCTGCCTTCGCATATCGCCGTACCTTGGAGAAGAAAACAAACCCAGCATTAAATAATATTAATAATAAAAAACTAAATCAAATACCAATAAGCAGAAACATCTCATTTCAAAATCTGATCAGCATTCAAAAATACTTAAAATTACAGAGCAGCTTCTCCAAATTCAGCCCATACCAGTGAGATGGACCCAGGCTCCCATCAGCGTGATTTTAATACTAATATTCCACTGCCTCTCCACATTAATACCAGGCAAGCTTAACGAGTGGAAAACATCCTATCGCCTTTATTAATAATGGGATCAGAACTATAATGAGCTCCAAGAATTTGTTTGCTACACAGAATATTTGTATGTTAAAGATCATCACTTAAATAATAAGATGAGCAAAATGTTAATATCTACCAACTTGTAGGATTTCTGTGGGATAATAGTGAGATACCCTGTCATTAATACAGATTAAAGAGATTCTTCTGCATCATTAAGAATCTGTTATTATCTAATGCTTAAATGCAACGTTTAGCAAAAACTACGAATTACAATAATTAAATGTTTAATTATTAAATGTTTGACATATTAATTGAAATACACACTTAAAAAGATGGGTGAGTGTGATATTGAATTAACTGATTAATTTTATCCCTTTGGCACAGAACTGGTGGTAGTTTCACATAGCAATAAAAATTACTGCTTCCAGACCATGTATTTATTGCATCCTGAAGAATTTATGGCCTTGATTTCTGTCTTCAAAACACGATTAAACTGAAAATAACAACTTGCAAAATCATTATAAACAGAGATTCACAGTTTAGCAAACTTCATTAAGTAACCACTTCAAACAACTTAATCCATTTACTTATATTAACAGTGAGAAATGTCTGTTGATTTCTTGAATTTCTTCAGCAAGATACACTGCTCGGTTTAATATAAAAAATCACTTGAAGAACATTTCCATCCTCACAAAGGGGAGTATCAGCCCACAAATGTATTTTGACAGTAATTTCCAGTCCAATTTCAGCTCAGCTGTTGTTTTTTTTGCTCAGTCGGGAGCCTAAATCTAACGCAATAAAATTTACCTGGCTCTACAAAACCACCTCGATACCCTTTTGCAAATGCATAACTATTATGTTCTATATGATATTGATAGCACAAGGAGCTCTGCTTGGCATCGCTTTTCCACTGAACTTGTAAATATCCCTGTTTCATCAAGGAAAACCCACGAGTCGCTTGAAGGTGGATTGGATCATATGGTGCTTAACCATTCTGTTTCAAGGCCCAGGTGAAGCTCAGCTTCCGAAGGAGCACCTCAAAACTCACCATGGAGGGGATGAATTTGAAGGGCAAGATGTAGCTGCTGAATAAAGAAAGTAGGATGGGACATAGAGCCCCATCTTTTCTGGTCATTCTGCGACTCAGTTAAAAAAGAAAGAGCTTTTAAAATCATGCGTCGCTGCAGCAGTGAGAAACTCTTCCCATTCTCACTGTGGTCTCATACTATACAAAAGGGCTTCGATGGAGAAGGTGAAATAATAGCAAATGCATCTTCTTTCTCTATATAGAGATATATTATACATAGGAGGAGTGTGAGCAGAGCTTGGAAACTCCCCGGTTTTGTGCATTAACTGCAATAACCTGAGTGACCATGGGAACAAACTTGGGCAGATGACACAGAAGGAGAATCCACACGTCATCTTCATTAAAAACCACCGCGCTGGCTTCAGTTCATTAATGATAAGGTCCATTACACTGGAACCCCAGTGAAAATTAGGAGAAATACACACTTTAAATGATATATTCATGCCCTGGTCTTTTTTTCTCCATTTTTCAAGTTTTCTTTGGACAGGTTTCATTTGCTGTGGGATTTTGAATAGCGACCAGGTAGTTCAAATTCTCCATTCACAGACAGGCGATGAAATCCCTTTTAACCAGGAGAGCAGACACGACCGCAGTTCTACAAACCCATTATTAGGGGATATCGCAGCAAAACTGGCTGTAGCTACAAAAATTCCCTCTAAAAGGCCATTAGGGATTAAGCAATAAAGAGCGCACGTAAAATGAGATTAGAGTAAGCACGAAGCTAAAGTGATTGAAAAAATCAGTTTTATAATATGTTAATACTTCTGAAAAGTCTTGACTTTATGAACATCCTGCAGTATAAAATACAGTCTTCATCAGTAATGAATATCATGTAATTTAGATCTTGATTCAAGGGTAGAAACACATGCAACTCTCGATTCATGTTTTTAAAACCAACCTTTCATTATACCACGAGTGCATCTCAGTTCGAGCGGATTTAGCTAAGAAATTAAACTGAAATTATGTTAATAGACCTCAAGTTCTTGTCCGTGATTTAGATGACGAATTGAACTTACTTGTTCAGTATTTTTGCTCTTTTAGCACTTGAGAAATTCTCCAGTTGTAAAGACTCTTGTGTGAGAAAAGCAACAGCCAGGTGGAAGTAGTTGTTCCAAAGCTGAAAGCCCCCAAAATGACAAGAATAGATACCATTAATTCTCTGGAACGCTTTGGTGCACACCTACAAAACAACTTAGAAGTCAGAATTATGCACATAAATATTTAAACGCGAAAATAACAGACACCACAGAGACGGCGTCTCGAGATATATTCTCGTCGTGTTTACATTTCCATTAAACATTTCCCATCCGCAAATCCTAATCGATTGCGTTTTGATGATTTGAGTAGAATTAAAAGCAAACATAAATATGAAGAAAACCAAAAGGATCCTGAGTAAGTGACCTAAACCGGGCCATTTCTCATCGGGACACTCACATGACACATCCCTGGCTCCGCATTTGGGCCAATAATCCTGCTAAAGCGTCTTTTTGCCAATTTTGAAGGTAAAGAGGAGTTTTCTATGATGCTCTGGGGAAGAGCTGGTGCTGTTGTAGGATGAGACCCACAAATGGATCATATATACCTGAGAAGACCTATCTGGGCACCTGGGGTTCGTGATGACACATATGTACCCCAAAATTATGTGTTTACGGCATAAAATTCTTACAACATTAACATTAGCAGTCAGCAATAGGACAAGGGGCCATGGGCTTCAACTCTGCCAGGGGAAATTTAGGCTGGAGATTAGAAAGCAATTCTTTGCAGAGAGAGTGGTCAGGCATTGGAATGGCTGCCCAGGGAGGTGCTGGACTCACCGGCCATGGAGGTTTTGAAACTGAGACTGGACATGGCACTTAGTGCCATGATCTAGTCAATGGACTGGAGTTGGACCAAGGGTTGGACTGGATGATCTCTGAGGTCTTTTCCAACCCAGTCCATTCTGTGATTCTGTGATTAGTCCCCAAGACATGGGTGTTTTTTTCTTACCTGCAACTCAAAGTTGGCTTGATCAAGAAATTTTTTGTTTAGCATATCTGCGTACTGATTAATTGCTCGCAGGAAGACTCTGAAAGATCAAGAGAAAATTACATAATGACGCACTCTTGTGTGGTACCCTTGTACATTCGGCATCCCAATTAGACAAAATACCCCAGTCTGTCTGGAAAGCGAAATTTGTGGCTGTTACTTGAAAAGCAGTGTGATCTCACCACTGTTAAGTAGACCGGATTATATGCAGATGTTCTCAAAATTAATCAAGTAAATGAGCATATACAGAAACACAAGGAATGCTTTGGATAAAATCACTTGTCTTTAAAATCTCTCGGGATAATCAAGAGATCCTTAAAAGTTCAATCTATTAGAATAAAAAGTATATATATTTTCAAAGTTACAGTATCTTAGTGTTGTATTTAACCTTGATCTGCAACTGGCTGTATTTTAACTCGCAGGTCAAGCAAAACACGTTTTCAAACATGAGGCAAATGCTATTTTACTAATGGCACAATAACACATAAAAATACTCTTGAAGGACCATCTTCAAAACATTGTCTGCTTCTCCAATGATAATTTAGTACCCAGTGCGGTTTATGGCTTTCCTGAAAAGGACGCTGCTTAACTTGCAGTAGGAGTTGGCTTGACAAGCTTTAAAATTAAAACCAAATGGTGTAAGTAGGTCACTACATATTCATGGTGCTGAAAAGTAAACAGATTCTTCTTTGTACCCTGATCTCCATTTTCAAAATAAACATCGTATTCTTCCTGAGAACGTTATATTTATGCTACGAAAGTGCCCAGACAAATGAGCTCGTCTTCTGAGCAGACTGTGGTCGAGATTTATGTCTCCTGAAAGAAACAGCAGCGATAAAGACCATTTATGACACTTACTGCTTTATTTCCCTCCCCAACAGCAGCCTTTAGAAAGAGAGCTCACTATCAAACAACAATGTTCACTATCAAATAACCAAATTAATCTTTCTACAGGCCAACAAACAAATATCAGAATTATTTAAAATGAACCAATAGGGGCAATTAGGAAGATCTTTCAGACAGTTTAAGTGATGTCTCCTGAAAAAAAAAAAATCATATTTAGCTAAATGTTTGGTAATCCAAGAGAAATGGAGCCTCCAGGTAACACACGGGGATAGGATGCTAAGACAGACACCATTGGGATGTGTCTGTACTATAAAGTCAGATCATCTCCATAGTAGTGTAATGGAGAAGTATCCAAATGTGAAAATAGAAATTCAATTTATGCAAGACAATACAAAAGAAAATTAAAAATATGAAAGATACATGAAATACGGAAGAATATAGAAAAAAAGTAAATGCATATGTATATGCAGGTATACACACATACATACATTTTCCAGTATTACTCTTTATATTACAGCTAAGATGCAACAGGTGTCCATGCACTTGCACCCAGAATACACAGAGATGTGTTTGAGGAGCAGCAGCTCTGCGCATTATTCACCACTATCTTTGTCAGCGTATATATTTTGAAACAACTTCATTAAGGGATTTTATAAATGAGATGAATTCAACACACATAATAATACACTGCAGATATATGTATTTTAGATCGATGATTCAATTACTGAGCTGCGGCACATACAAAGATTGAAACTGAAGTTGTCCATGTAATCAGGCTATCAACAGTCTGATATGTAGAATTATAGCCTGTTTTGCTTTGTGGTTTTAAAGTCTATGAGATCTGTGAGTCTTCCTAGAAGAATTAGTAATTTAATGTAGTAGGAAGGGCCATCTAATGCTCCTTGCCTTACAAAGATAAAATCAGTTCCAATACAGGGAGGATTATGCCTACAATTTAATTATGTTGCCTCAAGACATCACTGTAATGCATTCAATCTGTTCCATCTAATTAGGCTTTGGAACAATCTCATTACTTTATACGCCATTATTTTTCTTTAAATTGTAACTCTCATTTTTCCCCCTATATTAATTCCAGTGAATATCAATAAAGAACAAATAATGCAGAAGCTACTGCACTTTGCAGCTGCAAAAGGACCCAACCGCAGCACATCTGTTCAACTGGAATGACCCACCACCCAACGCCTGGACCGGCTGCTCTGGGAAGGCACGAATTCCTCCCAACTTCCTATGGAACAACATCAAAAGAAGAGACGCAGAGATTTAAGTGTTGATTTCTCACTTACTCGAACCCCGTTTTAATTCTGATTTAATCTGATGATACACTCAATCCTTCCATTACTGGGTAAAACACTTCTAAACGTACATCAGTGAGGAAAGACCCGTTCTTGTCCCAATGGAAGTCAACAGAAAAACATTTTCATTGCAACAGTGTATCTTCAGTTGCAAATCAAATTAGGATTTTGTGCCTGTTTCAACCAGCACTGAAAAGATCTCTGGAAATATTGACAAAACAAGAGGAGAGGCAGCCAAAATATGACAATTCCCAATCACGATACTGCAAAGTCAAACATGACTGGCATGGTACAATACGATCCACCCTGAATAATCCACAGTTAACTGAGGAAAAGGGATATTATGGAATACAGTCAGCAACCAATTTAAGGACCACGATGTTCTGGCACAACCAACGTCACCAGAATGACCCTGCCATGGCTCTGCGCTTTCTGGTATCATTTAGTGCCAAAATTGTGATGAATTTGATCTGACAAAATTAATTTTAAGAATACATATTAAAATAACGGGCATCAAGAAGTAGCAAGTTGCACAGTGCACTTGGAGAAAAACATTAGAGAGATTTCATCACAGCATCCTTTACCTCGGAGTGAAGTTTTATTGTTCTGGGGCCCAAAAAGGAAAGGCTGGATTTATATAAATGCAGTTTTTGTCTAAGATCACTGACCACCACTCCTGACCACCTCGCGTTCTCTTACATATGGACACAAGAGTGAGGAGAGGGGGTGAACTGAGACAAGATCTCAAAGACAGGATCTGAAACGGGATCTGAGGGAATCCGTCCATATTCTGGAAATAATATGGAAAAGAATGCCATGACTCAGTCATTCCTGGGTGGAACACCCTGGTTTGAGGCTGGGATGGAAGATGCCAGAGCACCCTCTGGAAGTAACTTCATCTAGGAGAAGGCAAATCACAATGTTAATCCAGAGAGGACACTCCTTGCTTCAAAAACTGTTCAATGAGGTTGATCTCCATGCTTAGACGGAAGCAAAGAGATAGGAGCCACCTGCTCTTCCACAGTGAAAAGCGCTGATTTAAAAAACCAAACAAACAAAAACAAGATAATTCACTTTTTAGTTACTAATACCAGGCTTGGCTGTCTGTCTAAGATGGCAGAGAAATAATCAGGCTTCTAGAAAGCAACTTTAGGATGAAGATAAGGCAAACGCGAAGCTGGATGGAAATTCTGCTACAGACGTTGCACCCAAGCATTGAAATCAACTGAAGCCGAGGAAAAAGGTGAGTATTTCTACCTGGAGTTTTCAAACACCATCCCGTGAACAAGCTGCGATTCAGCAAAAAAGAACCAGAAGAAATAACAAGAGACACAGGGCTCCATGGCAAAAGTAAGAGGGTGAGGTGGGCACTGCTTCATCATTTCGGTACAACACTCAGGGTCTGGTTAACCAGACAGAAAGGTTATTACCCTGAAGAGACTATTTGGATAGGAAATAATTGTGCTTGACAAATTCTTGGCTGTAATCTATGAAATGGCACGTTACCATCTGTGAAGTTTGCTTCAAGTGCAATTTTGAAGCAAGTGCATCAGTTCTATATGGAAGAACACGGCGGTTGCCATGAGCACGGGTGTGGGTGAGCGGTGCACTTGGACATCGCCGCGATGGAGAACACCCATCCACTGTGGCACGCATGATCTTGCTGCAATTAATAACGAAGATTGGCTTCCAGTTGTATGTGCAGAAAAATAAGTGCTGTTCTTGAACTTCAGTTCCTGTGTCAGGAAGTGCCACGAAAGTTAAACCTTGGAAAAGAGCGAGTTTTGGAGTTCAGAGGCTGGAACTGATGGCCGGGTGCTCTGCTGCAACACCGAGAATGTAACACGCAGCAACAAAAATCTCAGGCTAACGTATTGGAAAAGATTTGTTAGACAAAAGACTTTATCAACCCAATTAAAAAAAGGAAATTAACGTTTCTTATGATGTGATTAGAACAGAAGGAATATGATTACAGAAGGAAGCCACTTCAAGGTATGTGGAAGAACGACTGTTGCTAAAGGGCACGAGTATCTACCAAATAACAAAATTAACGGCAAGGTTGACGTGTGCTGAGTCCCTGGGGATGAGGGGAGCTGGGGACGGCTCTCAAATGCATCAGCAGTTTTTTGTTGTCTCTTCTGTTGAAGAGATCCCTTGAAGTCGGGACTGTCCTCTTATTCTGTATTTAGACAGCTTCCACTGCAGTGAGGCCCTACACCACCATCAGGTTGGCTTGATATTTTATCCCTCTTCATGTATTTCCTGATAAGACGCCTGTATCAAGTGCTCCATAAGCTCTTCTTATCTGCTTGGCCCTGGCAAGGCCACAGCTGCAATATCATTCACCAGAGGGGGACACAAAAATCCGGCACAAAAATTCGTAAGAGAAGGAGATACAGAAAACCACAGTACGGGTTCGACACTAGAAAATACCGTGTGACGCTAAGGACAGGCAAGCGGGAGCAGAAATTCTCAAAATAAAACCCCAAACCAAAAATGAGGTTAAGCAAACACCCGTGATCCAGTCGGGCATCGCTCACCTTGTCTGGCCTCGGGCAGAAGGACAGATTAGTACTGATTTCTTCAGTAATTTCTCCCCATTTATGGCTCTCAATCCAGAGTCAATAAATCAATTAATACACTGCTGATTCAAGCCATGAACTTCAATTGCAACTACTGACTTCTGGGTACTTTTACTGTTATTGATTACTAATGGCTTGCAATAGGCCCACAGGAGGTTAATTGGTCTGTGGGTGCATACTTAGAAACCGTCCCACCGAACACTGCAAAAATTAATGGTTTCATTCTGTAGTTTTATCTTTGCAGAGAGGCTCCTTTTTCCTGCAAACAACCGCACTGATTCCAGGAGGTTGTTCATGTATCGAGTCCAGACTTCAAATGGCAATAATAAATGAAGAGGAGACAATGGGATTCAATTTATAAGTGTAACTGTGCCAAAGAACTCATTTTTTTTTCTCTTTCTCAGGTACAGTCAGGTTTTTTTCCACCATTCTCTCTTATAATTAGTCAAGTGCCCTGATTTAAAAATATTCTGTGCTCCAATTTCTTTCACTCAGCTTCTCACATCGTTGGGAAGTGTTTGCAAAAGCTAAAGGAGCCAAGGGTGCTGCAACACACTTCTCACCAGGTAACTCACACACGCAAATCAAATGCCTCTGCAAAAAGACTTTTCTGGAGAAACAATCCAGAGAGATATATTCCAAAAGTACAAACATTCTTACAGTATATTCCGTTTTGCACATTATTTAGTTATCTCTGTTACCCAGGAATTTGGATTTGCACTATAAGCACTTAGGCAAAATCCTTATGACAAGAAAATATGAAACAATACGAGCTACAAATGTACTCCCCAGTGTTTTTCCTTAAGCAAACATCAAAAAAGAAGAATGAAAGAACGAACAAATGGCTTCCCTAATGACAGAATAATTATCTAAACAACACTACACAGATACATCTTAAAATAATTTAGGTTTAGCTGATAATTCAATAGAAGAGAGGGGACTCGGAGTGAGGTTCTGAAAGGCACTATTACTATGTCATCTCAGTTAATTTAGATGGAAGGATAATGAATGCTTTATTACAGCTGATCAGCCTTCCTGCACATCATCAGGCTTCCCATGCTGGAGCTTTTGCTTCTCTGGGAGACAAATGTAGTGTGCAGATGTGAGACAGACTTACTCTTATCTTGTCAGACCGCGTAGGAAACAACAGACCTAGACCTTGAAATCCCAAGGCAAAACCCAACCCTGAGTTTAACGCTCACTAAAGCATGAATAGCAAAGGCTTATTTTCAACAGCAATCACTTCAAACACCTTCAATTTCCTTTTCAACATTCACAGTTAAGTTTCAAAAAACTTTTTACTTACATACGAATTAAAGCTTGTACTTTAATACACTCCTATAACCATTTCTCTATTGACATTGCACATGGTACAGTGATTGTCCAATTATTTTAATCCTGGAACACAGAGAATAGGTAGTGACCTCACATGTGTATTTTGTACGAGTCAAAATCATCAAAACAGTTAGCAATAGGACAAGGGGCCATGGGCTTAAACTCTACCAGGGGAAATTTAGGCTGGAAATTAGAAAGCAATTCTTTGCAGAGAGAGTGGTCAGGCATTGGAACAGCTGCCCAGGGAGGTGCTGGACTCACCGGCCTTGGAGGTTTTTAAACTGAGATTGGACATGGCACTTAGTGCCATGATCTAGTCAATGGACTGGAGTTGGACCAAGGGTTGGACTCGATGATCTCTGAGGTCTTTTCCAACCCAGTCGATTCTGTGATTCTGTGAAAACGAGTGAGTATGAAGGTGTTTGTCTTCCTTGCATCTCCCCTCAATTTTCTCCCTTTCCAAATTATCTCTTTTCTGATGATCTTATTATTGTTCACGCATCTTCGCACCTGCAGACCTGACAACTGCCCAGCCCAAATGAAGGTTTCCAAACTGAACACCAAAAAAACCCCCAAACAATCAAATAAAAAACCACCAAACAAACAAACGAAAGGAAACACAAACCTTGACCATTTGTGTTCTTCTGAATTACAATTCCCAGGCTGACCATGATAATAGCACGGAGTAATCCCAGTGAAGACTTGCTACTAAATACTTAGATTAGCATCATCTTCTCATAATGATGCTTCACGCTGCCACAGGTGCACCACGTCACTTTATTAACCTATTTTCTAATAAATATTTCAGAAACGGTTTTAGGATATTATCTATAATCACTGGCAACTCTTCCCTAATTTATATTCTGTGCTCTGTGTCCTCTAAAACAACGGGGACAGATGAATGGAAAACAACTGCAAGTTCTGAAGGACAAGCTTGTGGTCTGTGTAGAAATTATAGACACCGAATAGCAGGCACGAGGGATTATTTTACAAACCACCTTTGCAGTACTGCAAAAGTACCTTAAAATAAAATTGATGGGACAACGCTGTTGGAATAGACAGGCAGGGGTGTTACAGCACTGGGCAATCACAAGAAAAATGTTCAGAGAAATAAATATTCTTTCAAAAGGCCTGGATTTACAGTCTGCTCAAATGATAATATTCCTGACAATATTCAAAAAGCTTTGGGTATTTCCAAGGATGGAGACTCCCTTGGACAACCTGGGGCAGGGTCCCACTACTCCCACTCTCCTCATTTCTCGATCACTCCTCTGAAGTCCATTCTGTGGCTTCATGATGATTTTCAGAGCACAGGAAAGAAGACTCCCATACTCTTCAAAAGCACTTCGTCTCCTGAAATTTCTTCTAAGAAGTAACTCCAGCCATGGATAAAAATCTTATGTACTAAATTTCACCACCTGGAGAATTTTATGACAAAGTAATAGAAGTTTGGAGGTAGTGTTTTCCAATGAAAATGCTGGAAGACAATTTAATTTAGGAGTTTTTAGCTAAAGCTACAATACCGGGAAAGTAGCACATATTGCAAGCAGACAGCCTTAGTGTTCCTCTAACCCAAAAGTTAATATTCTAAAGGAAGAAGACTTACTGATTTCAAAGAGACTGTTGATATTATGGTAGTTGGCAAAAACTTGCAACAGATCTTGTAATTTTAAACAAACATAATTTGTTGTAGCACTGCTGGAAGAAATCTCTACAACCAGGTTAGCTGCTAAACAAGCAGTTTTCATTACCATGCGCTGCTCAATAAAATGCAAACAGTCTTTGCTATGGTACAGGTCTCATCACCTTATCCTTGGTGAGCAAACACGCTGAATCCAGCTCAGCCCTTCCAAACCCAGGACAACGGCTTTTCTCACAGCCCCTTCACACAAGATGCCTTCAGACCATGAACAACGCAAGAGTGGAGTCTCTTAGTCCTTATTCTGACTCAAGCTCACGTGGGAATTCAGCTGGTTTTTGCAGTAGTAAAAAATCAATTAAGTGGAAGGTGTTTTTCCCTACTGCATTGCTTTTTAAAGCAGCATTGGCCTGGAAATATAAATAATTCTTTTTAAAAAGGCAACTCATGGGTGGTATGCAAAAGGACATCACGGGTAAATTCTCCTGCAAATCATGTAAGTTCTGATTTGATTTGGCCAAAAGTTTTCAAGTACTTGACAGTGTCTCACAGTTTTAAGCAGGAAAACCTCTCTCATTTTCCTCTGACAGCACCAACCCAACTTACCCATCTCCTTGGATACCAAGATACGAATACAGATCAAGGCCACTTTAAGTAATTATGGATAAATCAATAGACTCAATTGCCTACATTTCAAATTCTTTGGCATTTTGATCAATCTTAGAATCAATTGTTAAGACAGTTGCAACTGGCTTAACAAATGTCACAATGTTGCTTAAAAAATAATCTTAGTTTTTTCTGTGGGTATTTAATTATTTCATCAAAGTCCATCATAGAATACTAATGAGGAAAAAGAAAATAATCTGCAGATGAAGAAGGTGTCCAAAGGTTAGTTTAACACCTCTTCAGTGCTGCTGGGCTCATAAATCAGGTGTGCTTAGCAACTCCATTTGCTGGAGGCCCCTTCTCTTTGTCCATCACCCAGAAGTTCATTGTGATGGCAGAAAGTTTCCACAGAGCTGAAAAAATGTGGCTTTTATTCCTATGCCTCACCATTACTTTTATTGTCCAACCACCAAGAATCACAGAGATACTGTCCAGAAGAGCCGAACTTCCACAAAATTGCGATCCACCTCCCCTACAAACACAAACAAGATGTGACTCCTTGGGAAGAGGTTAAAATGTGATTTTTTGGTGATAGATGAGGATGATAAACAGAATCCCAGAATGTGAGGGGCTGGAAGGGCCCTGGAAAGCTCATCCAGTGCAATCCCCCCATGGAGCAGGAACACCCAGATGAGGTTACACAGGAAGGTGTATTGGAAACTATTTGGCTTTTGAAATATATAGAGTAGCTTGGAAACCCTTTTCTTAGGACACCATATGACTGAAATGTTATGTCCGACAGCTGAGTTTGTAAGACAGCGTAATAACCTAAAAGTACTGCCAGGTGTTGAGCCCTCACCTTTGCAAAGGCAGAGACACAGGAAAGCTCACTTTAATGTGGACACAGCAATGAGTGCATCCCCAACACTAAGGCAGGTCTAGCAAGAAAAACAGCATTTTGGACAAGCCACTCGACAAAAATCAATGTCACTTGACCCATTTTCCTGGACTGGGTCAAATTATAGTTGGGCAAAAGGCCTACATAACGTTTCTGCATCATTTATGCTCCTTGTACGTTCTCCTCTGGCCTGAATTCCACATTCTGGCGATCTCTAGACGGATAATTTATCAGGCCAATGGCACTGAAATCCAGCAGCTCCTCCATGAGCAGACTCTAATTATTGTATGGGCTCATATGGGCAGTAAAAACTAAGTGGGGAAAAATCCAGAGTAGCCCCAATGCAAAGAGGTTTTCCCACCCAGAAAAAACCAAGCAAACAAAATATTCATGTTGATTTGTTTTCAACAAATCGTTGTATATATACTAACATCTAAACTGTCCTAATCTTATACAGTATAATTTTACATATGACAGAGTCCACTACTTTGCAACTGAAATGTTACCAGCGTGTTCATACGATCGGGTCTTTCTTTTCATGGGAAACCATAAAAGCCTTCAAAGACTTTAAGGATTTTAAGTTTATTCTTTCCTGTAGGAATACAAGTTTCTAATTCAGAAACATCCTCAGCTACCCAGAGCTCCAAGCACTTGTCTTTTCTTTTTCTTGCATTATGTTACTTCTATCGTATTTTCCAAAATTTCCGTATAAAATTCTGTTTTGGAAGGTAGAGTCTGACAATGGAAGTTTTAAGGGAAACCATTAACACAATCGCTGGAAGGAAAATGTTGAGCAGAAGCTGAACATAGCTGGAAGGTATGGAGACACTGTATTCAATAATACCTTAAATAGGTAATATCTTAAATAACACCTTATTATATATTTATAATATAAAATACATTAAATAAGGCTTGCCAGCATTTTCCAGCCCATCTGCAGCAGACACTACGGCAAGTCTGGCACGAGCACGAAGCTACAGAGGCCAACGCTGAACAACCAGAGGATTTGTCAAAGGTTTATATAAGGTAAAAAGCAGAGTTTTCTGGGCTTTTTCCATATACTAGCAGACTAATTAAAAGCGGGACAGCACACACACATTGCTCAGATTCTACGTAATTTCAGCTTTAACGTCAGCAATACGCAGACGGTGATCACTGATATCCAAAAGGTGCGAAAAGTGGCTGCAAGCGGCATATTAAAATGTGATCTAATTTACAGTGGTTTCAATCAAAAGCTGTAGCGTTGCAGCATCGACACAACCTGCAGAAAGGGTTTGGTTTTGATCGCATTGATAAGGCAAAGAGATTTGAGGATCACTGCTGAAGAATTAGGGGCTGTTAAAACGGAATGTGTGTGCTATTTTAGCTCTCAGTTCTCCCAGGTATTCAGTAGGAAACAGTATTCTAAAAGAAAACACGTAAGTATTTTATAAAATGTAGCAAAAATAAATTCAATTTTTTTTCCTGAACACTGAAATAAAGATTTTTTTTCCCAATATTTTAAGACTATTTTCCTTTTTCTCTAGCTTTACTGGGTAGAATAGCCTCCCCCCTTGCTCTTTAGGTTGGGTAATTTAAATTTTACAGGGGGAAAACAGTGAAAGGGTTATTATATATATATTTTTAGCTATATCTACCTTAATATTTCATCTGACATAGTGCAACAGCAGAATCCTCACTTTATACTTGCTTGAAAAACTGACACTTCCTACAGCCCGCACGTAGCACATAAAGGAGCAGATGAGTCTTGCAAATTGATTTAATTCAATATGTAGGAGCACATTAGATGATGATACCACTCAAATGTTGTTCAATACTGGGGAACACACTCATTTATGTTACATTCACTTGAATTTGGAACTCAAGAAAAAATTATATACTTTTTATTCCAAAGGCATCATTGAAGTGCTGGAGCGGGTCCAGAGAAGAGCAACAAGACTGGGGAAGGGACTTGAACACAAGCCCTATGGGGAGAGGCTGAGGGAGCTGGGCTTGTTTAGTCTGGAGAAGAGGAGGCTTAGAGGTGAGCTCAGCACTCTCCAGAACTACCTGAAGGGCAGTTCTAGCCAGGTGGGGATTGGTCTCTTCTCCCAGGCAGTCAGCAATAGGACAAGGGGCCATGGGCTTAAACTCTGCCAGGGGAAATTTAGGCTGGATATTAGAAAGAAATTCTTTACAGAGAGAGTGGTCAGGCATTGGAATGGCTGCCCAGGGAGGTGCTGGACTCACCTGCCCTGGAGGTTTTTAAACTGAGATTGGACATGGCACTTAGTGCCATGATCTAGTGAATGGACTGGAGTTGGACCAAGGGTTGGACTGTTTGATCTCTGAGGTCTTTTCCAACCCAGTCCATTCTGTGATTCTGTGAAATGTTTAAGAGCCAAATGGGGCTAAAAAGGGAGAAGCACAAACTTCTGGAGGGACCTCCTGTGATTCCAACTCTTCAAGTGCTGAGATTTCCATCAGAAATTACCTGATTTGCTGCAGTAAAGCTCCTCGCTCACAATGGGGGCCAGACAAGCCATTCAGAGCCTCTCGTGGAACGAGCAAACACAACCAATCCGCCGTTAGTCAACAACTTGTCTCATTAAAGACACTTCCATTAAAAATACCACATTACAGCCCAGATACAAATAAGTGTTATTTTCTCTGTGCCACAGTAGGATAATTTAATTGCAGAGAAACAAACGAAAAAAAAACCCAGCAGAATAAAACAACTCATGGTCCAAATTAACCCTACATTTACTGTTTCTGCAGGGAGTATCTTAATTGCAATTATGCATTCGGAGAGCAACACAACACCGTGCTCTTAATTTGTATGTAGTATAATGAATGGGTTTTAAATTAGTCAAAAAAGTAAATATTAGTCTGCGACAAATTGTAATTACTGGGTGATCGTGGCTGTATAAACTAACTTCTGCTAAGAAGTTTAAAACTATGGTAAATATAGATTTTTTTAAGTTCCGTTGTATAGGCACAGTAAAAGGTCCCAGCAAGAGAGGGCGAGTGGCTGATCTGGAACTAACAAGGTGTTGAATTTCTTTGAAAGATCAAACCTTGCTTACCGATCGCATTTTGTACATCAGAAGATGCTACTGAGAAGCAAACGACCTTCCATTTAAAAGACCTGCCCCGTATGCCGTGAAAGTCCGGGTTTTGACTTTCCTGCTCGATAAAGGCAACGTGCCCACAGGTGAAACCTGTGAATCACAAAATCCAGTACGGCTGATGCTAATCTTAGCATAGGAAAATGCTGGTATGATGATGTACGAAGGAAAAACGAGGTATGAGTACTTTATCTTTTGTTTGGTGCTCATAAATACAACTTCATTCATTCATCTGGAACTGCCAAGGCAATCTCAGCTGCACCCTCTGAGAATAACAGAAACCTCATTTTCTTATTCTTTAAGAAGTCTCACCACCCAAAAGAATATGATAGATCAGGGTGAGAAGCAAACCTCTGCTTCCCTGCCTCCTCCCTACTGAATTCAATATTTTCTCCTTTTATATAAAGAGCAGTCAATAGACTCGTCACTGCTCGTGTATCCAGACATCATTACTCAACTCGGCAGTGGGAGCAGCGGCACACACGTGTGAAAACCCTCGATATGGTAAAAATACCGGTGGACCTGTGCTGAGAAGTGTGTGGGTGCTGGCAGGACGCTGCTGGTGGACCCTTCACTCCCGTGGGGCTCCCAGGGAATCACAGGATGTCAGGGGTTGGAGGGACCTGGAAAGCTCATCCAGGTCAATCCCCCCATGGAGCAGGAACACCCAGATGAGGTTACACAGGAAGGTGTCCAGGCGGGTTGGAATGTCTGCACAGAAGGAGACTCCACAACCCCCCTGGGCAGCCTGGGCCAGGCTCTGCCACCCTCACCAGGAACAAGTTTCTTGTCAAATTTAAGTGGAACCTCTTGTGTTCCAGTTTGTACCCATTGCCCCTTGTCCTGTCACTGGTTGTCACCAGAAGAGCCTGGCTCCATCCTCCTGACACTCCCCCTTTCCGTATTGATCCCCAGGAATGAGTCCCCCCTCAGTCTCCTCTTGTCCAGCTCCAGAGCCCCAGCTCCCTCAGCCTTTCCTCACACGGGAGATGCTCCACTCCCTTCAGCATCTTGGTGGCTGTGCTGGGCTCTCTCCAGCAGTTCCCTGTCCTGCTGGAACTGAGGGGCCACAGCTGGACACAATATTCCAGGTGTGGTCTCCCCAGGGCAGAGCAGAGGGGCAGGAGAACCTCTCTGACCTACTGACCACCCCCTTCTAACCCACCCCAGGTACCATTGGCTTCCTGGCCACAAGGGCCCAGTGCTGGCTCATGGTCACCCTGCTGTCCCCAGCACCCCCAGGTCCAAGGAAGATCCAACAGTTGGTTTGGTTCGACAGATTTCAAAGCCAGGCAACTATTAGTCTATATGTGGCTCCTCGGATGGGATAACAAAGAATAATAATAACATCTTCCCAATGAGGTGTGCAAACACAGCGGGGTAGCCCTGCACATCACTGGTGCTTTGCAACCATATTAATATTTTTGTACTTGAGCGACAGCTCTTGCATTCAATTTGAAGAAAACTTTATCTAAATAAAAAATAACAGCAATAAAAGGTGAAGCTGAAGGGAGGGTGGGGTGCGAAGAAGAAAAGATCATCCCTCCTGCATGATCTGCAGCTGAAGCTGCTAGCTCCAGACAATGCGCTCCGCTGCTACCAAGCGTGTTGTTATCGACCCACGTTTCTACGCATAGTTTTAAAAACAGTAAGGAAATTGAGATTTCTTTACCTTGAGGGTGCCAGACAGGTTGTGGTGTCCCCTGCTCTGAGACATTCAAACCTGGACATGATCCTGTGTGATCTGCTCTGGTGACCCTGCGCTAGCAGGGGGGTTGGACTGGGTGATCATACAAGCAACCCATTTTAAACAACAGATTTAAACTCCTAAGAATCTAAAACTGTGCGAAAATATCTACAGTGGCTTCCTGCAACTTCTCCTGAGGATGACGTGCCATCACAAGAAATGAAACCCTTCCCCGGACGATGTGATACCCACCACCTTCCACCTGCCCTGCGCCGCTGCTGGCACCAAAGGAGACGTGCAAGGAGTGCATGGTATGGCACACAAAGTGCTTTTTACAAAAATCTAAATTGCAAATGTGGGAAGTAATCACATCAGAGCTCCACCTGTCTCAAATAGAGAGTTTTACACCATTCTTGCACTCCTTTGCACACACACACTACACCTCGATGCAAGAAACTGTATTGACCCTGGAAAATCCGCTTTCCAGCCACAGAGGTTGACTTGGATAAAAGAACTGAAGAAGCCCGACTATATAACATTTATTTCAAATTAATTTTCTGCCATCCAGCTACAGCAGTTCATTTTTCCCTCTGAATAGGATCTAATAAGACCTAATAGGTGATAAATCAGTTTCCTGATTTAGGACATTAGGAGACTGCAGTGATATGTTCTGCTAGCCCAGTAAGGTCTGCAGCACTCTGTTCCCCAACAAGCGGGGCATTAAACTGTCTTTAATCATCAGCCTGTCCCTTTCTCAGCTGTGTGACCGCTCCTGTGGCTTGGAAATTTCAGAATGAGAAATTGTTCTTCATGGTAAACTCTGTAGCTGCAAGCAAAGCAATTTAAAAAACACTTTAGGAAAGCTGCTCCTACATACTGCTTCTGTTACAAATTACTTCGCTTCAGCATTTACAAAATATGCAGTTTAAATAATACAAATGGGTTATCAAATTATTATGATGTGAACAGATAGGAAAGTTGTTTCCTATCAACAAATCCATTATAAACTAAGAGCAAAACAGGATTATTAACTCAGCATCTATTCTCTCCTGCTAATTTGGCACAGTATTATTAGAACTGAAGCTTTACATGCAGCACACTCCAATTCTCGGGATGATTTGATAATGCAATATATGTTGCCTGATCCACCTTTTTAGATGAGAAAGGTGAATTAAATACACGTGCTAACATCGCAATCATTACTCAGCTCTGATCCGTCAAAGTGCATCTATCTCAATTACAAGTAGTAACAGTTTTACAGAAAGTTTTGATGAGGCTGATGTTTATTATCCTTGGCTCTATAACCCATGTTAAAAGCTTTACATTCTAAGTTTAAAGCTGAACGAGGCTGTAAAGTAGGTGTTGCCATCTCTGCTGTGGAAGCTCATCTTACATGCTCCAGATGTGAACTGTGCTATCTCAACTAAAATTACAGGTTAATATTCATAGGGAATATGTACTAGCTATCGCAATGGAGCAGAACATTTCACATGAAAATAATCTATGATTTGATATTCTTCACTGCTGGTTGTTCACTGCATGGGCACAGGCAAATTACTTAATTCCCCTGTGAATCAATTGGAACATCTGTAAGGTCAACACAATGCAGATGATCCTCCCCAGATGCTCTGAGATTCTTACAAGAACAATTCAAATTAATATTATTGTTGCGATATAAAACCATCAGTATAAATCGTACTTTATGGCGAACAAAGCATCTTTGACAATGACAATCCTTCAGCAAAAAGGAGCTGAACAAGTTGGTAAAGTTTAATCTACCCACAATGCCCAATTGTTCGGGTAACAACCCTAAAATACGATTTCTCAGATTAAAATGTAAGAACAACAGTATACGTATACACTTGCACATAAGATTAAATTGGGCCTGTTTGCCATTGATATTTATGTTGTAATTATCTCAAGAAATATTTTAAGTTAATGGTATTCGATCCGAAAGTATCTTTGAATTGTATTCAAGCCAAAAGTACCTTTAAATCAAATACTCAGTTAAGTAAGTGGATTGTGAATGGAAGATTGAAAGTATTGAAATGTGACTTCTAACCTGACATTAAAAAATGCTTTACCATAATAAACCAGGTACCATAATTAACTGCTATTGAAAAAGGTCATTAGCACATTTTAGGCTAATATTTATAGAAAATGGAAAACAACGTACGGTATTCCTGACAAATAAATCACTGACGTGACGGTGTCAGCCCTAGGAACCCCATCTGCTGTTGGTGCGTCGTCAGCCCAACGATCTGTCACACCAAACTTCCTAATTAATGTTTCGAATTTAGTGAAGCAACGGCAGAGAGTAACACAAAATAAAACCCTTACGTGGTGATTTTCTCCCTAAGCATAAGAAAATCAAAACACGTAAATCTCCCTTTTTTTATGACAGAAGAGGCTTTTCAGGATTGCTCCTGCTCAGCCTAAAGCTGCTGGTAGATCCTGCGGCATTCCCAACTCAGCACGGCTCTGCAATACGTCTTACAGCACTCACCATCCCAACAGGGTCATTCCCTGCGTGGAGAGAATTCAATTATTAATAAATAGCACTTGGGAGAAGGAAGAAAAACCAAACAAACTAAACCCAGCTGGTTGCGTATCACTGCAGTTTCATTTAATAACACAGCTGGAAGGGATTTGGTGATAACTCCTGGAGTGGATGTCACTCGTCCTTTCTGCCCGTGGCCCACAGTGAAGGTCTGGCATGCTCACAGCCACATGAAAAACCTGGAAAAACAGCATATACCACCAAATTTCATCTCATCATAAGGCGGCTATCTGAGGTTAATTGTGGTATATCACTATAATGCACCACGGGCTTTCTGCAAGACATTGCTCACCGGTCAGACAGACTGGAAAGGCAGGTTTTATAGATCTACAGATCAATTCTCGTGATCATCCATGCTGCTCACCCACACCTACGTCTCTGCCCAAAACCTGCTCCAGTGTGGATTAATACAACCCCTTTCTGTCTACCAGCTGTAACACAACTATCACCGTCACCACGGAGAACCAAGGCAACTGCTGTGTTTCATCTATCACGCTTGTACAGGTTGGGTTCCCACGTCAGAACAAGAGAACAGCTTGAAGAGAAACACCTAAGTAAAAGGGATTAGATATTTTACAGGAGAGAGAACAGCATGCTTTGATTCCAAACCCTATGTACTGCACAGGGGAAGTTTACAAACTTAAATCAAATCCGGGTTACGCACAAAATGGAAGAGTCGGTGTCAGGGGAACTACGGAAAAAAACGCCCCATGCAACAGCATTTTTGCCCATTGGCTTCAGTAGGTAATTTTCCACCCTCCTAATTTTCAGAACAAATAAATTAGCAATTCATACTACCGATATCACAAGTTAAAAATGAAATCAAGGCAACAGTTTAACTGAAATGAGCCTGAGCGAAATGCTATTACTTTCCCTGTGAACTCAGACATCCACACACCACGTTCTGCTTTGTGAAGACAATAACCAGAAACCCCTCACTAAAAACTTAAAATCTCTAAAACAATTTTATGATTTTATTTTCAGGGATACACTTGAGTTTTGGGTTAGGGTTCCGGTTTTTATTTTTGAAGACGTAACATGGAAGGATTTGGTTTAAGTTTTACCTTGGCAATACTCTACTTTTCTCCTAAGTACTTTTATTCCATGAGTTGTTTCTAACATAAATAATTAGTTTGACATCCTGCCTATCAGTGAAACACACTCTTAGAAAAGTTCAAAGTGCTGAATGTCTAAAGCTTCGTTGTGATTTAAATCCACAGCACAGTATGGATGGGAATCCAGTGTGCGCTCTGCATATTCATATGAAAGGATCAACAGTTTTAGTCTATTTTCAAATTTCTGATTAGCAGCTCTGATGCTGGGATTGAAAATACATTTTGTATGTTGGACGAATAAATCACACATGGCAGCATACATTTTTCATGATTTCTTCATAAATTCCTCATTTCTTGTTGCCAGTTGTCGTGGCAGAAACTGAAATAGAAGAAGCTGTAAAAAGTCGGTCTAATTTAATTAAGACAACTGTTTTCAGGACTATTTGACAAGCACCGGTTGATGCTACGTATCACCTAGTATGGATGTCAAGAGTGTAATGGCCTTTTATAAGGCCAGTTCCAGAAGGACAGGGAACTGCTGGAGAGGGTCCAGCGTAGGGCAACGAAGATGATTAAGGGAGTGGAGCATCTCCCTTATGAAGAAAGGCTGAGGGAGCTGGGGCTCTTTAGTTTGGAGAAGAGGAGACTGAGGGGCGACCTTATTAATGTTTATAAACCTATAAAGGACGAGTGCCACGAGGATGGAGCCAGGCTCTTCTCGGTGGCAAACAATGATAGGACAAGGGGTAATGGGATCAAGCTGGAACACAAGAGGTTCCACTTAAATTTGAGAAGAAACTTCTTCTCAGTGAGGGTGCCAGAGCCTGGCCCAGGCTGCCCAGGGAGGTTGTGGAGTCTCCTTCTCTGGAGACATTCAAAACCCACCTGGACATGTTCCTGTGCGACCTCATCTGGGCGTTCCTGCTCCAGCAGGGGGATTGCACTGGATGATCTTTTGAGGTCCCTTCCAATCCCAAACATACTGTGATACTGTGATAATAACAGAGGATTTTAAAAAAACCTGTATTACCCTTGACTAGTTGTTGATCATCTCACAAGTCCCTCAGGTTTTATACTTAACACTTGTTCGTAGATTCACACTCACTATAAACTGTGTTTTCTGTCACTTCAGCACCAAATGAGTGGGATTTTCACCTTCTTCATCAAAAACAAGAGTTTACAAGAGTGGTGGATTCTTCTTGTTCTTTTTGAGACCATACACTAGAGGAAAAAAGAGTAAATTGAGAGGAGGGAGGAAGAAATGGATTGAGAAATAGAGTCCTCAGCCTTGAAGAGAAATTCCAACAGAGCCAAGAACATTTTCTCCTGCTCCCTTTGTCGCAGTCTGCATGTATCAAAACACAGAGAGGGTGAAAAATGAGCTCTGAGGGTTTGGTCGGCACACGTAGAAGTGTCATTTGAAGGAAAGCCAAACTCGGCACACATTTGTATAACTTTATTGCTACACTAAGGGACTCCAGCACTGAATTTGGCAAGGAGCGAAAACGCAATGATCCCTCTCTACACCTCTTGATCAGTATTCACCTGACAAAGTACATTTGCTTCTTGGCACTCCTGCAGTAGAACTGCTTGGACAAACTGGAAAAGATGGGGAATAATTCTTAAAAAATAAAACCCTTAGATGCTGTCAAACGCACTGAAAACTACAGGTTTATGTAGACCAGGAAAACTAAACAAAAGGGGATAGTGCAACCCAATATCAATATATTAGTCCAGTAATAACTATGGAATGTATCTCAAAGATGGAAATAGTTTCCTTAAGAAAAGTTTTCCTCCAGAAAACATGACTGAAGCGGTTGTGGAAGAAGCATGTTGTAAAAAATAGTTTGACTAATGAAGAAGTATTTAGTGATCAAGAAGAACTTACATAAAACGTGTTTGGTTTTGACAGCTGGCAATTTTACCTTGATTTTTTAAAATGAAACATGGTTGCTGGCTCAAAAGATGCAAAACGGTCCAGCAAGAAGAACATGAGACAACAACATGGGAGGTAAAGCCAATACTTGCAAATGCATCAGAGTATCATGTCGCCTTTTAAAATCTCACTGACAAATAATGCAACTAAAGTTCATCCCAGAAATGTACCTGTTTGTATATCTTTGTAAGTAAGATATCAGAAAACCACCAACCGTCATCTTCTACATCTTACTCGTTTTTCTAACACAGAGAGGAAGAAAACCAGTGATTACTGAATACTTGATTTCTCATAAGGAAAATTCCAGCATGAAGAAATAAGAAATGCCATAAAGGTAATTTTTCAGGTTTTCTGTTAACATAGGATCACCTGTTTCTCCAACAAAAAAATGATCAACCTTTAGCAATTCCTGAAGTCTGATAACCTGACGTGTTCTCTACAGCTGGACCTGCACAGCCTCACTGGTCAGGAATGAAGGATGAACCTGGGAATGTTACAGACACTGATGTGACTATGGAAAGCGAACCAACAGGAATTACGGTATTTCCTGCCGTGTTTGTTGATACGTAAGGAGACAACCACGCACCCAACTTTCTTTTCCTTTGCAATATTATATATTTATCCCAGAAGAAACTCCTACCTCAGCAGGATGAAAGGACCAAGGGTCTGACCCTGCTCCCCTTTCCTAAAGGGATCCCTTGGGAAACCAAAACCTCCTGCTTACCTGAAACGGGGTTTTTCCAAGGAAAAGGGGCATGAATTTCTGTAGCTCTGATATTGTTTGCAATTCTTATTAAAAAAAAAATATAGGAGAGTTACAGTGCAGAGCAATCGATTTTACTGGAAAAGTAAATAAAAGGCTTTTTCAGCCAAAAGGCCATTTTCTCTCCCACCCCTGAGTGCTGAGAATAATGAAGTCACTAATTGATGGTCAAAGCCATAGAATTTACGATGCAGTTTCAAAGCGAACTACAGAAATCTTCAGTACAGAGTGACAGCCAAGAGCAGCATTTAAGCCTGAACTCCCATTTATAATATACAAATAAGTACTTTTTGTTTACTTCTAAAGACTGAAATATTGGGGTTTTTAGAATGTTGAAAGAGGAAAAGATTAATAAAACTCAAGTGTGAAACAGCAGCACACCCTTCACTCACTAGGTATTTTTATATGTGCAGTAGTTTTAACTCAAATTAAGCTGACATGGAAAAGTAACGATTTTAAGTGAAAATTGCTACACCTTCCATGGTAAAAATAGACATCACGTGCCACCAGCTTTTACTGTTAGGAAAAATGGAGTCCTGATAACATGCTTTTTGATTTAACACCTTCAGCTTCATTTAATTACCTGCTTCATGCTGCTGCTTTTATAAGAAACAAGTATTTCCACATTCTTGCTCACGCCATACATTTTGTGCCAAAAAAATAGAAGCAATTTCACATCTGGGTACGTGATGTGACCAGTACTTGGTGCCGTTGTTTCAAGATGCAGGCTGGATGGATCCAGGCCCCAGAGCACAGGCTGCCTGTTGGGGCACTAGAATTTCAAGCAATAATTTCAATTAATAGGTGGAAAAGCACATTCGGGTGGGTTTGGATGTCCTCGTGTACATGTTGCATACATCACAAGGCCACGCAGTTCCCCAGGGGTCAGTACAGGGTCCAGTCCTTGTTCAACCTGCTCATCAATGATCTGCATGGAGAGACTGAGTTTGGTGATGGTCCCAAACTGGGAGGAAGGGCTGACACAGCAGAGGCTGGACAGGCTGGACCGGGCAGAGATGAACCTGATGAAGTTCAACGGGGCAAGTGCAGGGTCCTGCACCTGGGGAGGAACAACCCTGGCACCAGCACAGGTTGGGGCTGACCTGCTGCAAGGCAGCTCTGCAGAGAAGGGCCTGCGAGTTCTGGTGGACAACAGGGTGACCATGAGTCTACAATGTGCCCTGTGGCCAAGAGGCCAATGGTACCTGGGGTGCATTAGGAAAAGTGTGACCAGCAGGTGGAGGGAGGTTGTTCCTTCCTCTCTACTCTGACCTGGGGAGGCCACATCTGGAGTTTTGGGTCCAGTTCTGGGCGGTCCCAGGAAATTTGGTGCTGCAGGGAAAGATATTGATCTGGCACCAAAACGGAATGCGAGGAAACAAGCAAAGCGAAATAAAGCTGTAAGGAGCACGGTCCCAAAGGAGCCATGAAATGAGAAAGCAAATATTCATACGCAGCTTCATCCCGAACACCCACACTGGCACAATAATGTGAATTCAAATGCTTGTGATCCGACCTCCCTCAACCTTATATACAGCTAAACTTTGAATATCTACACACCAGGGTCTTCTCAGTGGGTTCAGACAGCGAAAGAGAGAAAGAGCATTCAGAATTATGAAATACAATTTAAAATTACAGTTAGGGGTTTTTTTTCAGTTATAATTAGAAAATTTAGAATCAGAAAACTGTAAATTGAAGGAAATCTTCCACTAAAGGATCTATCTGAACTAAATGTAACCTGCTAAGGCTTTCTGCTACTTCCAAAACAATTAACGCACAAACCAGACAAAAATACGTGACAACATATTATTATCCATAACTCAGTGCAGAATATATTGAATTTGTCTTGAACTGCACCATCTGATAACCAAAACATATCATAAAAATCAAACTAATGAATCTATTGGTTGGTATAATACACTCATGAGTACAATCATCACGAAGTATTTCCTTGTCAACATAGGTTTAGACTCTAGGAGGGAAAATAATATCCAAATCATTATTTTCCATTTGAAATTAATTTGGCAATGCTTCTTCAGATCTCAGTTAGACTCTCGCCATGGAATTATCATGACACGCAGTGTAATAACCTCTTGCAGCTTTCTTTCAAATCAATATTTTAAACCCAGGAGTTCTTAACACTTTATAGATACGAGTTGGGAGGAAATAAAGTGCATGTATCCAAAATAATTAGTCGGCTTTATTAGTATCTTGTTAAAAACAAAACAAACCAGACATCCACAGCATAGCGTGGATGATGATTCCACAAAGTGAGGAAGAAAAAACCTATTTGGGATGTTTTCTTGCCTGATTTTTTGTAACCATTGAGCCAAGCTGCTACGTTTGCTCAGTTGCATGTAGCATATATGCCCTACTTTTCTTTCAAAACATCACATTTCTGAGCCGCTTCTGCAATAAAACAGGCTGTGAGGTGCCTCTCAATTACCTGTTTGTACAACAAATAGTTAAGAGTTAGTAAAATACATCAAGGAAGATGACTAGCAGGGCAAACTCTTGGTTTAGTCGCTACCCCTTCCAGTGAAGCCCCATGAAATACCAGGGATGCAAATACAACAGAAGTAACATGAAAAGTCTGCTGGATGAAGCATTATGCTAAATTAACAGTCCTCAAGTGTCATAAGATACATGTAGCATCCAAAATGTCTTGAAGGGATTAAATCTGCCACCATTCAAAGGAGGACAACCCGTTAGCAAACAGGAACGTTGCCAGGTCTAACCCTTAGGACAGCCTTGCTACTTAAAACTTGCCTAAAATAGCAAGGCCTTGTAACAGAAGAAGAACAAAATCTCTATGAAACCTTAGTTCACTTTTTTTCCCTTTCATATATAAAACTTGAACTCCAGAACACCAGCAGTTGGGATCATTTTATCCCTATGTGTTTCTTTCTAGTTCAGGAAGAGATGTTCCCTAACATGCAATTCTTCTCTTTAAAGCCACTGTAATTTTCTTGTGGCAAATAAAAGGTTGAAGTGTCAAGGAATATATCAGAAATATTTTGAGAAGACGTTAACTGCTGCTGAACAATGAGGGTGTGCATATTAGCCTAATGCTCCACGGTGATATTTTTGAAGCGAGTACTGAATAAGGCTCATTCTTTCCCCAACGAAATTAAACACAAAGATCTCCCTTGTGCTTTAGGATAAAATACATCTGCAGGAGCCTTCCCCTGATTTTATAGACGGCACGATGCAGAGATCTCCATTCCCAGGAGGAGAGCAAATCCCAGCTACGCTTTAAGGACAGAAAAATAGGTCTATCAAGGGAAACACAACAATAAAAGACAGAATAAGCAAAGTCACAATCACCCAGCCCAAGCAAACTTCCCACACCTTCACCAAAAAACATACGTGTATCTCCAAACACACAAAATCCATAATCACAGAATCAACTGGGTTGGAAAAGATCTCAGAGATCAAACAGTCCAACCCTTGGTCCAACTCCAGTCCATTGACTAGATCATGGCACTAAGTGCCATGTCCAGTCTCAGTTTCAAAACCTCCAGGGCCGGTGAGTCCAGCACCTCCCTGGGCAGCCATTCCAATGCCTGACCACTCTCTCTACAGAGAATTTCTTTCTAATCTCCAGCCTAAATTTCCCCTGGCAGAGTTTAAGCCCATGTCCCCTTGTCCTATTGCCGACTGCCTGGGAGAAGAGCCCAATCCCCACCTGGCTAGAACTGCCCTTCAGGTAGTTCTAGAGAGTGCTGAGCTCACCTCTAAGCCTCCTCTTCTCCAGACTAAACAACCCCAGCTCCCTCAGCCTCTCCTCATAGGTCTTGTGTTCAAGTCCCTTCCCCAGTCGTGTTGCTCTTCTCTGGACCCGCTCCAGCACTTCAATGTCTTTCCTGAGCTGAGGGGTCCAGAACTGAACACAATACTCCAGGTGTGGCCTCCCCAATGCAGAGCACAGGGGAAGGATCACTGCCCTTGTCCTGCTGACCACGCTGGTTTGGATACAGGACAGGACACCATTGGCCTTCTTGGCCACCTGGGCACACTGTTGGCTCATGTTGAGCTTCCTGTCCATTAGTACCCCCAGGTCCCTTTCTGTCTGACTGCTCTCCAGCCACTCTGTGCCCAGCCTGGAGCGCTGCAGGGGGTTGTTGTGACCAAAGTGCAGCACCTGGCATTTGGCCTTATTGAACTTCATCCCATTGGAATCAGCCCATTTTTCCAGTCTATCCAGATCCCTCTGCAGAGCCCTCCTGCCTTCCAGCAGGTCGACACTCCCTCCCAGCTTGGTGTCATCAGCAAATTTGCTGATGATGGTCTCAATCCCCTCATCTAAATCATCAATAAAGATGTTAAACAGGACTGGACCCAACATTGACCCCTTGGGGACACCACTAGTGACTGGCCGCCAGCTGGATGCAGCCCCATTCACCAGCACTCTATAGACTATATATTAATGATGGAAACCTATGCTAAGAACATTTCTAACTCCTAATGTCTGGGATAAAATAACTTGCTGCATCCCTTCCTCCCACTACAGAAATCACCACGGGAAAAGCACCCGCTGAAGGATATTTCTGAAGGATATTCCTTCAAGGAATCGCAGCCTTTCCATTGAGAACAAAACCCCCGTGTTATTTTAAACATAGCCAAGTACAATCATTTTACAACTGGGTCCAGTTAATTTGACAGGTACGGTACTAAACTGAAAATCCTGCAAGGTCTTTACTGAAAAGGTCACTACATTATGCAACCAGGTTTTACGGACAGCAAAAAAAAAAATACCTCCACGTACAGAAATTGTAACTTTATAGAATTTATCAGCGTGCGTTCATCTATTTTATTTGAAGACCAAATTTCTGGCATGAGTTAATTTTGAAAACTGGATCCTAAGAAACTTACATGCTTTGAAAATGTTTATCCTCAACCTATACATGGCAGATAGTGGGAGATTTTTTTCTATAAAGAGAAATATTTGGCACTAAACAGAATTATTCCCGTTCAAAGTCTTATTTCAATCTATTGTAAATAAAAATACTTTGCGGTTCAAGCCACATGTCTGGGCTCCTAAACTGTCTAAATAAGTAAGCACAGAGTCCTATAGAAAATGTATGAATAGTCAGGAAAAACAGCGCCAATCCCTTTTAATCAAAGCTTTTCCTACTGTTCAGACTCTTCTTGAAACAACACATCCCTTCTCCTCCTAAAAATATAGGTGCATTTCAAACACTTCTTCACCAAAAGATCATATTTGGAAATGTAAAACCATTACTGTATTCCATAACAATATAAATTGAGTAAATATTGTAATGAACAGTGCCCCAATTGTATATGACAGCTTTCAAGTTACGTCTACTAATAACCTCTTTGAATATATTAATACAGGCTTGAACATTGTCATACGGAGGGCTTTAGGAAAATGAAAGGTTTTTGTGCTTCTACCCCCTATCTCCAATATTACTTGATTGTCTGTAAAACTGCTTTGTGTTCCTGCATTTTCTGCAGGTTTCAATCCAGAACCTTTGCCATCCTTCGGGACCGTTCTCCCTGTTGTGAAAACCACATCTCCACCCATCACCAGCTTGGGATGGATTATAAATACAACCTTTTGCGCTTGCACCTAATTTGACAGATGCGACTTGACTTGTCCGTTATGTAAGTACAAAGAGCCTATTTTCATACATTTATTAAAAAACATTTTGGTTTTGTTTCTCTGCGCCCGTATAAAGCCCATGGCAATTAAGCAAAATTTCAATAAGCTAAAACCCAATTTTACTTTGGCTTTGGGTTGCTTGTCAGTAGGAATAACTCTCAGGCAACCGAAGCCTGTGGTACATTTTAAGGTTCACGGTTACGCAAAACTTGCTCCAGCTCATAACGTTTGCACACTATTGATGGATCGGTGCGTACATCGCTGAAGTTAATTCTGCGAGCGCCGTATAGATCTGACAGGTACTGCTATGACAACCAGGGAGCACAACAGCCTACATCGCCCTGGGAGCTCCAAAAATAAACGCTCCGGCAACAGCAAAAAGGTGCATGTTTACCAGGCGCATCTCCCCGGTCCTTTTAGCCCTTTTTGCAAGGTTGGTTTTGTTTTTTCACACAGAAATATCAGCGATATTCTGGATTTTCAGGAGGGAACGCACCTGCAAAGCCAGCGCAGCTCTGGTGTGAGCACGTAACCCCGCCAGATCCCTTCCACAAGGCAAGAGAATACAAATTACACAGGCACAAGAAACCTTCTTCTCACCGAGAAGCATCTCATCCCCTTCTTCTGTGACTTCAAAAGGCAAAATAACCAGGTATTTTATGTAAATGCGGACATTAAACACAAAAAAATAGAACAGAAAACATCAAATTCATTTTTCACAGGCAGCTCGGCTTCCACTGGAACAGCCGCAGATGAAAGTAGTAGCTACAAATTAATATATCATAAGGTCTACCAAAGGAAGAGATTGTCTCAAATGCCAAAAGTAAGACCAAAGACGAAATTATTTTCATTTACAAAAACGCAGAGAGGAACTGTTTTCATGTTCCCAGTTACGTGCTTAAGAGGAACCTGAGTTTAGCTTGTCAGCTTATGACAAAAGTTAAAAACAATTTCTAAACCATTTCTGAATCATTTCCAAACATGACTTAGAAGGGAAAAATGTAAGCAATACAAAATCCCTGCTTTTCTTTCTAAAAACTCCTTCTCCATTTAAAACTCTTTGAGCGTGTTTTCCTGCAGGAGAAGCCTGGAATGAAGAATCTGCCTCCGTCTCTATCCTAAAACACAGGAAAACCTCCTATTTCCAACTATTAAATACAGCTACTGGCGTTTATCGCAGAGACCTGCGTGACAGAAATACTATCAGGCCTAAATTTCACTATCAAGCATGTGGTGGATCGCCACAAAGCAGCTGTCATCACAGCTGATAAAACCCCTTTTTAAAAACATCCACTGATATTATGCCTTTATCTTAATAGGAATAACTCTTCCTGAAAATATGTACACATGTAAACCTTATGGCAGATGTAATTTAAAGGTGCCCGAGTATCTTAAACAGAATTATGAACAATTCCCAACAGGAAAATTTAAAACTACAGGTAGGATCTTCTTCTAACGTTGCCTCAGCTCATCCTTATTTGTAGGCAATGTGCTCACGAATACGTTTAATAACCACTTGCCAGGGGTTTACCCGGCTTAAAAACTCCTGTTAAAAAACAACCCAATGGATGAAAAGCTACTTAAATCTGAAGCAGACACAACCCTAACGTGGTGCAACATGGAGAAACAGCACCGAGTGACCAAGTCCACCCTGTGTCCACCGTCCCGCACAGAGCGAGAGGAGCCTCCAGAGATCATTTGCTCCATCCCCCTTCTCCCTAAATTATAACCAGCATCTTCAGGGATGCTTGTTAAGCCCTTTTTAAATACCTCTTCACAACACCCCGAGCAACCCACCGCGGTTCACTGCCAAAGTATCTTCCCCAGCCTTGAACTTGAACACTATTTATAAATTGAATTCTTATGCAATTCAATGCACACCCATCTGCTCTGCATCAAGACTTTCAGTACCCGAAGACCATTTCCTCCCTTTCTGCCCCTCTGTCTTCTCTTTTCTTTAGATTTACCCAAACGCAACGGCCATTTCAAGGCTATATGGATGAAGACTTAAATATTTAAAACTATTTGCCTATTCTTTTCAATCAACCACCCCTTGAAGTATTGGCCTGTTGGGCATTCAGCTTTTTGGTTTAAACACCGTCTCCTGCTCTTCCTCTAGAAGTAGCTGTTCCAATCGTAACACACTATGGTCTGTTATTCATCTCTGTGATCCCGCATCAATGTTGTTTTCCACCTCCGCTGCTTGGATATTGTTATTTACTGTAAAACAGCAGCCGATTTGGAGCAGAATTTGAGAGTGAAAGGAAAGGCCACAGTATCAGCTTGAATATTCTTTTCATTTATCCTTCTGACAACTTGGGTTGCAATGAACCTACGCCGCGACCACCGTGTCTTTCCACGTCTGATCAGCAAACCAACGTTGCCCTGAAAATGTTGGTGGCAAACCAAAGAATTACACAAAATCAGTAACACTCAAAACCCTGGACTCTTAATTAACAACTTGCTTTGCTGACACAGTAGACACTACGTTTAATTAAATTAGAGAAGTCAGTAAATAGGGTATTAAGTGGCACATCTAAGAGCAAAAAAAGCACCAATTATCTCATTAGATATGAGGATTTTTGAGCTCGTTTCAGCACGGTCGGTGGTAACGCAGCAACGCTGCGGGGACGGGAAAGAGACAAAGCCCCAAGTTTTGATGCTCTATACCAAAAATGTGTGCGAAGTACACAGAGCAGGAGTAATTCCTCTGATTACTGAGTGTGCTTATATTTATGTATATAGGAAGCCTACTAGTGAAGTGCAAAGTGGAGTATGAACTTTTAATACTCCCTGCAATGCATACACATGCGTTTCTCCATTTCCCCTCTTCTCCCACAGCTACATTGCTATTTTAGTGAGGATATTTTAATCCACTATTAACTATCTGGAACTAGTTAAAAATCAGCTCGCTCAATTTGGCCTATGCCACAGAAATACTGGATCTGCAGAAGTGCTTCCAACGAGGGACACAAAACGGCATGTGCCCAGTCATTTGTATTGAGAGGACGTGGTAGCTTTAAAAGTTTTCTTCAATAAAAGTTTATAGGGGTGAAAATAAATGGACCAGATGGACAAAAAGGTATTTTACAGTGCAGCTTTCTGGTTTTGGAAACCCCATTAGCTTCAACAGGCAAAATGAAAAGCACTCAAATCAATTCAGCAGCATTTACAAACGAGCTGGTGTAATGAAAATGAACTTGTAAATTAGACATGAACAAGCCCCTTCAGCACTTCTGCAGATCCTCATCAACACCAGAGAGACGTGAAAAACATTTTTGTTTTTAACTTTAAATAATACTCCAATATTCTGCGAGTACCGAGGTTATTCGGTAAGAATCAAAGATCTTAACAACACATCCCGTTCCTGCTTCTTCAGGACTTGATGTTCAGCTCGGGGAGAAAGACAAGACTATTTTTAAGGATCAGAAAATCAAAGCCCGTTCCCTAACTGTGTGACACTTTGTGTTACTCCACATTTCCCAAGTAATGAACTGCCTGGTAAAAATACCTTTGTGCTTTAAGGAGAAAACGGCGGGGAGGGAAAGGCGCTTTCTGCACTTTTGCTCTTCCATTTCTATGACCATAAATTCACAGTTAAGAAAATAAAATGGGGGTCAAATGAACGCTGAGATGTCATTTGGCAATATCGTGAAGGCAGTATGAGGAATACCCATCGTCTGCACATCTGGAAAAAGCATCATCGGAATATCATTTGCACAGCAGTAATTGCCACATTGGTTAATTGGCATTATTAGTGTCCAAACACAGACCTGCCCACTCAGATTTTGATCTCTTAAGATATTCCATGAAGCACAGAGGTTGTTCTCCCAATGGAAAGGACACAGGTACCATACGCCAGGAGGGCTTCCAAAGCACCTGCAACACGATGCTCGAGACAGGTGGAGTCCTTGAACCAAAACCACTTTCAAATTAATTAAAAAAACCTGAACCCAATGGGCTTTCAATGTTCATCATCAGCTGATCTCAAAGGGTTCTTCACTTAAAAACAAACAGCAGGTGCTTTGCAAGCCACAAATGTGCAGCCATAAGCAAGTGGGGTACCGAAGCCGTCTGGATCTCCTAACTCATATATATTACGAATGGATTTTATTAGGCGGTTAAGGAGACTTCAGAAGCCAAGATTAAAGTTATGGCGCATTTTTATAATGACAGCAGGAACTGCGGTTCAGGATTTTATCCAAGCAAACACTGACGACTTTATAGCCGTGGTAGCTACCAGTAAGGACAGAAGAGATTTCTCCAGGCAACTAGTAAATAAAATGGTTTTTCCTTATACTTTCATCATAGTAGACATAAAAGCATTTGACATACTTAATAAATGTCACAAACATAAAATATTGCACAAAGGCATGCTAAATAATGACAATGCTGCAATTATTGAGTAAAAAAATGGGGATCAAAACCATTTGCAGCTTGTTTCTTTATTACCAGGCTGATGGAATCTGGGTTTAAAATGCCCTTTCAATTCTTTCTTGTTAATAGCACCGAAAATACCCCAGAACATACAGCTCCATGTCAGCGTATGATAATCACTAGTTTTTGAGGTAACATGCAAAACATATCATTTATCCCCAAAGGAATACATTATATTATTACAAGATATGCACTCCTGCCTCTGCAGTCTGTTCCAAGAGCTCGCTTCTCAGAACGATGCCGGCCTTAATTTGTGGTGGGCTCCAAGAACCCCAAAACAGGCCACTAAACCACTGCCCTGCAACCCCCAAAGCCAATTTAGACATAATTATTTGTCTCAGAGAAGGCAAAAATGAAACAAACCCAAAGCCACCCTGGCTGCTGCATTGTGTTTTACTGTTTCCAAGCAACACTGTTGTTTCAGATCAAACCCGAAGCAGCCGGCTCAGAAAGCTACGGTGCTTTTTTCCTCTCTACTCACTTATTCTGCATCATGTTCATTATAACCCAGTCGAAGGGATAGACGTTCTTCCCGATGAGATTCTTGAACATGATGAATGTTTCCATCAGAAAATCCTAAAAAGAAGAGAAAATATTTGGGAAAGACCGCTCTTCTGGATCAGAAAAGTCCAAGTGATAGTGTCAGTTATTAATGACTCGACTCAAAAGGTGTCTTACTGTTCCGCTTCATAAAAAAGTCATTATTCATATGACACACACAAATTCTACCAAGGCATATTTATATATGATGTACATAAATCCTACAGTAATTCTATTTAAACTCCTCAGAAATGATAACACCAGTAATCTCATAATACATCGTAAACAACCCACGGTATTACTCAGGAACAAGCACTTGTTTGCCAGTTATCCAAAGGCAGTTTCTGCTGAAAAAACAAATCATTTATTTCCTATACCACAGAAAAATCTCGCAGTCTTCTTGTGCAGCACACATGGCTCGCCATGTGTCTGGTGGATGTTAAAATGTTGTTGAAAGCATAATGGTACACAGAAAGAGAAGAAAAAACCTAAGAAATTCATTTTAATCTTGTGATTACGCTAAAAATACTCCCTGGAGTCAGTCAATGAGTTTTCCCTCCCCTTGTGAATACCCTCCTGAAATTTTTGCTTGTTTGGAATCAAGATTATCTATTTATTTTAAAATATATATATATATATATGATCCAGCTCAAAAGGGGATCCAGGTAAGTGTGGTGGTGGGCATGACCCTGAGCTGCAATAGATGACAGCGATGGTTTGGCCATCCCGAAAGTAGGAGAGACTTAGTCCCTAAAGGGAGCAGCGGTAATTGCTTCTGCCAGTGAAAACCTGAGCCAGAACAAAGTTAATTTAGTGGCCTAAACCAATTTGTTTCTACACAGATATAAACAAACATCTCTTCGGAACAGAAACCTCATGTACTTTACAATGTAAATCATCTTGTGCGGTTTGGGAATCTATAATTGCTATCTAACAATTTTGAGTCATATCAAATGCTCGGACAAAGATGAAAGGGGGGAAAGAGAACTTAATAGAGAAAGTCCTTGATCCACCTCACGCAGAGATAAAAATGAACTTTTATTCCAAGGTTAGAATATTTTCCCTTTGCTACAGCTTCTCAGTAATGGTATTTATCTCATCTATCTTTAAAATGTCAAATGCCTACCAAAAAAAAACCCCAAAATGTTACATTCACCAGACTTTTAACTAAGGCTGTTTTTCATGTAACCTTTTCAGTGAGAAACAAATATGAAGGTGCTGCTCAGAAGCATTTCTTCATGTGTGAGAACCAGTCTGTTCATCGCATTTTATGTTTGGATCCCTTGTTTTGCTAAGAAATCCTCAGTTGGTGGGAAGGATGGAGCTGCAGAGATCCTGAGCACACAACACTGGGGTTGTTTGGGATGCTCTGCATCCCAGCTACTGGTACCCAAGACACCCAGGCCAAAGAGGGCAAACAGAGCACAAAAACCAATACTAATAAAATAACTCCGCTGTTCTTTTACCAAAATCACTCCCAGCAACACAACATCAGTGAAGATGTTTTGACATTAACAGGATTGAGATAAAATCTGGAGCTGCTGGTGGTTAATGAGATGTTACTGTTGCGTAAGGCAAAACTCATCCCAGACACACACTCCGCCGGCTCAGGGAAACGTGTCTTCATTTAGGAGACCAAACCGCAGACGTTACTGCTCATTTTTCATGTATTCTGGTGAAAGAGTTCCGTAATTTCTAATAATCACGGTGCGTATTTTGCTGCCCAGGACGTGACTCCAGCACGTGCTTTATTAGAGCTGCACCTACCGGGTGATGTTCTGACTGATGCTGCTTCGCAGCTGCATAAATGAAACACTGAAGTGGCAGCACAGGAAGGGTCATCACCCATCCAAGAGGGTGGATTTGAGCTCACTGCATGTTTTTCCCTTAATATTTTATGAGTACAGATGTATACTTGCCTGATTTCTTGCAGCAAACTCTGCCCTACGCTGTATTTGTCACCGGTTTTGGCTGTTGAGCCTCTGCACGCTTTGCTGATCGAGCTGCACGTGACGGTGGGTGAATTCTCATTGACTTTGTTGATGATTCGCGTTTGTTACTGACCCCGGAGGTTGTGCCACGTGTGGTTTGACCTACTTTGCTGATTCAGCTCCACGTTTTAATCTACCGATATTTACATTTTACTTCCACAGAGGTACTTTGATAACGCCCTACAACAACTGAGCTAATTATTGATCAAATAACAAGCTTCTGATGCTTACATGTATTCGATGTATTTATAATATTGCTCTCTTTTGAATTTTATCTTATAAAGAAGCAAATGGTTTATACGAATTAAGCTGATATGAGCACAACCTGGATATTTTTCGGGGGGAATGGAGAGGGAAGCTGTCAGTTCTTGCTGTGTTGCTTTCCAGTATACCCAGAAGCAGAACAAATTGTTCTGAACATTAAAGAAAATGATAAAAAACCTGTACTAAAGAAGGACGGGCTGGAACTCCTGATCTCTCTCCAACTATAAATACAAATTCTATAGAATATCCCAAGAAAGCAAAACTCAGAATAGACAGGACCCCTTCACAACTCCCCAGCAATTACAGAAAGGAAACAGCTCAGCCCTGTAACCGGGTAGATGGTGACGGAGGTAGATGGTCAGTAGGCAGGTGGGTAGTCAAAGCTTGTCTTGGAAGGATGTACAATACCCATCCATGTACACACTCACATGAAAACCCAAAGCCATGGAGCGCAAAATATGAAGGGGGAAGAAGAAAAAGAGAGGTGCAGAAAACAGTGATCTAAAGCAGCCTGTGGAGTTTGTCATTCCACATACTCCACTGACTCCAGGACGAGGAATACATCTGAGATACTCCACGTGGCAAAATATTAGTGTATACTTTCGGCAATTAGTACCGCATGTGTCTCAACTGAACATAAATTTCACCAAGTGAAAAGGGGAGAGAGATCAGGTCGTCCCAGGAACAACCTCACTGATCTCGGATGATATTCCACCTCAGGATGATGGTAGCTTGACAGCAAGAAATTCCTCTTGCAACAGAAATAGCTTAATGAACCTAAACAATATATTCTGCAGAGAGACATAACACTGGTTTTAGCACATTCCACCTCACCTTTTCTAAGATTTTTGAGGCCAAATAAGATCATTATAACATTTTAAAACTGACACCTACATAACACGGGCCATAAAGTTTCCTCTAGCAGTTCCAACACTGGGCTTGTAACTTCTGGTTGAGCAAACCACATGCTGAAGAACAATGGTGAAGAAACAACCACAGCTTCACTTCAGTTCTCCCTTCTTGTTGTAATTATTTTTCAAGCAAAACCTATTCATTTCTGCTTTAATTAATCTAGTTTCAGTTTTAAATCACTGCTTCTTCATCCTTTTGCCCTAAATGATGACTCAGTTGTGGGTTTCTTTTTTTAAATAAGAAAAAATAGTTTATGCACTGTAGTTTCCTTTTATTACAGGATTAACAATAGACCCTCATTATACCTCAACATTCCACACCTTCCTTTATATATCTATAGAAATATATATAATATATATACTCACACGTTGAAGTCAGTTTAAAGTAGCATTATCTACCATTAACGTATTACCCATTTAATGTTTTACCAGGCTACTACGTAATTTATTGCCCATTAACATAAATTATCATTTAGTCAACAACACCAGTAAAACATTAAAAGGGTATATTTTAATTAAAGACATGAAAAGCATCACAACAACTAAGTTTAGCTAGTTTAGTCTAATACAAACGACAGCATACCGGTGGGAAACAAGTAGTCAAACAGTCCACATAGCTGATGGAAAATAAGATTTTAACAGTCCAGAGCAAGTCCAGCTATACAACCCAAGAACATACAGAAAAGGACAAATATAGAATCAAGACGAAATAGATCAGTGATTCTTCATATATGCCAGTGCACCGCATGGCACCTAAACGAAACTCTTAAAAGAAGCTATTACAAATAGACCACTTGCCAAATTTCCAAAACAGAATTACTCCCTTGTTTCCACCAGAAAGATCTAACCTACAGGACCACTTTTCGGACAATTTAGACCAAAAAAGAAAGACTTTAAAATAAACACTTCTATTGCCATTAGAACGGTCACAGATTTCCTAACCAATATTTTTCCCTCTGCAATTTTTCATTAAGTGTTTTTAAGACCAAACTGCTTTTACCTTTTCCCATGTAAAACCCTGTAATCAGTTTGCCTTTTCCAGAGCCAAAGGGTTTGAATGACTTTAAAACTACAGAAATATTTGGCTTGATTAACCTTAACACCTTTTCTGTGCATTGAGAACATCATTTTCACTCCCTTAGCTGCATTTAGCTTGGGAATGCTTTGTTAATAGTGGAAAACCAAGTGAAGAGAACTATCCATAGATGTTCTCCGAGATCCTGAAGCAACTGGGAAGCAGCCCTTGTGATACTCTGATGTCCTTCTGCAGCAATGCAGAGTTGGACTTTGTCTTCACTCTCCTCAGCCACCAGCTTTGTACTTTAATAACTCCAGATCGGGTACAAACGGAGCACCAGGGACTCCGCCACCTCATCTGGAAACGGATACGGGGCAAAGAGCTCAAATCTTGCAGGATATAAGAAGTTAAAGACAAAGTGGGAAAGTCCAAACATAAAGAAATTACACAAAGACCTTGAGTTTCGTTACGTTGGGTTTGGAAGGAAGACTGGAACCTAAATAAAGGCCAACCTGAGGATTAAAATACAGGTGAAATCTGCCTAAAACACCAAAGAGAATCCCCAGAACCAGAGCAGGGGATGTAACCAGATGATCGGGCTTCGAGTTATCTACTAATTGATGGATCTCGGCCAAGACGCTTGGTGGCTCCATCACAACGTGCGCTCACCATATGGCCATGAGACCTCAGGTCATGAGAGACCAGCTCCTCAGCTATAAACTCCCTTCCATTATCCTCTAATTAAGTGGTGCTGTTGGCTTAGTTAGGCTGCCGAACGACTCTGAGAAGGCAAATTTCAATTATTATTGCTTATTTACCAACGGAGGGCACCTTTGAGGTTAAAACGTTTTGTATAAAATTTGGCGTGAGCAGATCTGTAAGTAAAGCTATTTAAACAAATTAAATCGGCACATCTGGAAGATTTAACACTGAAAGTTCCTTTCCTCGGGAAAGTTGCTTTTCTTTTTTCCCCTCTCCTTAAACAACACAGATTTTTAGTAATAGCTCAGCACCTCTATTTCCTAATGATTTCTTTTAATTGCCTTAAATCCACTGTCTCAGTGTTTGCTGTTTAAAGTATTGATCGGCTCCAGAGATGAGCTGCAGTCTTGTGTGTGGCGGGAAGGTTCATTTTGTCCTTTGCAAGTGCAGAAAATGTGTAAGTCATAGCACTTTATTAACTACTCTTAAATTAAATCTGCAACGTCAAACACATTTTGTTTGCATTTCACGAGTGTATTTAACAAACGGTAACAAGGCAAAAAACAACAACACAAGTTGTTCTTATGAACAGATAAAATATGTTTAACTTACCACAACATCTGACCTCATCTTTCCAAAGGTCTTGATTAAATGAGCATAGTGATAGTCCTCCATTTGCCTTAAAATAGCAGTCATACATGCCACAAAACTCCCCTATCAAAGACAAAAATACAAACAAAACAATTCTTTAAGATAAGGCAATATAATACTTGCTATCAAAATGTAAAAGAGGAGCGTGGGTGTAATTCTATGATTTAAATTCATTAATAGATACGCAAAATTCTCTCAAGAAAAGAAAGAAAAAATCTTGACAAGTTTCTATTTCCAATTTCATGGTTTTATTGCCACCTCCACTGAAGATTCTGCAACATATTCTTCATATAAAAATTGCTCAGGCATTAAAGGCTTTGGAAGGTAATAAACAGCACTCCTAAAAATGTCATGCAATATCAGGATTTGCATTTGGGAAGCCAATACTCTGCTCAAGGAAGAAATCCCTTAGAAATCATTATATTGAGCATCACGGTTAAGCCCCAAGTTTTAATTTCATCGAGTGGTATTTGCAGATACTGTCATGCTTCAAAGAAAAATAAAAACAACCCAAAACCCAATAACTTCCATAAAAACAGAACAGCAGTAACAAATATCTCTCAAATTATGGAAAAAGTAAGAAGTGCCAAAACCAAAGTTTAATATCTCCTTCTGGTCTGTGCAAGTATCATAGGGACAACGCAAAGCCACTTCCATGGCCACTAGATCCCACCAATGATTCCTCTTGTCCATCCTTCTTCTCTGACTATCTGCTAAATGATGTTGGCTGATTACAGTAATTAGAGTCCACACCTCGTCTGGTCTTTAATGAAGAACAAAAAGTTGGAAAAAAAAATCTGCAGAATTACTCATAAAATAAATTATACTCTATATGATTAGATAAAATTGTAAATTCCCCTTTCTGTGCTGTTTTCAAGGTTATTATGCACAGCCTGACAGAATCTCAGGATATTTTTCTCCTCCCCAAGTGTCGCAGGGAGCTTTAAATGTTACCTTTAAGATCTATGTTACTTTCAATTTAAAATCTTTATTGCTACATCAGCCCAAGTAATTGAGATCAAACACCAAATGGCATTAGGTTATCTGTGTGTGTCATGAGCCCGCTTATTTACAGCCTAATCCCCCAACTCCACCAGGTAAGCGCTCCTTGAATTTGCTTTTCTCCTCCGTAATGGAGTTTAGAGCTCAACTCCCACACAACCAACTTTGTCCATGCATTATTTTTCCTACACGATGCAAAGGAACCTGATGAGATTTCGTAGGCATGTGCAATCGGCATGAATATGAAAGGGAAAGGCCACCCGAGCTGCTGTTCCGTGACATCAAAAGAACTTCATAACAAACGATGACAAGAAGAGAAGCTGTGGCGGCACAAAGATAACGTTTCCTACTATGAAATGTAAATAAGACGGGATCATCTCAAAAAATCTCAAAACGTTAATTGTCAAAACACCGTCTAACAAGCACTCTACAGAGCAGACACTGCAAAAGGGCTGATGCCTGCAAGAAAATATTCAACAGCCCATTTTCGCTCCTCTTTCCCCTAATGATGCCATCAATCAACGCGATGTTTCATTATAAATATTTTTGATTGGCTGTTTAAGACTAGGCTGCGGATGGGTGTTAGTGATAGGACTCAAGTGATAGGACCAGAGGAAATGGCCTCAAGTTGCGCCACGGGATATCAGATCGGACATTAGGAAAAAATTCTTCATGGAAAGTGTCATCGGGCATTGAACAGGCTGCCCAGGGCAGTGCTGGAGTCACCATCCCTGCCAGGGCCTTCAGACGATGTTCTTAATGACATGGTTTAGTGCTGGAGTTATGTTATGGTTGGACTCGATGATCCTGAGGGTCTTTCCAACTGAAACAATTCTATGAATCTATGAATTCAACCTCACTTCACGAGAGGTTCTGCACATGGTTCATAAACGCTCCAGAGAGCTGAAGACAAACTGTTTTGCTCACGGTGTCTTTTTCTAGACGCTCACTCAAATAACCCACAAAGTCCATTGCTTTGCAAACACATCAACCAATCTTTACCTTTCTTCACATAAATAAATCAACCCCACATTTGCAAATCCAGCCTTTTCTAGATGATCCAGCAGTCAAAACCTCCTTCTAGCAATGTCATTTCTCTAACTGACAAATAGCTTCCTTCGTATTTCTGTATTTTTCTACCTGTTTGATGAGTAATTTAAGTTAATACACACATTTGCAACACTCGATAGATGAATTTCATACCTGGGGAAAATCTCATGGCAACTTTGCATGTGAAAAAAATGACTGTGAAGCAACTTTCAAACACATTTTAATACAGACGTTTTAGCTAGAGGAGCAGCTGGAGATGTGGATGAATTTGATTATCATCTCCTCCACATCTACTGGTGATTGCTATGATGGTCGCCATAAGCTGGGGAAAAGCTGAGTCCCTGAAGAGAGGCATAATTACAGAAGAATCTGTTCTTAATTAGCATGGTGAGCATTGGAAAGGACACATGAAAGTTTAATGCCTGGTGGTTAAACACTCGATTTCCACGTGAAAATGGAAATATGAAAGCTTGTTAAAAACCTGGAATGGTTGCTGGAGGAAAAAATTAATAGAGAAACATAAACAAGCTTGGAAATACAAGTGACACGTGAATGTGAGGGAATGCTGTTAAAACAAATGATAGAAACATGCTAAATGTTGCCATGTCAGCCTACGCTGAGCCCCCAAAGCGGTGCCAAGCACAACGTTGCAGGGTCCTTGACAAGTTAATCAACATTTCTTCCTGTTTCTCTGCACTAAAACAAATAAATCATGCTCATCTTAGTATTATCTTGGTAATAAAAAACTTTGTCTTCTTTGACATAGTGTCGTTCCTTTAAGCCTCCGTTGCATTACACACACAGACATCCCCCCAACGACATTTATCTTCAGATCCCCACCTGCTAAACAGTGTTCAAGCCCCTGCTGATTAGGAAAATCTATTTAATATTACAGAAAAGCACATCTCCTTACTTTTCATCATTTTCTTTGCACTTACTGAGGTATCATTTGCAGCCAGCATGCTCTTAATTACCACGTTAATAAAAAATTGTAATTATTTTAGGCAATATTTGTACTGTAGGTGTTTTTAATATGGCCTATTAACCATTCAGCAAGAGCTAACAACATTATTAAATTTTAACCTTAAGTTGATTTTTAATCTTTAGTTGGATTTGGAGACCATTGTCATCTTTGGGAGCACATGAGTCCAAACAATAAACAGGAAAAAGAAGTATCTCATTCCCTAAAAAATCAATATCAATTTTAACTGTAGGAGTAATTGCAAACCTCTGTTTATACAGCAAGTGCTGCAAGGGCAACACGGGGCGCTTGGCATTGCCCTGGGCAATTATCAGCTATTTATTCACTGAAATAGTGTCAAGGTTTGTACCGAAAGCCCTTTCACATCCTTAACTTGCAAAGCTCAGAAATGAGGTAATCACACAGTGACTAAGATAATTACTACACATCATACTATGGAAGCGCATCTAATGCACTTTGTAAGTAGTTTAATACAATTAATGACCCTCCTGCCCAAAACTGGAGGCGCTGGATTAATTCTTTATTTTCCAACCAGGTATACTGAGGCAAGAGGGAATTTATCCTAAATTCCCAAAGCAAAGCCAAGGGGAAGGGGAAGGGGAAGGGGAAGGGGAAGGGGAAGGGGAAGGGGAAGGGGAAGGGGAAGGGGAAGGGGAAGGGGAAGGGGAAGGGGAAGGGGAAGGGGAAGGGGAAAGGAAAGGAAAGGAAAGGAAAGGAAAGGAAAGGAAAGGAAAGGAAAGGAAAGGAAAGGAAAGGAAAGGAAAGGAAAGGAAAGGAAAGGAAAGGAAAGGAAAGGAAAGGAAAGGAAAGGAAAGGAAAGGAAAGGAAAGGAAAGGAAAGGAAGTTGCTTCTTCTTTAGAAATAATGCACTATTATTCACAAAATACAGCTTATATTTAAAAAACAATGACCACGCAATTCCAAAGTTAAAACTTTTCTAATTCCTATAAAATACAGTTCAGAGAAAAAGCTGAAGAGGCACATGAATCCACAGAAAGTATGTATTTTCTTAAATTATCTTTACAATGCAATAAATATTCCAATGGCCCTTTAACAGATATGGGTAGGGAACTTTAAATATCAAATAATCCCCACAAGTAGTACTAACACTGCAAAAATTCAGAATGAAGACAGTTCCCTGCAGGAGAAACAACACATGCCAATGCTTTGCTCCTTCAGGGGTAAAATATCCTATTTTAAACAGTCTGGTCCATTTGCTTCCAGGGAATTCTCTAAGATGGAAATATTAAGCTCTTTATGTAGAGTGAGAAAATCTAAGAGAAATCAAAACTACAGTAAGTTAGGGGATGTGTCACCAGAATGATCCTGTTACACAGATGAAAAAGTGAAGTTGCATTTATTTTTTAGTAAAATTTTCCCTATACAGCATTTAAAGACTACACAGCTAAATAAATAAATGGCTAAATAATAGAAACAAGCAACAACAAAAAGCCCGACACAAAATTAAACCAACCAAACAAAACTTACAAACGACGCAAAAATATCACCATGAACTTCTCACTGCATTTTGGATTTCAGAACATTTTCACAGAATTTCCTTTGTTGAAAAAGGTTTAAGCTCCACACAATTACCAGACAGTTTGCAAGGATATAAAAATCATGTAAGTTTTCTCTTTGCTTGTACCCAGGGGTGGCACTGTATGGGCTTTGAATGGCCCTTCAATCCAAACCATTCTGTGATTCTTTGATAACCCAACATGGGTAACACAGAGCATCTCCTGGCATCTCTTGTTCTGCAGAATCCCAGAATGTCAGGGGTTGGAAGGGCCCTGGAAAGCTCATCCAGTGCAATCCCCCCATGGAGCAGGAACACCCAGATGAGGTTACACAGGAAGGTGTCCAGGCGGGTTGGAATGTCTGCACAGAAGGAGACTCCACAACCCCCTGGGCAGCCTGGGCCAGGCTCTGCCACCCTCACCAGGAACAAGTTTCTTCTCAAATTTAAGTGGAACCTCCTGTGTTCCAGTTTGTACCCATTGCCCCTTGTCCTATCACTGGTTGTCACCAGAAGAGCCTGGCTCCATCCTCCTGACACTCACCCTTTCCATATTGATCCCCATGAATGAGTCCCCCCTCAGTCTCCTCTTGTCCAGCTCCAGAGCCCCAGCTCCCTCAGCCTTTCCTCACACGGGAGATGCTCCACTCCCTCCAGCATCTTGGTGGCTGCGCTGGACTCTCTCCAGCAGTTCCCTGTCCTGCTGGAACTGAATACTTTATATTGTATAACATATCACGACCCTGTAGCACACAGCTCACCATTAGCTAGTGGTTGAAATAAATCGACATAGGTTCCAGGTCACATCACCGCAAGCAGCAACGAAAGTTCATGATGAAGTTTAAGACCCAACAGCAAATAAGCCAAACCAGGAATAGGGATCACTCTGTATGAATGTGAATCAGTTCCCCAGGAGCAAAACACCCCATTTCTGCTGACGGGCTCTTCTGGACTGTGCTCAAGGACCAGCCGCTGGCCAGGGCCCGGCAGACGGACCCGCAGCCATCCCTGCGTCCTACACGTCCATACAGCACCTAAAGCAGTTTGACGCAGATTCCTTCAGCTCCTGCCAGCAGGGCCTCTACCCACATCATCATATCAGCAAGGACAGGAATCATAAAACAAAGTAAAACACCCCTAAAGATACATATATATGTATATAAATTCACACATATATTTCTCATAGTATTAAAACAAACACTTCTTTTCCTGTAATAGAAAATCTGACAGTAAATTCAGTAGCACCTTTAGAGAGAGAGTTATTTCACGGATACAGCAGCAGAATGCAAACAAGTGCAAAATCTTAACATTTATCACTTTCCCATTTCCTTAGGCCAAATCCTACCTCCTTGAACACGAGTAAATGGAAGGAATAAAACATGTGAGTCTTTTTCCTTCGAGAAACAAGTTCAAGTTTGTAATAATGTGAGTGATAAATGTTTGGGTGGTTTTTTTTTCCTACCACCAAAACCATTATTACAAAGGCATCTTTTTGAAAATGAAGCAAGATCTACTAAGGTATTTTTAGCTGACAAACTTACTTTTACCCAACCTGATTGAAGCAGCTCGGTGCTTCGCTAGTTCCTGTCTAGTAGAAACCTCATTTAGGTCAACTCGATTCCCTGTAGGTCCATTCAGAATTGACGACACTGATATGGAAGTTTATAGGTGAATATTTGCTTACTTAGGCTTGCGTATCTCAACTCAAAACATACTTTACAGATCTAGATTTGATCGGTGACGGTTCGATCGCTACCAATCAATAGAAAACTTGTTTTAAAAGGAAATCTTTGTCAGGACTTCAATGATGATTACTATGTCCTGACTGGCTAAGTTCCAAAAGAGAAAATAATGTAAATCTAGCTGATTTTCCTCAAAAGAGCACAAGATCTAAAGAAATGTTCAATTTCCATGGGTGGGCCATGAAAGGATAGTATTTAGGTGTGCTAAGACTGTCACGGGGACAATGAGGTAGGCTGAGGAACCTGAGGAGGCTTCTCCTCCAGCCTGCCTAGGCAGGGCAGCTCCAGGGTTGGAAACCCCCTTGGGTCTTGAAACCTCCAAGGATGGAGGACAAGTGCAACGAACAACCTGCCTCTGACATCTCACTGTCCCCCCAAGGCCTCCCCGTTCACCCCTGTGTTCATCCTTCTGCTGCCAGAAGTCACAAGCTCCCAATTCTCCCCATTTTGAGGACCATCAGACCAGGATCTGCTCAACCCTTCCCACACCTCCCTGCAGTCTCCAGCCCCTTTGGTGAGAACTGCCGCATCCATAAGCTCTTACGAACAACACAAATTAGGCACTTTCCATAAAAGAGAACACTAGAGAGAGGGCTGAGCCCCTGCAGGACCCCGCTAAGCGAAAACTTCCTGAGATGCATTTTAAGTCAATAAAAGCTCTTGCAATTAACAAAACAACTTTGTGGATGTAAAATAAAGGCAACAAAGGTATATTTTTTACAGCTTCCTGCTTCATGTTTTACTGCACAAACTAGTTTGAGAACTGCAGAGAAAAAAGCCCTACCGAAGTACCGTAATCATGTATTTATTTTGGAAGGTATTTTGTTTGGAAAAGCTGGTTCTTAGCAAGAAATCTTTGTCTAAAGGTTTCCAAATGTCTTTCAGCTCTCAAGAGCCAGGAAAACAAAACCTACAGCCACCTTCCTCCAATTCGGAGGCAGCAGGTTCCAAATCCTCCCCAACCTTTGTGAGCCCCAGCCAGGTGAAAATATTCAACCAGCTGAAAATATCCACTGTTCAACACCTGAAACAGCGCTACGGTTCTCATCTAACTCTTCTAAATTGATTCCGAACAAGCAAAATCCTGATTATTGTTTCATTTGAAGGAAAAATCCTATATTCCCAAACCACAGGAAAAAAAAATACCACAAACTTCTCTGGCAAGAACAGTAAAAAAGGATCTTCACATAGATCAAAACCAGAACCCGAGATCACGACAGCTCAACCAAAACACCTTTTGCAAAAGGCTTATTTATTAGAAATTTGATGCTACGCGCAATGAGAATATACACAAAGCGTTCCCTACTTTGAAAGCACTTTGCACCAACTTTCGTAAGAGGCAAGCCAAAAATTAATGAGCCGTTTTAACACCACCATTTATCATTTTCCTAAGGCTGTTTTTCAAAGAAGTCCATTTTAGCCAAAAATGCTTTGCTTTAAAAAGCTCTCCACAGTCTCAGTATTAAACAGCATGGATATCAATGGATATCACAGTGCTTAAGATTTCTGAAGGTCACTCCATTTATTTTTTGGTTTCTAAACGCAATTGCCTTCCCCCACCTCTTTTCTCCCCCTGCTTTACTACAAATTATTCCACTGAGAATCTAGAGAACTGCCCTCAATAAATCTGTCTCAGGTACCGGGCTTCACACTTCTATTAATACTAACACAATACACAAAACAACAGTATTTATGGGTTTGGCTGGTATTCAAACAGTAAAAGAAAAAAATAATAGGGAAAAGCCACACAAAATATATGCTTAGAGAATTTTGCAACCGTGCAGCAGTGAATTTGGGCTATAAGATCTAGATTTTGGGATTCAGAATTACTTTTATTGGAATTGGCATTAAGCTTCTCACACCACTCGTGTGATGTCGGGACGCATCGGCAAAGACAAGAGGCAGAACAAACAAGAGCATCGGTCCCTCTCTGAGGAGCAGTTTCCACAGAGCCCCACGCGGAGGAGTAACCTTTGAGTAAGGCTTCAAAGACACAACTCACAGCAGAGCAGAGAGATGTGCACTGATATTTATACATCTGCTAAAAAGATGCAGGAATCTGGACCGGTACCATTGGGTTTAAGCTTTACCCACTGTCCCCGAATGCATTTAATGATGTTTTTGTCCACGTTGCTGTCACAGCTCCAGCTGGGTTGTCTAATAGATAAAGCAGGTGATGTTCCCACCGCCGTGGACAAAGCAAGATTTTGTTCTCCCCTTTAAATTGCTCTTATAAACTGGAATTTTCTTCTATATAATTCCAGCTGACTGGTGACAGCCCATCGCCAAAGTTCAAATGCACATGGTGAATCTTTGCTCTCTAATTCAGGTACCAGTGACATTATCTGCTCCTTATTTTGGGGCTTGGAATAAAGCTCAGTGAATCGACACCTTCATGCACATGTGCATTAATTTGAACTATACGTTTCCAAAATCCCCATCAACTGTTTCAGTGTCCGGGGAATCGCTCAAAAGCATCTCCCAGCACCGCAGAACGACAGAAACGCAAACCAAGAGCCCAGAGAAATGAGTGGGAACAGAAAGTGCCATCGTCTCGGTACAGACTTAACATGGGAATAACAAATTCCTGACAGTAACGTGAACCTTCCCCACCCTGGGAAAAGCCTTTCATCTTGTTTATTTTAGATTTCCCAACACAAAATGATGTCTTACTTTCTTCACATTACTGTTAGGAAGTTAATTTAACTACAATAATTATTATCATCCTCTGAAGCGCTCTCAAAATGAAAGACATATCGGCTCTGCCACTCAATGTTAGATAAATGATAAGGAAAACAAGCTGAACTTTCTCTGGAGCAAACAAGTCACCAAAGAGCTAAAATAAAAATGAAGTTAGCGGATTGTTTGGTTTTGATGGTTATGGATCCTACAGCACAAAACTTCACTCAGTTCACTTCACCACAATGTTAGTTCATGCGAGCAGAAGCACAATTTTACCCACCAAATGCGACCATAATTAAAAGCCACATAAATAAACTACAATGGGGTTGATGCAGACCAGCTGAAAATTTAAGTTTTGCAAAGACAAAAGACAAGACAATTCAAGATAATTAGCATCGTACGTGAAGAATGACTGCATTTGAGTAATTTTGGTAATTGTGGTAGCCTACAGGTTTTATGGATATCGTCTTGCAGTAATGTGTCCCTATGACAAATCATGAGAATCCTGCAGGAAGATACATTATGTTTTAAATACAAGACAGGTGATCCTGCCAGATTAACACTCTCCTAAAAGCAACAGCCATTTTTAAGACAAATTATTCTACTTTTGGTGCGCTTTTTTTTGACAGAAAATACTGTGACATTAAACATTTAGCAACTGATCTACTGAGGGCCTCAGCAAGTTTGAGAGATCAGAAATAGGTGCAACCAAAATTTAATTGATAGAAACACACAGTTTACATATCCTTGGATTTAAAATGACCACGCAAAAAGAGGTCACTTAGGGGAAGCTTTTACGTTTTTTAACTAATTTCTGCCTTGATTTTGGGGCTGTTTGGTTAGGTTTTGGGTACACTGGGTGCAATGGGGAGGCGGGTTCTGATGATGCGCTGCTCAGACTTCGGTGCTGCAGAAGGTCACGCAGCCCTTGCAGCCAGGAATTGCTGCAACGCTCTCATCGGCACGAAAATAAAGACATTTGCACGTTATCAAAATGAAAACCCCATTACAGACAATGTTCTTGTTCCCTCCTCCCCAAGGAGTGGGAAAACATTAAATAGAGAGAACAGCCCGCTCCTTTACTATGACTTTTCTAACTTAAGTTCAACTTCCTGTGATATTTCATGGTGTAGCAGCCAAATTAATAGTATTTATACAAATCCATGTGCCATTATGGTAAAAAAAAAGAAATACAATCCCCAGACAAGTTACATTTGAAGTTAGACTTTCTGTACCAATATTGACAGACAAGAGGAGCTGAAAAGATTAATACGATTCACCAAATGACTGAGAAAACCCATTTTTCCCATTATAGAGCCACAAATGCAACATTACCATATGGGAAATGGCTACCGGAAAGTTTTCTCTTTATCATATATATATATATATATGTATATATATGTATATGTAGGTTGCCTCTTGCATGGGCAATCGTACTTCATCTGTAATTTCTTCAGCTTGTTGTATTTTATAGAACGTCTGCAAGGTTTGCCAGGAGCAGAGGAAAAACTCAGTGGTGTTTCCTTTCAGACACGGAAAAGACAGAAATTCAGATGTAAATACTTTCCAACAGGCCGGATAGGAAGCTTTCTATAGGTATTCTGAGAAGCAGCCATGTCTATATTTCATAAGGATACACTATCACGGAACACAGACCTGTTTAGAACTTTGCATTTAATTAAAGGAAACAAGGAAGAACCTGCAGAACGATAATATGTGGGTTGCGCCTCCAAGAATGACACAATTCTTCCCCGTAACATTATTAAATTTGAATTTTATTTCTTATTAAACTCAGAGTAACTCAGAATGCTTTGGGGATCCTTTCAGACAACCTATTGCTGAACAATGTACAGCACCAAGAGGAGCATCAAAGCTCAAAGACACTCCATGAAAAGACTACAAAAGCAATCTATAATATGTAATCTAAGCAAAAGAAGAGCTGAACATTTATATTGTGGAAAACTAAATTAATTAAAACTTTTTTTATTGCTATTTGGAATGACGACCCAAAAGCTGAACATAATATGCTCCAAAAGGATGCTACTGATAAACGGGTCTTTATACTTTCCCTGCTGCAGAAATAGTGCAACAAAACTCAGAAATCTGACACAAAAAGAGACTCTCAGCTGGGTTAAGGACCAACTGGGCTGGTGTTTTTCTGATTTGGGGCCAATCTCAACATCAAACAGCATGAAAGGGAACATGAAACTCCTGGCAGGAGCACAACAGAGCCCAAGCGGGACCACAAGCCCCAGCTACACAATCCTCTATGGAACCCTCCGGATATCGGGTACGAGCAGGGACGTTTGAGAGCTTGGAGAAGAGGAGACTGAGGGGGGACTCATTCATGGGGATCAATATGGAAAGGGGGAGTGTCAGGAGGATGGAGCCAGGCTCTTCTGGTGACAACCAGTGATAGGACAAGGGGCAATGGGTACAAACTGGAACACAGGAGGTTCCACTTAAATTTGAGAAGAAACTTGTTCCTGGTGAGGGTGGCAGAGCCTGGCCCAGGCTGCCCAGGGAGGTTGTGGAGTCTCCTTCTGTGCAGACATTCCAACCCGCCTGGACACCTTCCTGTGTAACCTCATCTGGGTGTTCCTGCTCCATGGGGGGATTGCACTGGATGAGCTTTCCAGGGCCCTTCAACCCCTGACACTCTGGGATTCTGTGATGTCATCAGGCACCGTGCAAATGTAAGGCAGATGTCACTAAGAAAACAGCCCGTACTGAGCCACGGGCACAGCGGGTACCGGAGGCGATTTCTGCTTTCGACCCTCCTGACGATTCTCAGGGTAAGAATCAACAGCAATGAGAGAAGCACTAACTCACATGAATAAAAAGTATGAATTCTAACAGCGTTAAACTGAAATGCATTTCTTTGAAAAAAGTATTTAGAATACGTGAAAAGAATGAAGACTTAAATAACCAATCGGTTGGAATAAATCAATTTTGAAAGGCCTGTTTTAAGGGAACCAAACCACAGAACCAAAGCAAGCAGCCTGCACCTCCGTGTACATCTTACGAAGTAACGCGACTGGTTACGACCACAGGAGCTGGTTCTGTACGCACACAGATTTTTGTTTTTAAATTCAGTTTACTCCACTTATTTCAGCTGAATAACAACTACTGGGAAGATAAGAAGCAAACTGAACATTTTAAACCCAGGACAACTCTTTTCCCTTTTCTGTTCAGTTTCAGCATGGGGCCAAGAGGGAATATTTGTTCATAAAGCTCTGCTGGTTCCAGATGAAACTAATTCAGGTTTCCCTGTGCTTGAAGTGCTACCAAAAAACACCCTAAGCATTTTAGGGAATGCCTTTGGTATTGAGTAACTCATTGTGACTAAAGTGTAAAACATGTTTTGATAATTTTCCTGATGATATCCAACACACTCAATATATTCAACTAACAGCAAAGCATTTACAAGTGCTGGTTTTCCAGTGCTGAAATAAATGTTGATTTATAATTGAATTTCATTTTCCTTCCAATATCATCTTGCCAGAAATCATAAGGGGAAAAAAGTAAATCCCCTCCCAAATAAGAAGTCATTTATCATTTTCTAGCACAATAACACTTAAACATTAAGAACAGGATTAGATGTATATTCAACTATGTAATTGCTTTCACAAACACACAGCCTGTGCATGTGCTTAACAAAAGCAACTTAAGTCAAGAGATCCTTTTTAATTACATACCCACACCTAAATGAGAATTAATCTCTCTTTGAAAAAGCACTTAAAATTAAATCCAAACCAGCAAGATCAAAATCAGTGACTTAAAACGTAAAAGCACAGCCCAGGTTCTCTGGCAGCCCAAGGGGCTGGTTTGCTCCGCAGAGCTCAGCTCCTGCAGCTTGTGTCCTTGTCACACAATCACAGACTGGTTGGGTTGAAGGGACCTCTGGAGATCATCCAGTCCAACCCACCTGCTCACACAGGGTCACCAGAGCAGATCACACAGGTGGGTCCAGGCAGGTTTGAATGTCTCAGAGAAGGAGACTCCACAGCCTCTCTGGGCAGCCTGGGCCAGGCTCTGGCACCTCAAAGTGAAGAAGTTTCTCCTCATATTCAAATGGAACCTCCTGTGCTTCAGTCTGTGCCCGTTGCCCCTCACCCTGTCATTGGGCACCACTGAACAGAGTCTGGTCCATCCTCTGACACCCACCCTGGAGATACTGATCAGCATTGATAAGATCCCCTCTCAGCTTCTCTTCTCGAGGCTCTGGGTGCACATACGCCAATGTCATAGAATGGTTTATAAATATGTAAAGGGTGAGTGTCAGGAGGATGGAGCCAGGCTCTTCTTGGTGACAACCAGTGACAGGACAAGGGGCAATGGGTACAAACTGGAACACAGGAGGTTCCACTTAAATTTGAGAAGAAACTTCTTCATGGTGAGGGTGGCAGAGCCTGGCCCAGGCTGCCCAGGGGGCTGTGGAGTCTTCTTCTGTGCAGACATTCCAACCCGCCTGGACACCTTCCTGTGTAACCTCATCTGGGTGTTCCTGCTCCATGGGGGATTGCACTGGATGAGCTTTCCAGGGCCCTTCCAACCCCTGACATTCTGGGATTCTGTGGTTTGGGTTGAAGGGACCTTCCCAGCTCCCCCAGTGCCCCCCTGCCATGAGCAGGGACATCTTCACCAGCTCAGGTTGCTCAGAGCCCCGTCCAGCCTGGCCTGGGATGTCCCCAGGGATGGTTCAGCCACCACCTCTCTGGGCAGCCTCTTCCAGCCCCTCACCACCCGTGATGCTCACTCCTTTCTCCCTTTTTACTCCCCAAAATCCAGCTGGGCAGTAACAATGTACTAAGCAGAATCTCTTTTACATTTTCGGACATGCAGCTCCTTGTTCAGACTCACCTGGGATTTCCCATCCCAGTCATGAAAACCTAAGACTTCTCTGATGAGGTGAAGGACATTCAAACCAGGACAACTGAGGCAAAGCAGCGGCTTTGATACATGTTCAAATTACATAAGAAATATTAAGAAAGAATAAGTAAAACCAAAACCAGTGCACAAGCTGAAGCAAAAGCTATATGGAATTAATTTAACTTAGTAACACTGCCTCCCCTGCCATCTTTACTTACTATTTAGTCATTTAATTAAAATTTTCATGATAATCCACATATTTATGCGCATAACACTTCTTCATATGGCTATAATACGGCAACAAAGCTGAAGGCAGAAAAAACCTTGTATTTTTTATAATGCACGCTGCAAGTCATCACATCTGAACAAAGCAGCAGCACCGGCCATCTGAGCATCTTCTGCTGGGGACAAAGGAGGTGGTAACCGGGCCAAAGACGGGCTGCAGCTTTCTGGTTTTACACCTGTGTTTGAGTTCAGTTCCATCTTCCTTCTCATATATACTCACAAAACGTTACTGAAAACTGTGGGTCTGCTGCTCCTCTTTGCTTTGCTGCTTTGCACAGTCCCCGATCCCAGTGGGTCCAGCTCTGGATTAACAGCTCTGTGTACCTTGTATAAATACTGCTCATATTTTCACCGTTGAGAGCGTGAAAGAAAAGCTGGAAGTCAGAACTGATGCCCTTGGACCAAAGCTCAGACAGTCAAACAGCAGAGAGGAAAAATACAATAGCATTGTACGTTAAAGCACTGAGCTTGCAAACGTGGAAGAGGAAAGTTTGAGAACTACCTCCTTAGCAAAACAGGCCAAGGAAAGGACCACCCAAAGTAAAGAGTATAATAAAAGATTGTGAGTGGAAGAGCTTTATTAGCGAGATGGAAAACATGTTAGTCTGAAGACGCATTCAACTCATGCGTTGTATACAACTGTCCGGTCCCCAAGTCCATTCAAAACCAAAAATTAGCTCTCTTTTGGAAAATCTTTTTCTACACTGAATGCTAAAAAGTCACTTGATATTGCCACGGGATTCTCAAAGGATGCAGGGAAAGAGTTAGACAAAAATCATACTTTTCCTGCCTTAGCATGCACAGACCTGTGCAACACACTGCATGGCTTTCATTAGTTCAAAAAAACGCAAGCTTATTTATTCTTCAGATCTTTTTAAAATAATTCTCAAAAAGTAAATTGCGAACAGGAGCAGTAAAATTGTCCCACTCGAGCGTGTACACAGAAAAAAAAGGCTTATCTATTGAAACCCTCCATTCTCAAATCACAAACCTGCTTCAGTCCTGCTGAACCCTGGATTATTTTGGAAAGCTCGAACCATGTTAGTGTTTGGATTTCGATAATACTTTTGAAGCAGATTAACTTATTTCTTTGCAAGGAACAATCCTGAAAACACCGACGGACACGAGGGCCGTGGGAGCGGAGCTGCGAGGTCTGCACTTCCACACCTGAGTGCCGTGGGTTATCCAGATTAACCCTGGATCATCAGAGGAAGCTGATGTGGGGTTAGTTTGTTATTTTCCTAAGAAAAATTACGGGGTTTTATGTTCCACTAAAAACACTCTTCAATTTGGTGTGTCAATCACTTTCTTCATGATACAGATATAAGCAGGTTTATCATCCATCGTCTTTTCCAATATTTCAAAATAATAGAACTGCCATATCATTAAAATCTGATAGAATATATGACACTATATTTCTATATGATACAATTATTTAGAGATACTAAAAATACAAAAGAGAAGAAAATAAAAAGAAAGAAGAAGATACGTGAGAGACCTCAAATATCCAAATTAATCCCAGGGCCTCTCTTTAGGTCTCGAAACATGAGTGCAGTGATCTATTCCTACCTGAATACAATAATATCATCATTTTGAAAGTATTTTTCCCGACAGAAAGTCTATGCCTTTAATACCATCAGAACTATTTTCATTTGGGGCAGAAAACTGAACCAACCCCGAGTTATGGTCGAACCTGCAACACTCAACCCACTCCTGACATTTGGCAAAAGTAACTCTTGAAAACAATAAGTATCTCCTATTGTATGGCTGAAAAAAATACTCATTATCTGTTGAGAAGGTAATTTCAAGGATTTTTCTTTTCAAGAGTGCTTTAAAAATACCTTAGAAAAAACAACTTAGAGTAAGACAAAATGTCTTTCGGGGCGAAGGAAGCAGACCTGATTAAGTCTATTCCTATAAGTAAATGTGAGGCATATGGACAATTTCTGCATAAAGAGTACAAACATTACCCAAAGTCATTAACCGGTAAGCAGGAATTAATATGTTTACAATTCAAACCAAGTGATAAATATGCATAAATAAAAGGAAAATACTCGTTGCATCCCTGTGAATTAATAAAACTTGTTGTTGTTGTTCCTTATTAAATGGAAAAATTAACATGTACAAGTATTCTGCTTTCCCTTGTGTCGGCCAACAAAAATGTGTGTGACACGATGTGTCGGCCACTATCTGTCCCTTCAGCTTTCGCACAGGATATCAAGCTCCTTCTTTAGATAATGAATTGCTGCAGATCTTATCTGTCATCTGGTAGTTGATGTGAAATAACGACATTATACATCAAAACAAACCTCATTAGCTAATCATCCCAGCTCATCATCCTGAGTAAAAACTTAGCTCGCAAATAAAGTTCCAGCGATGTTTACTACTGCCCTTCAATGAAATCTTTGATTGATATCATCTCAGAGAGAAGCAAAACTGAATTTGATAAATAAATGCAGCCTCCATAGCTCAAGGGGGACATAAGAGATGGCAGAAGGTAGAGGGCAGGGCAACCAGAATGACAGCCCGGAGAAGAGAAGGCTCTGGGGACACCTTCTTGCAGCTTTTCAATATTTAAAGGGGTTTATCAGAGAGATGGAGAGAGATTCTTGGCAGGACATGTAGTGACAGGACAAGGGGTGATGGTTTTCAACTGAAAGGCGGTAGGTTTAGGTTAGATATAAAGAAATTCCTTAGGATGAAGGTGGTGAGACCCTGGGACAGGTTGGATGCCCATCAGATGTGTTCAAGGTCAAGGTTGGACAGGACTTGGAGCAATCTGGTTTGGTGACAGATGTTCCTGTCCCCAGTGGACCTGTGGGGCTAGATGGTCCTCAAAAGGTCCCTTCCAACCTGAACCACTCTGTGACTGTACAACAAGGGCATGGAGAAGCTGCCTCCTGAGAAGGGGCCACCAAGTCCCAGATCCTTCCAAAAAGGCAGAGGGGGAGGATTTAAAAGACTGAGGTTTACAAATGCTCAGAGGTGCTGGATGAAATGAGTGCACAGCTGTCACTCACAAATTCACAGTATCAAAACCAGAAGGCAGCTGCCAAAGCTAATAGGAGATGAATTTCAAGCAAAAATTAGAAGATACTTTTAATTTAGGCATTTATTTTTTAAATGTAGCGAGCGACGGAAGGTGAAGCTGCAGAAGTCCAGCAAGGGGCTGCACCAATTCTGAGACAAGATGGTTCGATGAACGAGTCGCATTTGGAGTCAAGAAGCAATAACTCCAACAAAGGTCCCCATCGAGGCTTGGCCAGAAGGGGAGGTGAGGACACAGAGAAAGGAAGGATGGGGAGATATCTAAACATGAGGTTCCTGCTTTGAACCCCATCACCTGCATCTCCTCCCTGACAGCAACATTAATCATTGGGCTTTACCCCAATATTGACTGACACCCCTCGGACTTAAAGCACGTGCTAATTATGCTCCACAACTGCTGCTAAGTATTAGTATTTAAAATGCTGAACTTGATTAAAAATTGAAGAAAATCAAAATGTGGTGCTACTTTTAATGTTTTTTAACACAGACAGATCTGTTTTTATTGTACTGTGTTCCAGAGAGCCACAGCCCCAGGATTAAGGACTTCACTGTCAATCGTAAACTCGTTTAATGTCATTATCAGGCTGCCCAGATTTATCACCGCTGCACAACACAACTTATTCAAACATTTCGTGCTTTCAGGATTTTCAGGCTTTTCAAAATCACTTCTTATATTCCTAAGGTAAATCTTAGTCATAAACATTTTAATACCTAAAAGAATTAAGTCTTCGCACACACAACCATAAATTCACCATACCCCTATTTGCAAATGCTGAAGTTCCAAGGTTATTTTACAAAAAAGCTGGAGCGTTGGTACTACTCAAAGCTTAACATATTATTTTTCTACACAAATATTTGACATTAGTACTAGAAACGCTATAGATGGGAATCTTTTGCTAAGCCTACGTTCCTCCAGGTCTTCCAATGTGATGCGCTACTAAATGTATTAACACCTCCATTAACAAAGTGGTTTTGAATTCAAACAAAAGGCACTGGTTTGGTTTGATTTTTTAATACATGTTGGACTATGGCAGCGTGTTACTACACTAATTTGCAAGCCGCACTATGACATTAACGTTTAAACTATCAAGAAATATACGGTGGATACAAAAATATGTTCAATTAAATCCCAAATAAGACGCTGTTGTTTAATTACTCATTCCGCAGTAAGAAATTGGGTTAGAAAGGCCACACTGACCAAAACCACACAGAACTTTTGCCTTCCCAGAGCAGCAAACAGGCTGTGAAATGATCTTTTTTGGATATGCATGGTAATCTTTTACCTTTGTGGTGGCCATCACATCGTACCAGCAGAGCTCTTCGTCACGGCCCTCATTAAACAAGGGACTAGCAACTTTTAATTGCGAGCATATGGCTAAAGGCGACCTGCCTCTTTGTGTCTGTTCCTTCGCTGCCATCATCCAAAATTACTGAGGGCAATTCCATTCGGGTGCCCGCATACGGGATTTGGAAATGACACTAAAGAGTCCATTTTTGAACATTACGGCCAAAATACTTCGTTTTGGTTTAGACTCAGAGCACTGAGAGAAATAACGCGTTCAATTTACTTCTGACCATTTGCACGGTTCACTTTTTTCTCTCTTACATGATTTTGTATGATTTTAATTCTTCACTTGTTTCGTACATTACATTTTAGCTTGTTTTTTCTGTTAATTATTACGCATTAGTGCCAGACTGCTGCCTGGGCTTCCAGCCTTCAAACAACATGTAAAAAGCACATAAAAGTCTGTATTTTTATGCTATATTGAAATCTGAATTACCTTACATCATTGAACGGTTCTGCGGTTTGACAGAAAAGTTGCATCAAATCCTCTTTGCAATGAAATCAGTGTTGTATAAATAATATATAATCCCAGCGAAAAGCAAATGAAACTCTCCTTATGATTGGTTACATATGCCCTTCTTCAGTCCGTAACTTGAATTCTAAGATGGAATTCATGCTCCTTCCAGATTTCATTAAATCTGAAGCGTTTTGTTTGAAGGTAATCAAAGGTATGATCAGATATTTTATTTTTAAACAGGGCAGTATTTCTCCCTTTGCATTAAGCAGCTGGAGATATAACCCTGGGATTTGGAAAGGTAATAAAATAAGCAAGACAAAACAAAATGTTTAAAAAGTTGGCATAATATCCCTTTAAAAAAAACCATCTTACCCACACTTAGAGTTTCTCAAGACATCTTAATAAGAATGTAATTCCGCATTTGCTCTTACTGAACAAATCAAACACGGTGATTTATTATTCAGATGGGCACAAAGGATTTCTGAAATGCAAAAAGAAGGGCTATAAAAGCACAAATCATCGGTAATGACGACAAGCTAAACTGCCTTTCAAAGATGAACAAAATGCAGCCATTTAGGGTATCATACATCACGGTCTCCCAGACCCTCATTTATTTCCGAACCGTACAGGCTGCATGATAATTTCACTGGTGCAGAATTCTGCATCTGCGGGAACATCTTTATTAGGTAAGTGATTCCACAGCTCGTACACACCACCAGAGACCAGTTCCTAACTCCCATCCTTAGGAGAACAAGCAAGTACGTTTAGTTCCCTTCTCAAAACCATTTGTGCACTGAAAATGAACTTTTCTGAACTGTAAACACAGTGAAAATGAAAAAAAAAATAATAATAAAATAAAAATAAAGGTCTACAATCCAAATAAAATTAGGACTTCTTTCTTGGTATGGATGATAAATTAACACCCCAGCAATTTGGATTCCTAATGAGACAGCATCCAACTGGAACTCCAAATCTCAGCTTTAGCTGGTAAAACCTGCTGTTATATTTTTCTTACAAAGGAAATGAAGAGAAAGGTCTAAATCCTGCTCGTGCTTATACCAACGAAGGACAGAACTAACTATCACAGCTAATGGGGTTACTCAGCATTTTTCTTCTTAGAGCAGAAAACCCACAAATGGCAGTTCACTTAATCAGCTATTTAATATTTTAGCTGCATGCAGGTATTATGGGTATTATACGCATAATCTTAAATCCACTTTATCTTCAAAATGTTCCTCCAAGTTAACAGATGTGCAATTACTCGCACTTTACAGATAAAGAACAGACATAAGCACGGTCTCAAATGCACTGTCCAAGCTCACGGAAAAAACTTATCGTGGAGCAAGACACTAAATTAAATCTCTCAAACTTCTGCCTAACGTGACTCCGAGAGCCCTTATTTCTTTGTCATCACAGCCACGCTGATTATATCCTTCATCAAAGCAAGGAGCACCTCTAAGGATCTGATTGCATGAGGACCTCTGAGAAATCCAAGCCAAGTTTGCATTCACCTCAGCTGGAACAGAGGAAAACATTCAACGCTCCGTCATTTTTCTTCCAATGGCAGGTTCAAGTAAATAAATAACAGATTTAGCAAAGAAAACCAGGCAGCTATCATATAAAAATAATGATCTAGTTAATGGGAATGAAGATCCAGCAATGTAAATGTATTTGCTTTTAGCAAAGATAGCACTGGTCCCAAACGACTACAGAGAGAAAAGGCAAAACATGGTCAACGTCTCCATGTTTCAAATCAAGTAAACTTCAGCTAAACTACTTCTTTCACCTAAAAAGGTACGGTTCTGTGACAAATTAGGCTAATCCTAAACAATTATGTGCATCCCTAGTAACCTATGGAGGGGGTTGGTCCCTTCTCCCAAGTAACAAGTGATAGGACAAAGGGAAACGGCCTCAAGTTGGGCCAGGGGAGGTTTAGATTGGATATTAGGAAAAAAATATTCACAGAAAGGGTTGTCAGGCATTGGAACAGGCTGCCCAGGGCAGTGCTGGAGTCACCATCCCTGGAGGTGTTTAAAAGGCAATTAGACGAGGTTCTTAGGAACATGGGTTAGTGCCAGAGTTAGGTTATGGTTGGACTCCATGATCCTGAGGGTCTCTTCCAACCGAAATGATTCTATGATTCTATCTTGTGTATTTACTATCAGCACTTATGTAACCCCTCCTAATAAAAGTTACTAAATGTATATTCAATAGCAGGTACCAATGGGTGACGCTCTCCTGAGACGGAGCCGGGATCAGGAGCTCGGTGCAGAGACCTCAACCCTTGGGCTGGGCTTAAGGACGGCACCACCACGCACCACTCACCCCACGCACATGGCACCAGGGCTTTCCTTGGCTTTTCCATTCCAACAGACCCTGAACCCAGTCCTGAACTTGCACCCCCATGTACAGCACACATTTTAAACTCAGCTGAGTTTAAACACCAGCCTTCGCGCCGATCTGGAAAATGACTTTGGTGTTGGTCATCATCTTCCCCACGCTGGTGTTATCTGCAATACCTGGCAGATAAGTCAAGCTTTGGCCACCACATGCTTCTCCCCGAGCTGGATTTGAGCTTGTCTCCTCAAGGACTGACAAGAACCTCATAGACTGGTCCAGAAAATTACATTTTAACGTTATGCTGTAGGACTCGCACGTTCTAGAGGAGCGTAATCATCCAAAACACCTGCTCAACACACACATCTCCCCAGGCATGGCGCTCACCAAGAGCGGCTCCCCAGCCAAAACGAGGAGGAGATGCCCTGGCAATGCCAGTAATACCAGTAACACCAGGCTGTGCGAGAAGATTAACATTTATAAACACACAGAGATGCCCAAATTTAGTATATACTTAGCAGTGTGGAAGAAGGACCCCTCATTATAGCAGCTCTTATCTCCAGAGATGCTACTAAAAAAGTGCATCTCGCTGGTCTTGAATGCAAGCTGATGGTTTTATCACTGGCTCTGCAAGTCCAAGGCAGGAATTCCACCCGCACAGCTGCGTGTTTTATAGCAACGAACCCTCCTCCTCGACAAACACCTGAAGGAAAAGGCAATCTGGGCAGGTAGGACACTCCGTTAGACAGAAATGAATTTGCAGTCTAAGAAAATAATAATAAACAGTCTCTTTTCTCTTTGCATCTCCCCCAGTTGAAGTCAGACCTCTCTCTCCCTTTTCAAACCTCATTTTTGACACTACGTTCCATTACGCAACAGTTGCACTCAGCATTTTTTAAAGGCTGAAAACTGGTAAACGGCACAAGGAAGTATTTCCATTTTCCCAGTGTATTTACTTTTACGCCCTTTTATATTAACGTGAAACACGACAATCAGAAAACATGTTATTTTTCACCAACCACGATTTAAAATATCCTTATGTACACCAGTACTGTCACACATGAGCAGGACAAGCAGGAACGTGGTTCGCAACTGCAAAATCCTTTCCACTTTGCTAAAAAACTACAGCAAAATGCTGTACACTTGCCTGGCTTTATAAATGGGGCACAGGCATAATGCTGTGCAAGAATAATCAGCCCCGGGATAACAGCCTCTAAATATAATTATGGAGGAGATAAGAACCTTGTTTTAACTGCTTCTTCTGTCAGAGGGCTTTTCGTTTCAAATCACTAAGGTTATCTCACAATAGTATTTTCTTCTAGTACATCGTGGGACGCAGCATGCACAGCTCACAGCTTCACCTTGTAAAAGGCAACGGCATCTACTACCACTGACCTATTTGCTTCTGTTGAAGTAGCATACATATTTAAAATACAGTCACTATATATGCAACGTTACCTATGTCTGCTCACAGGCTGCAGCCAAGAATAGATTTATTTCGGTATAGAGAAAAGCACTGAGGTCCTGGAATAGAATGAATATAAATAAAAGAAGCAGAAGGAAAAAGTGAACAAAAAGCATGGTATTTGTTGTATCAATGAGCAAGTTGATATGTTAGTTCAGAAAAAAAAATTGTAAGAAACGCAGAGACGATAAAGTGCGATGGAAACTGTGCTGTCCCTGAGCGGGGATGCAAAGCCGCTCTCGGGCACCCGTTTGTAGGGCTGAGCAGTGAAGTTGCAGAGCGAAGGCAGGAGGGAGGGGAGCAGAGTACCTGGGCAGGTGGCAGACGGGAGAGCGACTCAGCTGCCCTCTGCCGACTGCCTGCTCTGTGCAGCGCTCCCCGATCCGCTCCCGCACGGCTGAGCCGCAGTGTAAACCCAGCGTTTCTGTGAACTCAGCTCCGCGCTCCCACAACGGTGTTTACGTGACAGCCAGGACTGTAAGGATTTATTTACCCGCTGCTGGGCTCTATCAGCAGAGCCCGGTGCAAGGATAAAGCCGGCACAATTAAGTTACTCCCGCCGCAGCAACGCATTCATGGGTGCAAGGGGCTGCTCCAGCTCGTCGCCTCTGAGATACTTGAGCCAGTATTTCTGCTGCATCGCGCTATGTTGATGTACTGACCTACTCGGCGCATGGTTTGGGTGTCTGTCCACACCGCGCGGTGTGTGGTCGATGCTCATGCTCATCCAGCCCGTCCGATCTGTCACTTCAAATCAGGGGTCCCTTCAGTAAACCCGAAGATCAATAATCCTCACCAACGCTACCGATGGTGAAGACGGTGCCACCACGGACAAACTACGCAGCCCACACCTGGTGGCACTGGGCTAAGAGGGTTTCATTTATTAAACGACAATGCTACTGAAATCCTACCGAAATGCTACTGAAAGGAAAGGGGACTGATCCACCACTTCTCAACTCGGATGAATTCTCGTGCCTCTCATGACATTTTCTGTCTGTCGGACTGGCCTGATGAAATATACAACCCATTTAATTTCTAACTTTATTTTAAATGAAAAAACCTCTGGAAAGCCCTAAAATGATAATGTAGTTTAAAAAAACAAAGGGAGGAAAGACGGGATTTAAATTCTAAGAACATTACTGTCAGCATTGTCAAACCGCTTTACTTTTATCTTACACCCGTTTTATTCAAGGTTTAAAAGCAAATGGGAACATCCAGTCATTCAGTCTCTGAAACACTTTTTCTCCAAATAATATGCAGCTATGTAGCTTTAAACACGCACTCCAGTGAAATCCCAAATGCATCAGCATCACCCACTCTGCATCTGCTCCAGCGTTTCTGATTTAAGTAGCACAACTGGAAAACTGGGGTGCTTAGCAATGATAGCAACGCGTGTATTGCTTTTCAATAAATCTATTATTACCGAATAACAGAAAGAATAACCGCAGATTTTTGCACTGGGCAGTAAATTCCCTATCCCTAAATGCCCAGTTTCTCGCTCTCCTTTTGCACCGAGCAGCAAACCCGCCGGTTCAGCCCCCGCGGCCGGTCCCCGCAGCCGCCCCCGGCCCGGTTCGGGGGGCACCCCCGCCGGCCCAGCGCTCCGCCTCCCGCCGCCGAGGCGGTTCCCCGCGGCGGGCCCGGCCCCCCGGCTCCACCCCATCGCTCCATCCGCTCTCCCTCCCGGCTGGAGGACGCCCGCCGGTCCCGCTCAACAAGTTCCCCCCCTTCGGCGGCGGGGACCCGGCTGAGAGGACCCCCCTCTCTCCCTCCCCACATCAGCGCCCTCCTCCGCCCCCCGAGCCGGGCGCCGCAGCCGATGAGGGCAGCGGGGGAGCGGGAGGCGGCGGCTGCCTCTAGCGAGCGCTCGGGCGGCCGCAGCTGAGGGAGCGGAGCGGCCGGGGCGGAGCGGCCGCGGGGCGGGCAGCGGCTCCGGCTCCGGTTCGGGGCGGGCAGCGGCTCCGGGCAGCGGCTCCGGTTCGGGGCGGGCAGCGGCTCCGGGCAGCGGCTCCGGGCAGCGGCTCCGGGCAGCGGCAGCCGATGCGCGACGGGCGCGGAGCGTCTGACGGCCCCGGCGGAGGGAGGGAGATGCACCGCAAAGGGAGCGCACACACCGCCGCTTCGCTTTGAGGAAGCACAAGGTAAGGCTCGGCGCTGGCAAAACCCCCCTCGGCTGTCCCACCCTCCTAAAAATCCCCCCTGCCCTGTTTTTTCCCGGTGAAAACTTCGTAGGGATGAGCATAAAGCATCGCGCTGAGCGCCAGCGTTATGCAATAGTGTCTCTGCCTGCCTGCGAACAGCTATTGCATTCAATAACTTTCATATGAGACAGATAAGGAGGGAATATCACTATACACGTCCAAACCGCTACTTTCTTCTAGAAAAATACCAGCGTTTCTTGTCGTGGTGCCTGGCAGGGGAGAGTTGTAGCTGGAGGATTTTTGGAAGATGTAAAGAGTGCGTTAGTTTTTCACATGATTGATTGCGAGGAACTACCGCTGCTTATTAACTTCAGTGCTGGGCAGTCCAAACGCAGCCCTAATGAAGCGTCCATACAACACGACCATGGAAGAACACTGGATGTGTTCATCCAGTAACTTGCAGTACAGCACTTCATTAAAAACCCAACAAAAGCAAAAATCCCCTCCAGGGGCTGAAGCTGCTGCTGTTCTGTGAACTGTTACTACGGAGAAGCAGCGGCTCTCACCATTTAATAGACCATTCCACCCTTCGAGTCCCCCGTCACCATCATCAACCACATTTAAATGGGAGATGCCATGAAAACGCAGTAGGCAAATGGGACAAAAGGGAGCGTGGAACCGGCACCAAAGTCATCCCCTTGCATCTTGCCAGGCATCCAACGCTTTGCATCTCCATCTCACCTCCCCAGTAACAATCCTCTCCTGTGACCTCGACGTCTCGACTTAATGCCGTGTTTACCCCAGTTACAGCAGCAAGGGGGATGCGGGGCTGCAGTTGGCGTGGATGGGCTTGGGGGAGGCGGGGGGGGCAGCAAGCGCCAGCAAAACAGGGACAGCTCGGCATGTCGAAAAGCAGAGAATATGTTTCTCCGCTTATGTCACCATCTCCCGAGCGCTCTGTCCCAAAGGAACCGTGTCCCCCGCCTCGCCACGAGTCAGAATAGGTAATGGAGCAGTTGCGTTTGACCTTATGGGTCTAAGCGGCGAAAACCCCGCACGAGCATCACGGAGGAAAATTTAACTCATTAGGCTCTATGGGCAGGAAGTTTGGAGAGACCTGTTTTTCCAGCCTCCGAGCATCATGATTTTTCTGCTGAATGCTGGAAAGGGGTAACAAAAGACAAACCAGTAACAGGTCACGTCTAATATCAACTGGGGATTTATTCCCTCCGCTTAAGCGTCTCATCGTGATTCCTGTTCATACTCGCAGTGCCGTCAGGAATGCTGCATGTATCAAGGTTAAAATCCAGCTGCTAGGTAAAAAAACTACTAGCTAATTTAAAAATAAAAATATCACGTGACACGTTACTCTCCCAGCCGGGTACCCAGAATAATTTAATGTAAAATTTCAAGCAAACGTATCTACAGTAAAAATATGACAAGCATGGAGAGCAACACATATTTCCTCACTTCATCTGTGAAGCCTACTGGTGTTCTACCAGTCTGCCCCTGCCTTTTTTACTACAATAATACTGTTCTCTTCAAGTACTAATAACAGTTCCAAGTTAAAAGCTGGATGGGTTTTTTTTCTAGCATTATAAATGTATACAAGCAGCTCAGATAAAAATATCTCAGTGCTCAGATATTGCTAATTTATCATCTGGAGGGTTATGTTCTTCTGTACGGTGATGGCACACAGTCACTGATTTCAATAGAAATACATAATGTGTATTGCTAATCCAAACACTCATACTGAGCAGCTGTAAAATGAAATTACTGCCCCGGAGTTTAAGGTGCTGCTGTATTTAAAGCATAGAATGAGCTCACTGGGGAAGGCCGATACTAAATAAGCTGGGGTTTTTTTTGGCTAAGGACGTCATGATGCCCTTGATGAAAAATATGTGTTCTTTAGGACGCTGTAATTATTAATGATGTATATTTTTAACAAGATGCTCATAATCATTCTAATCCTGAATGAAATCAGTACCTTTTCCCCAGATTGACATATTAAAAAAGAAACAGCTGGGCAACAGCACCACAAAATAAAGTGTTAGTTACTTATCAAGAGGGACAGCACTTCTCATTCAGTGCACCCTTCTCCTAATTAAGCTCACAAACAAGTAGCTCATAAGATCATCACTGCATTTCCCCCCCCCGCCCCCAGTTAACTGTTTCACTGACAGAAGGATTTTTGCATGAGATGCAGAGCATAGCTAATGAATTCAGAGGGGGAAAAACCAGTAGCTAAGTTCCATGGAGATGAGCATATAGAAGGAGAATGTAGCTCAGAAGCCCAAGAGGCGAATGGCACCATTGGGGACCCAAGGCTCCTGGTCACCTCCACACACCCCGACGGTCCTTGCGAATCCAACCACAGATTGTCCAAATGACAATGACCATTTGTTTATCCTGTTCTGGAGAATTTAAAAGCCAACTTAGCAACACCATCCTTTGCAGGGAGCGACGGGGCAGCGAAAGGCAGGGAAACCTATTGCCAAAATCTGTGCTGGAATATGAGGAGACCTCCACAAAGCTGTGATGTCCCGAGGTATTTCTTTATCCAACCATAGACATGTCAGACAGGGACAGCTGAGGATGTGCAGTCACATAGTTCACACATACTTAAGATTACAGTAAATCTAGACTATCTGAGAACATTAAAGAAACTCACGTGCCTGTTTAAACTAGCTATTAAAAGGTCTTATATCCTGCTTTATGACAGCCACTGTTTAAAGAACTGCTGAGGATTTGTGCAAGATATTAAAAAATATGTAAGCGACAAATCTACTTTATAGCCCAATGCTCCCTTATATTCTTATTAATCAGTTTGCAAATTAAATAGTCTTGAAGAAAATGAGATCACGAGCATATTTTTAAGGGGAAAAAAAATCTCAGGGTGGCAAAATCAGTGGGAGTAAATTTAGTCTTTTAAAAATCAGTGCTTGCTTTTCTTCTGCTTCGAAAATACTGTATAACCTATGAACAGACACAGGTACAACTCACTAGGTACTGTCGTTCGGTTTTAAATTATTATTGACCACACAGACTGTGATCAGGGTATCCTCTTTGAAGTCTGTTTACTACCATTTTACTACATTCAGGCAAAAAACAGCCTCTCTGCTGATCCCTTAATGCTCTCAAAAATAGTTCAACTTCTCTATCCGTTTGCACAGCACAGCGTCATGGTGATCAGGGCCTTAAAACTCATCTGCTCTGCAGTTACACATAGGAGCACAAGGCTTATAGGTAAAAATAATTGGTTGCAAAAAGCAGAATTCAGCAATCAAAGAACAACTCTTGGTGTCCCCCTCTTTGCCTGTTTTTTCCCCCTTCAGTGGCACAAAGACAACAGGCCTGATTTTACTCCTGTTAATAGTTTTTTCCAGCCAAATCCACTGGTTTCAATACAGAACAGAGTAGAAAAAGGGCCGTTTTCACAGTCTGAATTAAACAAAGATGCATTAAGGCCTCCAAGTCCTACAATATTTGGGTGCAGGTCTGAGTTTCTGAATCCATCATTACAAATGGAGATTTTTGTCCTTGTTGGAGCTCTACCACGTGCCAGGTTCCCCGGTCTCTGCACATCGCTGATCACTTGGCATCACACTCAGCCCATATAAGAGTGTTAAACACCTCACAAAAGCTGCGTAGTTATGGCCAAATATATCTGATGCTGCAGCAACTGAAAAGGATAGATTGGGGTAGCTTTTTGTAACCAGCAATGTGCTGATGTACATTCAACTGTATGGCTGAGTGCAGCCAAATTACACGGACATTTCTAATATTTGAATATTAGTATTACTTTTCAATGTAAAAGACTACAACTAGTAAAATAATATATGAAAACTAAGGAAGACAAAGTATTCACCCGTAGCCCAGTACTTAACGTTCACCAGAGCAGAACGGAGCCATCGGCCGGCGACACACAAGAAAGGACATCTCACGGGAGGACAACACTATTCACTGCGCTGGGTTTTCCTGCAGAAACGCAACCAGTTTGCTTCCTAAAAATCTTAACCCAGAGTTTCACTCCACAGGCTACAAACGCTGTGATGCACTGGACCAAAGAGCACGTGTAAGCACATGGGGTTTGCACCCCATGTACCAAGATGTGCAGCACCAGCGTATGGGCTGGATCACCGATGTCTTAGCAGCAACCGAGCATGGTGGAAGCCCTCTGCAAACTCTTGTTCTATAGGTGCTGTCTGCCTCAGCCGTATGGACATTTTTCAGCATTGGTTTTGTGTGCTGAAGGAGTTTTTCTCCCATACTGATTTCTGCTTGGACATGATGCTTCTTCGGATGCAAAACCAAAGCCTTCTGCCCACCTCCAGAGAGATCATTAACTATTTTTTTAGCAGTCTACACTATTCAAAGACTTTTTCCTCTATCTGTATTTACTCTTATTTCCATTTCACCTGACATAGGAATTCCTTATTATACGTACTGAAAGAATACTGTCAAAATCCCAACCTCAACTCTTGTTTGTGACATCCATGGGGAAGAGAAACAAATGGTTTGTGTTATTTTTTGCCTGCTGTGATTGCTGTAGCTTGCCTGTAAATAAAGCCCACATAGCTACAAAATTAAACCATTTTAAAAACTAAAGCGAAGGAAGATCATTCCATATGGTCTAAGCAAGAAGGAAGTGTCAAATGCTAACGAAGAAGGATTTACTTGTTTTGTGCCCCTCCCCACCTTCCCCGCTTGTTTCATGCCCTTCTGCACCTCTTCATTCTCTTTGAACCTCCAGGAAAAACGCAGACACCTCGTCGGTAATTCAGGCACACAGAGACAGTTCTATGAAACAAGTCATAGCCGGAGCACTTAAAGCTGTAAAAGCTTTGCTTGTACCACTGAAAGTGTCCAGCGCAGTTTCCAATTAGTTCAAAATTGCCATTTCATATTTAGACCTCGCTTTGACCAGTATTAGGCGACTTATACAACTTAAATGCTTCCATCCCACTTCCTCAGTGACCTAAACCACAGGACTAAGAAGTCTTGTTAAAATTCAGTGAGACACACAAAGCAAAACACAGGTATGACCACAGCATGGATGGATATATCCAAAACAATCTTTAAATGGGATAGTTTGAGTATAGGTAATAATCCAGCTTAACCACAGCAAACCTGGTGCCAGAGTCGTGATGCTGCTGCTTGGAACATGTTGGTGAGGTCGAAGCAGGTACAAGTTACCCAGCCCAACCATGGTGTAAATGACTTTTAAAATGGAAACGGAGGGTCCGTGACGCTCCGTACAAAAGCACTTCAGCAGGTGTGTAAATTCAGGGCTGTATTTATAAATTAGTAACAGGAAAAGTAGTTTTGATCTGGTTAGCTCCTGCTCTTCTTGGGAGAATGGGCCAATGAAGTGAAATCACTCATTTTGTGTATTTATATACGAATAAGAAAAAAAAAATCTACAGCAAACCAAATCCTTCAAATAATTAGTAACTGGTTGTTCATGCCCATCTTGTTATTATATTCATTATTGTCTTCTGCACATTCAATCAGAAATGAACGAGGAGACATCCACAAGTCAAGGAATGTAACTTGGGGATCAGTTAAATACATTTTTGTGCATTAAGGCCATTGGCAACTAAAACACAGCAGCACCTCTAAGGGCTGACAAAGAGACAGATAAAACATCCCAGTGCCGAAAAGAGTAATTCAGCAGAAATTATGCTTGAACTGCCTGGTAATACCAGTAACACTGATCCATTCTGCAGACTGAGCCTAAGCTGCTGAATTCGAGATGAAATATGTGGACTTTAAGTAGTCCTAGCTGAGCAAGTTGGTGAGAATAATGTGCTATACTCCTGCATTCACACTTTGTGATAGCATAAAAAGACACAAAGCCACAATAAACATGATGCAGATTATCTGTCTAGTAGATAGTTCTGGTGCCTAAAGCGTTACCAGGCAATTCTGATTAATAATCAGGGAGTTCTCAGCCATGAACCTGCAGCTTCAGACAAGCAGAGTATGTAACTCAGACACAGGGGCATATGAATATTCTTAAGATAATCGCTAATTCTTACTTGAATACACTTCCTAATCATCAATATTGGAAATAACCCATCCTAAACCACCATCCCCAGAATGTTTATGTTGAGATCTTACTCCACATCGTCCCCCAGGTCCACAAAACCTGGAATAAATTCATTCCACATCTCCACACCACCCCTGCACACTCCCATTGTCTTCAATCTCCACACAGTTTTGACCCCATCAAAACAAACACATTTCCCCTGGTGACCTGGAATGAAAACCGGTGCTGCTCATCAACGCCGACCCTTCTCCCATAGTCCTCATGTTTGATGAGAACTTGAGACTTCAGGAGCTGAGATTTGGGCATTGGCACCGTGTTCAGATTTAAGACAACTTCCCCTCACATCCGAGTTTGGCTCTTCCTTCACGCTGCTTATTTCAAAAGCATCTTAGAACCAGTTTTTGTGAAGTTCTGCAACGTTAGGGACTATTATTCACTCGCGGTACAGCAAGTAAAGCGCAGCTTTTTCTTCTCTACTAATAACAGTCTTCCAGGGTAACTAATGCTCATTTTTGTACAAGGCTCTGCTCCAGCAGAAGTCAAACTGCTTTGTGTACTCCTCCCGTCTTTCACCAACACCGGCACACTCAGGTCTAAGTGTACATTGATTAATTTACAATTACAGCAGAGCCAGAACCTGCTTGAAACCAGAAACTGTTCACAAACGTGCTCCTCGAGAAGGTGACAATTACACAGCCTGTGTTTCCCAGTGACTGCTGACAGCACTGGCGTGCAAATGCAAGTCTCCCAGACTGATATTATTCCCCAATTACTATCCTGCTAACAAGGCCGGGTTTTAGACCTAAATTACCCAGCTGGTGCCTCCCAAGGCTCGTCTGCGTGTAACCCTAATCCAAGTCGAAAGAGCTGACAACGTTCTGCTGCCTTACAACCACTGACCTCTGCAAAGTCATTCCCGGCTGTCACCTCCCATTTGTAGCGAGCTCCCGCACAGGCTCCAAAACGCGTTTTCCATGCAATGAGATTATCAGCGTTCCCGGGGAAGGGATTGATGTGCACACCTTGTGCCTTTCCACCCTGCACAGCAAAACGGGACACGCGAGACGCAAGCGCGGGGTTGGAACCTCTCACCTCATTTCTCCTCCATGCCCTACCCAGCATTTGAAGAGCAACGATGGAAGAGAAAATAACCTGTGGTCGAAGCAGGTGCCTGCAGTCCGGACACGTGCTCAGTCGCCAGCACCCAGATCACTCCCCGAAGCTCCAACTTTTTGCAAACCCGCTGGCTGAAGCTAAAGAACAGAACGCTGCTTTCCGTCCTGTCATTTGGTGCTTGATTCTTTGTTTGTGGGGTTTTTTCTTTCTTTGTTTTTCCTGAGAACTATTGACGATTACTAGGAACAATTAAAAGTTACTCCTCGACAACAATGCAGACAAGAAACTGTCTTTAAGCTCTTGGTTTTAACAGCTTGCTATTTAAATTATTTAACAGAAAGTCCCATAAAAATGAAAAAGCCTTCCAGTGCAAGCACGCTGGCTTCTGGACTCCTGAAGACAGAACAGTATAAGCAGAACTATTTGATCCTCCTGGCAACACATCCTCAGCAGCATCCTTAGACTGCACAGATTCACACGGCAAAATAACGTTAAATAAACCTTTGCTCCCATTTTCATGGGAGCAAGAGCTGCATTGCACCGGAAGAAAAGAAAAGGTATAATTCGCTTAACAGTAATGTGATTTTTTTCCAGTACACTAAATCCCAGCAAATGTTTGACATTATAACAACGCTAGGAATCGACAGGGAATATCTTTTGACATTGCATTTGTTCCATTAGGAAGTTAATAGTTGTTAACTCTGACCACAAGGGTCTTTGCTGTTTTTAATGCAAGTGCAAATCTCCTCTTAGTGTTAATATTAGTTGCATAAATGTATTATAGGAAAAGTGAGCCTTAATGTACAGAATTTTTATCACGTTAAATGGATTCCTTTTAATTTCATGCATGTAACAATACAGGAAGCAACAAAACCCAATTATTATTAAAACTTGTGTTCAGAATGCATAGCAGACGTGTTAGAATTATGGAAGACAGCACATACCAGCTTGTGCATTCAGGGAAATTGTGTTGTTCTGTAAGGAAAACTCTTTAAACAGTTTATCCTACAATAGCTTCCTGTTTCAACTAAAAATTCTACGGGTTTATTAAATCATACATTTTATTTCTAAAGCTAAAGCTCACAAAAGCATTTAAAAGCATTTATTGTCTCTCTCAGCCATTAGCTAGGATCTGATTTTTATACATCATTCCTACAGTGCCTACAAATGGATGGGGGGGAGGAAAGAAAAGATAAATCAAAAGCCGTATGATCATGTTTATTCCAAGGGAAGACTTTCAAGGCAATTCCAAATCTCTCGTATGTCATCACTGAAACCAGATGATCAATAGATCATTTTCTTTTAAATTGTACTACGAACCATCACAACTCTACCAAATGTTTGTAGCTTACAGTGCAATGCGTTATTTCCTAATAATGCATCCCAAAGCTGATTTTGGCAGGAGAATGTAACTAAACAGTCTAAGTTAGTAGACTTTGTTTCAGTGTGTGGAGCCTCTTAATCTTTTTTCAGTGAAGATATAACCCCCCTTATAAAGATAGATAGATAGATAGATAGATGGATAGATAGATAGATAGATAGATAGATAGATAGATAGATAGATATACACAGTGAAAACATAACCCCCCTTCACAAACTGTAATTTTCCTCAGGAGCATCCAGGAGGTTCCTTTTCATAGAAGAGAATCTCCAAACCACAGGCTGAAATCACTCATTCAGGCAAATGGTAGTAAAATGCTCTGTAATTGATTGAAGTGGTGCAAACTCCTCAAAACAGGAGCATTCCAAGGCCAGGGCCATTCACCCTTCTCCTTGATAAAATACAGAATCCATAAACGCAGCAAAAAGAATGAATTTGGGATTGAGCAATACAAGAGGAGGTTCAAGAGCGAGAAAATTCAAGTTCAATGCCTAAGGGTTTCAAAACAGATTGAAAAAGAAATACTCGTCTGACATTTACCAGTGCTGGTAACTCTATTATTCTACACAAACAACTCTAAGAAAAGGAAGACGGACTGGTCCACCACATCAGTTTTCTATGTCAATAGATATACTATAGGGGATGCTGATAATAGCCAGCAGTACTTTTCATACCACAAAAAATGGGCATCCCCGCACCCTTGAATTGTGCCAGAAGTCACATTTTTATCCTCATACGTATATATTAAAGTCTATAAACATTTGTAACACACAGGAAAAGGTTCTGCAAACAAAAAATAACAACTGGCCAAGGTCACTCATATTTTCCAACATATTTCTCAGTACAGTTTTGCTTACCAGACATTACTTACCAATATTTAGGATACTACTATTTGATTTTTAAGTCTCTATCCTAATATGTTCAAATTGATCTAACAATTGGATTCCTTTTCAAAGCCTGAAAACAGTCCTAAATGAATTTAAGGAGAAGTCTGAATGTCAAAGAAATAACGTATCAGAAGCAGTCTGTTTAACTCAAAATTAAGAAAAACATTTAGATTACCAGTAAAATATCCTCAGGTTGCTGTCCCTGGTTTACACAATGGTATATTTGGAATTAACATAGAACAGGCTTCCATCTTGGATTTGTTTACAGCAAGTAAATCCAAGTTTATTTTAAATGTCTATTTTTAGTGATATAAGTGCATTATAGCCTACATATACACTTACAGGATGACTTACAGACATGAAATAGCATTTGAAAAGCAAATATGCACTATTAAATTTTGTGATAACATTTAGACACATAGAAACAGCATCTAAGGCAGGGGGATTTCTTGGGAGAAAGTACAACCTTGATATATCCAGAAGCCTAAAGATGTTGCATGGTGAAATCCAATTATTTACAATCCCTTGCATTCTTTTTCCTTTAAGCTATTACATACGTGCAGGAAAAAACCTCTGTGCTCTTAGTTCACGCACGGAAGTTTACAGCTGCGTGTCTAAAGCCATCGTTTGGTCTGAAAATACAGAGACTGGAATCTCTGCCTTTCATCTGAATTTGGAACATAGAAAATTTAAGTCCGCTCTGCTTATTAGCACCTCTAGTCTTTGAGTATAATTCTGTGTCATAAAACTGACAGAAAGAAAATTTAAATTATAACGTAAGCTACAAACCTCCTTCTCCTTCGTTAACAAATCAGCCTGGTAATTCAACACTATAATTCACCCGATAGCACAGTGACTTGGTAGAGCTTTGGATTAAGAGCAGAGGTCCTGCAAAGATTTCCTTACATACTTAAGCTTTACCTGCTGATCCTGACTTGAACAGGATTGTTGGGAACCCACTGCTCCTCATAATTGGCATGTGAGTAACATCACATAGGTTTCCTGCCTAGAAATGCCCTTTGAGTTGCTAAAATGAGGGGAAGAAATCTGGACAGCATCGATAAACGGGAAACGGAAAGGATTGATTTAATTGCATAAAACATGCTATGGAGAACCTGAAATACTAAACAAGGTGGTTTCCAAAACTTACCCTGAAGACTTAATACTAACTTGAGACTTTTCTGTGCATCACTTTAAAAATTATTATTATTATTATTATTATTATTATTATTATTATTATTATTATTTAGTAGCGTCTTTCTGTATTCAAACATAAGGGAATACTGCTTCAGGGTAATCAGCCAGAAGCTTATAACCAAATCAAGGCTTAAAACTGAAAAATAAGATCTGCGATTACTTAAATATTTAGCTCAGTAAACCATTTTGTGCAGGCAGGGGTTGCTTAGGGTAACTACAGACAAAAGGTTTAGATCTATTATCTGTATTTAACTGGCATCTGCAACTAAAATCCCAAGCCGAAGCCTCTGTTAGTCCCGTGCCAGAGGAAGCCGTGAACTCCGCAGTGCTCCTGCAAACCCAGAAACTCCAGCTCAGTAGCTTCCTCAAGTCTCCGAAAACCCTGCAGAGACACCGTTGTAAACGCTAGTGCCTAAATAAACCAGAATTGGAGGCAACACCTTCTCCAAAACAAAAATGAGACAAAACGAAGTATTACATAAGCTCTTCCGTGTTAAATATTTAACTCGCAATCAACTGTTTGCTCAACCGGTCTTTTATTGAATGTGCACACAGTTCTCCTTGGAGACACCGAGATGCAAGTAAAGGCTTAAAAAAAATGTACTTCTTTTGGTTGTTATCATTCTTAATCATTGATATCTATAAAATTATTAGTCCATGCTACCAGTGGGAATAGAACGCTCTGGATTAGCTAAACCCATCGGGCCTGCGCAACTGGGGAGCGGTGACACGCGATTTTTGAAGAATCAATTTATTGGCTATTAAAGACATGCTTAAAATTAAGTGCATCACAGGATATAGTGCCCCATTTATCTATTTGTATTCTGTAGAATATCACCGGACTCCTTTCATCAGACCCCATTAATCCCATCTATTTAGCCAGGCCAAACAGCAATCCAGCAGCCCCAATGATTATGGGATTAAAGTGGCATCTTGATCTGAAAATTGAGACAGGTCAGAGGAACAGTAAGGAAATCTCAAACCGATACTGTGGAGTAAGTTGTACGCTAATCCATCCTACTGTCAAGTGCCAGAAAACTCACTTTGACAACTCTGGGGTATCCTAAGAGATGTTCGCAATGAGTGACTTTGAGATCTAAGAAGCAATTTCTGTAAGCCTCTTTTATGGCTAAAAATGCGTGCCCTCTTTTCAGACGTAATTACTGAATATTTCGCATCTTTGGAAGCGCAACATTTCACATTCGCTACCATTTCTTAGTAGTGCACAAACTCCCATTAGCAGGTTTGAAAACTAATGGATGTAATGGCTGTTGTGCTGCTGTATTTAGTTTTTTTGATTAACTCATTAATTTACCAGACCATTATGGAAGATTTGCTTCCAGTATTCTCCATTAACGCAAGGGCAGAGCTTGGGGTTGTGTCAGGAGTTTTTACACCATATTTTAGCTGTGTCTAAAGCTAATGGCTGTCCAATTGCAGGCGAATGGATCAGGTTTGTATCTTAACACAGCACCTCGTTATTCACTAAAACATTCCAAAATTCCAGCCCTAGACAGACAGACAGACAGCTGGATGGATTTCTGCATCTCTTACCCTCACCACCTTTCAAAGCTGTGAACCAGTGGGACTCTAAATGCAAAATGTCCTTTAAATAAAGGCATAACTTCACTCGGCAAACATTACTATAAATAAAGAGAGCCCAAACCAACCAGTACAGGACACTAATATTCCCCACAAAGCACCACTGACTCCTTATTTAGGGTTTCAACTGGAACACAAAGTTCCTGACATTCATATGTAATTAATATATTTTTTCCTCCCACATTTGCGTGGGATTTTTTTGAAAGCAACTTGATAACCCAGAAGCCCAACCTTGCAGTATACAGGTTGTCTACCACACACATTTATGTGTCTTAATAACTTCTGGGAAATGTTACTGTTACTTTTAAAAACCCATAAACATTCGGTTTTCCATTGACAACAGTTTCTCCATTATGTTTTCTTAAATTAAAACTCAATCTAGACTAGTTGTGAGGATTCCCTCACTTCTGCCACTTTATAAAACATGCGCTATTGCGGCACTTAAATAAAATTGTGAAATTCCCGAAGAGTTAATAGACGAGAGAATTTTAATTAATAATGTATTTTAAATACCACACCTGAAAGTCCCTTTACTCATTTTCCATTGTACTCTGAGTCCCTCTGAGGGCACAGCGGTGTTTAAACAGGAGATACACGCAGAACACTTGGATTAAATGGGGATTCGGTAATTCAGTAAATCTCAGTATTAGGGAGAAATTTGTGCAATAGGAGACTAAGCCCTACAACTTGAAACGAGGTGTAAAAATGAGGTCTTAACTATCCACTTACTACAGATCCCATACGGTGTGTACAGGGAGAGAGCTGCTGGGTTTTTTGCTATGTGCTGTGTTAAGCAGTTGTCGTCTTTTCATCCTTGACAAGGTGCTTCTATTCCAATAGCAGATTAAGGCATTTCTGTGAATTACCACAGGTTTTGTGTGGGTTTTTTTGTTTGGCTGGTTTCTTTGTTTGTTTGGGGTTTTTTGAGCACTTTAGGATCCTTTGGGATAAGCAGCTCTATTAAAAAGGCATATTACTGCTCTTAGTAAAGGATGGGTTGCTTTGCATTGGAAGCAAAACCTTAATTGATACACTGCTGACTTCTCCCACAAACTTAAATACCACATTAATTTTATGCGTACAGCAGTACCAACCAGTCACTAATGATAATTAATCGATATCCAGGTTTTAGGTTTAGCCATGAGGTACGTTTTTTACAAAATCCAAATAATCACAGAATGGTTGGGGTTGCAAGAGACCTCTGAAGATCATCTAGTTCAACCCACTCACTAAACCAGGTTCACCCTATAAAGACCAATTAATTTCTTGCAAAAATGCAGAGTACATTACGCAAATGAAACATGGTCTTTAAGCAAGCGTATTGTAAAAAATAACGCTAGTTAGATATTTCTGTGCATGTCCTCTACAAAGGGGGCTACAAAAACTGCTGTGTGCCACAAAACCCGGGTTTAGCCCCGCTAGTACCGGGTTTTGTGACCCGGCACAAGTCCCGTCCTGCTCCCAGTCCTACTACATCACCTGTAGCCCAGGAATAGAATGACTTTACCCTCTCTGAGGAGCAGGTGTTAAATAGGGATAAAATGAACAATTTTCTAGCAAAAGGACAAAGTCTTATATACAGGCCTAGTACTTAGTTAAGAGAATCCAGCAAAAAGCTTTGGAATGGCAGCCATTTTACTGAAAGCACAGGAGATTACCTCAAATATTGCAAACCTTGTAGGGGGGAAAGTAGCGTTTCTGTTGTAACATGAGGCTTTTTGCGCTATTTTTGCGTGCAGGCATCATGGTGAGTAAGGAGCCCAGCAAATGCTTACTCACCGCCTCAGACAGCGAAGTTGAGCCGGCGGCTTCGCTCGCCCTGGAGATGAAATACGCGCTGGATCCCAACCGGCAGATCAAGAAACGGAACAAAGCCCTCCAGGTGAGATTTAAAGATATCTGCGAGGCCCAGAACGAGCAGAGGGACAAACAGCTGTCCAGCAGCCAGGATCCCGACAAGAGGGAAGCCAAGGCCATCTCCTACAAGACGGCGTATCGCAAGTACATGACGGTGCCCGCCCGGAGGTCCATACCCAACGTCACCAAGAGCACAGGAGTTCAGACTTCACCCGATCTTAAAAAGTGTTACCAGACCTTTCCTCTAGACCGGAAAAAAGGGAATATTCTTAAAAGCGCCTCGACTGTCGACACCTTTAAGGGTCAAAACAACGGGTTTCTCATAGACGCGAAGGACAAGGACGGCGGGAGCTCGGGGGACGCGGGTCAGTGGGGCAGGAAGGGCGGCAGCCTGCAGACGGCCGAGTTCATCTCCCACCTCAACGAGCGCATCAACGCCGAGTCCTGGAGAAGCAGCGATTTGCACAGCTCTCCCAAAGAGTCTCCCCCTCTCCCAAACTCGGCCGACCCCGCTCTGGAGGAGCCGGGCCGCGGGAAGCCGGCGGCGGGGCGGCCGGGGAGCGAGGAGGCCGCCCAGCCCCTCCACGGGAGGGTCTTCAAGACCGAAGTGGCCACCGTTTACTTGCCGTCGGCCGGTTCGCACGCCTCGCAGACCGACCTGCTCGACCTCGCGGCCGAGAGCGACTGGTCGCCGTGCCCGGCAGCCGAGGAGGACAGAAAGAGGACGGTGCACCTCAACGGTGTCCAGGCGCAGGCGGGAGATGCCCGGGCCTGCGCGGCGCGGGCGCAGTGCCAAGCCACCGAATGTAGCGAGCAAACCCTACAGATCGACGTTTCGCCTATGGAGGAGAACCAGCCTTGCCGGGCGGCCGTGGCGGTGAGCGAGGAATGCCAACAAATCGTGCCTCACACGGAAGTTGTGGACTTGAAAGCGCAGCTTCAGATGATGGAGAATTTGATCAGCTCTAGTCAGGAAACCATAAAAGTGTTGTTGGGTGTTATACAGGAGCTAGAGAAAGGAGAAGCTCACAGAGAAGGGTGAGTAGAAGCTTTTTAAATGAGTATGACCTGGTTTTAATGCCTTTTCTACCAAGTCCTGCCCTTGAATTCGCTCACATAGGTTTGCGCCCATTGCCGTGCGTTGCCCCACTGCAAACCGAGACCTGACACATGGTGCTTCTCACAAGGAGCAGGTTTTGCTGCTTTAGACCCAAGTCCAAGGGAAACTCACCAGCAGTCCACACAGATTTCCTACCCGCTTGTCCTGTGATGTTATTTTGTAGGTATTTGTCCTATATATCTTTTCTCGTACCGTTGGTAACGAGCACAGAACGAGCCGCTCTCCAAACAGGATTAGTGAGGCTGCTTTCACATTAACAACTTGTATTAACCGTGATATCTCACACGGCTTGAAAAGCAGCAGAAAACCCTTAATTCCGTAAGAGACTTACCTTTTTAAGATTAAGGGATATTATTACAACTCTTAATATAATTCCATTAGTGGCATATGAATCTTGTCTGGTTTACTTTCACCTTCTGAATTTTTAATATGTCTTTCAGAAGGAAATTAAATAAAAACTCGGAGTATCAAAGCTTTCTTTGCAGCACTCACACTACTCACAAACTCCAGCATAAAAAACCCCACAACGTTTTGTTTATCCCTAACTTAAGTTACTTAAATCAACCTATAAGGCATTACAAATATTAGCTGCTGTAACACAGTACAAGCTTTAGTCTTTACCTAAACAGTTCAATGCATCTCTTATGTTACCTTAACAGGCATTTTTCAGACTTACTTGCCTTTAGATCGCTAATCTTTATTCAATAGTGCACCTTAAAATGTACACGCGCTGTTTGTGTTTTTAAATACTTCTGTTATTAAATCATGATTTGTCAGAAGAAATCTGGATTTTAAAATTAGAAACCAGTAGCTCTTGCTGCTTGAAACAGCACATGCTTTAATTTGAGTCAAAAATGTACATCTTAAGATTTGCAATTCAAGTCTTCCTCTAGAAATGCAGAAGGCATCTTGTTAATCCTAAATATTCCAACTGCTTTTCATTAAAACATCATCCTGGCTGTTGGACATTGCTGTCAACACAGCCACAGCATTTGTAGTTTGTTTTACAGCTGGTTACAGTATTTTTAGAACACCTTGTCAAATCCCGGCTCTTCAGACTGGGAAGCTTCTTGATCTTGCTGAAAGCAATACGAGATTATTGAGATTTTTAAAAAATATTATCCAGAAAAAGTATTCCTCTGACTTTCTCAACTTAAAGAAACTGTGCCGTGCTGCTTGTCAAATCACAAAACATAGAAAAATATCTTTCATCATAACTCATCATCTGATCGTCAAGAACTCTGCGTACACGAACACACGCATCCAACCCCAAAGTCATCTAAAGTCATCTGCTATCAACGCCCGTGCTCCCTCCACACACTTATATATCAAGTTTTATCTTTTCCAAAGACAGCAGAGCGACGGGTGCAGCAAATACTTGGTTTTTATTGCCTTCACATGAGCAGAGCCTTGTAGGGTAGCCAACATTAGGAGTGTATCCCTGTCCTCAACACAAAGGAGGTCGAGGTCTTGCCCACCTATTGATGGTTGCTCGTATCTTCAAATAACCCTTCTGAAGTTGCCGCCCTGACAGAGCCGTAGCAAATACCAGCCCTAAAATAGTGTAACTATCCATAAACCCCAGTTCTCCAGAATACTTCTACTGCTTCTTATAAACTTGTGTATTAGACCCTGCAAGATTACACGATATTTGACCGAAATGAGCCTGTTTATTAGCACTCCTTTACTTCCCCCCCATAGCAATGGTGAAATCACCACCTAAAGATACATCACACATTTTGAAATCTTTTCCAACACACTGTGCTGTGTGAAAGAGACAATATGTTTTAATGATTCTTTGACGTTAACTGTAACCAGTGGCAGTTACACCAGTGGTCAGGGTTCATTATATAAATTGGAAGTAAAATATCTGCAAGTGAGATTTCAGATAGCAGGGACACAAAGGATGTGAAGATGGGGAAAGAGGAAAGGAGGGAGATGCATACTTGCATATTTTCTCCTGTTTCAGGAATTCCTGTATTCCAGACCCTTCTAATTGTGTAGCACCTGGGTGATTTTAATGGAGATGGCACATAGGAGCCCAGCATTATGCTGGGGACATTTCTGTTCTCCACTGATCACACTCCAGAGTGGAAAGAACACTCTGTTCTCCAGCAAAGCACCAATGCATTATTAACACCAAGCCTGTCTTTATCCCTATTTCCCTCAAATTAGACAACTATTTTGATAACAGGGTGTCCCATCCTTTTATTAGGATAATTCTTTCCAATTATTGCATTCATTTCTACGACTTTTTTTTCCATGGAGACCCACCACTGTGTATGCTGTTCTTTGTCTTCTCTATTTTAGCGTGTTGATCATTTTTTCCTTTTATAAAGAGGTGTTCGGTCAGTTTATAACAAGAAATTAAAAGTAGTACTTGTGCTATGTCACATATACGAGTCTTCCATCTGGTAAAGCAGAAAACAACGTTCCATGTTTATGGCACTCTCTGGTTTTCTTATGTATATTAAATTCCTTACAATAACATACATCAAGGAATAAATAAAATAACACAGTGCTAGTGAAAAAAATAAAGGAGAGAGAACCCACAGCTAAATCTCTTAATCAGATTTTTCTCCCGTCAAGAAAATCGGTGTTCTTTAAGTGCTGTTGTAGTGCCATGGGACTAGTGCTCAGTGGATTCATTTTCACTAATATGCTGTAGGTCTTGAACTGCTATTACTGCAATTCATCACTAAATGAGTCTATGCCAGCAAAATTGTACCAGCATCTCTGAAGACAGGAGTATCATCCTTTGGGTGAATATCATCTACGGATACTTTTCAAAATGTCAGTACTACATTATCTGCAATTAGCAACAACATCCAGCGTTCGGCTCTGCTGAAGGGAAAGGGAAAAGCCACTGGAGGAGAAAGACAGAGCAGCTCCAACACCCAACGAAACCAAATCCAAGACTGTGAGGGTTCAACGTGGCCTCGCTCCTCTGACTGGGCTCAGGCTCCATTTTTTGGTCAAAGAATGCAGAATTTGGGCCATCAGGAAACACAGAGCTTGCCAATGGGCACTCTGTGATTTTAATGCATTGAATCTATCGAAATAACACATAGTAGATTTGAGGACAGGGTTGAAATTGTTACCCTGTGACCCGCCCCCCCAAGATCCAATGAGACTATTAAAACTCTGTATTTCTTATGTGCGTGACTATTTACTAAATCTTTGGCAAAACAGTAGTTGTACCTTACTATGTGGAGGCTTCTACCAAAAAAATAATCACAGCAAAAGGAATTTGTGTTAAGTCATGCGTGAGTAAAAGCAACAGAGCTGCAGCTTCAATTCAGACTTCCAACTCAAAGCTGGAGAAAATATTGAATATTCCATGATGCAAGGTGCAGCTTTTACAACACAAGTTTGATTCCCTGAATGTCTGCTTTGCCTACTAGTAAAATATTAGCAATCTATATCAACTATAGACACGTTTGTCTGTTTTCAGATACGGTGCACTCCATTAAGCCAAACTCTGCTCTGTTTACCTGTATGGCCAGCAGGATTGAAAGCAAAACGCAGGTCAATAGTTCTAAAACCTGGCTAACTGCAGTACAGCCTGTGAAATAGCGAACAGAAGATGAACAGATAATCAAAAGTATTTTTTAGCTGGAGAACACTGATGACCTGCCCTTTAAATCCTCACTGTGAAAAGCAATCGGGGCACTTCTCATTATATAAAAAAAAATCAGCAATTTTAATAAACAAAGTACTCAATTTGCCACACAAAAATAAGTCACAGCATTTTGGCTCTGAGAGGCCAAATGCTACACATTAGACAAGAGTTAAATTAACCTTTTTCAGAGATAATTTATATTCATTTATTAGTCAACTGTGGTTCAGGAATTGAAAGAGCTCTCAAACGACATTCATAGAACAAGCAGTCCCACGCTCCTTCAAAGAGGCTTCGAAAGAACACATTCTCATGGACAGGATTTAAATGTCATTTCACATTTTCCAACAAATAAGGGGATATTTGGGTCTCTTATTATTTCAAAGCAGAAAATAAACCAATACAGTGTGTGTCTGGATGGACATTTGAAGCAAAGAGGAGACGTGATGCTCTACCCAAATACTTATGTCTCAAAAATACTGCAAGAAATCATCCCCAAGGTCACAAGAGCTGAGCTTAAACTTGTCATCCTGGCTTGGAATGATGGGCAAGTCAGATAACCCAAGCAATTACTGCCCGGATTGTTTGCTTTTCTCCTCTTCAAAAGCTGCTTCCAAGTCCAGCCCAGATGAAGGAGACAGGGCAAATAAAGGTAGTAACAACCTCCTCTGTTTAACTCAACCCATCAACACACACGAGCCAATACTCTTAAAAACAAGGGACTTCCTTATGTCACATAAGGAGAAAAGAAAGTGTTGAGCACTCTGAAAGCTCTGGAAGTAACAAGCCAGCTGCAGAAATGACATGACTTGGTTTCATTTGGGATCTCCTCCCACTTTGGGTTTTGTTTTGCTTTTTCAATTAGACGTGGCCAAGGAAACGTTCAAGAATATCATCTCTAAGAGAAAACCTGGAAATGGAGGGATGCAATAGACAGATAAGCTTAACAGCAGAAGACAGCTGGACTACAAATAAATAGATGAAAACCATAAAAATACAACAAATTCCATCTGTGATGCATGAATTTTATGATCTACTGAGTGCCACCAGGTTTTAAGAGACTGCAACAGCAGTCCCTTGGAACAGAACTACAGTAATTAGCTCTATTTTCAACTCTGATCTTTACACACACATCCGTTTTGCTTGTCCTTTGGAGGGGTCTCATTCATTTTGACTATACCAGAGACCATCTCCTAAATTCCTATTTCTTTATCCTCCCTCCAGTTGTCACTGCAGAGCTCATGCTGTTTATCGATCCTTCCCAAACACAGATGTACCAAGACACCTTGGAGATTGCAACAATCCACCTTTTTAAGGCAGACACAGAAATCTCTTTAGACGTATCATCCTTAGTCATGAAAAAGAAACAATTTTTGTGCAAATTAGTGTTTTGTGAAACTTATGACCCTTGGGCCAGTGGATGGTTGGGTGGAGGGTTTTTTGCATATTCTAATTCATATATACCATTTTTTCTGCTTTTTCCACAAAGATCAGTCTTGGACTGAACCATTTGACTACGGTAGCAGCAGTTTTTATGTTCTAGTTCCAACATCAGCAGAACACCTCTCTCTTCCTTTTCTTACAGCCATTCATACAACTACTCCCTCTCTTTTTGTAAGTATACAGTTAATTCTAATTATTAATAGCTGAACTGTCAGGCATCATCACTGCCCAAACGGCGTGTGCCAAAGGTCTTCAACGAGCAAACAATGATGAACAAAAATGACAAGTGAACTGTTGGCAACAACCAGTACGTGGAATAAACAAACAAAAAACATTAACGTAGTGTTTTAACAAAGTCACTTGATCTTAATGCTTACTCTGTTTTCTCAAAAAAGTCACACTAGGAATATTCGAGTCTCAGAACATATGACTAAGTTTGCTGATACATTCCAGCTTTTCATCTGCATATACTACACAGGCACAATTTGAAGAAAAAGTATTTGAAAAGTAATTTGATTTATATCCAGTTGCTACTCAGACTTTAGAAACAAGATGAAATATCATTCGCCACCTCCCCATTTCAGCGGCGTTCGGCAGCACTTCAGGCTCTGAAGTGAAATTGAAGTTCAAGACTTTTCCATCGCATTGGCAGCAGTGACATAAAGGCCAGTAAAAGCAAATTTCCACCATTCAAATCTGGAAACATGGGTGAAGTCTTACAAAGAACAATTAGAAGTATAAGCAGACTACATTCTTGCTAAATATTATACATTAATCTGAATTACTGCGGATCATAAGGGAAGCTTATCCAGCTGTCACCGAGCTCTCCAAATTACATACCTGCAAGGAGAGTTTTCCTGCTAAAATCAGTCTTTAAAGAGGATGTTATTTAGGTACTGAATTACCAGTTTTCTCTTTACACAATTAGAGTAATCCTTTAATAACTGCATTTTGACTGTATTAGAATCTAAAGAGCCAGAGCAACGAGCCAGGCGCCGATCCAGTCATGTAAAAATGTGACAAAATGAGCTTTATAGTCCCAAATTTCTCAGCTGAGAGATTAATCCCCAGATTTCTAGCTGACCCTTCCTTCCAAGCCCTTGTGCTTACACAAAGATGTACTGGGGGAAAAATGGATTTGAACCATGGACAGTTGTCGTAAGAAGACTTGTCTGAAGAGGGGCATTTTGTTTTTAAACTGTTGAGGCTCCCAAGTGCCAGAATTAAGACATAAACATGCAGTTCAGTTTTCAAAACCTCCTCTGCAACACATTCAGAGAACTGAGGGTCAACAAGCATCGCAGCCTATGAAGAGTTGAGCTGGGTTCAAGTATTAGTATCTGTGGGCTGTTTCAGAAACCGGAGGAGAACATCGTTTCACTGAGGAGCTCCTGGGCACTCTGTCCATCCTCCCCGTGTGCCACTGCTGGGGTTAATTACAGGCCCAGTAACCCTTCTCAGCTCAGACCCTGGAAAAACTACAGCTCGACGCTGTTTTGTCGCTCTTAATGGCTTCATTTGCAAATACAGAGGAATCTTCAAGATAGATGAGTGAAGAGAGTTGGACCAAGGGTCGGACTTGATGATCTCTGAGGTCTTTTCCAACCCAGTCATTTCTGTGATTATGTGAGATAACCAAGTTAGAACATGCAGAGCAGTCCAACACACAGGCACAGGTTTGCGGCCTGCAGCTGGCATCAAACCACTTTTACCATGATATAAGCAAACACTTAAAAAAGCAGCAGTTTAACAGAACACTTAAACAAAACCCGGCAATTCAGAACTTTTCTGCGGCAGTTTATTGGGCCGGTTTCTTTTGCATCTCGCAGAGCAGCAGCGTAGGGATGAGCTGTGCCCTGGGGCAACGTCCCTTCCAAAGGGAGGCTGGAAATCGCTCCGAATGGTGCTTAACCCTCTTCTACTAACCAGATGGAGGATGTTTTTCACCACATCACTTGCTGCGTGAACAAACTAGAAGAGGACAAACAGCACTGTGTTGCCTATACTATTTTTTTCTCCTATAATGCTTTGTCTCTTGGTTCCAATATCCTGAGAAGACACAAAGAAGCTGAGTGTGGTCTAATAATTCATCAGCACGAGAGACCGGGTTGTAGCAATGAGCAGAGGTATTTTAACATTAACAAGGTAATTTACACTCCAGAATAGTTCAGCCTGGCATGACTTAGGTCATTTCTTTGGTAAACGCAGAGATTTGGGGGATTGGTCTCTTCTCCCAGGCAGTCAGCAATAGGACAAGGGGCCATGGGCTTCAACTCTGCCAGGGGAAATTTAGGCTAGAGATTAGAAAGCAATTCTTTGCAGAGAGAGTGGTCAGGCATTGGAATGGCTGCCCAGGGAGGTGCTGGACTCGCCGTCCCCGGAGGTTTTGACACTGAGATTGGACATGGCACTTAGTGCCATGATCTAGTCAATGGACTGGAGTTGGACCAAGGGTTGGACTGGATGATCTCTGAGGTCTTTTCCAACCCAGTTGATTCTGTGATTTACCTATTGCTTTGTCATCCAGACAAGCTCGGAAAAAACGCTCAGGGACGGGACTTGTCTGAACATCTGCATACAAAGCCCAAGCAAACACCAAACTGCTGCTCTACAGATTCTCCTGCACTGCAGTAAAAATCTCAAACTACCATTATTTAAGGAAATGAGAAAATAGAAAGCACCGAGACCTGCGAAGAGTTATTCGAGCTGCAACAGCAAGAGTCCAGCACTTGCAGGGTCCTTCCTGCTGGTTTTTGTTTCATGCAATTCCCCATCCTTCATGCAAGTACCACACAACCAGCAAGATCCACAGCCAGCAATCATACTCCATATCCTTAATTTTCTGCTTCTGTGTAGTATTTAGAATTCTAAACAAGCTCTTTGGTTTGCATATAGTATGGTTCACGCATTGTTGTAAGCTGGTACAGGCTTTTATGTGTAATAAACACAGAGTATTTGAGCTCACACTAAAATAGCAATCACTTCAAAATGATGGAAAAATAACACCAACTTCTTATTTCTCCTATCTTCCCACCTCTATAGAAACAATGCCTGTTAGTAGTCTTCTTCATTTAAAAGTCTGACTCCAGCAAAACCCAAGGTGTTGTGTTTTAATACAGTTATTCACCCATAAATGCACTAATAGTCCACGCCTATGAAACACCCTTTGGTCCAACCGCTTGAGAGGATTTAATTTGCATTAAAACTGTGCAGTTATGAATCTCTGTGCTGCAGCTGACGAAGGGTGATTAGCCACAGCGCAGGGAGGTGAATAATCACTCGGTACTTGGGAAAATTCAGCTCAGGGTGAATCGGTGTCCAAAAAACGGCATGCAGGAGGAATTAATTTTAAAATTAGGTGGATTTGGGGGTGGAAGAGCAATGGGACCTGGGGAGAGGAAGGCGACACACTGCAGGAAAAGGAGGATGCAGCTGAGGGGATGCTGAGCTGCGGGTTCACAGGTCTCGGGTTAATGATGCTCTGAGGTCGGGAGAAAATCACAGCAAGAGATTTCGAGTGCGAGGGGTAAAGGGACAGACCCCGTCCCAGCGAAACTGCTGCTGTGTGCTCCCTGATGGCCCACCAGAGCTCTGCGACCTAAGAATTACACGCCAGCAATACAGTTGCTACTCAACTAGAGCAAATAAATTCCCTGAATTATTATTATTAACAGAAAGAGCTGACATTTTAATTATCCTCCTGATTTTTCTGATGAGTCGGAGGCACAAATATTCAAGAGATGCTAGACCTTGTGTGCACCTAATTCCTGTAAGATTTTGTGATTTCACCTGAAACACATTTTTAATTTTTTTTTTTTTTAGTCACTAGGCATCCCTATTAATTTTTTAAACACTTCACTCCCTGACTAACCTCAGGATAATATATAATGTATTTACAGGGTGAAAGTACTTGAATTGCTGTCGTGGGAGTCATGCCATACACCCACAGTGCAAATATCTCAAAAAGAAAATTAGTCATCTGCTTCCAACTGTCAGGATTCAGGAAAAGACAACAAACTACTGTCTTAGAAACAGTCTCGAAAAATCTCACCACTGAGCTTCTCCACATTTCAAAGTATTTGCAGGAAGCAAATGAATAATATCAGCCCTGTAATAGCAGGACAGGAAAAAAAAAAATAAGTGGAAAAAAGATTCTGATATTATTTTAGAGCATCAGAAGATTTCTGCCATCAGTTAAAATAACCTTTAAAAAATGAGTTAGTGAATTTGTGCAGTTTTTCTTTTCACAGAATCAATGGCTGGGGTTGAAGGGACCTCTGGGATCATCCAGTCCAACCCACCTGCTCACACAGGGTCACCAGAGCAGATCACACAGGGTCGTGTCCAGGCGAGTTTGAATGTCTCCAGAGAGACACATACTCATCCCCACTGTGACAATGAGGGTCTTCCCAGCCATTTTGGTGACAACCAGAGGCTGCCTGCCCATGCTGAGCGGGAAGGACTGATTCTTGGTACATTCAACATGTTGCTGCCCAGGTCGGGGCTGCCTGAGCTCATGGACCGTCCCTTTGCCTCGGAGACGAGAAAAGTGTCGTCACTGAGGTTTCACACAGAATCCCAGAATGTCAGGGGTTGGGAGGGACCTGGAAAGCTCATCCAGTGCAATCCCCCCATGGAGCAGGAACACCCAGATGAGGTTACACAGGAAGGTGTCCAGGCGGGTTGGAATGTCTGCACAGAAGGAGACTCCACAACCCCCCTGGGCAGCCTGGGCCAGGCTCTGCCACCCTCACCAGGAACAAGTTTCTTCTCAAATTTAGGTGGAACCTCCTGTGTTCCAGTTTGTACCCATTGCCCCTTGTCCTGTCACTGGCTGTCACCCAGAAGAGCCTGGCTCCATCCTCCTGACACTCCCCCTTTCCATATTGATCCCCATGAGTCCCCCCTCAGTGTCCTCTTGTCCAGCTCCAGAGCCCCAGCTCCCTCAGCCTTTCCTCACATGGGAGATGCTCCACTCCCTTCAGCATCTTGGTGGCTGCGCTGGACTCTCTCCAGCAGTTCCCTGTCCTGCTGGGGCCACAACTGGACACAATATTCCAGGTGTGGTCTCCCCAGGGCAGAGTAGAGGGGCAGGAGAACCTCTCTCGACCTAGTTAATCGTCACATAGTAGTTACTTAAAGACAACCACCCTACTGACGCTGACCATCAGGGACCTAAGCTAAGGAGGAAAGGATAAGCATAGAATCATTTTGGTTGGAAAAGACCCTCAAAATCACTGAGTCCAACCATTAACCCAGCACTGGCACTGCCCCCTGTCCCTGAGAACCTCATCTCTGTTCAACCCCTCCAGAGATGGTGACTCCACCACAGCCCTGGGCATCCTGTTCCAGCGCTCGACAGCCCTTTCCAAGAAGAAATTTTTCCTAATATCCAATCTAAACCTTCCCTGGCACAACTTGGCCATAGCATTGAATCCAAGCACCCCGTTCCTCTGGTGCCGCGACAGTCGGACCAGGGACACGCAGCTAGTGTTGCTGGGACTCAGTGAGCGCTCCCAGCTCCCAACATACCCCAGAAACAAACCGGCTTGTGCCTGAGCTCTGCACCCTGGGATTTCACACAAGAAAGTGGCCCGTGTTCATGAGAAGACACACCAAGGGTGCTCCCAGGGCTTGTACTGGGGAATCAAATCAGCAAAGGAAAAATCTTTAGGGAAAAGACAAGAAAAAAAAAACAACCAACCAACACCACCACAAACACCAAAACCCAACAAACCCCTGAAAAGCATGAAACATTTCAACATTCACATCCAGCTGTAGACATCAAACAAAACCACCTCATGATAACTGCTCAAAGCACAACACTTTTACTTGTATCAGGTTGCACTGCTATCATCTATAAATGAGAACTGCTAATTGGTTAACTATGAACATAATGAAACACAGCAGCAGTAAGGCTAAAACGTTTTTCCCGCTGGTCTATTGGGCAAGTGATTTTTCAGAACATTTTTAGTTGAGCCAAAGGCTGACCAGAGGTGTTGTATACCTGTACATACCTGCTGGCTTGACAGCGGAATATAAGTTCTGAAGGGAAACAGAGGAAGACAGTAATCCAACAGAAACATGATTCTGCTGGTAGAAATGCATTTATGAGGCTTTCCATTGAGCTAGAACAGCAAATCTTTCCTAGGTTAGTCTAAACCTATATGGCTCAGCAGGATTTATTCTGATGTGCAAAGTGATTTTCCTGCAGTTTACACAGCTAAAACAAGACTCAAGTCATAAGGACAACTAAAACACATAACTTTATAAAGCCATCTTATTCTGCCAAAAGGCAAATTATGTTAATGGCGAGTACGGATAATTTTATCTTGAAGCGTAGTTATTAGCAATATTAGCTCTGTAATACTTTACAGTAGGAAACAAAGGCTTTGGGAAGTTCTCCACCAGGCTATTTATTTTTAAACCATTATTCTGTACAGACAGGTAACATTAGCGTGTTTAACCAGCTACGCTATAAATAGTCTGTGCATGGCGATATAATACCGGTTTACACAAAGGCTGAAGGAGAACCACAGCCTACACTTGTGCGGCCAGAACTGTCACTTCAAAACCACTTCAAAGGCCCACTGCCTCCTCAAGATAACTTGTTTCACTCTGGTTTAATAAAAAACATCCACAAAAGAAAAATTCTTGAGGTCTGTTTATCCTCCTCGTTGGTGGTAACACATCAAAAGTGTGCAGCCACTTCTGTAAAATCACGCCATTAAGTAACTCGGTTAATGTGAAGTATTCCCTACATCCCAGCAGATAAGGGAAGACATCCAGATGTAACAGAGCTATCCTTGCCAATCACTTGGTAAGATTTTCGTTGTTTTTAATAGATAACCAGGATACTTGAATTAGCGCCCCTTCGCTAGCTACCTACTGAATAGGAAAAAAAATCAGCATATACAGATCTAAGATTCCCTCAGCTCACTGAGGTCTCTAATTTACGTGAGCAAAAAACTACTGAAATGCAAAGAAGATTCGCATGTTACAGTTGGTATTTTCAAAAAAGAGCCTCGAGCAGGTGCACGAATTCGGCATTTCACAGGGATTTAGAGGGTGGCATTCCCCGAGGCTGCTCTGAAAATTGCAGCCTATTATTAGTTACTGCCAGTCCATGTCAGCAAAACGGTTGCTCTTCATTATAATATTTTAATACTTGGAAGTGTTAATTGAGGTTAAGCTCAGGTTGTGCCAGGAATGCTGAAAGAAATGCAATAAAGTGAAGGCCTCCTGAAAATAATATGCAATGCAGACAGCGAGCATACATCAGAAATGGAGCATGGAGATGAGATACCCTTCCCAAGGTGACACAGCCAAGTCCATGCAGATGTACCAACATGATGAACATAGAGCCATCCTTCCTGTAGAACCTGATCCACATAACACAGGAGACCAACCATGCCCATCTGTGCACGTAAATAGAAAATACAAGACGTAAAGTAACAAAGAATGAAGCTGCTTCTTAGTGTATATCAAAACACATTAGATGCTAAAGCAGTATGAAACACGGTAACAATATGAATACATTTTAGTAGATGCATTCAGTCCCTTTCTTGCAGATCAGCATGCATGCCATCAAAGCAAGAATGAACAGTGCCACATTTAGTTTTTATATTGATAGGATTGAAAAAAAAATTAAAAAAAGAAAATCATACTCAAGTCTATTTTCTTTAGTGGTTTTGGAAAAAAAAAAAATCAAAGTAGTGCAGGTTCTAGCTAATTACGCCGAAAGCAATCTAATTAAACCAAAATATTCCCTTCAGCATCCACAAGATAAATATTTTTCCGGAATTAGAACATCTATCTTATCTTTCTTACTATGATCACTGAGGAAGAAACAGGGAGTTGCTGATCGGTAGCGGGAAGTGGCAAGATTTGATGGGGTCTTACTCAGGGAAGTAGATGTCAAGATGCCAAGTGCTGCCCTTTGACTGCACCTCACATCTTAATACCAGCGGATCTGTCCTGTAAAGCCTTTAGAATCAGAGAATTGTTTTGGCTGGACAAGGACTTTAAGATCATCAAGCCCAACCATTAACTCGGCACTGCCAAGGCCATCACTGCCCCGTGTCCTGAGAACCTCATCTCCGTCTGTCCAACCCTCCAGGGCTGGTGACTCCAGCACTGCCCTGGGCAGCCTGTTCCAATGCCCCACAGCCCTTTGGGGAAGAAATTGTTCCCACATCCAACCCCAACCTCCCCTGGCACAACTTGAGACCATTTTCTCTCATGCTGTCACTTGGGAAATACAGTCCCCTTTCAAGATCAATGTGCCTTTCCTGGCCATGGTGCACAACAGCTTTGTCACCATCTTTACAGACACAAAGGCAAAAAAAGACTTTTGTGCAAATTCCAAATGCGGCACGACGTTTTAGGAGACCTGAAGTGCACGGTCCACACTGCAGCCGTAACATGGAAAACTCCAGGTCGAGAAGGCCAGGAGACACGGACGACAACCAGAAGGCCAAAAATCAACAACCTCTCGTTTAACATCCATGATTTTTGGTCACACCTCGGTACCAAAAATGTAATTAGATCTACATTTCACTTGAAGGCTGACAGATTTTCTTCTTCTCGAGAGCAACGAGGCATCACGGGCACGTCTGGACCCCAACATAGCAGCTTAACCGCCCAATGGGTCAGCACAACCTTGACATGGTTGACTTTAACCTTTGTGAAGAACGGATTAAAAAAGGGAGACACTGAATCAAGTTAGAAAATGGAATACTACTTAAAACAATGAGGTGTTCCCAAAACCAAGATTAGTAAAATGAGCTGCAAGGCTTAATGCTGAGATTAGTTTTACGTGAAGTGCATTGCCCGCAGGAGTGGTAGCTTGGGGGAACTCCTGGCTCCCAGGCATCTCACTCAGTGTACAGTGAATTATTTTACTTTGGATCTAAACTAGAACAAAACCAACTTTTGTTTCTCTTTGTTCCGTGAAAAACTTCACATTTCACAGGATTTACTCTTCCAAAAAAACACCAACTTGTTTAGCAATGAACTTACTGCTCTGAGCTCTTCTACAGTAGAATAATCCTTATCCAAAATACTCCATCTCATAAGGAAAACACAAATACCCAGAACTCTGCCCTCCTGAACCAAGTATCCAGACTGTGCTCGTAAACTGTTTCTAGTGGTTTACACTGATACGAAGCTCCATTCTTCAGTAAGTGAGCAGAGCAAATCAAATTCACTGCCCCACGTTCACACGGCAACGCTACACCCATAGTAAAACCCTTGCTGGCATGAAGTAGATGAATTCCATGCAAGTGTTTATGTAGATAATTATGTCAAAACAAGACAGTCAAAGTCCAAAGCCCTTGGGTATCAACAAGAGAATTCTTTCATGAAGAGTTTAATTTATTTAGAAATAATTGAATTTATAGTGTACCAACACTCAGCACAGCACAGTCCTAAATAGCTCTCCAAGTGCCCTCTGGAAACCAAGCACCGTGATGCCACGTACGATTCTTGGGGCTTACAAAGAATTCTAACTCATAAGATGGTTCAGAGGAGGCAATGTTGCTAAATCCATCGTTTGAAAGGAAAATCATCTCTGAAAAGCTGAAAATATTCAATACAGAAAATGATGCTTTAAGAAAAACACATCATAAATTACATATTAATTTTAATGAAAATTCCGTGTACAAAAAAGTACTTACATACGTTAAAAGAATTGTAATTCAAACTGACCGAGTCAGAGACAATAGGTGAGTAAACTAAGAGCACTGACTTCCAACCAGAGCGTTGACGGGGCAGTGTAGGCTTGGTGAGTAAGGGAAATGTTATTTAAATGGCATTTTCTGCCTTATAAGACACAAGCATCCCTACAACACATCTTCAGACCTCATTGCTGACGGACAAAATTCTTTAAGTAGATGCCATTTTCCAGTATTACGTTCTATACGTCTACCAATACATAGGTAAAGTCTCATGTATTTCAGAAAGCTGAAAACACCCCAGCAAACCAGCAGCTTTATGGAAAAGGGTCACGTAACTTGGTTTCCTTGTTGTTTTCCCCTTTAATTTACGAAAGTACAACAACTCTTACGTTCTTCTTGCAGTCATTAGACTAAGTTTCCAAAATAATTTCAGTGAAGCTGAATATGCTGGTTTTAATCCTGTTTTCCTAATGGCTGGATTTCTGTATGCAATATTTAAGTTCTAAACAAAAATCCTGATGTTCTGATTTCTACAAAAGGGATCATAGAAGGCAAAAACACGTTAAAAGACTTAGTTTTTAATGACCTCGTGTTCTTGTCTTTGTAGGCTTTCATATCGGACTGGTCAAGACACGGCTAATTGCGACACATGCAGGAACAGTGCATGTATTATCTATAGGTAGGTTAAAAATATCAATGTTCCCACTTTTTCCTAAGTGTAAGTAATGATTTATTCACTAATGCAAGATCAATTGCTGGCCTTGAATTTTCTGTAACACAAAACCGGTTTGAAAACAGAAAATCAGTTTGACTTCACTAAATTAATAATAATCAAACACCTGTTTCTAAGTGTAACTATTTGGATCAAGAATAGATGGGGTGAGGTTCATTTTCACCTAGATGGAAAGATTTAGCATTTTCTGTCCAACAGGTCAACATACTTCAAATTGATTTCTGTAGCGGGAACTACTGGATTCAGAAAGTGATTTTAAGAGAGAGACTTTAGAGCAAAGAGAACCTGATAAAATCTAAGCGGATTTATCGGAAAATGACACCACTACCCAGGGGTTTATGTGCTTTAGTATTAGTGAAGAAGTTTTAAAACGCACAGGGCAAATGTGTCCTGCCCAACACAAACAGCACCACGAACTTTAAATGAGATGTTTGCCGTGAAGGTGGACGGTTCCATAAGGTGAAGACAAGTTTGCTCATGGTCAAATGAACAAAAAAATTACAAACTGCTTAAGGGTTTTGTTAAAGATTGTTTTGTAGCAGCTATCATCTCTCCTCCAGAAGGAAATCCCTGGAGTTTGCTCACTGCAAACGGACCAGGTGCAAAAGGTGAAAGGATATCGCTTCTCATTTCTCTAAAGCAGAGGTTCCCCTCCTAAAATCTATCAGCCAGGAGATCCACTTTGGCAGGTGCTTTATTCTAGGGAAGGAATAACAAGCGGTGGGCATGACGTGAAGCCATCCTGCGTCTCATGATGCATTTCATACTGACAACTTAATTGTCCTCCTCCATTAGCGTCTTAAAAACCAACTGAATATTTTCACACGGTGCAGGTAAGAGGAAAACAAACGCATCTCCGTATCAGAGTATTCCAGAAAATCAGCACGGATGAAAAATGCATAAAGGTGACAATTACAGTGAAGATACAAACTAAAACGAAGGTACAGATGCTGGGTAGTCTGAAAAGCACAGGATTCCCCCTTCACCCCTTAATTCTCAGTCTCTGATTTAGGCAGAAGACATTGAGCTACTTATATATTGTGCCCTAACTGCCTATTAGTGAAGGAGGAAAAAAGGATGGAAAACTCCATCTTTTCTACTTACCAGCTAACTATAAAAGGGAATGATGCTGTTCCATGAAGGGGAATGAAGCAATTAATATATTTATTTGTCCTTTAGAGCACTGTTTAGAAACATAAATAACAAAAGTCTCCCTTTTCCTGAGCTCACCCCTGTGCAATTTCTTGCTCAGAGCAAGAAATTACTCCAGAAATACAGATTTCAAGTGTCTCCCTATTTAAAGAGCAACGGCGTAGCAGGCAGGACTCGCTCTGCAGTATTTCCCAGCACAACAGCAGTTGGGATTGCAGCTACCGGAGCCTGAAGCAGCGTTTCCAGGAGGGGTTTTAGCAAAAATCGGCTCAGCTTTTTGACAGATTAGGAGAACACACGCTGCAGGCAACAAGTCTAAAAGCAGGCGACAGTGCAAAACTGCGAGAAGACTGAATTACTGAGACAACAAAAGTGGCCAGAAGGGATAAAAGAGAAATGGGCTGATAAAACTACACTAAAACTGCCCTGTCGGAGGGTCTGCTCCTCCACAAGTCAAACACTACCATACTAAAGCCTCTGAAATAAATGACATTTCATTAGTAACGACACTCAATTACTCTTAAATCTAGATGCAATGATACGCGCAACTTCGCAAAGAGTTTGCAAGACGAATGCTGCAGAGCGACGTGATTTCTCTTTAAGGCAAAACAGTTTTTAGGAACGGAAATTAAAACTCAGCTTAAATCGTTCAAGTTGCACTGAAAACCTGGGTATAATATCTTTGAGCGTGCTGCAACCTGCAAGCTGTCAGTAAATGTCCACGTTGGACCAGGAGGATTGACAGACTGGATGTTCTGCATCTTCTCTTCTGGACCCACCTCAGTCTTGAGTAGTAGACACAGGAGACTTAATACAACCTGTGCCCTTAGGGGAGAAATCAATAATTTCAAGACAAAACCTTAACTTTTCCATAATTGACACTGGATTTTTTTGTTAAATACGATTCAGTTTTGAACACAGTAACGTTATATTCAGAGTTCTTTTCAAACCTTGATTTTAAAACCGCAGCGAAACAGCATCTTGGAGGGATGATTAAGTTGTCCTACTGACTACCCAGCTGCATCCAGTAATGTCAAGTGTAGCACAGATGAGAAGCCAGAATGCAGAAACAATCAATGTAATTAAATTCGTGCCCCTCAAGACGACTTTTTAGAATATTAATAAGATGTAGCACAAAAGCTGGAGACAGCGTAGAGGGCAACAAAAAAATCACTGTTGTACTTTAAGGGGTTTTTAGCTGCTTCTTAATATCAAAAATGAAAATACTGTTAGCAAACATCCTAAGAAGGGGCTTTTGAGAATAGAATTCTTGTCCATATGAGATTTACCATTTTTGCCAAGATTCTAAATCAATTTTTATGTCATCTATCTTTTATATTGAAAGGAATACATACTAGCAACTAGGTTACTTTCTCTTTTTTTAACAACTAAGAAACTATTAAAAACCGCAAGGTACCAAAAACTTTAACTGCTTTGGAAGCCAATAGGAAAAAAAAAACACATTTATAATTTGATTCCCCATTTCCCTCAAAATTCTACTTATTTCTGGGATGAGAAATAGGTTCAAGAACTTGTCAGGAACCTCCAGACACAGGTGTCAGAAGCCACGTTAACTCCATGTCCCTACTCCAGCACACATCAATTCACTCCCACTCCCAGTTAAATACTCATTAGCCACTACGCTTTAGCCAAAAAAAATGTAATTGAGCAACAGCGTTGCGATAGGTTTTAAAGTCTGAATATCAAGTCCCAACTGCACAGCAACAGGCTCAAACAGTCACTAAAAATGATGAAGTGTCATGACTTTATAGTGGTTTACAGACAGTATGTAAGTTAGTAGTTCAAAATTATTTAGTAAAATTAAACAACAATTTTATCAAGTGTTAATTAGTATTTCATTAGTGTCAATATCTCATAATCCGAAGCCACAAAGCAGTTTCACCATCATCCTCTACAAACAAAAGACAAACATTTATATCTACCTTGTACAAACTAATATAAATTCACCATTGAAATTTTTAAAGACAGAAAATAAGCTTTATTAGCCTATATTTTCAGGACAAAGTCAACTTAAACAATGAAGTGTAGCGGAATTTTGCTATCAAGAAGAAATTGCATTGATATGCAGAAACTGTACCAATTCTGTAACACCCAAACCCCACGTGGACTAAAACCTTCACAGCCTGTTTTATTCATGTAATTATCTTTTAGAGGAACTGCCCTTTCCGCTCCTGTTTAAATTACCATCCCATGTGAATTTTAATCCTTGAACAGACATCTATGTGAGGAGAGGAATCTTGTGTTTAATATTTTGTGCATTACTCTTAGGCCTTTATCATGAATTATTTCCATGAAGGAGCGTCCTGAAGAACTCGCGCTAAACTTCCCTTTGGTCACAAAGGTCAGAAGTACTCAAGAGTTTTTACAAGGCTATTTTAGCATCTGGAAATAAACCTTTTATTAGACCAAATTTCTGCATAAGAGGAACAAACTTAAATCAAGACTATGCTGCTGTAGTTCTTGGAGGGAAAAACTACTCAAAGCTGTATCAACCATTAATTTGGCTGCTTTTTCCTCCTTTGAAATTCTGAAATATGCTGGTTTTCAGCACTCAATTTTGTCTTGGATATTGAAGTTATTCTAAAGTGTATCCCAGCTATTCAACAGAAAATAAGTTATTCATATCTATGACCTGCAAACTCTCAAAACAACGGGGGCAAATGAAAGAGGTTAAAATGATGAGGATGAAGTTAATTAGGCAGCACAGAGCACACCTGGAAGTAGTTCACTTTTAAAGGTTAGATATAGTGATAATTATTGAAGTTAATAAATACGGCAATGAGAAGTGAAAAATAAGACAAGCAAACGTAAATCCCTAATATAGCACCAGGATAGCAAAATAAGGTAACTAAATGAGTATAATAGTAATTTTCTTTTAAATTTCCTACCCACATTAATTAATTTATATTCTAACTCATCTCTAGACTGTAAGATGCTTTAATAGTAAAAATGGATCTCAAAGGCTTGCTAACACTGGCAATGCTTTGGATCCCCAGCACTTCTGATTTTCAGGTTGCAGTAGGAAATTTAACAGAGATTGCTCAGAAGTGCATTACGCTAATTTTCAAGTGATAAGTGCTTATCTGGATCCCATTCTTCCAAGATGTGGCGTGCACTAATGCCATGTCATCCCATTGACGTGACCTAAAAGGAGATACTATGATCTTCTTTAATTCCTGCCTCACCTAACCTACTTCAATACAAAGATTTAAGCCATTCTAGAAATGCTTCCAGGATTTGGGCCTTAAAGTTACAAAGTAGGCAATAAAAATATAAACAGAAGGGGTGTTGACGGAGATGGGAAAAGCCCAAGTTGAGTAGAAGGAGGGAGGTTTCTCCTTGAAGTACAAAGCAGAGGGACAGGCTGCCCAGAGCCCTCAGCAACCTGGTCCTGAACCGAATTATTCTGATTCAGCAATCTTACAAGTAACCCACATATCCAATGATTAGCATCTAATAGTCTTAAAATGAATCATATCAGTAACATGTGACTGTGTTAGAAAAGAAAACCCATCTATATTTCTAAGCTTGTTGCTAGATACCCTCCCACAGTCCACATGCTTAAAACTAAATGGTTCTGACTCCTCCAACTGTTTTCAATCCCTTATAAAGCAACGTAATTAGAAAAAGTTCACTCTGCTGACAGCATGCAAAAAATAAACTCATTAACATATATTCTTAAAATCATTTTAAAAAAATACATTAAGCTAAACCGGAATAATCCATCACACAGATCCCTAATCCCCAGCACTAGGATTTAGAAGATGGGATTAGCCAGAAAGAAGCAGCCTGAGCAAGTTGGCCACCTTGTCTACATGCCTTGAGCGAGGTGTCCAAATTAGAGTCATAGAACAGTTTGGGTTGAAGGGACATTCCCAGCTCCACCAGTTCCCCCCTGCCATGAGCAGGGACATCTTCACCAGCTCAGGTTGCTCAGAGCCCCGTCCAGCCTGGCCTGGGATGTCTCCAGGGATGGTTCATCCACCACCTCTCTGGCCAACCTGGGACAGGCTCTCACCACCCTCAGCATCTGGCCTGAAATTGTCCATCATGGCTCCACATCTCCCCCTTTATCACATAACAGGCTTCACATATATAGTTATAATCCCTCTCGAGAGCACTGGATTTCACACACGCGCATTACACAGCACATGCACACACGGGCATATCGCACCACACATACCCCAAAGCACCTCCAAGACTTTCTCAGAGCCTCCAAGAGTGACTGGAGGCCAAGCCAAACCTGCCGTGATGAGTGCTACTGCACTGCAAGCGCTCAGTGAGAACCTCAGGCAGTACCTAGAATCAGAGAAACATCTTAGTTGGAAAAGACCTTTGAGATCATCAAATCCAACTGCTAACCCAGCACAGCCAAGGCCACCTCTAAACCACATCCCTGAGAACCTCATCTACTTGTTTTCAACCCCTGCAGGGATGGTGACTCCAGCACTGCCCTGGGCAGCCTGTTCCAATGCCCCACAGCCCTTTGGGGAAGAAATTGTTCCCCACATCCAACCTCAACCTCCCCTGGCGCAACTTGAGGCCGTTTCCTCTGCTCCTGGCGCTTGTTCCTGGGGAGCAGAGCCCGACCCCCCTGGCTCCAAGCTCCTTTCAGGCAGTTCAGAGATCAGAAGGTCTCCCCTCAGCTCCTGTTCTCCTCTGAACCCCCAGGTCCCTCAGCCCCATCACACTTGTGCTCCAAATCCTCCACCAGCTCCGTCACTCTTCACTCTTCTCCCACAGAGCCCTTCACTGATGAGCAGCTATTCAACGTATTTTATTTTCTCTTTTTTCCTAACAATAATTCAAATTCCGCACAGCAAACAGTTGCGTTCCAAGTCTGTCCTGGGGTGCTCGTTATTACAGTCTGCAAGGCGCCATTGTTTTCCAAACACAATAACTCCATTTCACAAGTACGAAAAGCAAAGGCTGGGAGACACAACGCCCAAAGCGAAACAGAGAAACCCCACCGGGGCTCTTGCTGACTTCAATTCCAAAATTAACAGCCGTGTATAAATACAGTGTCAAGGCAGCATTCCCCCATGCTCTCCACCTCTTTGCAAACTTTGCCTCATTTGCTATAAACCCAAATTCCACAGCACGTCGATGGTTCTTCTAGAGACAAAATTAGACGGTGATTCACGTTTCGGCCAAGCTCCTCAGTCAGGTTAGCGCACATCGGTGCTGTGCAATAAATAACATCGGTGTCTGGGAAACGGGAAAGGAAGGAAAAGAATGATAAAGGAAAAAACCTCCTTGTGGTTCCCTTTGTGCCCATATCAGTCCCAGCAGAAAACACGATGACAGAAGAGGCAGAATTTGGGTCCTCAGCCCTGGGGCTCAGCCAAGCACAGACTAACAGAACAGCAATTGCAAAGAGCTGTTTTGATCAGTCCTGGACTAGACCCGTCTCACTGTGAAGGAATTTCAGAAATTTCAATTACAAAGTCCTTGCCTGTGTTTAATGAGCACATCAAACCCAAATTCTCAAAGGTCTGTGATTTGAGTTTATTTGGCCAAATTTTCATGGGAATGACGTCTACGCAAACACTGATGCACAGGCAGATGCCCTAAAATGTACAATGTCTATTGTAAACCTTTTAAGCATATAGTTGTTCTGGGGAGAAAACACAGAAAAACAGCCTTATTTGCACTGGAGCTTCACAGACAGGAACAATTTAAGACACTAAGAAACTGCAACCCAGTGTTCCAAATTCAGTGATATTGTAGGTAAGTGAATATTTAGTATGTCCTAATCAGAAATGTCAGGCAAATGTTTGCGATACTAGCATTATATAATATTTAGATTCATCTCTTGTTTGTGTAGGGCTTATTCACTATTGGCAGTCTACTGAAAGATATTATTTCACCTAAGAAAAATGCTTCTGAAGCCAATAATTATAATCCCTGCCACGCATAATGCTAGAAGAAGATACAGTCCTTGTTAATTAAGCTCATGGAGTTATCATGGGGAGGCTTAAGGAGACAGAAAAACAGATGGAATTCGAAACTGAAAAGAGCCACACGGCATAGAGAATATTGCAAGAAAAGGTCATTTTGAGAGGAAACCTATAGATACAAAAATAGCACGAAGCAAAACAAGATTGTCAGAGCTGTGACAGGTGACAAAATCAAGTTCGGGAATGCAAGAATGGGACAGCCAGAGGAACAGTCTGTGGGGAATATCTGCAGCTCTACCACCAAGATATAAACGAGACGAATATGGAACACTTGCTGAATTTAATAGGATTTCATATCTTTGATATAAAGACCAAAAATAAAGTCATTTATAGCTAATTTAGAAAGATGTGAAAAATTACAGAATGAGAAGGTTTTTGTGTTATTATTGCCACACAAACAGGTATAACACTAAAACCCACATTTGCAAGCTCATCATTTGTCTGCTGGCAGTGGTTACATTAAAAACCCTACAAAGCTTGATAAATCGATCTTGATAGGCAACAACCAATTATTCCGTAAAATTTACAGCTGTAGATGCTGAAATAATACGACTGGTTTTATTCATCCTCTTTATACTCTTCAGAAGCAAAATATTTCATTTGGATGTAAAGAGCTGCAAGACAGAACCGTGCTGCAAATGCTGTTATGCAGCAAAAAACGACAATAACATGGGTTTTGACATAGGGATTAGAAGGAAGACTTTTCTCCTTGAGGTCTATCTTTAATAAAAATCGATTATGAAAAAAGGTTATTCTGTTCGGCAAGGTATTTTAGAGTGATTTATCTTTTACATCTATTTCAAGTAGCTCTTAAGCAAGCTCCCCTGCAAGAATAGCATTTGGAGAGTCAAAATGAACTCTGCCAATGCCAGAACTGAAATGCCTTTTTTTTTCCCCAAAAAACTTAATACTGAGAAACAAACCAATTCCAATATATACCAACGTCTGCAGAGATTTGCATGCCACTTTAAATGAGATTGAGTGAGCTCTTAGAGAAGAATCTATTGCATGTTGTATTACTGAAAGAATTCACGTGTTAGGGAATCCCCAGTCCACCGATATCCCCATCTTATCACAAAATCAATGCCACGTTTATCTAACCAACTGCTTTTCGGTAAAAACGCAAACAAGAACATGTTAAGTTGAAGACAGCATTGCTCTTTCGTTAACGAGGACGGATATTAGATTAATCAGTAGGTTTGTAGCGTGCTCCTGCAGTAATAAGATTCCCAACGCAGCCGCCTCCTGAAAACTCAGCATTCATAGGTATAATTCAAGCAGATAGCTCAAACTTTTAAAATTATCTTCTTTGATTTAGTCTTTTTTCTGCTTAACAACATGGAGGTGGGAAAAATATTCTGAATATCAGAACTCTTGCCTAACGTATTTCTTTCCTCCGCTGTTAAAGTTTCTCCGGATCACTGAAATGCTGATGTTTTTGCTCAGAATGTTGTTCACAGTTTAACTACGCACACATCCCAAATTTCTCTTGGCATCTTTGATTCTCTCTCCACCACCCGAAGAGAATAAGAAAATCCACTTAAATCAGCAAATGGTGTTAGATGGTGGTGTGTGCTGAGCCTGCATCCTAATTTCCCATCATTTCTGTTATTCCAGCTTAGACAATTTCTTCTGAAATTTCCAGTTGCTGTTTCTCTTTTGCAGTCTATCCTTCTTTGACCCCGTGATCCCTTTTGGTGCAAGAAACGCAGAGATCTGATTTAAACCTGTATTTTGTCCTTGAGTTTGATAAATGAAGCGCATGCACACTGTTGGCTTAACGGAAACCTTTCCATCGTCATTATTAGTTAACCAACTGCTTTTTCTCTTCCTATTTTTTTAGCGTGGAATTGGATTTTAAGCAGCAAGAAGATAAACTCCAGCCAGTTTTGAGAAAACTTCATCCTATCGAGGAAACTCAGGTTGCACCTTTGCCTTATTCTCAGGAGAGTTACTCCTCCACTCCCAAGCAAAAATCCAAAACTGAATCAAAAAAGCATGGAAGATGGAAACTCTGGTTCCTTTAACCCACGTCCATTGCGTGTGGAGTCCAAGGCCTTCTCTGAAAAATATGTGGAGTTCCGTCCATCATCTCTAACAGGATCTTGGTAGACTGATCCGCGTTACCGGCCAATGTAGTTCTCACCGTATGTACCAAAAAGGCCTTTGTACCTAGAAACTCATGTCCAGATGCAAGGAGTTCAATAATAACCTTGCCGACTTTTCTTTGCGGTTCGCCAATGTGGGATGTAAAACCTGAATTGAGATTTGTACAAAAACGGAAAGTAAAACTATTCCCCCCCCCCGCCCCACCGCCTTTTTAGATCTGAAAGCGTCACATTCTACCCTGTTCAATTGTAGGCTGTCATCCTGTACGCAGCTAAATATCACTCTTGTTTTAAAGCATTTTGGGGGTTCGGTTTATTGTCTTTAACCAACAAAAAAAGGAAGCAAGCCTTATGTTTGCAATGATGTTCAGTTTTACAAATCCACGTTGATCGGGGAGTGCAGTTTTCAGCACATAAATCCTGGACAAAGCACAATTTTTCACGTGGTCCGAGACCATGAATCATCTCTAAGATGTGACTATATGTATATTTGCCTTCATGCGACGTAGACTTCAACCAAGCTCTCACATTTTGACAACACACTGTCATTTCTAATTTAGCTGTGTCCTCATCTGCAGACAAACCACGTTTGCTGCTCATCTCCAAAAACCTCCCAAAATCAGGACGAGCCTTTAACCCCCCCGAGCTGACAGGGTCAAAGTTATGGGACAATCACCTGCCCTACATCTCACTTTTAGTCTTTCGGTACCCAAAAGGTCTAAATGACACGTTCTGGCAACAACCCCCCAAACAGAACCATGAAAAACTCTACAGATTGTTGGCATTTGCCAGCATTTACTATCTTTTTGTAACGTAGTCTTTGGAAAACCTCTACACTGTTGGAGAAGGCACCAGAAAAACTTAAAGTACGTGTCACGCTTTAAAACCTCTTTGGAAGGAGCAGTAATTTTAAATGCTATTTATTTAGAAAGCTTCTCAGTTGGGCTTCCCAACACATTATAATTTATATCTCAATCTATTAATCATACTCGCTAACACGTAGATATGAATCAATTTGCCCCTTTTTTTATATTAAATGACACTTAAAATTTTGCTCCAAATTATAAATGGCAACTGTTTTCCTTTAAGTGTTTGTCACTGTCATTAAACTTGCATCTGGAATGACCAGTTCTGGAAGAATCTCTTGTGCTAGAAGTAGCCGGGAAGCAGGAATATTTAAGTATTTCAGATCATTTGAGTCATAGTTTCATGTGACAAACCGGTTTACTAAGAATTGGGTTTGAAATTGTACACCCTGAAGCATCAGGAAGATACAAATTTTTCAGCCTTTAGGTAGAAGAAATGCAATCGTTGGCAGAAGAGTTTGCACACACTGAAAATTTAAGTGCTTTCATTCACACTATTTCTCCTCTTAGCTCAGCAGCGAATCCATCACTGCAAGAAATCTCAAGGACAATAACTTATTTTCCCCCCCAAAGCAAAGAGCAAGAAGTGAAAATGGGAACAGAAATGCAGATGTCTATGCCCACCTCACAGTGAATCTCAGCATGCTTGAATGAAAGAAGAGTCCCCTTTGCAGTGAACCTTCAAGAGGGCTACGAGTTCTTGTACGTAAGCAAACGATATCGTGAAATACTTTTGGGGAAGCTGAAGGATGAGAAAAGGTGATCCTGTGTCCCAGGAAGGAAGTGCAATTGTTTTGTTTGGGAAAACAAACATGTTTCATGTATTTTATACCATTTTTAATTGAGAATATAAACCTGTTTACAAGGCAGCGCACCCTACATGTTTTAGAAACCCAAACAAGAAAATATAGATATATTTTTTTTTTCCTAAAAAGAAATATCCAATACGGACATAACAAGGAAACACAACGGTATTGAGCATTATTTTACGATAGCGTCAATAATTAATGAACTCATCCATGCCTAGTGTTGGGGGTTCTTTGGAAAGAAACTAAATCAAGGCTCTATCTCTCAGTGGCAATCAATTCCAGATCGTTAGTGTCACCCAACCAGTAGCTTTTCCCATCAACCCGTTCCGAACGTTCTGGAGCGCGGGGACAAACCTGAACTGTATTTCTGTGCGGTTACCGACTCACGCAGAGACCAGATTCCCTAATTATTCCGAACGACAGAGGGAAATTCACCGGGGAAATATCGAAAGAGCTATAGGCGGAAGTTCTCACGGCGTGTTCTGTACATGGCCAGGCTATTTTCTTAACAAGTTGCAAATTTTTAATTTTTTACATTTTTTTAAAAACTGGAAAAGCTAAACATACATATAGTCTTGCTTAAAATTACATATGGTGTTCTATCGTACCATACGATGTAATTTGTAATAAAATGTTTTTGCAAGTGTGTAAAATGTATCATATTGTATTACATTTAGAATCACTCAGGCTCAGGTTAGACACTGAGAGAAAAACCCTCATTCTTTAGAGCTTTTAGTTCAATGTGACTGACAATGCTATTTTCACCCTAACGTAGAAGATCTTATAAAACGAGGTGATAACGAAGAAAAAGCATCTTCACTTTCAATGTGCCACATAACGTAGCTTTGCCGAGTTCACTGACAATACCATGCACTTTCATACACTAATTTGCTATATGCACTTTCCTCCCATATCATGCTTAAAAATACTTTTTAGTCAATAAATACTGCGGTGATTTTATATTACTTGCTATCTTCCGAGTCCGTATATTTCCATGAAGCACCAGTTACATCCTTTGTTTTAGAGCTATTAGGAAACACTATTCATGTGGGTATCACTTGTTTTCTTAAAGAAAAAAACAGTCACTGTAAAAATAGTTTAAAAATCAGGATAAACTGAAAAAAAATCACGATTAAAACTGAAAAATCCTACCATTGGTACAAAGTGTTTGCTTTTTCTTAAGATGCAAAACCACCGCCTATGACTTTAATTTCACTCTGTTTTAAAGGTTAAACACTTTTTCAAAATCAGATAGGTTCATTTTTCATCAACAATTTCAAATCAAGTACACTATTAGATCACATTTCTTCAGCATCTGTATAACAGCACATATTATATATTGCTACTGGAATTTGTTAACTGGATTGCCACTAACAATATAACTGCTATACCGACGCAATTCTGTTCTAGTAGAACGGAAGGGACTGCGGGAAACAATTTTTAGTATTATTCCAGCATAAAATCCAACCGTGGCTTATTAAAGTAACTGGAGTGGTAGGAATCTGCTCTGCGTTTATTTAGGTGAATGCGGCTTGTTCTGATAAACACTCCATTGCTGCACTGGGGATATTACTCATTTTACAACATTAAAAAAAGTTCAATATTAGCGACGGAACAAAATCATGACTATCACTCAACCACCACTTCAGTTGTTGTGAAATTTGCTTGCAATCCATAATTCCATGTGTTTTTGGAAGTGAAGAAAACACGCAATTCAATTAAACAAAGGATGATAATTTTTATGTCACTGAAGTCCGGTGAAGAAAATGAGGCTTTTCCCCCAACATTATAAAACTCGTCCACCCTGAACTTGACAGATTCGAAGGCACAGAAAGACAACTGACATCTGGCTTTAACTCCTAAATAACTTCAACCCCAGAACTCTCTCCCGTGACCCTCAGTAACTCATTATTTACTTAGACTTAGCTTCGTGTTTTACTGCCCTCCGGCAAGTCATCCTGCCCGGAAGGTGCCAAGAGATGTAGAATCCACCATTCTCTTTGAGGAGCACCTCTAAATCTTCTTCCTAGTAACCTCAAGATGGTCTTCACACTTCGCATGACAAATCACTTGCATTCTCTATGACTTCTTCACCACATCCTTGTTCTGAAGTATAAACGGGAGAAAAAGCAACACGGAAAACACTCCACTCATCAGTAAAGTCCAAGTCCCATCCTGCCCACTGCTTCCTAGTCATGCACCTCAAGAGTATCTAAAATAGCAGTTTTTCCCCATCACGGCAGGTGTTCACGCTGACTTTGTTCACCACAAAGCACCACTTGATTTCAGAGTCACCGTTCTTTGGGACAAAGCCTCTTCCTACGTTCTTGGCTCTTACATATTTTGCTATATCAAAATAGGATTTGATTTGTTCTATCATATAAAGAAACCAAAAAATGTCTATTTCATAGGCAACGATCACACAGTTGAACGAATCTGCCAACGGAAGTATCTTCCAAAAATTCGCCACATATGGATACAAAAAAACGCCATCTGGATATCCTTTCTGAAATTAAGGAGTTGAGCAATGAGCTTGTTTTCCTTTGTAAATGAAAAACATAGCAAGCTGCTGACCACAAGGAAGCAGGGACGACTCATGGTTCATTTTGGACCTACCATCTCGGCCAGTCACTTTGATTTACCGAAGGAGGCCCATAACCTGACTCACATGGAACGCAACATGCCTCCAAAGTTACCAGGCAAGGAAAGAGATGGTTTAAAATTATAGAATAATAGAATCATTTTGGTTGGAAGAGTCCAACCAAACCTACCTCTAGCACTAAACCATGTCCCTAAGAACCTCATCTAAATGCCTTTTAAACCCCTCCATGGATGGTGACTCCAGCACTGCCCTGGACAGCCTGTTCCTTCAAAAAAGAGACTCAAACATGTACGTACAATTTATTTTCTTTCTTCAGACAGCACATTCTTCAGTAGGAAGGATTTTGTGAGCACTTGGAAAAGTAGCCCAAAGCAATGATCTCCAACCCTCCATCAGACAACCCAGAACCCATGATCTGCATCGAGTTCACTGGGATAACCCACTCTGAACCCGCTACTCAGCGAATGGATCAAGTAAAAATCACCGTGGGACTTCCAGAGGAAAAAGTAACCAAAAATAATGAGTATTAAACCCGTGACAAGATTCTTCTTGCACATTAAAAGCTCGTTTGCTACGGCAGGCTGGGAACTAATGCTAATTTCCAAGTATATAAATTCACTGCTTTCACTGAAACAACCTGTTTAAGTGGCCAGACTGTGCTTAATCTTAGTTAGTACAGACACCGGTGAAACTGAGGGATTGGGGTTTTGGAAGTTCTGGAGACTAGAAGAAATTTTGCGGTTCCACAAATGAGAACTGAAATTCAATTAGCTGACAACTTCTACAAAATACACGGTCAAATCAGCTTTGAGTTTATCACTTATACTCTGTTTTATTTATTGTCTAGTCTAACTAATTTCAAGATAGTTCTCTTTTGAAAATGCATGATAAAAATGGTTTATGATTTTTATATAGAAGCTCGCACATATAAGGAAGCAAAAACTCAACAAAAAGATAAGCAAAGTCAAGTGAGGCTCCTGGAGAATCTTTCCAGCCTGTTCCCCACTCTAGGAAAGGCACCACCTTTAAGTAAACACTGTTAACGGGCAATTTAAAGTTGAATAGACAGAAACTTTGCCACAGATGTGGAATCCAGCCTTGAAGAACACTGAAGACCAAAAAAAACATTCGGAGGTCCTACCCAATACTCCATATTCCTTATCCTCCTGAAACAGTAAATCCAGTGTCTTACGTTCCCATTACATTAGCACACCCAGCAACCTCGTCTTCTATTTGAAGATTTTGTTCACTAATGTAAAAAGTACATTATGTTTAAGCCTCTCACTTCCATCACCTCTGTTCCAATATAACAACATTTTCAACCGACTGCTTAAATTCTTTACAATCTTCTGACTTATCGCACAGAACTCCAGCCTCTCAGGACCACCGGCTGTCACCGACTTACCACGCGCTCAAAACCAACCCAAGTTAAGTCACCAAGCCTCAAACCCCGAAGAGCACACAAACAATATTATTATCATACAAACCGAAACAATTTCTACAAACAGATTGCCTTTGATGTTGACCCCTACAGACCCAAAGGTGACGCATCCCTAAGGCCACCGTAGTTCCACAGCGACTGGGACAGGGGTTTATAAAGAATGTGAAAAGGGGATTATTAACCCACGTTTCTGTATGGCGGCCTAACAGAAAAGGAGTCTTGTCTCCACCTAGAAAGACTGTGTCTTCCATTTGTTGGAGATCATCCAAGCAGGATCCTCCAAGGAATGTTTCCAGAATGAAGCTAAGAGCTGATAAATCCTCACGGATATATAGCTCATCTATACAGCAGCAGATGCCAATTCCTCTGGACTCTTTTATATTTAAAGTGTATTATTCAACATCAGGTTTTGGATGAAGATGACACAGCTTAAGTATTTCTCCAAGGTGAAAACGTGCCAGCTTTAGTACACCAATACCGCTCTTTATTTAAGAAAAAAACGGCAATGTTCTGTAGTTTACTTCATTTGAATAAGTTGTTACTCGGACTATTCCTCTATAAGGCCCCTTATTTTTAAAATTAATTCCTCGTACTCATCCTTTACACTTAATTGTCTAATATAAGTTCCAGGTAAAGCTATATTGCTATTGACAAAAGTTAATACATAATTTCAACCTGACTCTGAGCCAAGAGTAGTCGGGTTATGCTTGTTAATCATCACTTGCATTTTCCTCATCCTACTTTGCTGATGCCACAAAAATGAATTGTTACTGGTTGATTACAAGAGGACCCTTTCTGCAATGACTGTATTTAAAGACAGGAGAAAGTACTCCTTGAAAATACCCAGTCCTATTAACACTCATTACATAATTACAGTGTGCGGATAGAGTGATTTCAAGCTGCATTCATGCTCACTACAGATATTTTACATACAACTGCACTTAGTTAAAATACATACAGGAGAAGTTTTCAAATATAATTTGATCAATGCAAAAGGAATAACTAACATTTTAAAATATCGACTAAATCATGTTCGTCAAAGCAATAATTAACTCACATTCTAACCATAACTGAAGAATTTTCTTACAAGACTACACCTTCTGTGCAACTGGGGGAAGAAGTTTTGCACCCTCGTATAGAAAGATTCTGCATATTAGTAATAATTTCTGTGGTAACACACAAAATAACAACATGTAAACCTTTTACTGTTACTGCATCCCGGCATTATAAATTCTATAAGAATGATCTCTACTTAAGACCATTCCTTGCTCCAGCAATGGGTCTGGTGATGCGTTATCACTTTCTTAGGACAAAAAACTATTATTGCAAATCAAAGTGATAAATGCGGAAAAGAAAACAAACCCAAAGGTAGTGGATGACGCACTGAAGACAAAACTAAAATTGTGGTATGTTTGCCAACACAAGCACCACCATATGCCATGTAAACAGCAGTAACTAAGGACAAAGTGCCTTCTCAGAACAAGCCAAATATCACTGTGTGCAATTAAATGGAGAAATAAAATCAGAAAAGAACAGAGAATTCAAAACCAGAAAGCGCTAACAGACTCAGATGTATACAACTAACAAATAAAACCTTTTTTTAAGAAAGTAATCAGTGTATCAAACCAAACTGAACCAAATTAATGTAGCTATGAGACAGATGAGAAACCTGGTCAAGTTTGACCAGCTTCCTATATATGCAGACACCCAAAGAAGAATATAAGATAAAAGCAAACACACAGTGAGACTCCCAAAACCACACTAAGATATATCCCCGTGTTACGTGTCAATAGGCCTCCCGACTGTTTCATTATTTAGACCAACATCAATAATATAGTTGAAAAATTCAAATGCCAGGCCTTAAAAATCACAGTGCTATGCCACCAAAGCGGAACGTGATGAGTTGCAATTATTCTATCGGTCCTTCCTCTGGATTTTCAAAAAGTAATAATTTGGGGCTTTATTCTATTCTTCGGTCATTTAAATGCTGTTGTTCTCCTGGTTCTCAGTTGTAGTCAAAAAAGTCAAGTGAATGCTTGTAGAGTCAAACAATTGGTGGTGTAGTAACAAACGTGCAAGTCTTTCACTTCTGCACTTTTTAGCTGCTAATTACAAATAGTTCATCGTTTTGGTGAAGACAGACATTAAAATCTGGCAAATCACCTGACCACCAATATTTTTTAAGTATCTTTTTCTGCCCCTGTGTAAAGCACAGGAAAAATGACAAGTCAATGTTTTACAGCTTACTGAACACCAAGACGGTTGCAGAAGGTTTTGATTGCTTTGGGTCGCCTGGGATTTAAATCCTATTACAGTCAGGTTCAAAAAAGATGTGACAGAGGTATTTAAGTTTACATCAAGAGACACTTACAATGAGCTCCGAATCACGTCCCATGGAAATGACTGTTCTGTTTACTGTCCTCAATAGCTTCTCCATGATTATCTGGACATGTCGTTGTGTTGGCCCCTAAGGAAAAAGAATAAATTAGTGGTAACCAGATACAGCAGACACCAGCACAATTGAACTATTTATGCCTGCCCGTCTTGTGAAAGTTAAATAAAACATCACTCACTGCTGTTGATCAAAAGCAGAAAATTAGTCTCCCGTTTTAACCAACACCATGCAAAGGCTATTTTATTAATACGTGTTACTGATAAATTAACATGTACCACTGCAATTATTTAAATGAAGAGCAAGTCCCTGGAAATATAGCAAAGTCTATGACATTTAGTTACCCAATACTTTTATTCTCCTAAGTCATTTTTCCCACATGAAAAGCGCACAGGCATTACCAAATCTGGGGGCTTATTCTGCAACAGCTCAATTAAAAGAAACAGAAAAGCAAAGCAAAACTTTGGTTAGGGAACGGCGAATTGCTTCAAATTAATATTTCTGTATCAGAAGTCACCTGCTGCTATTTCTGAAAGAGTTGAAAATGAAATATTTAGTGCAGGCAGCTTTTAGGAACAAGTTCAGAAACCGCGTGCAGAACGATGGCTACAGAACTGAAGCCAAAAACACAAGACAGGGAGAAAGAAACAGATGAGCTTTGCTCCTATCTTTATAAACAGGTTTCTTCATCATTTTCACTAGTCTGAAGAAGAATTCAAAAGCGGTCTGTGAGATGGAAAGGGGGAAGAATACTAGAGCCAATATTTGCAAGCGTTTTCCCAGATAATGATCTAAATAAAGCAGCATCTTTGTGTTGCTTCTTGACCATTTCCATGAACCATTTTACTTCTTGCCCCTGGATCTGTATAATAACCCACATCTTATCGTTGGATTACGCTTCATTACCAAAGGCAGACTCGCATACATGAAAAATGCATTTGTTCATTTGAAGAATGATCCATCATCAGTACAAATATAAACAGCTCCTGCTCCTGCACAGACTCTTCTTCCTGCTGCTGACACTGTGTCATTGGGATAACGTCTACAGGGAACACCACAGCCACCTCAGTCCCACAGAACTACTTCAAAAGAGAGGCAAAATCAGAACAAACCCAAAAAATGAGTCAAATAAGATGCTAGATACCCATGTAAGCAGCTGACCCCTGCGGTCCTTTCCAGCTAAGTTACTGTACAATCCTACGTAGCAGTGAAAGTTCAGGCAGTGGCCTCATCAGCCCAAACTTCTTTAAGAGAGCATCAAAACATTGCGGCTCTCTGGCAAAGCACTAATATTCCCATATTGGTGTAAAGTCAAGAAAAGACCAAAAAAAAGGGACTACTATACATTACTATTACCTGTGGACCAGCCCAGGGCACCACACGGGTTCTCATGCACAACCTTCTCCTACGTTTATTACACATTCAGAATGGACAAGACACCTACACTAGTTGTAATATTCACGCAGAATCAACCACATCCCAATCCATGTTGCCTCTCATGGTTGAGAATTCTACTAGCTAACTTTAAATGGCACTTCAGAACGTTAACAGGTTTGCTGTGTCAACAAGAGTATATGTTCATATATATCCATAGAACTCAAACGCGCATTTCCCAAAATGCTCATGGGGAAAAAAACAAACCAAAAACATAAAACACACCACAAAAAAACCCACCACGCACAAATCAAGTATTTTTCATATTTCCACCTGGTAGAGGTAGAAGGGAAAGGCTCAACTCCTAAAAATATCTGTTTATTCAGTATCTAACCCATGTCTGGAAAAGTGTTATTGGACAACAGTGCTGTAATAAAAACAGTAATAAACATCCTGAGATGTCACACGACACATCCTCATCACCGGCTACCCAAAAAGAAGACTTAAAAGAGGGGAAAAAAATAAGAAAATAAAATGTAAGCCATCAGGAGTTAACTCTAAGATCCATTTAAGTGCTAATCATCACAGAACCGTAAGATACTAACCACATCTTTCTTGTAAAGCACTTCCAGGATGTTACTCAGCAGCTGGCAACAAGCCTCCAAGTCTTCTTGTCTTTCCAAGTGATATTTGAGCTGATCCGTCATCGTTGGCAGCAAGATTTCCCTGCAGTCTGCACACAGAACACCAGGTTACATACACAGCTTTGAACAACTTCATCACCCTGCTCAGTCAACCTGCTTCGGCGCTTACATACTACAGAACATCTAGGAAAATAAGATAACTTCCAGATTTCCAGTCACTGGCTTTTCAACCCAAAACAGAAACCTGAAAAAGCTGTAAGTAAGTAAGTAAAAAATGAAGTGATTAGGTTAAGAGCATTTGGAGAAGCATTGCACTGATGTTAACTGCCTCTGCTTAAAAACATCGATTAACAGGACCCAACCAGGGCCATCCCAGAGCATTACACACAGAATTACACATGACTTCCCACTTGCTTATCTGGTTGAGCATTGGCAAAGTATATTAAACATCCTTTACATCATCTGCGCTGGTTCCCAATGCGCATAGCCCAAGTGTACAAATACGATTCACCGAGATGGAGGATGGTATTCAGCTGCATAATATGGTGTTTATTGGCTCAAAAGATGTTGCTGAAATGCTTTATGTTGGTATTCAGATGTGGTTTCTACAAGGCAAGTAAAGGACTTGCAGAGAGATGAGGAAAATAGACACAGCACAATAACTGAGCTCAACATTTTGGCTTGAGTCAAGAAGGTAAGGGAAATAAGGACAACGATTGATGCTCCTAAACCTACCAGCAGGTAACACTGGGACACTGATCTGATTAATCTAGTGAATGTAAAACCTGCAAATTGTCTTGCGTAGTGCAGGGACCCAGGTGCATTCCTAACCCCGGAACCTGCTCTTTCCAGCCTCCCCCATTCCCAGCCCTCAAATAAATCCATGCCCAACGGAGGGAACTGGTTATTCTTGTTCATCAGAACCTGATTTACTCAGCAAGAAATAACGATATTTAAATTACACAATGTATAAACCATCAGCATAGTACTGAAATGTATTTGGGGTAAGGGAACGGAGAGCAGGAAGGGACAGGGAAGCATTAAGAGCGTTTCAGTATTTTTTTCCACCTCCTCTAAATAATATTGTAGAACAGAAACAGAAGAAAAGCATGAGATTTCTGCAGCTATTTTGCCCTACTGGACACCGTTCCCAAATCTCTATCTCTCCCGATCTGCCCAAGTATCTCAGGTGGGTCTGGAAGGAGGCGCGAGCTCTGCTGTGCCCTAAGGAAGGGGCACAGTGTCTCAGAATCACCAAGCTGGCAGGCAGATTTTTCTCAGAGTCGTCATATCCATAAGACAGACAGAAAACAGCACAGCTACCAGTGCATACACAGGTGAACAGTATCTTCAAACACAACAGTTTTATTTTCTTGACAGATGGACATATGCTATCACAACCCAGGTCGCTCCAAGAAGTTGCCCTTGTGCTGTAAAATCTACCTGGCAGATGATCTCTGAAAACACAACTGAAAGATCCACTTTATCAAACGCTACACTGGCTATCGGCCCATGAGATCTCTAATTAATACAATACCTGGGAAAATTCCGATGAAGCTCTTGACAGCCACACAAAAGATATAACACACCAACTCTCTTTCTTTAATGATATTACCCAAATTGCTTGGACATGATGGCACATGGATGACTCACAAAAGGAGGCACCTGGCAGTCCTTAATGACTACATCATTGCTTAGAGATTATTTTCACAAAAGCCGAAGCCCCTGAACATTTACAAATGCTCATGAGTGCTGAATTAAGTCTTTACTTAAGAGGATTTTAAATAGCTCCGGAACAGTATCACAAGCCCAACATCAGGAGTGAGAGTAACATACAGCCCACAACAGACAGTGCAGGACCAAAAAACAAGAACTAGAAGTTAATCTCAGTTAAGTGAGGCTCAGCTGACAGTCGGCTGGTTACAAGCATGGGATGGAAAAGGCAACATCACCAGTGCCAAATATCCACTGACGGTACCAGAAAAACCTGACAGCTAAGAGGCAAAGGAGTGACAAGGATGAATCAATCCATACTTGCTTATGGTGGTGTCACAGTATCACAGTATGTTTGGGATTGGAAGGGACCTCAAAAGATCATCTACTCCAATCCCCCTGCTGGAGCAGGAACGCCTGGGTGAGGTCGCACAGGAACATGTCCAGGTGGGTTTTGAATGTCTTCAGAGAAGGAGACTCCACAACCTCCCTGGGCAGCCTGGGCAGGTGTGTTTGGGCTTCAAGGGGAAAAATTGATACGGGCATTACAACCTTAGGGCCAAGTGAAAATTACTCTCACTTGACAAATCTCAGTGATTTAGGACCTGAGGGAATGGCAGAAGATGTGCCATGGAGGGTCAGCTGGACATGAGGAAGAGGTTCTTCACACAGAGGTGCTGGATACTGGAACGGGCTCCCCAGGGAGGTGTCACAGCCCCAATCTGACAGTGTTCAAGAAGAGACTGGACACCGTCCTCAGACACATGGGGTGACCTGTGGGGTGTCCTGTGCAGGGACAGGAGCTGGACTCCATGATCCTTGGGGGTCACTTCCAGCTCAGGACATTCTATGAGTCTATGAAGGTACAGGCTCAAGAGGACTTGCTTTTGCCACTCAAAAAAAGAAGGAAAGGGGATGGATGAGACAAAGATGGACTTCATAGGGAAACAGCTTCTGCCCAAAGTCTGCCAGAAACTGTATCATAGCATCGTAGAATAGTTTGGGTTGGAAGGGATCTTCAAAACTCATCCAGTCCAACCCCTGCCATGAGCAGGGACATCTTGACCCAAAAATCAGGTTGCTCAGGTCCCACTGCAATGACTTGAACTATCCTCTGCAGTTTCTGCAGGACTCCCAGGCCATCGGTGACCACAACCTCTGTGTCCTACAGAGCAGCCAAGAGTTACGGGAGGAAAACCCCCACAGACTCGTCCCTATGGCAAGATACTCAGCACAGAGGTCGGAATTCCGCTCTCGCAAACTGCGCAGCAGGGAGAAATAAAAGTCACTGGCATAAAGAATAATCAAGAAAAACCATACTATAGTGCAGAATAGAGAGCACTCCATCTCAACAAGATGCTAGAGAGGAACTGAAACAGCAGCATCCGCATTTTGCCCTGGAAGCTCATGCATAGAGGATGAGAAATAACAGTGGATAAGCACAACCAACTTCTAACAGCTCAAGAGAAGCTTTTTCCAGTCTCAAGCGACTCCTGTAAATACACGTTCACTTGGAACACGCAAGTGGGATCTCTCAAAGAAAGTACTTTGAAGAGTTAGCTCCTTCAATGTAGAGTTTTTCTATTTAATTGCTTCTTGGTCATTTAACCTCCAGCTTTATAGCTCCAAAAGGAGAAAAATCATGGGGCACTTGTTGAAATTTTTTCCTCAAGAAACCGACATTCAACTCTGCAATGCATCTACAAGGGGAAATACACCCACCCATGACTTTATCACATCCCCTCATATTCTTCTGCATTAGGTAGCAGAGAATTCAATTACAAACGACCCAAATCTAGTAACAGAGAAACACCATCATAAGCTCCCATTATTTGTTTACAACTGTATTATTCTAATTCTATGCAGATATTAGAAGTGAAAGGAGGTGGTGATCTCTGCTGAACACAATTCCCTGAATTTACCGGGATGCTCATTAAATGCTCTAAAGGTATTTATACATAAACAAAGTCTCCAAACTGTCCTAATATGGAAAAGTATTATATATGTGCATTTCAAGTAATAGTTTGCTGTCACATATTTCAAATGCATAGACCCAAAAAACAACAGCTCAGCACCTGCTGAATGGCAGGGGAAAGAAAGAGCCCTGATGCCCAGCTGCTAAGCACTCCAGCAAAGACATACGAACGTGCCTTGGTAGCACCTGTGAGGTGAATCAATCTTTAATAACTTACAAAGGCCCCTAATTAGAGGTTTGAAAATGTTCTGTGTCCCCGTCAAGCCCCACTAGCAGAGAACGGTCAAAGATCAATTTAATATCTGCGGGCATGCAGAAGGCGAAAATTGCAGCGATGTCACCTTCGAGTTGGGTTGTCTGGAGTTTGCTCTGATCAATAGGGTGTTCCCGTTGAATTTCTGAGAGAGGAAAAACGAGCTGATTTGTCGCACTCCTTAATTTGGAACTACACAACGTGTACAAAAGACTACGTTCCCTTGGGTGGACTTGACAACGCTCCTCAGTCACCACCTTCTGGGCGCTCTGCCTTCCTCAACAACCGGTGAGCATCTGCTGTGTGCTTGGTAGCTGTCGCGGGTTTTAGAACACGGGAGGATAAAAGAAAGCAAACAATGTACGGTGGGTACTTGATAAAAAGATTCAAAACCTCTCCAGGTTTTTAAAAGCAAATTAAAAAAGCCCATAAACCACCACCAACAAAAAACCCCAACATCCACAGCCCAGAGAACTGTGCAAGCACCAACACTCTGAAATCTTTCCAAGAATTACTCAGCCCTCAAATTACCCACAGAACTTTCACACTAAGAAAAAAATACCGATATAGAGCTTGCTCTGAAGTATGGAAAAGGCAATAAATATTGCCAATGGAAAGACAAAAGTTACACCTAAAATCAAAGGAGTACTTCACAATGCTCAGCATCTGTAGGTAACACAGTTGTATTTACATACTGGATGATTTTTACCCATTTTCCTTTCTCTTGCAGTTTTTAAAGGTTACTTGCAGGGTATCAGAAGAACATCCTGGGGTTCACCACGCAGCTGAGCCCCCACTGCAGCTCCTCACTGTGTCACCCCCATCGAACAGACCGACACCTTTGTCCATTGGCTTCCCCTCACATAACAGACCCCAGCATCACTTCAAACTGAAGCAGAAACAGCTACTGAAACAATTCCATAATTTGAAAGTTTTCCAGATCCTTCACAGAATCCCAGGCTGGTTGGGTTGAAGGGACCTCTGGAGATCATCCAGGGTCACCAGAGCAGATCACACAGGTCAGTCCAGGCGAGTTTGAATGTCTCAGAGAAGGAGACTCCACAGCCTCTCTGGGCAGCCTGGGCCAGGCTCTGGCACCTCAAAGTGAAGAAGTTTCTCCTCATATTCAGATGGAACCTCCTGTGCTTCAGTCTGTGCCCGTTGCCCCTCATCTTACCATTGGGCACCACTGAACAGGGTCTGGTCCATCCTCTGACACCCACCCTTGGGATATTTATCAGCATTGATGAGATCCCGTCTCAGTTTTCCCTTCCTCAAGCTGAAAAGCCCCAGCTCTCTCAGCCTTTCCTTCTAAGACCTAGAAGGCAACAAAATTCAAAGATGGAACCCACCACAAACACACAAATACCTATATATATTTTTAAATAAATCTAGTCGTACAGTAATACGCTCTACGAGGCGATAAGATTTTAAGTGCGTCCTTTGCTATAAACTATTTTTAAAAACACTGGGTTGATCAACTGTATCTTGATGACTTAGGAGTAGAGAAGAGGAAAGGTGAACCCTCATCAGCCTGTCACACACGCTGCCCAGCAATGATTAATGGGCAACCTTGATAAATCCATAGTCTATACCATTAGCCTCCTGCTCACAAGCCAGCTCTGAAGATAGCTCGTGTGACACACAATGATTACAGACAACAATAGTGTGACATCTGTTCTCTACTGCACAAGTCCAACCCACAATGATTAATGTCACAGGAACGTGCAATGAGAATAAAATATTAATCTTTATAAAAGGATGCTCAGGAGGCATTTATGAGCATCCGAGCAAAGACTCCGGATGAAACACCGACACAGGAACTACGCTGAAGCTGAACGCATGCAATAACTGTTGTCAATCTAAAGAAGTTTCATTTGGAGGGACACTGACAGATCGTTTCTTTGGTTTATGGTTCATGTAGTTAATGTGGCCAAAGAAATAAAACATATGCTTAGTAACCTCGCTACTGCTACACAGCATGGAGACAGAGACTGTAATTTTAGTTATAACTACAAATCAGAATTCTTAGGAATGCTACGTGCTGCCTACTGATACTGAATAGAGAAACCATTTCCTAATGGAGAATCACCAGATTTCCTGACTGTTTAAGACAACAGCAGCTACACAGCTCACGTGGTAATTAGCTGGGAGTCATTTGTAAAACAAAACACTCTATGGGACAAAACAAATCAGATCAATCACCATTTACAAAAAGTCCTCAAAATTCTGAAGTTTGCAAGGATAAGACACTTGGTTTAACTACCAGTACTTACATGTTTAGACGTGAAAATATGCATTAGGTTATTATAAAACTGTTCCATGCTAAGTTTTAAATTCAGACTCATTTTTGGACACTCTTACAGAAGACTTTTGCAACACAGAATTGTTTCGGGTGCTGAACTAAAGAAATGTTTCCTCCTTTTCAGGGTTCAAGATGGGTTCATTTTGGAGGGGAGAGGGATGTGAAAGGAAGAAAGTTTGGTCTCAAAAGTTTGCTGCTTTACATACACACAAGAAGAAAAGTTCCCTAGAATTTCCAAAGGAAACACATAATTGGCACATGACAGATTTTAAAACTATATTTACATCCTTTTTTAAAGGCATCCAAACCACACCACCACAGTGCGTTCTCTCCCAAACTCCTCTGATTTCCTAAAAACCACTGAATCATCCATCAACCAATATCCTCCTTCAAGCTCCACTTGTAGCAAACTATTCCACACACCCGCCCTTCTCACCCCAAAATCCTTCGACCTTCACAAATTCATGTATTTTGAACTTTAATTCCTCTGGAGACACAAATAAATCTTCTCTGACCTCTCAAAGCACAGAATTAGAGAATTTTTCTCCAACAGAATTACACTGATGAAACGTTGTTTGATTTTCTGTACATTTTACAGCTTTCCATCAATTCCACAATCCTGCACTGCATATTGCTTTTAGAAAAGAAAATCTCATTTCTGCAATATGATACAGAATTAGTTGGATACTTATATGAAAGTCCTGCCTATCAGTTAAAAATTATTGAATCAATGAGGAGGAGGAAAGGCAGTCGAAGTACGTTTTAGCAATAAGAACCCAAACCCACAGAGAAATGGAAAAGAAAATCTAATAAAGGTTGTAGATGGGGGGGTTAATTTATTTTCAGGTCAGATATAAGGCTGCAGAAGGGAGGGCAGCGCAGAGCTGAGTGCGCATGGCCAGGTCACCACTGCACCCAGCAGCATGAATCACAGAATCAGAGAATAATTTTGGTTGGAAAAGAACTTTAAGATCAAGTCCAACCATTAACCCAACACTGCTGAGTCCATCACTGCCCCATGTCCCTGAGAACCTCATCTCCATCTGTCAAACCCCTGCAGGGATGGTGACTCCAGCACTGCCCTGGGCAGCCTGTTCCAATGCCCCACAGCCCTTTGGGGAAGAATCACAGAACCCCAGAATGTCAGGGGTTGAAGGGACCTGGAAAGCTCATCCAGTGCAATCCCCCCATGGAGCAGGAACACCCAGATGAGGTTACACAGGAAGGTGTCCAGGCGGGTTGGAATGTCCGCACAGAAGAAGACTCCACAACCCCCTGGGCAGCCTGGGCCAGGCTCTGACACCCTCACCATGAACAAGTTTCTTCTCAAATTTAAGTGGAACCTCCTGTGTTCCAGTTTGAACCCACTGCCCCTTGTCCTATCTCTGGTTGTCACTGAGAAGAGCCTGGCTCCATCCTCCTGACACTCACCCTTCATGTATCTGTAAACATTAATGAGGTCACCCCTCAGTCTCCTCTTGTCCAGCTCCAGAGCCCCAGCTCCCTCAGCCTTTCCTCACACGGGAGATGCTCCACTCCCTTCAGCATCTTGGTGGCTGCGCTGGACTCTCTCCAGCAGTTCCCTGTCCTGCTGGAACTGAGGGGCCACAGCTGGACACAATATTCCAGGTGTGGTCTCCCCAGGGCAGAGCAGAGGGGCAGGAGAACCTCTCTGACCTACTGACCACCCCCTTCTAACCCACCCCAGGTACCATTGGCTTCCTGGCCACAAGGGCCCAGTGCTGGCTCATGGTCACCCTGCTGTCCCCAGCACCCCCAGGTCCCTTTCCCCCACGCTGCTCTCTAATAGGTCATTCCCCAACTTATACTGGAACTTGGGGTTGTTCCTGCCCAGATGCAAGACTCTACACCTGCCCTTGTTATATTTCATTAAATACACGATAACCCCTGGTTAGGATCCTCCTGATAAGATCCAAAAGCCATTAAGTAGCACCGTTCTGTCAACAAAACCAGACTGAGTTCAGATTAATGACGAGATTCATTTACATTTCTCAGGAGCTCAATAATGCCAGGCTACACCATTTGCTGCCATTCAAATGGTGGAGTTTGAGAGTTAGGTTTAAAAACAAGTCAGCCACACACGATTTCTCCTTCCACCTCTGAGAATGAAATTGGTTGAATAAGGGAAGCCAAAGATTAAAATAGTAAATATACGATGTGCCGCACAGCCATCCTTAGGAGTGATTTTTATAGTCATGATGTCTTGTTTTAGCTGAGTTCTCACTGTCCTCCTATCCAAGACAGTCAAGTATAATATTATAGTGATATATTATATATTAAGTAATATATTACTGACTTCTGCCCTGAAGACATTGCAACCTAAAAGCATTCAGGAAAAGGAAAAATTACTACACAGACAGCAAATTGGGAATAAAGGGAAGAAGTAACATTGATGTGTGTATCTGAAAGCGCAAACATTGAAAGGCTCTCAGAGAGCCTACTACCACTTTACACAAGCCCCAACACCACCAACTCCATCTGCATTTCTCCTTTTTATTCTTGCCAACCCTGCAACTCAAATAAAACCATTTGATGGGGCTGAACTGCAACTGGACCTGCTGGCGCAGTACGTGGTGACCCGGCTGGCAGACTGTTTTGCAGAGATTCATTCTCACCTCATCACCATCCACAACCACAGCAAGTAAATTTACAACCTGCGTTACACCTTCTTGCTCAAGCGAGACTGTAACTGTACTGAAGGTTTCCTTATGGAAAAGCTCACGTTCTTTCTTGAAAGGTTCAGAGTCTCCGGAATCTGTTTTCTAGTCTTAATTCATATTGAACTTCTTTAAGGTTTAAACTTGAATGTAGACGAAATAATTGTACAGGTAGATGTTATAAATCAAACTTGGAGAATAACACATCCAGTTTTGTGAAATTAAGGAGTATAACAGACTGTAGCATAGACTGCGTTGGGTTTCTACTTGTTTGGTAACTGGACGGAAATTAAAGTTACTAGATCCAGCAGAAGTTACATAGCTGTGGGGAGATGTTGCCTGACCTGGTGTAAGAGCTGCCAGTACAAAGCCAGCCGAACAAGAACTCTTCAAATTGCAACCTGAAAAGTTTGTGTTAACAGCACTTTGCATCACCTGGCCCCACTATTTTTCTTCTGACAGAAGAATCCTTTCAAATTCCCTTTATCATTGGACCATTGCCTGTCTCCTCCCTCATTAACTTCCTCTGGCAGCACGCAAACCCTTAGTTTAGGTTAGTTTAACATGCAGTCATCTAGAAAAAGAAAAAAGCATTTCACCTCAAATGAATAAATCTGTAGGACAAGTGCTTGAACTTACCTTTCCCAGGCCCACTTATGTAAAGAGGAGAAAATAAAGAGCGGATGAACAGCACATTCTAAAAGGTTTATATGTTGTTTTACCCCAGCTAGGGGACAGTTTAAAGGGAGAGAGACACCAAAAACTTCCATTTTCTCCATAGAACGTCACTGAGCACACAAGCTGAATTAATAGTTTTTGATAAAATACATCACAGTTAAAGTTACAATAACACTGGATGCTCAGTACCCTTTTAAATTAAAAATTACAAGGTTTTGCTTTCACTTCTTTACAATCTATAACCTGCAACAAGCATCAATTAGCATCTCCTCACTTATTTTACATCTTCTTGTCCTTCTAATGGGACAACATTAATTGGTTGTGACCTCCAGGGCGTTTGGCAGCAAGGACAAACCTCACGCTCACCGGGGTCTGGACACAATTAACAACTCAACAGTGGAATGGTGCAAAGGTCCCACTCACCGTGCTGCGTGAAGAGGTCGCTGTGAACTATTTCTATCAAGCAGTAAAGCTTCTGGATGGTGAGACGGCTCACGGGGACGTTGAGGATGAATTCAGTGAAGAGTTTGCTACAAAGAGACATGGAAAAATATACTAAACTCTCTCCAAAACATGTAAAAAACCACGTGATAGCAAATAAAAAGATAAACAACTACCTAATTTTGAACAAGCAATCTCATTTTCTTTTTCCAAGCACAAAAGTTCTGCAGGAATTTCAGATAAATGTGAATTGTCCTTAATACGTCTGTTTGGATTTTTTGTGTGTCTTTTGCCCTCTCCCTTTTATCTCAGTTTTATGCTCTTTTCCAATGTTTCATTTAAGATTTTAGATTGCAAATTTCAGTTCTTTGCGCTCTTGCCTCTTTGCTCCAATCATCACTTCACATTCATGGAATAACACATGACCATACAAGCCAAAAACCTTGTAAGAAGTGACAATTCATGTTACAAGCTTTCACCAACAAATAAAACACCAACCCAGAAAAACGCACCTTTTCGGATGATCAAGTCCCATCACACTCATCAGCTGAGCAATCACATAATACACATTTTAAAAAGACTTTTCAATAATTTTGAATCGCTTCCTAAAATTGTGCGTTTTCCTGCTTTTCCCATCGAGCCTTCACTTCTAAGTATTATTCAACCTCAAGTTAAATATTCCAAGTGATGGGAAATGAAAAGGAGCGTTTGGGGTAAAACAAGCCAAATCCTGGTATTTTGCATTTGGTTGATTTTCCCAGTACTTTTGCTGTATCACATATTAAAATTATGATTTGGTACAGAACTGTAAGAGAGCTCCTCCCTGGGCCCATAGGAAGCATAAGTGAACATGTCAAAACTTCATGGTACAGGCAAGCAGAAGCTGAACTCCAGGTTCCTCAGGCCATTGGAATGTTAGACTAAGATTATACTTATCTATTTTAATTCTACTTTATCTTTTCTACGTTTTGAGCACCAGAATACAGAAATGAAAACAGACAACATATAGAAGAGTTTGTGCAATCAAATTCACTAAAAATGGGGTTTTTTCTTCAATTTAAACACCTTATAATACCACTGTGAAAGAAAATCTTTTTTCTCCAAGTTAAAACTTCCACTGAAATACTAGTTTTGATTTGGCTTCCCTGTTGCTTTTTTGTTCTAAAAAATCATCCCTTTCTATTTCCCAACAACATTCCCGTGTTTATGAGCTCCTGGAATGTCAATCCAGCAATCAGGTTCAGTCAACACCACCAAAATTATCATTTACATCACATTTGCACATGAAACAGTGAAGGGTCAAGTGCAAAGCATCAGAGTTTTGATGTCAGTTGCCCGATTGATAATTCTTGTCATCTCATTACATGATTATATGCAATGAGAGTGCAAAGTTTGGCAGGACATTTGTCAAACCTTGATGCCACACACGTTATTTTATAAACAGGCTATTTGTGGAGATGGACATATTTCATTGCCTCCATATGTATTTTTTTCTATATGCATGTATGTACGCATATGGAAAATAAAGACGTAGCTAAAGTTCACACTACGCATTTCATTAACTACTCACCTGAGCTCTTTTGGATCAAACACTAATTTCACATCATTGACAATAGCTGGTAAGTATTTAAGTGCTGCTCCCTAAAAAACATAAAATCAACAAATAAAGACTGAATTTCATGCGTCTTTCAAGCCGGTGGAAACAACAATATGCTACTGACATTTTTCCCTGCAGTAAGTTCTTGGTAGCCACTAATGGAACTGCAGTTATCCTAACTCCCCTTGAACTTGCACTTGTCGCTCCATTCCACAGGGTATAATGAAAACATTCACAAGATACAAACAGGCATTTCATATTTTAACTACCTGTAGTCATTTAAACTGAGCTTGTCTTCCAATTTTTTAGTAGCAATTAATAGTTAGTTACTTATTTCTACATTAAACATTCTCTTACTGGCATCAAAGGCAAAATTCCCACAATTACGAATCACTGCCCAGCAATTTAACGCAATCAAGCCAGAACACACTTGGGCTAGACAACATTAAACAACCCTCTGATAACACCAAAGCTAAAAATCAATTAGTCTACACAAACAATAATTTCAATCAGATAAAGTTGGGATTTTTCCTTCATCTGCAAATGGATTTAAATGTCCTATTTCAAATAACAGATGAGTAAATGTTCTAAATAAGAAACCCTAAGACAAGAGTCTTTGGTTTTGATCTCAACCTTAATACACATGCTCTGTATTTACTGAGATTCCTCAAGTTCACAACAGCCTAGAAAACAACCCTCAATAATTCAAATATAAACTACAGCAGCCCAGACTTATCTCCCTTTGCTTTGCATTTTATTGATAATATCAGAGTTGATTACAGATGTATTTTTGCCTCAAAAAGGGGAATGATTCATTCCCCATACAAGGCTTTTCTGTTTGTGGGTTTAATGCTTAAAATTCGCAGTTTCCATCCACAAGATCACCATGTGCTCCGCATCCTTTTGCTTTAGAAGGAAGAGACGCCTTTATATTCTTCTTTTTTAATCAAATTGGCTTTTAGTCTGAAGTCCGTGACAAGACAAGTGATTTCACTACACAACTCCATGGTCAGAGGAATTCAAGAGACAAAAATCCTATTCAGTAGTTGTTGTTAATAGCAGGGAGTAGGAAAGAGACTCGAGGAGCATTGTCTCATAGGAACATATAAATCTACTTGTCTATTTTCAAAGAAATTACGCTTTTCTGCCACAACCCGAGTAATTTTAAACCAAATTCCACCATTTTTCAATGCACGAGGTCAATTGTTTAATGACAGTCACAAGGGACATCTCAGTGTTGAGCAAAAAAGGGGGGAAAAAGAAGTTTAGAATCTACTATATAATCAAATACTTTGTATTTCCATCTAAAAATACAAGTACCATTAATGATTAATACATACTATTTTAGAGCAAAGTTCAGGTATATTATACAGTATAATTATTTTAATTAAATCATTTGCATATCTTTAGATAAGATTGGCAGAGGTATCAGTGATACAAAATATGCCTTTTCTTGAATAATGGATGAAGCGGTTATTCATTTACATATTTCTCAATAAAAATGCAGATTGAAGTGATTTTGGTTGGATGCTTTAAGAAAGCAAATATCCATGCCCAAAACCATACCCAAAAGCACCAATTCACGCAATTTTTTTCCTCTAGATAATAAAGCACTACTGGATTCTTTAGGAATTTTATAAGCTTTGCCATTTCAGCATGGGGAGAGGCTGAGGGAGCTGGGGTTGTTTAGTCTGGAGAAGAGGAGGCTTAGAGGTGAGCTCAGCACTCTCTAGAACTACCTGAAGGGCAGTTCTAGCCAGGTGGGGATTGGGCTCTTCTCCCAGGCATCAGCAATAGGACAAGGGGCCATGGGCTTAAACTCTGCCAGGGGAAATTTAGGCTGGAGATTAGAAAGCAATTCTTTGCAGAGAGAGTGGTCAGGCATTGGAATGGCTGCCCAGGGAGGTGCTGGACTCGCCGGCCCTGGAGGTTTTTAAACTGAGATTGGACATGGCACTTAGTGCCATGATCTAGTTGATGGACTGGAGTTGGACCAAGGGTTGGACTGGATGGTCTCTGAGGTTTTTTCCAACCCAGTCGATTCTGTGATTCTGTGAAATGTAGACAAGTGAGCACCGAATACAGTCCGTCCTGGAGGAAAACACCAGGCTATAACAGCTGAACAAATTTCCAGTCAAAATGTTACGTTTTTAAAAACTTAACTGCACATTACACTCCTCTTCAAATTAGCGCATACATTCTTCTGAAAGGTGAACCTGGGAATTTCTTTTTCATTGAATATTCATTATTACAGAAATATTGCAAACAGATAGAACAAAACACGTGATGTGAGACTTTATGCTCAATTCTGTTCTCAAATTCAGTCTGTCAACTAGAAATTAGTAAAACCCCCCATCCTGGTTTTGTTAAAAACAAGTTTCTCTTTTAGTGAATTTGCCTGTCAGCTAAAGCTTCATATGAGCTGCATTCTCCTGGAGAACCAGACACATGTTTTGGTAAACACAGCAATGAAATGAGAAGTTATTGATAAGCACGGATGGACATCTCACAAGAGAGGCGACGAGAAACAAGTGACCAAGAAACTGACCAACTGTGTATAACATCCCATTCACATGAATACTTCATATAAAAGTGGGAGATCACAAGGATCTCATCCCTTTTTTTTCCCTTCTGTTCATGGCCGACATTAGGAGAGGACCTTGCTAGTCGTCCCTGCGAACTGAGGCCTAGTGACAGACTGAATCCAGCTCCGGTTGGCTGCAGAGTCCAGTCCAGGACTTTGGTTGCCGGCTCTGCAGTTGCTGAGACTTTCAGGATTGGTTTTGTATATTTTGTATTATTTTCTCTATTCTTATTAGTAGCATTAGTAAAACATTTTTGATGTTTCCAACTCTCTTTTCTCTGTCCTCCTTTCCATCCCGATCGCCTGTGCTGAGTGGGAAGTGGGGAGAGGGAGGGGGAGGAGAGGAGGTTAACAATACATCTGCCAGGGTTTTATTGTCACCCCGCAATCTAAACCCTCAGCACCCCCAAATTTCCCAAATATTGCTCGAATAAAAGAAAAATGAAAGCATATTTCCACAGCGCTGATACCATTTGGTGTTTGTTATTCATTAAAGAAAAGCTGTGATTTTTTTTCACCCACTGAAATACTCACAGAAACAGCAGAAAAACGGGGTAAAAAGAAAAATTGAATTCAAAATCCAGTAACAATCTCTTGCTTGTACAAAATGAGCTTTTCAGGAGAGAAAAAACCTGTCAAATAACTGGAAGTATCTAAGGTGAGAAGTTTGCCGACCACTTTTAGAAGAGCAAAAACCCAAACGCGTCAATAGGTCAGGAGCAAATTACAGCGCGTTCCCGTTTTCATTCATTGTCCATTTAAACCGTCACGTTTGATCATCAGAGATTTCCACGTGTGCTTAAAGGGCTCCTGACGTGCTCGGAAATCAAGCTCATAACTGTAATTATGCAAATAGTCCCATTATGTACGCGCTTGTGTGTTTTGATGGATGCGGACTCTAATGACCAGTTACAAACCGCAGCCATCGCTGTGTTTTTATTTGTTTATCACTCAAACGCATGTAGCAATAAACGTTTAGGAACGCGTACTAAAAAAGAGCTGGCGTTTTATATCTTGAATTAAAATTTCACACGGCGCTGGCACAGCCATCAAAATTAACGCTTTAATAGCTTAAATGAAGCGCTATCAGGTAAAACTACAGCAGTGATTTAAAGCTTGTAGTTGCAGCAATTATCAGCAACTGAGGTTCTACCTTGTGGGCAAACCAATTAAAGTGGAATACCTTAAAGTTTAAAGAAAATTCTGGAAATATATTTCCCAATTTCCAATCTCAACTGTCTCAATTATATGACAGTATGAAGGGACAAGTAGGCTCTACAGCCCCACAATTAAACCTGTATCTGTGTAATCCAAAGGTCTATTAAAATAGCTTTTTCTTGCTATTAACTGTTGCAAAAGAGCAGCTCTCGCTGTTGATTTTCCTCTGTTAGAAGCTGCAGCTTTTGTTAGCAGTAGCACAATTGTAATGCTGGTTATTCCCAGGATACTGGAACACATAAGTGAGGAATATTAAATTCAGCAGACAAAAGAACCTGTTCTCATCTTGTCATATAACATCAGGAAAAACAAACGAACAAATAAGCAATCTGTTTGGGTTTTTTCCATGGAAAGAAATTAAATTAGATTACTTTCTCCTCTTGATCAGCACCGGACAAAGGTTCCAATTGCTCATCTTTGGAGCAAGTATAGAGAAAATTGAATCAAAATCTTAATTTCATCACACTTACACAGCTTTGCCTAAAGCACTTGAAAATTAGACAACGGCATTAAATACAATAATGAAGAACCTTAATTCTCCCGATTTTTAATCAAATGGGTTCTGGTAATAATTACACATACAAAGCTGGACCAGCCTCACATACTGCGGCAATAATTACACATAAGTTTCAAGTTGGGCTGTAATAAAAATTTCACTGGCCAAAGGGGCTTCGCCCTTTGTGGTAAACAAGTGACAAATTATTACTGCCCCTTATCAAGTTACAAAATCATTCATTTTAAGTACTACAGAGCACACAAATAAACCAGCAAACGGGAAGAATAAAAGGGGGAGAAAGCGGGAACAAGAACATTTGAATAACAGACAATTTTTTCCTATTGCTGTGTTCACCTTATGTAGCCTATAACGTATAACTCACTGTTATACTGACTGCCACGGTATTATGGGAATTCTTCTTTTTTTCCCTGGGATGTGATTCAAGGATCAGCACCAGGTCAACAAGCGCATGTGAATGTGAATGAACTCAAAGTACCTTTTGATACCCAATCTCAGCCACACACACAGCTGTGCACTTCCACAAATACGTCTTCACTTCCCCCTTATGAATATCATATCTATGCATAAATGTATTACACCGCAGCTAAAGTACATCCAGATGAAAAGAAGCACCCTGACTCTTATTCCACGAAGCGGCTGCCAATACAACCCATTGAATCGCTCCATCGATGGGTGTCGTGCTTCAAGGATACCCTTCAAAACTACAAAGAAAGATAATTAAGCACGCTAAGAAATAAACCTCACTAAGTGAAAATAATAAGGGCCAGAAAAGTCAAAGCTTTGCCTTAAATAGAATAAATTAAGCAATAATTGATGGTCACACTTCTCTGCACAGCCAACAGAGAGGACAAAATTCCAAGGTTTTATCGTTGCATGGAATAATTGCAACTTATTCCTTCAACCATCACAAGAACCTCTTTATCTAGAGCAGTCACCCTCTGCAACCTTTAAGATAAATTCATTGATGTGCACATAATGACTTCACAGCTAATTGTGTTTTCCTGAACTTCTTCAGCTAAATAACACAGGTTGGTTTGGTTTATGTTGCCACAACTTTTTCTTTTGCCTGATGGTTCATTTCCAGGCAGGTTTAATGAGACAGGAATGGGTAAAGTAACAGGATCTACCACTTGCTTGTCATACGAATGGACACTAAAATAAGGCAGCCTTCCTAAGCAGCTTAAAGTCACTTCTCTACAATTCTGGATATCAGAATTGAACAGTGTTCTTCCAATTTACTTTTGTTTATTACACAGATATTGAGCAATTAATGCAAAACAGAAATTACTACCGTGATAACAATGGTCACTGGTAAATGAAATCAAAGCAGCAGACTACAGCAAAGTAATGGTGCATCAACAGAAAACTATTTTACCCCATTTTTGGGTTTCTACTGACAAGGAATGTCAAAAAACAGTAACAAAAAAGCTTCGTCATAGTAGTCATTTAAGAAAACTGCTATATTAACTGAAGGTTGTCATTAGATTGAACAAACGACACTTCCAAAGTACTGAACAAAACGTATTCTGAATAGTATACTAAAGGTTTTGTCTAGGATTTAAGTTTATCTCCTTGAACACATAAAAGCAAAAATACTTCATTTTAAAACACCATTTTCTAAAGTCATTCATTGCAAACTGCACGCCCAGCCCCAAAATTAAGCATAAAATCTCTCTGCCAAATATGGGATATTCTTATGAACTCTTTTGTTTGATGAAGCAAGAAACTTGTTTAACCTGATTCAATTTGCACATGATTTTCATGTTAATTTTCATCTTTTGTGTCGTTCAGCACAAAGCACCCACCTCCTGCACAAGCATCAGCCCGGACGCTGTTCTATTGAACTCATCAACCCAGCCAAATTCAGCCCAGTCGGCAGCTGCATGAAACAACTTCCAGAAAAGCCTGAAGACTATTTTTTAATTGTCCCAGCAATTTCAAATCCCAACCCAACCAGCGCCTCTGGCACGAAATTTGCTGTAAACCAGCACAAAACACCATCACAAGTTCAGTGGTGGTGTGCTCTTCCAGGAATTATTGTAACATAACAACATAACAACAGAATTTCCATACTGGTCCTGAAAGATACAGAAACTTCAGTCCACGGCTGCATTTTGTTACTCAACCAATTATAAATTACGTTTATGAAGTATTCACCCTGTTGGAGAAGCCCTGCAGGCCGGTGCAGTCTCTTCCTAAGTAGCTCAGCAGCTTGTCATGTCCTTCTCTGTCTTTATTTAAACACTTTTCTGTGGCTTTAGCAATAAATGCTTAATACTAAAAGTAGGAAAAAGCACAGTATGGATACTGAGAAATACACATCATGTGTTAAAAGAGACAAGGATTACTAAAAACCCACACACACACAATAATTCACATTAGTGAAACGCTACCATCTTCCACCCTTGCTCTCTGTGGTCACATTACAGGATAATTTTATATATACATCTACTTTATCAAGATAATTTAAAGCACAGACAACTAAATTTTCACAGCCACGCGGAAAAGCAGTAAAGTCCCACATTAGAGCAAACGTTAGAGCAAATGGCAAGAACCCTGCTGAGAATAGTTGAGCTCAGTCCTAAAAACACAGCCCGGCTCAGCCGGTTCTCATCAATTGCGTGCGGCTGGCTCCCCCGCCCTTGGTTCAAAGAGATGCAAGAACAAACTACCAGGAAACATTAGCATTTTTATCTGAACTCAAAACATCAAGCCCGGCTTCAGCTCAGCTCGTGCTGCACCAGGAAATCATTATCATGCACCAATAGGCAGAAAATACTAATAAAACTAGGCACGTTCACTGCACTTATAACTATCAAAATGTGCGCGTACCGAATGCTGCACACCTTAATCAAGTAATTCTTAAAATCAAACTGCTAACTGAAAAACAAAGTTTAATCTGTCTACTTCTCAAATTATGACTCCAGACTACTACCATTTATCACGCAAGAAAAGTTGGTTAGTGAGAGATTGAACAAAATGTCTGTCAGCTCCAATCTCTGAATTTCTCTCCCCAATATAGAGCCGCACATCTTAAAATAATCAAGTGTAAAAGTGCCTGTGTCCACTGCACTCACCACTGACACACACAAAAAACACCCTAAAAATTACATTTAGTTAACTAACTAGAAAAAACAAACTCTGCATTTTGAACGCTGTAATTTATACCCAAACGAGCTTCCCAAATTCAAACCCTTCGGGTTGACTGTTGCTGTCTTTATAGCCTAGAACGAAAGTGGGTTTTATTCACTCTTATATCTTAATGCTTTGATCGCAACATATGAGTCCACCAAGAGGTACAAACGCTAGTAAAGCTCTACTCAAATTGTGCTCTAAGAATATATGCATTTTTACCTATTGTAAAGATACATAGCGGAAGCACTACAACTCAAATTTAAAGTAACGTTTTAATAGTGGGTTTAAATTGTTATTTTGAAATAATATTTATATATATTATATATTTAATAATATTTATTTATTTATTATTATTTATTATAATATATATTTAATAATATTTAAATATATATAATATATATATTTAAATATATATTTAAATATATAATATATATAATAATAATCTCCTTTGAGAAAAATTAAATGAATGCTGTGCACGATACCTACTTGCAGCCAGCAAAGCTGCTCAGTACCACTTTTAACAAGCACAGAAAACATTCTTCATTTTGCTTCCTTAAAGGCTGAAACTCAAGTGAGGTTTTCAAAGCAGCCACCCATACAAATTGACCCCTACCCTAAGAAATTTTGAATAGCCGTAACCCTTAAAAAGGTAGAAATTACGTCTGTTTTTTGTGCTCTACAAATTTAAATCCTTGTACAATACATAGAGTTTTCTTTTGGGGAAACTTTTCTTTTAAATGTACCCAAAGCCTTGAAAAAATTCAAACTGAAAAAGGGGCAATTTAAATGCAAAATATTAAGGAACTGAAAAGCTAACCTACAGTCGGAAACAGCTCATCAGCCTCCACAAGGACACAAATATTTGAATAAAGAATAATTCTTGCTAAGAACATAAGTCTGCAGTCATTCATTCTCCCTGCACGGTGTCAGCTTGAAGGCTACAGATACACTATGGAGGAAAAAGAAAAGTAGAACCAGCCCAGAAAGAAAAGTCGCAAACATTTCCAGAACACTTTCCACGGGCAGTTCTGCTTCACGGTGATAAACCAGCAAGCCAGATTACAATTTCTGCAAAAAGAAGCAGAAATATTCAAATGTGTGAATTAAGCATCTGTGTCTTTTAATGTGAAGCACCTTAATTTTCTATGTAGGTCTTTTCAACTTCTTATCTCTGCAAACAGGCTTATTTTGTATACACTTATTTAGCTTCCTCAATATATATTAAACACAGTTCAAAAAGCCTGAAAGGCTACAACTAGATCTGCTGATCTGAACTGCACAAGGACCTCACGACGTATCCGCTCATATTCATTAGTGTTCTACAAAACTTTGGAACAAGAGCATCCAACAGCACAAGAAACACTTGGTGGGTCACACCACTGGTCTGTATAGCCTGGGACTCCAACACCAGCCACAGGAGATGGCATTTATAGTTTCTAGGGTCCGTTTTCCCCCCCCAGCATCCTTCAGAGGCTGCACCTCCACCCATCTCTTCAGAACATCCATGCATCTGTGGTCTGTAGATCTGTCTGGGCCTGCTGACACTGGGTCTGGGTTGGCTTCCATAACCCCCGGGACAGCAAGCTTCAGAAATTAAAAAATATCTTTTACTTGCTTTAAATTAACGTCCCCTTGCATTTGGAACAGGCTGCCCAAGGAAGTGGTGGAGTCATCATGTCTAGAGGTGTTCGAAAGACACATGGATGAGGTTCCTAGGGACACGGGTTAGAGTTGGACTTGGCAGCGTTGGACTCGATCACAAAGGTCTTTTCCAACCAAAATGATTCTGCAGCTCTATGATTCTATTTCTTTTACCGGGACTTGGTGCAGAAGAGTTTCCTAGACAGCTGACCCACCAGGAAGGTGGACAATTCCCAATGCTGGTCCTCTGCACCCCTTCAACTATTTCCTGAGGTAGAGAGCAGAACAGCACCTGGCAAGCAAGATGCGGATGCACCATGGCTATCTAACCACAAAGGACAGGCCTACCATGTTCTCATCATCCCTCTGGCTGACACACAACACCCTGTTGCTTCTTCATCTGCCACCATGCATGGAAACAATGACCCAGGAGACCTGTCAGTCATGATTCCAATGTGTCTTCCCCAAACTGCAGCTGCCAGCTCCAAGAAAAGCATCACACAGGGATTAATTTATTCTTCCGCTTGAGATTTGTCCACCTTGCAGCTGCCATTTTGGCTGCCTCAGTTTCGTAGGGTCCTTCTGATGTTTCTCTGGCATGGTCCATCACTACTAACTCCAGATCACTGATAAAGACACTAAATGAAGCCTGTAATGTCATGTCCACTTGACATGGTTACTGCCACCCTGCCAAGACTCCAACAGCTTTGTCAGGCAAGATCCACAGACGTCGTCCTCGCTCTGTCTCAAAGAAAACCCATTTATCCACCTATTCAATAACTGCATTCTTTGTAATAGAACCACACATTTTTATTTTTTCAAGAAAACACCAAGCTTCAGTGGATATTTGAACATAATAAGAGCAATCTCACGAGCTGAAAAAGCCAATACTAACAATTACACGTCCTAAGAGCTAAGTAATTAGAGTCCAAAGGAGATGAAAGCAATGAATAAGGAATGAAATGTCGTCAAGGCTTCTGAAAGGCATCCACCAGCACACTGCTTGGACAACCTCACCCTGGCTCATCTATCAGTGCACTCCATGTATCCAGCTGCAGACAGCAGATGTTCCTGTGCACATCTGCAGAGATCTGAATGGGAAACAACACACGGAGCGGGACGGACGCTGCTGCAGCGGGATCTCTCTAGCCTTTGCTAGCAAGTTTGTCGGCTTTTCCTGCATCTCAGGTGAAGAAAAATCAAATCAATTTTGGGGGTATTTTTTTTCCTCCAAGGCATAAACTGTTGAAAAAGAAACAAGCTCGTGTTCATCTGTCTTCCTCAAGTGGGCCTCACAAACAAGTCTCAGGAAAATAAATTGTACGCTCAATCCTCATAATCTGAAAAACATCCTATTTTCTAAAACACCAGATAGCACACTGAGTCACTGACTCAAACACGCCGATTTCCATTCAGGATAGATACTCTGTCAGTGGAAGGAAAATACAGCTTTCTTGAAACATGTCATATCCCTATTTTGTTATCAGACGATAAAGTCTCAGTCTCTATAACTAAAATATTTGAACTCAGCAGCTTTATCCCCACTATCTATTTCTGCTGTGTGCTCAGCAGGGTATTACTAGCCCAGGACTTGTGTGCACTCAGTGACGAAGGACCAGTGGCTTTGACTCGGCGTTTTCCATCTGTCTCTGCCTCCCAGCTGCTATAAAAAATTCTTCTAATGCACAAGGACTGACCTCAGACTCCTCTGGATACAAAAACCTACCAGTCCTACAACTCAATGCTTCAATACCCACGTTCATTTGAGGGCAGAGACCACATTCCATGAGCCAGCCAGCTCTACCAAAAGCAGACACTGCTTTAAAGGGACAAAAGAAGATGGGCGAGGGGTGAAGTCTGCAGTCTGACTCAGTACTGATTTTCCATTAAATATATCTACCAGGGTTTCTACTGAAGCTCCTGAACAGCCTAGGATATAAATCAGTGCATAAGGTTATGAGGATCTACATTGACATCAGCATCTTGAAGAAAATGCCTTAAAAATACCTCAAGGTTATAAAAGTTAAATAAGCTACACATCATTTAAACTTTAAGTTCTCTTTTAAAAATAAAAGTGAGGTATTTGCAGGAATTGAAGTGAACTTACTTGTTCAAAGCACATTCTTTATATAGTCACAGACCCTTCATTAGAAGCACCGCGTATTAACTACGTTTGAGGTAAATCAAGCTTTTTGGGCACAAACACAAGCACACGCTTCATGGACCATCAAACTGTGGTTTAGGATGCAGAAGCATGGCCAGGATGGAGATCTGCAAGGCACATACCTTCACTATGACCGTTTGATCGGAGATGCTGCTCATCATCTCGTTGATGGACTTGAAGAGCTGCAGCAGAGACTCCCTGAAGTCTGCTTCTCCTTTGTTTTCATAAAGCCTGAAGAATAATTAGCTTTCATAAGCACAATCCAAGTAAAACAGAAAAACTTTTTAAAAATCTGTTCAAACTACCGATGATAATTTGTTGCATTGCTTTTTTCTCTCAAATTCAAGAATTTCTACAAGTCCTTCACCAAACCAAGAGTTTTTGTTCAGATGAGACAGAATGACCAGGCTGGGCCAGCGGGAACAACAGATTTTTTTACTTTAAAGCTTCCTATGTGAAATGCCACATCCAGTATTGTTGTTTATGCCTTCAAGTCGCGGTGAATCCCCCAGCGCTGACCCAATTCTACGTGCCCACGTGGCAGCAGGATAGGGTCCCTCCACCCTGCACCGGAGCCAGCAGATGTCCATGAGGACCGATGCCAAGCAGCTCTGTGATGCAGGAGCCAGAAAGCAGCAGACAACTTGCCAGCAATCATTACAATCTACCAGTGGCCTAAAGTGAGCAAACTTAGGCTTTTTCTTTCTTTCACAGAGCTTATCAACACGGTATCTGCTAAAAAAAACCATTTTGTTTTCCAGGGGAAGGGAGCACCAAAATGAAAACATGTTTCACCTCTAATTTCTGGCTCGCTGATGCTAAACTAGTTAAGGCTCAGTTTGCCATACGGTGAGTGGAGATGCTGCATTAGAACAACTTACCCACAGCAAAAGCTCAGAAGTCAGGTCCCTGTGCCTTCAGGCAGGTTTTTAAGAGCTCACCTGCCCACAGGGACTCCTCTCCCTCTCTGCCAGATGCTTTCAGGGAGATAAAAACTGCCCTGGGATGCCTGAGCAACCACAAAGACAATTGATGAACTTGGTCCACTGGCTCAATGCAGCACAGGAATGAATGTTCCTGAAACTCCCTTGAGTATTTTAAACGCAGCGTGATCTCTGGTTCAGGTGTAAGATGAGATAATTCTCGCTATGAAATGGAAGGAGAGGACGAGAGCACCACTAGACTCCACACAAATCCCTTAAATTTCCCCCACATTTGGCAATTTGTGTGACTCACCTACACCAGGGCTGTTGCACTTCTTGGAACCTCAGCTAAACAGACTCAAAGTGATCCAAAAGGATCAGTGCTTACAAGAAGCTCAGGAGAACCTGGCATCCAGGTCAGACCTGGACAAGAGGGTTTATAAACATCAGATGGGTCTCTTTCTACAACTAAAAGCCCATTTTTACCCAGTTGGCTTTGACAGCCTCCAAGAGCTTCATCCAACAGCAACTGGGCTCCCAAAGCCACCCCTGGTTCCCCCAGCTCTGGCCCTGAGCTCACCTAATCCTGCCCCTCTGCTCTGGTGAGACCCCCCCACAGTTCTGGTCCAGCTCAAGGTCCTCAGCACAGGACACACATGGACCTGCTGGAGAGAGGCCAGAGGAGCCACAGAAATCATCCATGTCTGGAACAGCTCTGCTGGGAGGACAGGCTGGGGGAGCTGGGGTGTTCAGCTGGAAAAGAGAAGCTCCAGGGAGACCTGATTGCAGCTTTTCAATACCTAAAGGAGACCTCCAGAAACCTGGAGACGGACATTTACAAGGGCATGAAGTGATAGGACAAGGGGGAATGGTTTTAAACTAAAGGAGGGGAGACTCGGGCTGGACATGAGGAAGAAATTGTTGCCCTGAGGGTGGTGAGAGCCTGGCCCAGGTTGGCCAGAGAGGTGGTGGATAAACCATCCCTGGAGACATCCCAGGCCAGGCTGGACGGGGCTCTGAGCAACCTGAGCTGGTGAAGATGTCCCTGCTCATGGCGTGGGGCACTAGGAAGGTCTCAACACAAACCATTCTACGATCCCATGATTCTAAACATTTTGCACCAAGATCTACTGGAGCAGCTCCCAGCAGGACTTCAGTTCTCCTTTATTTTCCTCTGTCTTCTTCTGGGATTAAGCCCAGTAAGAGTAATTCTCTGAAGAAGGTTTTTGTGTGGTCTGCAGCTCAGAATGAGCATCACACCCAGGGATTTTAGACATACAGCCATACTACATACAGCCATACTACATACAGCCATAATAAGATTTTTGGTGTTTGAAGATATCACAACAGACCACCTATTACAGAGGCAAAGGAGCTCCTCTTTTCAAGATAAACATGAAGTCCAGAATGTTCGTGTTGCTTTACACTGAAACTAATGTATATTGTTTTTACTGCTGTGTTCAAAAGCCTTTGGGAGCCACAGATATTAAAAAAAAAAAAAACAAAACCAAAAAAGCTATTTAACCAGCAGACAGGGGAAATGAATGCCACAAAAAAAATATTAAATTGCATTATTTTGCTGTGCAAACTTCTATTCCCCTTTTAGGCTAAAACTGGGAGTTATGCAGGACAAATTACTTGTTAACTCCTAACTTCAGTAATGGATTTTGCTGTCCCCCGGAACAGATTAGAGAGGTGAAACAAATACCAATATAAGCAGTAACTAAACTTGACAGTCCAATAAATCAAACTGCTTCAGACAAAAAGCTTTGTGTTTCAAAAAGTAAATAGTAATAAAAATAAATAAGTCAGTCACCAATGCGTTTCTACTGTCAGTTATTAACATATATTTATTTAATGCACCTAATAATGCACAAAAACCTGCAGCTACGAGAAAAGCAGGATTACACTATGCTGATCCTTCAAAATGTTATGACTGCTGTAATACAATATAAGCACTGGGATCATTACTGAGGAAGCCAAATAAAGATATTTCTAAAGTTCACCTATAATACTGTGTCCTTATAAACCCTGATATACTGAACAAACAGATTTGCCACCGGGCTTTAACTAGATGAACTAGGCTTGTATGTATTTATCCCGAACTGAAGCTCGCCTGTAATCACATTACTAAAATGCTCCACATATTCAGTCCGCTACCACAGTACTGAAGTTAAAAATACGTCATATTTTTTAATAAAAGATTCTGCTTGCTCTTTGCGATTTCTCAGTAAAACACTACCAATATTTCAGAACACAGCTACACGTTGTGTTATAACCACTTCAAGTCACACACCTCGGGCAAGATTTAAGTCTCACAGCACCACAAATCACGGTGTCATTCAGCACCTTGGATTAATCCCTTGTCACTCAGAGCTGTGTCTTCCCCACACTAATGAACTGTGAATTGGTACTGAGCACAAGGAAATCCAACGGCCGATACTGGAGAGTCATTTTCTGTAAATCTAATCTGCAGCAAGAGATAATTATTTTTTTGTGGTTTAAAGTGATTTGTAGGACCTACAACAGTGGAAGTGACATACAGTATTTTATGAACCTCACAGCAAGACTCCTGCAGAACTAAATTACAATGTCTAAATTAGAGAAAGGTTGGTGCAGTTGGTAACTTCAGAGCTCTACATAAATCCCTTGTAATAGGGTTGTTACCATCGCTAACAAGTAGTAAAAGGATTAAATCTAAGTGAAGATTAATACATCAACTTGTATTATAATTTTTTTATTATTTTGCACGCAGAACACAGTACTGACTCTCAGATTAACTTTGAATAAATTTTTCTGTTTGGTTTTACAGATGGACACCCACTGCAGACAGCACCAAGGAGTCCCAGCGCACTTCACCATGCAGGAGGGCGAGTGGGGAGCAGAAAACACCCCCCAGCAGCCCTCAGGCATAGAAAAAGCTTTTATAGAATTGCAATAATTTCAATACTTGAGTTTTCCAGGACTTTTGAAGCCATCTAAGCAAAGCCACGAGCCAAGCCCGGGCCTGGATGAGGAAAAGGCCAACACGGCTACTCGGTACCTTCAACTTTTCCATCACAGACTGGCTTAAGGAGAGAAGCCAGAGAGTGGTAGTCAATGGTGAGGAGTCTAGTTGGAGGCCAGTATCTAGTGCAGTGCCTCAGGGGTCAGTACTGGGGCCAATATTATTCAATATATTCATTAACGATTTAGACGAGGGAATAGAGTGCACTATCAGCAAGTTTGCTGATGACACTAAGCTGGGAGGGGTGGCTGACACTGGAAGCTGTGCTGCCATCAGAGACCTGGACAGGCTGGAGAGCTGGGCAGGGAATAACCTGATGAAATTTAACAAGGGAAAGTGTAGAGTCCTGCATCTGGGCAGGAACAACCCCAGGTTCCAGTAAAGGTTGGGAAATTACATGTTAGAGAGCAGTGTAGGGGAAAGGGACCTGGAGGTCCTGGTGGACAGCAGGGTGACCATGAGCCAGCACTGTGCCCTTGTGGCCAGGAAGGCCAATGGCATCCTGGGGTGTATTAGAAGGGGGGTGGTCAGTAGATCGAGAGAGGTTCTCCTTCCCCTCTACTCCACCCTGGTGAGACCACATCTGGAATATTGTGTCCAGTTCTGGGCCCCTCAGTTCCAGAAGGACAGGGAACTGCTGGAGAGGGTCCAGCGTAGGGCAACCAAGATGATTAAGGGAGTGGAGCACCTCCCTTATGAAGAAAGGCTGAGGGAGCTGGGGCTCTTTAGTTTGGAGAAGACTGAGGGGTGACCTTATTAATGTTTATAAATATATAAAGGGTGAGTGCCATGAGGATGGAGCCAGGCTCTTCTCAGTGGCAAACAATGATAGGACAAGGGGTAATGGGATCAAGCTGGAACACAAGAGGTTCCACTTAAATTTGAGAAGAAACTTCTCAGTGAGGGTGCCAGAGCCTGGAACAGGCTGCCCAGGGGGGTTGTGGAGTCTCCTTCTCTGGAGACATTCAAAACCCGCCTGGACATGTTCCTGTGCGACCTCACCTGGGTGTTCCTGCTCCAGCAGGGGGACTGGACTCGATGATCTTTTGAGGTCCCTTCCAATCCCAAACATACTGTGATACTGTGATCACAGTACCAGAGTTACGGACAAAAGTTTCCCAAATAGTGGCAAGTTTTATTTGTTCAGAGAACTAAAACACATCATTATTTTAGCAGTGCACTGCTACTTACAATATACATCCCTGTTAAAAAAATGTGGCTTGCTCCTAGGCAACAGCTATCTCATGAAATAAGTTCTAACAGCTCAAGGTATTTCTAAAATAGTGCAATATTGAGCAACTTTAACATATGGTGTTATAATTTGGACACTTTTTGAACAATGTGGTAAATGGGAATTGCAGGTGTCAGCATCCACTAATACTTACTGATTGAACAAGATCCGGGACCGGACTATGAACTTGAAGATGTACTCCAAGGCTTTCATAGCTTTGAAGAGCTGATCGATGATACCGCACTTCTCAGCGTTATCCACATACGTTTTTAAAACCTTAGTCAGTTTTCTGTTTAAATACAGAAACATGTACAAGTTCCAAGTATGATCCCAGAGAAAAATTTCAGTTGTGACAGATTTAAATAAAAATTAAGTGCCCAAATAGTGCCCACCCACCAAGTCACAAAATGAATTATGCAACTAATAAAACCAATGTGTCCTCATTTTTTCTGGTAAATAGGTGCAACCTATTAGTGAGAAAAAATTAACCGCACAGACCATAACACTATTCAACATAGATGCAAACCAGCAAATCTCAGTAAGACTCATTTTCTGCTATGTATTTAGGGATATTCAGATTTTGGTTATTCTAAAGGTGCAACTACTGCTACTAATCAAAATAACAGAAATATTTAAATACAAACACATTGTAAGAATGGAAACACTTAAAATGGGGGTTTCTTCATTAAACAAGGCTTTCCCATGGATTTTGGGATAGAATTTGTAAAATCAGTTGGAAATTCTCTTTTTCCACACTTTCAAGTCTATCAAATTTGAAAGCCAAACAGTTTTCTAAATAATACCATTTCAACTACCTGCATATAAATAACGATTTTAACGCAACTACAAGTAAATGCCATTTGAAATCATCCTAGCTACGCTGTATGTTTCAACATTCACCCTGAAAGTAAATACGCACATTATAGACCACTAATAGAAAACAACACCGAGTAGATATATAGATATATAGATATATAGATATATAGATATATAGATATATAGATATATAGATATATAGATATATAGATATATAGATATACCTTGATATAGAGGGATTTATTTGAATAGGTGTAAACTGCCTAAGAACTCCAAGTAACCACTTAGATACTGTCAATGCAACATCTTTTTACTTAAATAAACATGTGCCATAAAAGGAAGGGAGAGGGCAGGGATGTGTGATGTCCATGGGCACAAATCAAGCCAAAATTCAGATTTTCCAGCATCCTCAAGCTTAAAGTTGCTTCTGCCGCCCCAAAGTTAAGGAGAGGAACGATGTTCTTCACGGCTGCAGGTCAAAGGGACCAGTTATGGCAATAAAACCAGATGCTGGAGGATGCTCCATCCTTTACCTGCTCCACACAAAGGCCACAAGTCAACAAAGTGACCGTAACATCAAAGCTGCGACTAAAGGCCTAACTCTTCTTCACTATTTTAAACCAATACTTCTCCAACACTTTCTGTTCACGTAACAGAGACCGTGTAACAGCAAAGCGCACAGCAGTTGTCCCAGTTTGGGTTTGTTTTCCTCCCAACACTGCAAAGATACCCATTATATATTTTTCCTCCAACATTAATAGCCTGAAGCAGCAGCAAAACTCCTGCCAAGAAATACTTAAGACAGCAAAAATAATGGAACTTTGGCTTTTTCGCTCTTCACCGCTTCCTCCCCAAAGTGACGGTAATGCCGATAATACAACGTCAAACATTTAGTGCACCAAACAACATCTATTTGAAGCATCTTAAACGGCCATGGTTTCTTTCTCAGGTGTGATTGGGAACTGCTTATGAATATTTTCCTTACAAAACAATTATTGAGATGGTCAAATCATCATCTCCTTCAACACAACAACATCAGGACTTTGTCCTCACAAATGACCAAATGCTTTTTCACTATGATTTCAAGAGATGAAGGCGCACTGTCTCCAATCTTCTTCAAGTACCTCCCACCCTACCAAGCAACAGGGGCAAATACCTGAATAACCTTTATATAGACAAGTAACTGAACAACATTATCCAGAAAAATTATGCAGAACACGTTAGGAAAATGTAAATTAGAATATTTACGTGTAGGCTAACGTAGCACTGAAATGCTTCTTAATGTAGGTTTCCAACACAGGATTGAAATGTTGAAACTTTCTGTCAGCAATCAGTCCAATGATAAATACCTGAAAAAAGTCACAACAAAATTATTGCTTTATACTCAAAAAAAAAAAAAACACAAGCAAAAAAAAACCACACAAAACACAACCATCACCTTTATTTTCAGACAAACCACATTAATAACGTTAAACAAACCACATTAATAATGTTAAAAACACACAGACTTGGGCTTTTGATTATCCTCCCAATCTATTAATATTCTCCTTTCCTGTGAAGGCTTCTCGTTCTCAAAGTTTTCTGTTCTAAGCAGAAATTTTCTATTTTTGTCCTAAATTCTGCTGCTAATCCACCCAAATGACTGGACGTGATTGCTTCTGTCACTTCTGGGAGGACGGCATGATGTATCCAAACCTTTCTGGCTCGCGTCCAGCTGAAACGTCAACTATCATTTTAAAATTAAATCATAAATAACAGCCGAGATATTTTTCACTAGTAAACTTCATACTGTAATGGTGAATAAATAAACATGGTGTAAATCCTAGAATGTATATTCTAATCCACCCACAATGCAAACTTACCAAAGCATCGAACACTAACGTGTCAAATGTCTCACTCTCCGAGTTCTCCATCATTATGTTAAAAAGTGCATCCAATGTATCTTGAAGAAACTACAAATAAGTACACAAGTCATCACATTTTACAGAAAAAAAATCATAAATTCCAATTTCACACGGGTTTCTACAGACATATTTGCACTCATAAGACGTTTTAAAAGTTAGCCAAAACGGGAAAATTCAACATTTTTGTTTATCAGCAAGTTAATTTTTAGTTGATTATCTCTACATCTGTATCACTCGGATAGAAAAAAGGTAGGCAGCAACCACCCCTGGTACACCTGAACAAGGAGTTCAACCTATTCTCGTGAAAGAACAAAAATGTATTCCAAAACTCAGCTCCAACACACGGCTCACAGGATCATGCAGCTGCTGAAAACTGATGTTTCAGAGCACAAACCAGACAAGCAACTGAGTGTCATGCCAAATAAATGGAGTCATCCCCAGCGGTTTTGAGCTGAGCGATGAGGAGCACACAGCACATCGCTGGCACCAGCTGCAACGTCAAACGGGAGCACACATGCGGGTGTGAGAACCGGAGCAACAACCTTCTGCCCCGGCCCAAAACCTCTGCAAGAGAGGAAGAGTCTTCACTTGGCTGGACACCCTGATCTGTGCAAGGAAAAGCAGATTAGTGTCAGGGGATTCGAGATAAGCAGAAGGATAAAAGCTGATTTACACAGGTATAATCACAGTATTTCTTCCTAGCGACAAGTAATCCATGCACGGCCCAGAGATACTCATCAATACACTGAGATTTATCGACATTGGGTTGTGTCTGAGTGGTTCCTTCCAGCAGATGACACAAAAACGACATGGGCTCCTCCAAGGCAGAACAGGGACGGACTGTGGCCTCAGTTTGTGTTTGTTTTGGTTGAGAAAGAAGGGGTTCAACGTGGATTGTTGCAGCACGTCTGTCTCAAATGAAGTAAAAATGTTTTGTCTTGTAGATAAGACAAGGTATAGTTGGGGAAGAACATCTGAACAAGCAGAAGGCAAGCAACTGATTGCTAGAATCACAGAATCATTTTGTTTGGAAGAGACCCTTGAGATCAATGAGTCCAACCATAACCCACCCCCAGCACCACCCCATGTCCCGAGAACCTCATGTCCGTCTGTCCAACCCTCCAGGGATGGCGACTCCAGCACTGCCCTGGGCAGCCTGTTCTAGCGCCCGACAACCCCTTCCAAGAAGAAACGTCTCCTAATGTCCAATGTGATTGCCAAGATTGTGAGTACAAAGAGAAGCTCTACACACTGTGGGAGCGATGGAAAACCAGCCCCACTCCCACCTTCCTCCCTTAATTTTTATCCACGCAACGGGTCTCCTAGATCAAACCTGATCCACCCAGACTGCCTACTAAACCCAGAGTTACATCTCAGGAATTAACCTCCATTTAGCAGCTCGCTAAACATCGCTGAATGCCAAACCTCCTCAAAACAAGTGAATGTGGAGCCACAGCTCACGCTACTAATATCCTAAGATGAAAAACATAGAAAAGACAAAATGTTTGCAGGTGATTTGAGACTTCAGTTGTGGGGGAGATCCAGCTCATCATTTCACTACAGGATTTGGGGGGGGGGGGGGGGGGGGTGGAAATACAGAAAAACCAATAGCCTTCTCACAGTCTCATTTGTTAAACTAAAGGACACGTGCAAATAAAGAATATTTAACCAGCATCTGGCAGGGAGAAATGCATAAAAAAACAGTTTTGAGCTTTGAGAGAAGTTTGTGTCTTGGTTTGAAGAGAAGCAGCACTGCCTGATCCCAAACGCTGCCTGGAAAAGTCCCTTCGAAACCAAAGGATGGTTAGAAGGCCACATCATGACCCACCGAGGCTTCATTTCACACCTAGGCATCATATATTGACTTAGTAGAGTTCAAGTTTTCAATCTGTTCACAAGGATTTCATGTAACAGCAAAGAGAATACAGGAGAGATGCTTTTGTGGTATAAACTGTAGGAAAACATTTCTCTGGTAGAGAACTAGTATGAATAATTCCTAGACTATTAAGTTTACATTCTCATATCCTATAGACTCTGCACACAAATGGAGCCAGAGCCTCTGTGAAAGGGAGATAACATTTACAGTTTCAATTCGCTCCTGAAACAGTCAATCACAGAATAAGTATCTTGGCAGATCTTTACTTACGAATGAACGCCAATAAGCAGAGGCATTCTGCTGGAGTTTAAAAAAATAGAAGTAACAGAAATTCTGATTGTGTTTTATCATGTTTTTAATATACATAGACTGTACCATGTATCGTATTTTAAAACATGAAGGACAAAAAAACAAGCCGAAAGAACAGAAAGGAACAATTACAAACTAGATATGACCCAGGTGCAATGGAGCTGGCTACAGAGAGATATTGTGAACAGTGCTGTAATAGATGGGTAACACAAACAGTGGTCTTCTAAACAAGAATAAAAGTGGTGAAGAGAGCAATATTAAACATACTCTCCTCTGTCCTGTGTGTCAATCAAGCTCTGCTCAGATCCCTGTGCAACAGGGAGAATGATTTTCTACAGGTCCTGCAAGGGTGCAGGGAAGGGTGAGCGTCTCCCTCCACATTGCTTGCATTTACACATTTGTGCCGCATTCTGATGCTTCTCAAGCCACCGATATCCACCTGCTGTGCACACTCTGGTGCCACCTGGAGAAGAGGGAACATCACAAGTGACAGAGCTACGACAATGCTTGGCAGACCTGAGTATCACCGTCGAGTTTTTCTCCATCAAATGATCCACAAGGAAACAGCAGCAGGTAGAAACTTCCCCAAAAACAAATCCCATGAAATGCTGCTTTCACCACAACCAATAAAGGATAATATCAGCACTCTCAGATGTTTTAAGTTACTTCAAGACAAGGCACTCATTATGCTTCTGTTAACCATATTAAAATCCACTGAAAAGGAGACAACACTGCAGGCCCTGAAGGGTCATCTGTCCCAGTCCATTACATCTTTTGACCCTCTTCTAGACTTGACTTATTGCGGCACATTCAATAACGTCCCAGTCTATTCTTTTTTACCACTAAATCTGTCTTTCCGTAGGTCTCCACAATCACTCAGCGGCCTTGGCAAATGTAAATCACTTGGCTCCACTCAATATTTTCAGGAGAAATAAGGTTGGTTTTTTTACAACACATCACAGCACACAGTAGGATTGCATTCCACAACCATGTATTAAAAATGCATTTAATATCACCGTGTAAGAATTCCAAGATGTTTTAATCTTGCAAAGAAAAACACCCTTTGCCTTCATGTATCTGTATATAAAAATTCACTGAAGTGAATGCTAAAAAAACACCCTATATTTTCAGCAATCTGCATTTTCCAAGCCTTTTAGCAGCACTCAACATCTGAAATGTTCTTTGAGAGCAGGGAGAAGGGCATTAGCATCCTGACGGCTGAGAGACACCTGGTTACAATTTGATGTGCAAGTGTGCGCAGTGAGGTTGGGGCTGTTGGGCAGGGAACAAAATAAAAATATGAATACCTTAAAATATGGGATTCAACAAAAATCACAATACTAGATTTATTTTGAAATAAATTAACTCATTACCTTAACCACTTCACCACCGTCGACTTTCATCAGCTGCTTCAAATTCTGCTGCAACAGGTTTGTGTTGGATCTCCATTTCAGAAGTCCCAAGAGATCAACTGGGAATAAGAAGAACAATCATACCATGCAGGTTATTTACTTTCGCTCACACTCCGTAACCACATTCATGGCAAATGGGTTTACTTCCTTCGGTCACTCATTTTCACCGGACATCAACATCTTTCTAAAACGCCTCTGATGCCACAGAAACCCAGTAAAATACTTTTCACAGAATCACAGAATGGACTGGGCTGGAAAAGACCTCAGAGATCATCCAGTCCAACCCTTGGTCCAACTCCAGTCCATTGACTAGATCATGGCACTAAGTGCCATGTCCAATCTCAGTTTAAAAACCTCCAGGGACGGCGAGTCCAGCACCTCCCTGGGCAGCCATTCCAATGCCTGACCACTCTCTCTGCAAAGAATTTCTTTCTAATTTCCAGCCTAAATTTCCCCTGGCAGAGTTGAAGCCCATGGCCCCTTGTCCTATTGCTGACTGCATGGGAGAAGAGACCAATCCCCACCTGGCTAGAACTGCCCTTCAGGTAGTTCTAGAGAGTGCTGAGCTCACCTCTAAGCCTCCTCTTCTCCAGACTAAACAAGCCCAGCTCCCTCAGCCTCTCCCCATAGGGCTTGTGTTCAAGTCCCTTCCCCAGTCTTGTTGCTCTTCTCTGGACCCGCTCCAGCACTTCAATCTCTTTCCTGAACTGAGGGGCCCAGAACTGAACACAATACTCCAGGTGTGGCCTCCCCAATGCAGAGCACAGGGGAAGGATCACTGCCCTTGTCCTGCTGACCACGCTAGTTTGGATACAGGACTTGATTTTTTTATCATGAAAGAACTCAGAGACACTTTCAGAAAACAAGCAGCTTGCTTTTGAAATGTCAGCATTAAAATCTAGGCCAAGAAAAGTCTGATCCCTCGGTTTTAATTTGTTGTACACAACAGTTGGGTGTTTAGAAAAAGATGCCAAAATGAAATTAGTCAGCTGCCAACACAGTTATATCCACAGGGCCGTGACTCCTCCAGCATTAATGTTTCCAGCTTCTTTGCTCTCACCGAATAAACTGAAAATAAGACACAAGGCAAGGCAAACAGTTGCAAACTAAGCTAATTCGGTGGGAAGCTGTCTGCTTAATAACTCAGAACGCCCAAATTGCTCGGCTGCTTCCAAGTGATGGAGAGCTGGGGTACAGACCTGATCACGAAACCGCAAACGGTCTCGTCCCCAAATTCTCCATCCCGCTACTGAGATCACATCACTTCAGCGTTCACCGATAAATAAGCTCGCTCGCTTTTATTAATCGTGAAGAGCCACACCACCATTTTTCAGTCTCCTTTAGGGAAAATGTCTCACGAGGAACTCACAATTGGGGTTCCCCCGCGAATAACCCCACTAGTAAATATTAACAACCACACCAACAAATTAAACCCACGTAAGCGTTTGTTGAGATGAGACGTGAACTGCCCGCAAACCCCAAACTCGTCCTGCCTTGGCCAAGCCAGCCTCAGGGAAAAATTCCTCCCTGCCCCATTAAAAGTCAGTTTTCAGCACACATGATCCATAAATCACCCTCAGTAGAAGCAGCCAAAGAGAGACAAACAGGAGATTTAAATACTGTCCACCTTCATTTTAGCCATTGCATCACTACTGCACATTCCCTCACCCCCGATATCACAGAATTATAGAATGTCAGGGATTGGAAGGGACCTCAAAAGATCATCCAGTCCAACCCCCCAGCATGGTCAATATTGTGTGAATTCTGCCCAATGTGACCCTTAAACAGTAAGGACAGGCGGCTTCTCCCAACCAATACCCCCTCACTTCTTTCATTCAAACTTTCAAAGCACCCAACAAAATGCTTACCAAGGCACGTATCTGCAGAGTATATTCTTTAAATTATATCCAGAGCAACTACTATACTTTTCTCAAAATCTTTAATTCTAAGCAATAAATAAAACTAGTGAAATTCTAGTGAAATGGACCATAGTTCTACTTGGGACAGAGTCCCCTCTGAGCAGCACTTAAACCAACACTTCTCATCTCTATGGGAGCAGAAGAGTGTTTTACCACATTTGAACAATCCAAGCCCTCAATTATTTGTTCATCATCCTACAGAACGTCTACAGACTGAAACCGAAGTATTAGAAACTCAACATGGACAGAAAAATTCCTCCTGGAAGCAAAGATGTCTCCACGAGTTATTCAAAGAATTTCATTAATGTGTTGATATCAGCTTCTCAGCACGGAATTTGGTTTCAGTCTGACTTCTCAAAGGGCATCAGCTTGACAAAGGAAACGATGTGAACAAAAGCCGGCCCACGGACCGCACGGCATCGAGCGCGGCCCCGAGAACACAGACCCGCGTGTGCTTTCCGCGTGATGACAGAGCAAATGCCAAATGAATATACATGCGGGAACAGTGTCAGTGCAGTCCCACCGCCACAAAGAGAAAAATAAGTTACAGTGTACAGTCCAAATGCACATTCACTCTGATCCTGCAAGCATTAAAGTACCAATGGTCAGTTATTCCTACTCTTTTAACTGGTCTAACTGTAGAATAATGCAGTAGCTAGGACAGGAAAAGAATGTAAAACACAACTTTAGCCTCTAATAACTATACAGTCAGCCTACGTCAAGTGAAATTTATGTGACAAGAAAACATCAGAGGAAGACAGAATGAGGATCTTTAATTGCAAAAGCTTAGAACTAATATCTACCCTGGCCAAGCAGCTAACAGCAACTTTATTTGGGTTAATGTAATTTATTATTATATTGACTACACATAAAGATTTTCCTTTACATTTATCTAGTGATTTGAAGCAAATGGCTTTCTGGTTATACGCTTTCCTCGACCTGTATCTATGCAAAAGTTTCCCTGTGGAGATACCCAAACTTTTCTCAAAGCCCAGTCACTGAACTGAAATTAGACAATATTTCCACTCTAAATTTCCACATTCCTTGAATTCATCTTCCCTCTTGACTTCAAGCATTTGATTTACCACTCTTTATTACTTGTTTTATTTTAATGCCATATTAACATCTCCACTTTTATGCCACTGTAGCACCTGAATTTGCCGTGTCATGTGCACTGCCTTTGGTTTTTTTCTTAATCATCTTCAGTTGTGCTAAAGGACTGAATAAAACTCTTCTGAACTGTTTTCTGAAATCCTGATCTCCTGAGTTCCTCAAAGTTTTGACTCCAGATCAAGATAAATTAAGATAAATAACGGTATTAAAGAGAACCAGGCCCTGGGGAGCCCCACTGTGACCAGCTCTCAACGGGATTTGACCCATTCACTGCAACTTCTGGGCCCAGCCATGAAATTCTTCAAACTATTGACAAGTATGAGGAGGGACCAAGAGAAAAGAAAACCAAACTGATCGTATCACACACAAAAAGCAGCTCAATTCAAAGCAGCTCAATTCCACAGGGTGGTTTCTGCGTTCCACAAAATCCCAGAACCACTCTGTTACTGTTGAGCTGTGATCCCCTCTTTGCTATGAAATTCCAAAATCATTTCCACTCTTTTTTTGCTAAACACCCTCTCAGGCTGTGAGGCCGCCAGCCTGCAGTGAGCACAATGTGCTCCGAATACCAAACACCAAGGACGTGCTGGAACAGAGACGCCACTGATAAATACCGCAATAAAATGACGAGTTGACTAGGAAGTCGTAGCAGAGCAGTAACTTGTCCCTTGGATGGAGGAGAACTCGTTAACGTGACAACCCAATCGTCACTCCCACCCACTCCCTGTCGCCTCATCCGCGACCTCAACTCCCGGCAGCTCCAGCGCGCTCCCTTTTCCCTCTCCCGATGTGACTCACGTCCTGGTGACCCACCCACGCTCCCCGTCTGCTCCTGGAGAACCAGGGACCGGCCGCTCCATGGCAACCGAGCGCAAAAAATCACACAGAGGGCACAGGCTGGAAATGTGAAATATTTGCTTTGGTGGCTGGCACCAGCTCTGCTTCCCACAGGCTTCAGGCAGCCAGCTGACACGCATACGTGAAAAATGTATATAAGGCGAGTTTTAAAAGGAATACTCTGTGTTGATGCGAAGCTGTGTGAACACAAGAGTGACCTCCATGCAGCAAACCCCTTCTGCCCAGCATAGGAAAACATCAGAGCTTTCTTCTGGTATAAGATATGGATATTCCACCTTGGAAATAACATAAAACAGCTTGTTTGGGAGCAGAGTTATGATATTACCTACTCTTGAAAGAAAACTCATCCTCTTAGTGCTGTTACTCATTCCCACAGAGAATTAAAATGCCACAGAGCCTGTTTTCTGTGTACTTCAGTATAAAATTCGCAACTCTATGGCAAAAAATATTCTTGTTTCCATTTAACTTGGGATTCTTCTGTTTCCTTAGAGACACGTACTGCTCTAAAGCAAAACAAAACCCATGGGCAGGGAGAAGGCTGGATAGTACATAGTCAAGAGATGACTTTGCTGCATCCAGACGATTTAAACCAAGACTGTGTGGCGAACAACCCACCATCCACGCAGAGGGAGAGGGATGGAGAAGGCAAGTTGGTACATCCAACCCACCCAACTGTGAGGAGCAGAAGCTCCAGACATCCCATCAACTTACCATTCTGGGTAAGTTTTGTTGAACAAACGAGAGTAGAAATCTGGAAAGAGTCCTTGCTGATGGTGCAGCTGCCGAGGTTCTGCATGCTCTTCCCTGTTGCCGAGTGTCCCTTTTCCTCCAGTTCTATTTTAGTGGATGGCAGACTTAAATACGTCGAGGCATCCTCCAGCTTCTTTGCTTCTGCCTGCAGTGGTGTTTTAAATACAAAATGAAACAAGTTGCCAGTAAAAAAAACACTGGTAATATTCAAACTTTATTATTTACACTGGATTTTCTTCGGTTTTCTCCAGAATTGGAGCTCTCCAATGGGTCTTTAACAACAGTAACTCCGCACCAACCTGCTAAGATGTGGTATTTAAAGGGCTACACAAGTAACTTTTCCCACACAAGAAAATCCATATAAAACTCAATAACAAGCACCTCTGAAATTAAAACATCCCCCGCAAAGCACATTCAAGGTTTAACAATCAATCTGCCAAACATGCAAATTGCACAGTACTTGTTATGTAGTGGCTTGATCTGACAGAATAGCCTGTAACACATTTGGCTGCACAATTCCGTAAGAGGAATTCACTAGAAGCCAGTCAGCTGAGCTAGCTGCCATGGAAAGACCGAATATCTCTAAATTCTACCTTGTAAACTATAAGGTCATGTTCTCCATCTCTCAAAGTTGTTCCATCGTATCTCATGAGCTTCACAAATGCCAGGGCAAATATCTTCTCAGATTTATCTTTGGCTGTTACAAAAACAAACAAAATAAACCCCCCCACACACATAATTATTTGATACTTATACAGACAGTCTGACTAAACCTCAAAAACATGGATAACCTGTAAATAAATGTCCATAGTAAAGATTCTCAAAAGAAGAAAATCTACAAGGAATTAGAGTCTCCTAAACTCAAGACAGAACCAAAAAAACCACGCAAAATAAATGCATGCAAGAATCTGACAACACCAACAGTAACGAGATGCTTAATATTTCTATATTCTGTCTGTTCTTTTAGAAAGCTGAGTTAGGGCAACTTTCTAAAACAGATAGTTGATTTATAACATCCAGGTTTTTGGGAGTTATATAAGAATAGCAGTGCGTGGTCCCTATAACAACGATTTAAAGACCAGCATTGAGGATCTCATCACGGCTCTATCATTTGGAGGGGGAACATTAGAACCAAAACAGGAACTGGCTCCATAAGTACAGATGAAATGCCCAAGTTTCTGAACGCTGACCCACTCTACAGCCAACGTGAACCAGAAAACACCTTCAGTTCACTCTCAGTGCACAAAATCCATTATCAAAAGTTAAGCAAAACCAAACCAACAGGGCAAGTAGGAATCACAAAGTATGTTAAGTAAAACCAGATGGAAAGAAAGTGCAATCAACCTGAGATAGCCAAGGAGCCTGTGGAAAACCCTGCAGCCCTAAGGCACAGCCTCTAGTTCTTATTTAAACCACGGCCAACCTAAATTTGAGTCATCCTGAAAATATTTCTGACGTTTCCGACTCTAGTAATTTGTAGCACACAATCCTAATTTTGACATTGACAACACTGATTTTTGGCACATTGTTTTAATTCTCTAAACTAAGTAAATATTTTATTAGTGATCAATAGGCAAAATATACAGCTTCAATTAAATAGCCACCCTGGGGTAATGTACTACATACTACACAGATATGTATACACGAAGAGTCTTAAAATGCATTCGGTGGACACTACCTGATTAATGCTTTTGTCTACACATTTATTCTACAGCAAAATATGTTGCTGCAGACTTAGAAAGTCTTTCCAATCAAGAGACAGCCCCTGTAATCACTAAATGGAGAACCAAGCCAAATGCCCAAATTTTGCCACAAAACAACTGTAGACAGATGGAAGATGTCCATCTGATCCTCAACAGCTCAAAGCACCTCAGCTGCCAGCAACATTACAGGAAAGTCGAGGGAAACCACTGTCAAATATCTTTCAGACCAAAATGACCTCAAAACAATCACTAGTCAGTCTGAGAACCAGGAACAAAGTTTAATAGCCAAAAGTCTGAAATTATTGATACTAAGTCTACTGTAAACTCTTATATGTTCTGACTGAACAGGTGGGGTTATTAAATACCTCTCTTACTCCCCACCCACCTCTCTCTGCAATATACAACACTACAAACCTTTCAGTTGCCATCTAAAAGCTTCAGTCACTAGACCTTTGATTTGGCTTGGAGAAATAACTGGGCAGGAAAGGAAAAACTTGATGTCGACAGGTAAGAGTGAGGAAAACAAAGGAAAAAGAAGCTGAGATGCTAATGTGAAATAAGCACGCAAAAATCTTATCCTTTCAACAGGCAGTTACTGACTGGGAATGTTGTGCTTGTTTCAGCAGATTTTGGCCCCAGACACTGACAAGAACCATCATGAAAAGGCCGAATTACTCACAGTCCTGTGATGATCTGTGACGGAACGTGAACCTTAAATGACTGCGGTTCACGTCTTCAATAGGGATCGCGACCTTCAAGCATTGGGAAAGAGGACAGAGAAGGAAAATAGTCAGTACAGTATCTTCAAACATCATCGATCACTACTAAATCTCATCTAGACACCTTCAACAATATGCTCGGTGCCTTCAAAAAGATTAATCTTAAGTACCTGCTTCACTTTGCCATAGAGGACCTTGGTAGGTCACAAATTCCCCAAAAAGAGATGAGGAACAAAGCAAGCCTATTAAGGTACCCAACAAGACCTGCAACTTCAGATGCTTTTTTGAATGAGCCCTCTTGGGTTTGACTGGTAGAGATGGACGTGATTATGAAGAGCACGAAATTAAAAATTCTTAACATATCCCTTGTCTACACAACACTTGTACTACATAGACTATTGGCTTCTCTCTTATCCACCTATAACCAACATGCAGAGATGGAACCAGTGCTCTCCCCCCCAGTACTTTCGCAGCTACAGCTGGACAGAATATAATTTATAAAGCTAACAGCCGCCTCTGCAACATTAAAACTCAGCATTTAAGCTAAAACGTTATTACCCAAGCAAATCCAGCAAGCTTAAAGCACAATCAGCCAGATCCCAAAACACTGAGGAGTTCAACACTACGGCAATGACATTTTAAGCTTGATATCCTGCTTCTCTAGGTCAGTTTCATGGAAATAGAGCAAACCATTCCCAAACAGGTGGTGGAGCGCCCGCGTAACAGTTGTCTTTATCAAAAGGATGAAATAAAATTCATTATGCAATAAAATTCAGATGTATTTTCCAGCCTACCTTAGCTGAGCTATTCCTTTTGTCCCAATAAACGCAATCGCTGGATTTCCCTAGTTTTGTTTTTCAAGGCTTTCCACTGAAACCTATATTAATCGTATATTAACCTACAGAGAAGAAGTTATTCTAACAGTTTATATACCTTTACAGTCTCAAACCAGCGAGGCTGCTTTACTTGGTAATATATTACAGACTTGTACTCCGAGATGGCTTCATCACCAGCGCCAGGAAAAATAACACTCTTGAAAACACAAACAAAAAGAGACAATGTTTATGTCCACCTTAAACTCCACTTTTTCTACCTTAAAGTCCCCTTTTCCTTTCAAATAAACAAACCAAATCAGTGAAGTAGGTCGAAATAAGACAGAACGGCTCATGCCCAGAGCTCCTCATGAAATTAGTATCAAAGTGCACGCACTGATATGACAAGATGTATTTAGTTATGACAAGGGAGAAAGTTTTGTTGTAAATAAAAATAGTTGGCAAATACAGAAAAATATGTTGAAAAGGCTTAAACACGTATGTATAAAAATGAGAAAACCCCAGACATCAAAGACTTTCATACCTCCAATCTTTTGCCATCTTCATCATAAACGGACACTGTAACTTCTACATTCTTTGCCGTTGTTTTACTGCCTTTGTCAAAATCTCCCTGAACCAACGTTACGTAGATGTCATTACGAACGTCGCCTAAAAGAAAGAGCAAAGCACGGAGTACCTACTGATTTGTGAAACCAACATGTTTTAGTAACAGCAATCACACATATACAAGGCAAACAACAAAAAAGCCACAGCATCTTGAACATTTGAATCTATTAACGGTAGTACTTAAGACTTCCAAATTCTGAACTATCAACTGAATGTAACAGTCACACGTTATTTCTAGACTGAAAGAATTACCACATCATCATTAAGAGTATGTACCATACCACTCAAAAAACACCTCAGTTCCACTTTTCTTTTTCCCCCACAACTTCTTTCATTATTAATTTGAAAGGATGAATTTCACCACAGTCATTAATTTATCCCATACACAGATATCTCACAAATTACAAATATTTAACAGCCTACAGAAGTCTGTTTCTGTTGTTACATCAGAAAGGAGCTGGATGGGTTTTGCTGGCTTGGGGGTTACAGAGGAGGTTTGTATTTAGCTCTAAGTCTTATAATGCTCTTCTACACCCCGATTCAATTGAAATTTTGAAAATGAATTGGGGAAATAGGGGATTTCCAGTCATTTCACGAGGCAGATGGCTTATGTGCCAACATACCACTGTAAGAGGCAGAGGTGCTGCAGCACTTACACCATATGGGACATATATATTAACAGTAAAATATGTGGCAAATGCACAGCCAGCAACCACAGGGAGAGCTGGAACTGGGATGGGTTCGGAAAATATCTAACGGATCTTCCAGAGCCCAGCAAGCTGAAAAGGACGCTGCAGGGTTTCTTCTATAGTCTGTTGCTTATGGCAGCTCATATTTTGAGTAGCACCACATTTTTAGTTTTGTTTTTCTTTGTAAACACCAGAACTGAACATCCATTGAATATACGTAGAAAAAAAACAAGACAATATGGCTTCCCTTCAAATACATTATTCAAGTCTCGTACAAACCCTAAGAGACTTGTATATCTCTAAACCAAGCCTGCTCCTCTGAAAAACCTTGATGGTTCGGATTCATCATAGGAGATACAAGTTTTGCATATGCCCTTGCTAGGTAGATAATACAAAGTGTGTACTTCACATACATTTTTCTTTACTGGCAAACGAGGAGAATTTCCACTGTCGCTGTGATCACACTTTCGGGGAGGTGTCTGTTTTATTTACTTATGCAGCAGGTATTACCAAAATATTTCACTTTTCTTTTAAATGAGACAAAACCCTTTGACAATCCATTCTTTCTAACATACACCATACCCCAAATTCATCTCTGTTTGGCTTTTTCTAAACCAAAGCTTCCATACATGCAGATATTTCAAGGTGTTTAAAATATAACCAAGCAGCATTAATTCAATGGCTTACCAGGCATAATAATCTCGGGAAAGCCCATTTTCCGAGCGACAGCTGTTGACCTGTCCACTAAGTGTGGAAACTCTTTCCTAATCTGATGAATATCTCCTGGAAGAAGCTTCAAAGTCACCCACAAACCTGTTGTGGAAAGAAAAAAATCCCAATTATTAAACTGGTGGGGTTTATTCTAGTTACTAAAGATCTATTTTTTTATACATTATAGAATGGAAAAGCATATATTAAAGGTAACTGCTTTTCACTTACAAAAAATGCACTTGACAAAGTAGTTTAAAACACTCAAAACCCGACCACTTCAAGCAGAAACATGAGCACAGCACACAAGTGTGTCTGGTTATATCCAACTTTCTGGAAAACGGTATAAAATCCTCACCTGGAAGCTGACTGGCTAATAAAATAAACTGGAAATCTGTGCAAATAAGGATTCAGGCCTTTGTATTGTGCACTTTGCAGCAATACCATTTAGTATTTAGCATCTTGGTAGTGAGGAGTTGGGTAGGTGTTCAAAACCCCTCATGCAGCTTCCCTTACAGGGGCTTATTAAGCCAAAAATTTTATTCAAGTCCCAAAAATTTCAATACAACAGGAGATAAACCAGCTTAGCAAGGCCACAGAGTAGACCAGAAGGAAAGCCTTGGTTATCAGCTGGACCAAGTGTGAAAATGCAAAGTGACCCCAGCAGAATCCACCATCCTCACTAAATTACAATTCCCCCATCACTAAAGTCTTCCACAAAAGGTCTTGTGGAAATAGTTATTAAGCCATCAGCAGAACTGCCTCAAGCTTGTATCCATCCTTTGAACTCTCATAAGTCCTTTCTAATTAAACGTGTTTTTTTCCACAAGAAAGAGAAGTGGCAACGCTGATTTGAATGGAAAAAGCTCAAGTATTATTAATACAACCAACATGGAGATGCCAAAGACGGCACCGACAGCAGATACATACCCTGAATTGATTCATCACCACCACCCACATACGCTGGTTTTACTGCACCGAGCTCAAAGAAATCTACAGCATCAGCTTTACACAGTTGACATTTTCCTATACAGTAGCAAAAGCCACTAAAAAGCTGCTGCTTGCCAACTGACATGAGGTACATTTGTTACAGGAAAAAGACAGATACCAAGGTGGGGAAAGAGTAAAGTGGCTGGTAATCCAGTTTAATATTAAATAATTACAGATGCAATTTGTAGAAGAAAATCCTAAAATTGAAATCTATGAAAAATACCCCCCAAATATTCATCTATAAAGCAAAGTGTGGATTACTCTGTTACACACACTATTAGCTATAGATTGATTTTGTCTATGTTTGGCAGCTAGCCTTCCTTTCTATTAAAATCTCTTATGAAAGGCTATTTGCCGTCTTGTTGCCAGAGACTGTTCTAGCAGCCACTATTTCATTTGACAATCACGGTACCTACGCTGACCAGCTAAGCAACAACTCTCCATCCTTTTCTGTTCGTCTGGGCAATTTCTTAGGGAAAGAAGCTGAAATGAATCAAAAGAAACTGAAAAGTTTCCTCTTTTCTGATACATATTGGCCGCAGGTGAAAACAGGGGGGAAAAGCAGATCTAAGTCATCCTTTCAGCTAATGGATAACTTTAGATTTCCATTTGGTATTAATTAATTTTTTAAAAACAGAAAAAAATGTGTACATATATATATATAAATAAATAAATATAAATATAAATATATATATATAAATAATATATATATATAAAAAATTCTCCTTGGGTCTTTTTTTCAGATACCCCCTCCAGGTGATGCAAATGTACACATCCACAGTGTCAGGTAGAAACTCTGCATTAGCCTATGAGTCTATTAATGCAGATCCCCCTCCAAAAAAAAATATTGAAGCTAGTACAGTAATAATTGAGCCATCAGAAAATCCACTTTTTAACTGGTAGACACATTATAAAGTGTTGTATTTAAAAAAATCCTTCTGAGCTCAGGTGGGACCGATGCCCTGGTCCCCTTGGGAGGGACCCAAATGCTGTGAGTGCAGCTGGGAAGTGGAAAAATAAGGCAAAGGAAGGGAAGGAAGAGAATATTCCGTCCTTCAGCACACGGAGGGCAAAGTCCACAGCTCAAGGGCACGAGATCTGACTCCCTGAGTCACCGTTGCCACTACAGAAATACAAAGGTGTCCAAGTGACGGACAGCATAGGAAAAGGACAAACAACCTGTGGACGTAACGCTGCGGGGGAACAGCAGAATAAACTCTCAAGGACGGGGGAGATGGGGAACAAGTCCTGTAAACACATTTTCCATTAGCAAACAGCGGCGAGCGAGGTAATATTATGCGCCCTTGATTCCAAAATTAAAGCAATCACATGTTGCAAATGAGGCGACCGAGCAGTTTTAGGCAGAGCGGTGCGTATAAAGAACAGTACGTACCCTGACCCTTGTGGTTAACTTCTTTAGCAGCAATCACTTTGTTTATAACAGTCTGAAGGAAATCATTCTCCCCTGCCACCCTGGGTGAAAAACGGGATGATATGTTCAGCTGCTTGTGTCGAATGGCGTCATCCAACGCTAGCCTGGAGGATGCACATGACGACCAACACCAGGAGACAAAGGGTCACAGAAAACCAGAAGTCACAGCAACAAGGGAACACACAAGATCATTTCGTAGTTGTGACAAAGAGTATTTATTAGTCAACGCAAGACAAAGGACAGGAGAGGTAACGAGAAAGACAGAGGAAGATCATTAATCAGCAGAACGCTGATGTACCGCAGAGAAGCGCGGCACACGTGCCTTGTCACTTCTTCCGTCGGGGACACGCATGCAGAGGCCCCAGTGACGCTCTGTGAGGACGAGAAGATCGTCTCCCTCCCGAGAACCCCCTGTGAAGCAGCGAAAACCTACACAGGCAGCGTTCTCTTTAATATATAAATATATACATATATATCAGACTGGCCCTGCGACACCTCCAGGGACACTTCTATAGGTTCAGCTGCCTGAAGGAAACGCTACCGTAAATCTCACAGACGTGGCATAGGAGAAAAGCAGATCATCCAAACATAGTTAAATATGATGAATAAATGAAAAGATGGAAACTATAAATAAACAGCAGCATTAAGTGTCATTTAAGCAATCTTGCCAAGTGCTTTTGACAGTCATTGTGTTGGTGGCTAGTGAATGAATACAAACAAACAAAGATATGAAAACAGAATTGCGTGTGGTACAACAGAAGCAAAGTATGGAATGACAAGAAAAATGTGGCTCATATATACAGCCTAAGTCTACATTGGAGATAATAACACCGCTATTTATCGTGTGCTTTCATATTATTCGTATTCTTTGCAATATACTTTTTTTCAAAAGGAAGTTTTCATTTAGCACAGAAAAAAAATCACATTGTACATCTTTTCAAAAAGCTGATTTATATATACAGAAAAAAATAAATCAGTGTTAATGGAGCAGAAAACTAGATGTTCCATTAGCACCCACTTTGATACACAAAGATTCATTTTCATTGCATACTTCCGCATTCACTAAAATATAAACTCGCTATTGTTTACCAGACAATAAACATATCATGAACGTGCTCTTCCCCAAAAAACCCAGTTTTCCTTGACAAATGGAATTGTACTTGTGGTTTCCACTTGACACCCTCTCCACCGCTTCAGCAACACAAACTAAAGCATTCTGGACATGAGGCTCCCTATAGACCCTGCAGCCTTTGCCAGCCCCTCATCCGCCCTGCACCTCCAGACCATAAGGCCTTCCTCAATTAGGCCAATTTCCCAAAAGCAAGTCAATTTAGCATTACATTATTTCAATATTTCAGTGTATATATATATATATATATATATATATATATATATATATTATTAAAAACCATCTCAATACCCATCAGTATATTAATCAAGGAATTAAGCTAAGATAATAATGTTTTGCCTTTTTGAGCAGATGGCAATCTAACATTTCACACAATGGGAAAACTAAGCATTCATATTTTATGCACATTTCACTGTCTCTTCTGACTTTCCCCACTTCATGGAATAAAAACAAAAACATGAACTATGGATGGAACACATTCTCTTCTGTTAATAAGCTTTTACTTCTAGAAGCACTTTCTCTGCATGTATCTACATACTCACAAAAATTCAGGCTATTAAACCCATATAATCTTAATACGATTTTGTGGCTTGAAGTCAAAACTGATTGTTGATAACACATTAAATTCATGTATGTCTGTACTTTAAAGGACACCAACTCCAGCTGAATTATGAGAATACATTGCAGGAGGTATATCAAGCCATCCTTCAAATGCTCGGCTTTTGTTTATACCACAATTACTGTGGCACCTACTATGAAATTATACCTGCTACCAATAAAAAGGTAAACGTTCTCATTTAAAATCTCACACAAGTCACCTGCAGTGGATGTTGGTAACGCTGCTGGTCTCTATCAGTCTCGGGCAGAGCTAAACCAGCAATGTATTGATTTTAAGACCTTCACCTCTTACACATTATCACCCTGAGGGGCTATAGCTATTATACCTAATGGGAAATTACCAAGAAATATTAATAATTACTACTAAAGGTAAAATATCCTACTGAAATAAACTGACCTCAGAATATCTAGAGAACACTTGTTCCAACCAGAAGTTTAAATATTTTTTATCTTAATTCTGTCACTTGTGCTTATTCTTTAAACTATTCCCTACTTACGGTTGAAATGGTATGAAGTGCTGTTTGTCCTCATCGTCAACTTTCCCGTTAATGATGTCAGTAACATCCATTACTGCAAACAAAACCAAAGTGTATTGAATGAAGCGATCGCCACGGGCAGAGGGTGCTGAGGGAAGCCCCTGGGGGACTGCAAGCAGCGGTGACTCAGAAGGATGGAGTTACCAACTGAATTCTACAACACAGCAATTGCTCCGGTTAAATTTGGGACAATTCTGAGTTTATACAACCCCAGAGAAGTTTCACACCCCCAACTTTCTATGCAAGGATATAATGCGATGCAGAGGGACACAGCGCAGAGAGTTACCTGCCACTCCGAAAGGTCGCCGCAGCCCAGACGTCAGTTTTCTGGTGTTGTTGTCCCTCAGCTCCATCCTGCCCACTCGCACGATCTGACACACAAAACTGATTTTCTCTCTTTTCAGGTCTTTGCTACCCAGGTCCTAGAAATAGTAGTTTCTTCAGATTACTTTATATGATTTGAATTTCAAGTTCCGTTTTAGTACGCAGAATGTTTGCTGCTCAGAATTTGCCTTCACCTCTAACACCAGGGCAAAATGTTCTAGCAGTAAAGGGCTTTCTTAACTTGACTTCTATGTAGATTATTTCTGGCAAGTTAAAACTTCAAAGAGCAACTCTGTTTTTAGCCAGGTGTTGAGAATATTGAGCAGTCACTTAGGAGAAACATCTCACGCAATCCTTCCCCAGGATCATCACCTGCAGAGGGAACTCCACACTGTTCACACACAGATCAGCCCATTCCTCATTCACAAGCTATGAAACAAGTGCTTTAAAGTTTTCCAGGTGAACTGAGCACACACACACTTACGGTGAACACTGCTCGGAGGTTGTGCAATCTGTCGATGTCTTTAGGGAGTCCGCAGCTCGACCATCGCACCAAGTAGTTTTCACTGAAAACAAAAACAACACATAATATTTAGAGGACTTTTAGTTTAAATAGCTTCTTTTGACACCAGAAGATAAAATCAACTGCAGAATTTACAGACGACTTGCTAAGCGAGGGCACGCAGCTTCGCAGGTGCGTTCACATCCCATCAGAGCCCAGTTTTTGGGGAAGCACAGGCACAGCGTGACCCCAAAACCTGCTCACGGTGAAGGGCCCTGCCTGATGCTCTGTGGAACGTGATGACAAAGTGCTGCTTTCCCAAATGACCCTCTCCCACACCCTTCCCAGAAATGTGACTTTCAGAAACCCGCTCATCCTGCCTCGCTGCTATGACTGAGCAAGCGCAGATTACAGAACACACTCAGGAGTACACTCACCTGATAAATTTTGATTCCAGTGGATCATACAGAGACATCAGCACTTCAGCATCTTCTCCTATTTTACAGACTACATTTTTTAAATTTACAAATAAAGCAAATGAAGGGGTGGCAGCAAACTTGGCTTGGCGGTTGATGTCGATATTCTGTTTCTGAGACTGTAATTCAAGAACAGAAGAAACTTAACTTAGCAAACACCTAACCACTATAAAACCTTCCTAAAACTTCTCAGACAGAAGAGGGGTTTTCTGTTGAGTGTCTACTCCAGGATGTATTTTCTGGATCTGTCTTGAATATACCTAACCAAAAAAAAGAGAGGAAGTTCTTCATTTTGTCTGGCGGTTTTGTACGGAGCGCCCAGAAAGACAGAGAAAATAGTGATATTTCCACAGGTTACCCACCCCTTGGATTTATGCACCCGGGACAACAAGAAACTGGCTGAGGCAGTGACAAAGAAACAACTTGGGATGCAAAAATGTAATAGTTCAAATGCTATTTAAACTTGTGTATCTTTACACCACGTTCGGTAAGGGCTGCGTGTGTACAGCCCATTGCAACCCAACGAGACGCAGCAACTCATGAAGTTGCACCAATGCACCCATGAGCGGCTCCTTGTGCTCCACCAGCTGCTGCTGATGTGGGCAGCACTCCTGACAACAGAAACATTCTGCCTCTTAATAATAAGGATTTGAATCGCAAAGAAGCAGATTATTCAAGTCTGAGAACGTCTTTAAGTTTGCTCCTTGTATTTCAAATGAATGTTCAGGATTGGCGTACAGAAATCACACAAATATAGTGAGGACATTATTCTACTTCATTCTCAAAAATAAACTCATGACAACCAAATGTACAAACCTGCCACATACGAGTCCCTGATATTAACCTATAAAGGTAGTTGACTTGTTGATGTACATCTTAACCACATATTCTACTAAGCCCTTTAAAGGATGAAAAAGACAAACAGCCCAAAACAAACAAGTTCTTACAAAATGTTTAATCCTGCTAACTCTTCATAAACGTCTTAAATTGTTCATTACCAATGCTAAAAATAAGTCACCTAGTTTACAGCCTTATGTTTCAAAGGGAAAAGCGTATAATATCTTACTTTTTCCTCCTGTAGCCTCTCTTCAACTTGCTTGGAAGCTATTTCATGTGCTCTGAAAAGGCTGATGGTGCTGGTCTGCTCGGGGTCCAAAATATTGCCATCTTCATCTCTAACAACTAGATCTAAATCAAGAATTCTAAACAAAGAAAAATACGCTTGTGAATTTACAGTGCTCAAATAAATACTTAAAAATTACCTGACAAGCATTTAACATTAGTCATGCACACCTGACATATGACAGAAACAGAATATTATTTGATACGTGATAGAACTATTTAAGATGTCATCAACCAGCCCTGGCTGAAGTCACTTTTTCACACAGCACAGAAGAAATCGATGTAAATGAAACAGCAGAACAGCTGGTGAAGTAATTTCTTAAACAACTAAATCTGCAGGAGACTGTCTCCTCCTCTGATCCATCTGACAGTTTGAACAACCAACCACTACAGTCCCACCACACACAAACTGGCCAGTTCATTTCATCCCACTCCACATTCTCCTCCACAGCAAGACGTTCACATTTTAGCAAAAACCTATGAGATACAAGAGGACATAAGCTGTTCCTTCTAACTCTGTTTCTTCTAACTTCTTCCATCACTTCTCATGATGGAGCTGCTCTAACCTTGGTTTTCAACTATGTTTGATCAACGAGCTCCAGTCAAACTGGCACTATTTGATAAGCCAGGCAGAGGTTCATCGTTTATCTAAGTCCCCTTTGGACATGATCCACAAACACCTGAGAAGAACAGGAGCCGTAGCAGAGAAGATGTGTTTCAGGTTCTTAGAGGATCACTCCTTGTCCCCCCCAAAGAGAGGGAAACTTGGAGGTGTTAAAGCCCTGAGCGGGGTCAATACAAAAACCCCTCCAATTAATTGTACTGTATTAATTAAAAGGTGGATGAACATCACCCAAGCAAGCTGACGAGTGCAGCAGTGGCCTATAACGAAACATCTCCAAAGCTCTACTCTGGACTTATTGGAAACTCTCTTAAGCATCCCTGCAACACCAAGCTCCCAGATGAGTTTTCTAGTGAGAAAATGAATTGAAACCAAAAGGAAAAGCAGCCAAAATCATCTCATTGCTCCCCAGTGCTGTTCCCCGGGCAGCAGCCACAGAGGGCAACAAAGATGCTGGAGGGAGTGGAGCATCTCCCGTGTGAGGAAAGGCTGAGGGAGCTGGGGCTCTGGAGCTGGACAAGAGGAGACTGAGGGGGGACTCATTCCTGGGGATCAATATGGAAAGGGGGAGTATCAGGAGGATGGAGCCAGGCTCTTCTCGGTGACAACCAGTGACAGGACAAGGGGCAATGGGTGCAAACTGGAACACAGGAGGTTCCACTTAAATATGAGAAGAAACTTCTTCCTGGTGAGGGTGGCAGAGCCTGGCCCAGGCTGCCCAGGGGGTTGTGGAGTCTCCTTCTGTGCAGACATTCCAACCCGCCTGGACACCTTCCTGTGTAACCTCATCTGGGTGTTCCTGCTCCATGGGGGGATTGCACTGGATGAGCTTGCCAGGGCCCTTCAACCCCTGACACTCTGGGATTCTGTGATCCACGGGCCACTTGTCACCAGCAGCCCTGGATGAACAGCAGCAGAGTCCTTCTGCAGAGGGAACGGGAGCTCCAGAATTCAGAGAACAGATTAACCACGCAGCCTCCTACGCACCAACAGGACAAGAACGTTTGCACAGACTGTCAAATAAATAGAAGCAAACATTCCTTTGATTTAATTTCTTTGTTTTATCCTTTAGCTTGCAAATGATCCTTAGAAAAAAATGTGATTTTCTTTTTTTCCTAAGTGTCCCAGTTACAGATCTTTGCAAGTGAATGATCAACAAAATTACCTGACCCAATTTCAAAAAAATACAAGTTCATCAGACCATTTTTACTTCCTCAGTTATTTTGCCAACATCCAGTGAAACTGTTGTATTTATAGAAAAAACTTATTTAAAAATCAGTATTTCACAAAAGAGGAATAGTTTGGATACAATTAGACCAGAAAACATTGCTAAAAGGCATCATTAATTCATTCTGTCTGGATACTGAAATCATCTTTCATGCTTACTTTAGACGAAAGTGAATGTACGGCTACATTAAAAACATATGGTATCTTTCAGTTGTGATTATTTACTTGGAAGTTCAAATCCACTTCCCTCCTGTCCTCCATAGAGAATGTTCTGATCACTTAATTAGTCCATCGGAACATTAGGAATATAAAGCACAGCACAAGATGTTCCATTGTATTTGAACGCTCGGCATCTGGAGGTTATTCGGAGTAACTTTAACCAACTCCTGAGACAGATGGCAAAACACAGTGGCCAAACAAATAACATCAACAGCATCTGGTTAATTGTCTACTGAGGTACAACAGTCCGTATCTTGGATTAGAAATGATAATTACTGACTGAATGCAGTTACTGATGATATTTTAATTTCTTTTTTAAATCACAACTTCCGCTGATAAAGCGTGTGAACAGAAACACCACGAATTTGGCAGCTCTTAAGGGATAAAACACAAATGGCTGAAATCTGATGAGTTATTTACATCACAAGGGATTTAAAGACAGAAAACTTTTCCAGTCCCCAGGTGCTACAACGCTGCCTCTCAGTCTTCAAAACACGGCTTCAAGTAATTTCCTGATTGAAGAGCAAGACGTGATTTCTCATTTTCAATCAAAACATAAAGCCATAACTGTATACACCACTTGTAACCTAAAAAATGTTGTAAAGATTTTGCTTAAATCCGGACCTCTTTGGGGTTTTTTTGGTAAATATTTCCTTCACAATTTCCATTCTCTTCTGTTAAATAGATACTTTCTTTTATTAAATCTGTCTGTTAGTCTTCTGGTACAAGCTGGCTACCATGTAAAAGTAGAGGAACAATAAGCTAAATGATGCTTAGGAGCCAAATCCTTCACCATCACATCACTGCTCGGTGACCTTAGGGCACGGGCAGCTGGTCTGTTGAGAAGGCAACAACTGTTTATGCCGCAGAAGCAAGTAGAGTTTAAATTCTATTTCAAATGGCTGCAATACTTGCACTTTTCGATTGACCTTAAAAATTACAGCTTCATACCAGTATCAAATTGATTAGGTCATGAAGTGAGTGATTCCACTTGGCATATGATAATTTGTACTATACCTTAAAAGATACTATATCAGCTTCTTCATCTTGCTCTAACAGGACTGCTAATATACTACTGTTACATCTCCATAAACACAGGAATAAAAGAATGGTGCCAGGAGACCCCGACAGCTCACGTTCATTACACGAGCTGACTTGGTTTAAAGCACAGACACTTGGAAAATATCATTCACAAACCTGTTGCCATAATCAATTTTGGCAGTCACTTTCTTCTTCAGTTCTTTGAGCTCATCTTGGGGAAGGGTCCCAGACAATATTTGAGATCTCCACTCAATAAGGTCGTATATCATGTGGCGTACGCTGCGAAACATTTCTCTGTTGTCTTGCTGTTTGGAGGAAAAGAAGCGGGTAGAAGTTAGTTTACAAGTCTACTGAGCATCTTTTCAATATATATAATAGATTGCAATTACAAAATATGAATGTAGGCTAAGAGCCTACAAATAGCTTCAAAACGGGAGTCTGACTTTCTATAGCACAGAATATTGAATATAAAGAGTCTTACGCTCTGCTTTATGTATCTAAGTAAGTGTAAATGCTTGTGTTTATGTTACCTTAAAACCCAGGTCATATTCAGAATGGGCATTCAAGGGAAAGACACCCCTTTCTTGGTTCACAGAGTAACTTCGCTCAATGACCCTCTACACTGAGTAGAACGGGACTAAAATGAGCACATTTTAACAGTAAAAGGCTCTAGTTCTGCAATTCTCCATCTGCAACACATCACAGAATCCTTCCCCCCCGGTTAAACCTTCAGAATAACACTTCAAGAACTCCTCAGTGCGCAAAGCCAAGCACATCAGTATCTCATGAGACCACATGTAACATCTAAAGGAAGGTAAAAAAAACAGGGAAGCACTAAGCCTTACGGGAAGTTAATTGTTTATAGAGGCTGGAACTATGGATATTATCAGTGCCAGCAGCATATGCAAACTTTACCTGACAACATGCAGCTAGGTTAGGACTCTGGAAGATAAAGTTCCAGACTGAAAACACAAGAAACCTCTTTTCTGAAGTGTTTTCTATAGAAATGCCCATACACAGATGCATTCGGAGAGAACAAAACAATAAATCTTAACTTCATCCACAAAACAGAATTTGCCATGTTCGTTTAAACTGTGGTCAGTGCATATACACAACACCTTTAGCACAACCAAACAAGACGACGCAAAACTAAAGCTGCACAACAACCACCTTTCTGGTTTTATTGTGAAATATAATGTCAAGACTATGAAAATGCAGAGGCCCTAAATACTTTGTTCTTACTGAGGAGTTGTCTGTCTTACTGTCTTCATAGCCCTCAAGATCTCAAAAGGAATATATCTTCCTAAATACCCCATATCTATGAATTATACAGGCCACGTGTAGCTTTCTTTCATTTAGACTACACCTAGGCCCTATATGGCTGAGAACAACAGGAATAATAATTTATATATAGTGGAAAATTTTATTTTAAAGATGAGAAACTGCAGAAGGTGCAGGAAAATAATTTGACTCAAACACTCAGGGGAAAAAAAATACCTAACTGTGTATCTTAAAGGCTTCAAGCCTGTTCAGATTATCAAAAAGCTGACTTGATTATAGTGTGAGAACCTTCACAGAGAGAAAATACCTGTTATTAAAAGCTCTTTAATGCAGCAGAGAAAGACACAACAGGCACGTATGGCTGGAAGCTAAATACAGACAAACCCAAACGGGAAAGGGATTCATGATTTTCGATGCTGCAGGTGATCAAACCAGTGAGATGCAGAACGTTCCACATCCTCTGCTACCAGCAAATCAAAACTGAAAATCTATTCAATATTCAAACACAAATTATGAACGGAACAAAGGCATAAATGTGGTCATTTAAGAGTTCTGATATGCAAGATGTGGACAACATGGTGTATCTCTATAGTGTGGCAACCCCGATGCACCAATGCTCTTTTTGGCAGTTGACCCCATGCAATTAAACTAACGGATATCCTTGAGATACAAACTCTAAACCAACTCGTTAAGTGATGTATCTGCTCAGAGTGAAGGTGTCCAGGGACTGGAACTCTTTCTGCTACAGGACAGAGGTCACTGGAGCATCACACTTGTAAAGCGCCCCAGTATTATTTGTTCATGTGTCTTCATGGAAGCAAATGCATGACAAATGAGATGTTCAGCATCAACGGTTAGAACAAGTGACTCCCGCACCAGGAGAATTTCATAATCTCCTAAAAGGTACTGCTACAAAGAGCACACACAAGTCTTGGTAAGAAAACTTCTCTTGCTGTTCCTCCATTCTTATTGCACATGCACCACAAACAAGTCCTGTGTAGTTCTACAAGTGGTATTTCTCTGACATTAAGCAATATCAGATTTCACACTCAGGCTATTCCCCCCCAAAAGAAGACTTGAGGGTGAAACTGCAATCCTCACTGTCCTCAGCAGCACACAGCAGCGGCACCCACGGCAAAGCTGTTCTCAGTGCCCCCTCCAGAGTCGTAAAATCATTTCAGTTGGAAGATATCCTCAGGATCATTGAGTCCAACCATAACCCAACTCCAGCACTAAACCATGTCCCTAAGAACCTTATCTATACGCCCTTTAAACCCCTCCAGGGGTGGTGACTCCAGCACTGCCCTGGGCAGCCTGTTCCAATGCTTCACAACCTTTTCCATGAATACTTTTTTCCTAATATCCAATCTAAACCTCCCCTGGTGCAACCTGGGACCATTTCCTCTCATTCTGTCACCTGCTACTTGGGAGAAGAGACTAACACCCTCCATTCTATGAGGCTGTAGGACCATCCAGGTAGCTGTTCTGCGTGTCCACTTCTTCCTTGCTCCTCAACACATGGACTCTTTCGTATTACATCACATTAAAGCTCTCTCTTTGGCATATAAACTGTTTCTCTTCATACGAGATATTATCCTACACCTCATCTACTGCAACACTACATCACCTCCAGCATACTCTATTCTTAATCTTTGTTTTCATGAGTGTGATTTAAAACCACATTAGTCAACACAAGCATCTTCATTCCCAGTTATTGTCTTCATTACACAGTTTGCACTTGTAGTTTCATGGCTGTTGGATCTTCCTATTATTCCATCCGAGAGACTATCAATGCAAATGCTTGGCACTGTACATTTCTAAGAATACACTCTTAAGTGCTTGGAACCGAACCATATGAAAATAATCAGGCGTGTAACTTAAGGTCAGGATAAAACGGGAAAAATCAAACTCAAGTACAAGAATACTGAGAGGTAAGAGCCCTACACTGATGATTTTTCAAAAGTTTAAAGTTTATACCCACAAACTTGATATCAAATATTCAATTTTTTCATAACACACCAACAGGCTCAAGAACCGCCCTGGAAATCATTTTCTTCATTTCTTTAATACAATTCTATATCAGATTTTTCCAAATCTGTATACATCTTAAAAATTCAATGTATTCTGTAACAGTATGCCATGAAAAAATAATAAATGCTCAACAAATAACAATAATTGCTTAAATTATTGCTACATCACGGTAACACTCTAAAAACCTGATTCTGCACAAGACATAGTATTTGAGAAAAGATTCAAAAGAGACACTACCGAGATTTGTGCCTTAACACAGAAGATGCTAACTAGATTTTCCTTCCCAATTCTCACTGTACCTTTCACAGCATCACTCTCTTCATAAACCATATGCTAGTGTCAACGTTTTCCTAAGCTGATACTTACAACATACAATTGCCGCCATATTATGGACCATTCCCGCAGCGTTGTGGTGACCTCCTGAATCAAAGGGAGCTCGTTGGGTATCACTGTCTCATGTTGCCTGAAGAGAAAAGAGAGTTGTAATTAAGCAGTAGCTTTGGGAAGGATGGCAGAATCGCTACGAAGGAACTGCTTCTTCCAATAATGACAGGGTTGAAGAGAACATCACTTACTATAAAATTTGTGAGTTAAAAAATGATGTATTATCAGCTACAGAAGTGGTGAACACCAGTACAACCATGAGACATAAATGGTACTTTGGTGGGTTGCAATTATGCTCCTGAGCTCACACTTGTCCCCCTAATTCTTTATTTCTAAACTCACAAGATAAGGATATCGATACACACCTCACCACACCGTTTGTTATTGAGACACTGATTTTACACTAAGCAACCAAGACGAAAGCCAAATACGCGCAACCAACAATGCCGTGGTGCTAATGCGCAATTGTTCCTCAAAATATTGCCCTTGCAAAGAAAAATTAAGCGTGCAAGTCATTACCATTAAGTTTCTGTATGACTCGCTTTAAAATTACGTGCCACAAAAGTAAGAAACAACAGCAATGTCTTTTAATATTTCAGAAGCAGGGTACTTAATGGCAGTTTTATAATCAGCAAGAAAGATGTCATTATGCAGCAATCTCATGATTAGTAGTTTTATCATTTACATATTTAACAGTGTATAAAAATAAATCTGGTACAAAGGAAGAAAATATTTCAATCCTGTTTCACTCCGTTTCGTTCCTGGCTAATTATTTATTAATTTCATTTCACCTTTTTCCCCCTGGGATTTGGTTGGGGTTTTTTTTTTCCCCTGGTTTTAACTAAATTTTTGTTGGGAACTTTTACTTGCACGTGCGGCAAATCTGATTTAATATATAGAGAACTGAACTTTAACGACTGTTTAATAACAAAAAGCAGCCCAAACTATTTAGTGTAACATGTCAGGGAAGGGAGCAGGAGAATCACAAAATGAACAATTCCACAGAAATTTCTCGGTAAGGCAGAAAATGACACCTGGATAAAGACTTTTGGCCAAGAGTCCAGTCTACAACATTTAGAGATGAGGGAATTTAAGAAACTACTTAAATTTCATGTGCATAAACAAAAGGTGTCTCGTATCAAAGACCTCTTCAAACATACCAGGCAGATGCCATAAGATTCAAGGGCTGGAAGATAAAATAAGTTGGAAAAACTGAATTTAGAACTAAAGCAGGGGGTGCAGGAAGCTGATCTAGGTAATTATTGAGAGAGTAATAAAAGCAATAAAGAAAAATGGTAAATTATTAATTCTCATGAAACAGATTAATACAGAGAAGGTTCTGCTTTAGCTCAACTCCATGATAACACAGCTAAGGACAATACCAGCCAGAAGCGCCTTCGAACTTGAGCTGAGTTACCAATTTAAAATATTTTTAAAAAGAAACACACATACTTCCATCATTAGCCACTCAACTAACTGGAAACAAGTGTTAATTAGTTGCTAATACACCGAAATTATATTGGTACAAATAGGAAAACAGCTTTTCATTATCTTTAGACTTACCCTTTGCCTTCAACTGTTGCTTCCTTAAGATGTATATAGGAGGCAGGAAATATGCCCTTTGAGAGGGAAGGGAAGAGGAAATGTTTTAAATCACCAGTCACACATAACATATCGTATCTATTACCTAAAAATATGCCAAGACACACTCGGGTTTGCAGAGCTACTGACACTCTTGAGCATCAGAATAATTGTGTTGCTGTGTTGTGGGGGTTTGTTTAAAGTTATGTTTAAATTCTGCATTGCATGTCCTTTCAAAAGGTGTCATTGTAACCTTAGCAAATACAGACTAAGTGTTTTCAAACCTGTCTTCACCACATTGAAGAAATTCTCTTTTCTCCAATGTTTCCAGGCTTCCCATTAAAATAAACACTGTGTGAGAACAGGAATTATACGGGGCTGCCTCGCTGCAAAATAAATGGGCAAATACAGACCACAGACCACAACCAGCAGTACACAAACTATATATAACGCAGTGTCTTCTCCCAACAACCTATCGTCAGTGCTACAAGCCAAAAACCTCCTCCAAACACTATTGCCAAACACCAGCACTGCTTTTCCAAAAAAATAAGTTCTAAATTAATCTCTAGATTTCAAAGACACAATAATACTTTCCAAATAGTGTAAGCTCGTTTAAAAAATTAATGTAAGTCAAGCGGAGAAAAATCAGTTTCCTCCACCTGTCCCTTCGAGGTGGTTGTTCAGCTTTCTTATCTGGGAACACACAAAAAAGAACTTATAGAGTTATAGAAACCGGGGGGTTCTTCTAGTTCAAGTAAAACATAAAATCAAAAGAAATCGCTACATTGAGCGGACAATGCAGCAACACGTGGAATTCATTTAAGGCAAGAAGAGCAAGCAACGGATTCGTAGGCTGTACAAGGCGTGTTTGCAAAACATGGCTCATCAGAAATGGAGTGTATTTCCAGAAAAAGAAAATACCAAAATAGAATAGAAAAAACATAGAAGAGGCCTGGTTAGGGAACGGGTGGGCCGAACCACACAACTCCACTCTGTATTTTAGACATGCAGACGCAGCTCAAAGTGCACCTCTGTAGGCAAACATCACATTTGCAGTGAAAAAAGAAGCAAAGCCAGAAGTCGTTTAGCTCTGCTTAATTACTACTATAAAGCACAACGCTCAAAAAAATAAAACACAATGGTACAACCGTTATTTGTGCTGTTTTCCCTTGTTTTTATCTCAGAAAGGCTGCTATAAACAGCACACAAAGCCCAACGACTGGGCACGATTACCCTGCAGAAGATGACTTCCCCTCGGAGAAAACGACTCAAAATCACAATGTGGATCTCCATATCACTTTCCAAGATGCAATTGCATTTTATGAGTAATGTATTATTTAAGAGACAGCGAAGCAGAGTGTCAGCCCCTGAACAACTCAACGAGAACATAAAGTTCTGAACTCTTTACTGAGACAAAGGCTCTGGGGCAGCAGTTAGTGCAGAAAACAAGCTGATGCACATCAAGCCATCTATAGGGACTGTACGTACACATAGCCTTAAATAGCAAAAAACACATATGCAACTCAGCTTTTAGGCCTCACTAAAATAAGTTTCAGTTAACTTGAAAAACTCACATTTACCAGAAATAGAAACAAGCGCTCTGCTCTGGCAACACTTACCTTCTTGGATTTTTTCCGTAGCGTATAACCTCTGTACCAACCTAGGAGGGAAAAGAAAAAGGTTTAAAAGTTCATTAATGGATTAAAAAGTTCATTAATGGCACCCAGCAGCTGTTCCTTCTGAGCTCAACAGCATCTTAGTGCTGTTTCCAGTCCTGCTTCATCCCTGCCAACATTCACACACATACTCCACCTGAAATTAAATTTGCTACAAAATTAATATCCTGGCTACGACAAGTCTTCTTGGAAGCTGTGAAAATCAGAGTGACCATGATTAAAACTGATGGAGACAACTACGTGACAAGAGATGGCATTTTACATGATGCATTTAATTGCCTTTCATTTCATTTCAATCAGGAATTTACCAACATAAACAAAACCAGCTTAATAGCACTAACTTTACAAAGATGTACTGTTTGACTAGTTCAATTTTAAAACCTATTTAAGTCCCACAAATGCAAGTTTCCGAACACCAATCAGCTGTTTGTTATCTCAGCAGAAAACAAGAGTACTTTGGGATTTACGGTTCGCACATTGAAATACAGAAGGAAGGAGGCCTCCAGCCCTAATTCAGCATGAGGCAGCAAACGCCCGGCCTGATGTCGCATGACTGTCCCAGGCAGGTGGCCGTGCCCAGAAAACTGCCCCATTTATTGTGTCCCCAGTTCAGGACACGTCTGCAAGCAATCGCCATCACAGCTAAAACAAAACCCTACAAACTAAAGTCGTTTTGCCTCATGGAAGACCCAGGCAGGAAGAAAGTTCAAGGAAGACAACACGTGCTGATAAATTCATTACCTACACTCTGGGACTAGAAATCATAGAATCAAAGACTCAGAATGTCCTGAGCTGGAAGAAACCCACAAGGACCACGGAGTCCAGCTCCCGTCCCTGCACAGGACACCCCACAGGTCACCCCGTGTGTCTGAGGACGTTGTCCAGTCTCTTCATGAACACTGTCAGGTTGGGGCTGTGACACCTCCCTGGGGAGCCTGTTCAGTGTCCAGCACCTCTGGGTGAAGAACCTTTTCCTCATGTCCAAGGTCTCAGGCACACATGATTTTTCAGTCTGTTCTCCCGTAGCAAAAAGTAAAATGATTCATCATCCTCACACTGCACCAGAAGCTCCGTGATCACCTGGGATGGTTGCCATCCAGCAGGACCTGGACAGGCTGGAGAGCTGGGCGGGGAATAACCTAATGAAATTTAAAAAGGGAAAGTGTAGAGTCCTGCATCTGGGCAGGAACAACCCCAGGTTCCAGTAAAGGTTGAGAAATTACATATTAGAGAGCAGTGTAGGGGAAAGGGACCTGGGGGTCCTGGTGGACAACAGGATGAGCATGAGCCAGCACTGTGCCCTTGTGGCCAGGAAGGCCAATGGCATCCTGGGGTGTATTAGAAGGGGGTGGTTAGTAGATCGAGAGAGGTTCTCCTTCCCCTCTACTCCACCCTGGTGAGACCACATCTGGAATATTGTGTCCAGTTCTGGGCCCCTGAGTTCCAGAAGGACAGGGAACTGCTGGAGAGGGTCCAGCGTAGGGCAACGAAGATGATTAAGGGAGTGGAGCACCTCCCTTATGAAGAAAGGCTGAGGGAGCTGGGGCTCTTTAGTTTGGAGAAGAGGAGACTAAGGGGGGACCTCATTAATGTTTATAAATATATAAAGGGTGAGTGCCATGAGGATGGAGCCAGGCTCTTCTCAGTGGCAAACAATGATAGGACAAGGGGCAATGGGATCAAGCTGGAACAAGAGGTTCCGTTTAAATTTGAGAAGAAACTTCTTCTCAGTGAGGGTGACAGAGCCTGGACCAGGCTGCCCAGGGGGTTGTGGAGTCTCCTTCTCTGGAGACATTCAAAACCCGCCTGGACACCTTCCTGTGCGACCTCATCTGGGTGTTCCTGCTCCAGCAGGGGGATTGGACTAGATGATCTTTTGAGGTCCCTTCCAATCCCAAACATACTGTGATACTGTGATGGTTGGCGCTGTCTTGTCTTCTTCAGTCTGGTGTCTACAGCCATCACAGTTCACTTCCCCTGAGCAGCTGCAACGGCCTCTCACCTCGCGTTTCCACCACTTCCACAGGAACACCAACAAGAACTGTTGCTGAAACAACCGTGCAGAGTTTCTGGCTCAGGTGCAAAGAAGGCAAAGCATTTCTGCTAACGTTCACTCCACCGGCTGACATCTGTGCACGGACACGCACGGATTTCAGTCCTATAAAAGAACTAAATTCCCCTCAGTTTTACACTAATAAACCAACATTTTGAAGCTCTGGAGTCTAAACTGATAAGCACCGTAACTCTGATCAAATGCAATGTACATACTAAAAATCACATAAGCGAAGTACATCTTGGCAATCCATTCCCGTATATGGTAGCAACACCATATCCTATAGAAACCTGCCTGTCCTTAAAACGGCTCCTCTAGACTACACGAGATTAAGATCTCCCAACTTCTCTGCCTCTTTCATCTACAGAGATAAAACCAACACCACACACGAAAAACAAACACCATGACTACCTTACACCACTTCAAGTCCCGTGTACACACATAAGTCTTCAATACTACTCCTAACTTAAGAGTTATTGCAGAAAACTATTTCAAAATAGTAACTCTTCTACAGTAGGATGCCCCAAGCTGAACGCATAATGCAGCAGATACTACTGAAACAAGCCAGGTTTTTCCCTAAAATCTTAAATACAGAGGGAAGGGGCAAACTTTTGAGAAGCTGCATCATGGTAATGCCGTTTTGCCCAGGAGCTGACTCTTCAAACTGCTTTTCTGCCCTATTTCTTGTATTATTTGGGTGTTTTCTGTAGTGCGGCCTAGCGCAGCCCTGGCCCAGGAGCAGTGATGGCAGGAGGTCCCTGGGCACTCACCTGGGCCTTTGCACATATGGTACAAACCCCACCTGGGGCACAACCTACACTAATTTTATGTAGAGGAACTTCGAGATCAAAAAGCTCAAATAATTACCTCATAACGGCAGCTCTGCCGACAACAGAGAAGAATTACGACACCTAATTTCCCATTGCAGCAGGTACGTAATGAGTAACCATTACATAAAATGTTTGGAAGAGCGTTAATTTATTTACATTTCTTTTAATGTGAGTTCATCCCTTGCATTTGAAGCCCAACCACCATGAGAGCGAGCAGGTCTTTATTATTCAAGTCCAGAGGAAAAGTGAATCATCCCCGCTGCCCCACTTAGTTGGCAGCAGTCATCACTTGACGTGGTTTTACATACCCGACTCAGGATCCACAGTTTCTCCTGCATTCATTAAATAAATCTATTTATACATAAAAGAACAAAGCTGCACAATATTTAAATTATCCCATTTCCATTTAAAATTTTGGCATTGTTAGATTTTCATTAAAGCATATAACATCAGATAACGGAAAGATTACTTGGCTTAGAGTCAGACTTGGTATTGCAGTCAAAAGGTGAACTCAGTAACAAAAAGCCAGCCTACGAACAATGAAAAAATTCATTTGTACACTGATGAGTAGAGCTTGTTACTTTTGTTGAAATTGCCTTGTTTGTTTCAGTGAATATAACAATAAAAAAACCTATTAAGTCAATATCCAAAATAAGTTTATCACACAGGTATATCAAAAGACCGATGTCTAGTGAAACAAACAAATAGATATATTAAAGGAAATCACATTTCCACAAGACAAAAAGTGTTACAATATTTTAAACAAACACAGTTCAGTTATATGTTACTTATACCTTTCCGAACTACAGCACACCATAAAATTTCAAGTCAAGGATTTAATGAAACAGCTGTATTTTACTTGGCTCAGTACTCGATCAAGCAGGAGCTGCAAAGAGTTATGACAATTTTCACATTCTGTTGATTATCAAACTCCGCATTCAAGTTCCCTTTTACATGGACCAAGGAGGAAAGATTTCGGTACACGTTATGTTTCTACAGCTCCGTATCTAAACAAGCAAAGCCTCTGAAAAGCCTGAAATCAGTGCACAGCACTGGAACACATGTACACATCTCATAAGTGAAACATAAATAATTTAGGACCCAGGTGACTTTCAAATTCAGATTAAATCTCTTTTAGCAGCAGGCTCTTTTGCATCACCCAAAAAGCATCTATCATTTCTCTAACACAGGGTAGATGCTACAATCGATCCATACAAATAAAGCTGTGCAAACATCCATCTTCCATAGAAAAGGAAATGGTTATTCACCGGGTATCGACCTCATGCATCTTCATTCACATTCAGCATTAGTTAGTTCTGTGCTCATTAAAAATAATGTGTTTTGTCCTTTAGCAAGAAAGTAATTCATCACCTCATAACATGAGAGGATAGTCACAAACAGAAAAGCAATGCAATTGCAAAAACAACGTTTTCAAATGCAACTTTTGCCAGCTTACCTTCATACGTCTCTAATATGTGCACGGTGTCGCCTATTTGTAAGGAAAGTTCATCCGGGCCCCTCGCATCGTAGTTGTAGAGAGCTGGACAGAGGAAACACTGCTATTAGCACATGCAAGACAACAGAACTTCCAGGCTTTGCTTTTCTCCATATAATTGTTTTTATTACTCACTGTTGCCATTCTCAACATCTTTGTAAAGATTTTTGACAAGAAGAAGCCACAAAAATTCATCCAAGTCCTTCAATCCATCCATATTTCCCCTTGTAACAAATCTCCAAAAGCCACAAGCCCACTTTCTAAGTCCCTCACTCCATTTATGATGCTTTGCTTCTTCCTATCAATACACTCAATTTCTGTCAATTTTATGCAGTTCTGTAGAGAACTGCACTGTCTTCCACTGTGAGCCCAACACACAGCAAACCTACACAGTGTCTTCAGAAGAGTCAAATCACCACCATGAATATACAAGAACGATTTCTCAGTCACTTCATTAATTTATTGCATGCATAGTATATTTATAAACAACACTGGACACTTTTAGATTCAGCAGGACAGGGTGCTGGGCCATCTTGTCTAGACGGGGCTTGTGCCAAGAAAGGTTGGACCAGATGATCCCTGTGGCCCTTTCCCACCTGGGATTCTACTCATTGATTCTTCCTACATGAATTAAAATAGCTCCAGGGTCACGGATGAGGGACAGCGCTGCTCAGAAGTGTCCCAGTGTGACTCAGATATTATCACCAGAAGAGAAAGACCTGGATAAGTTACACCTAACTCCCCTTCTTGCAGGAAATCTCAACCTCAAACTTAAAACCTACAGCAAAATGCCAAAAGCCACAGAACCCCAGAATGTCAGAGATTAAAAAGGACCTCGAAAGCTCATCAAGTCCAATCCCCCTGCTGGAGCAGGAACACCCAGATGAGGTTACACAGTTATAAAACAATGAGATATCACACCCAGGACCTCGCTTACCTGCCCAATCTTCTCCTACCCCAAGGAGTCCTAACCAGCAGACTAGAGCCGATATTACACAGGAAAGCAGCAACATAAATTACATCTATAAAACCTGGTAAATGGAGAAAAATACTTTCTGGACCTCAAATCTGATAATCGGTTTATCCCCAAGCGCACAAGCAGGAAACATCCAAACGGGCCCATGAGAAGCCCTAATCCCACCACGAGGATGGGGCACGGTGCCATGACTTCAATTCCAACCTCCAGGAGTTACTATTTGTTGTACCCAAAACTTATCAAATTCCAGTTTACAATGCTAAGAATGACAAATACATCACTGGCTGCCTTGGTCCTTTCCTCTGTGGTAACTCCTCTTGCTTGACGGACTACAGACTTTGAAGTAGTAAATCAATATATCTGAGTGCAAAAAGGAAAAAAAATTATACAAAAGAGCAATTTGAATGAGAAAATAGAGTATACAGTGTAAGATTATAAGTAGAGAGGACACTTCAGAGTAAAAGGAATGAAGGTCAAGTGCATCACAGAGACCAGTAATAAAAGCATTTAAATTAAGGCTTTAGAAAGTAATATAGTTCTATTGATATCAAAACAAGCCAAGCTAGCTATTCCTGTTATAATTCTTTTGTTAACTTCTGTTTCAATATTAGAGAAAGGTAAACTCTCCCCTCTAGGTATCTGGTAGGGATTATCTCAAAGCCATAACTACTGTCCTGCAGAAGTGGGTTCTGTGAAAAATAGATGAACAAAAATTAACATTTCAAACCGCTCTGAGCAGAGGGACGTTGGCAATGGTGAATACACGGGACAGTCTGCTCGATAACACTCATCAGAAATATTTTCAGTTCAGTTTTTGCACATGCCAGAGCAGACAAAGTCATGCCGCCAATACAAACTCCTCCAAACGTGTGTGGCTGGAGTTCCACACCAAACTCCATCCTTTGGGTATCTACTGCTTTGTACCAGACACCCCACTCAGGAAAAATCCCCATTAGGACAGATTAATAACAGGCCTGTATTCAATCCACACTTTGGCTAAGAATAAAATGAAGGATCAAAGGCAGCTGTGAATACAAGATGTTAAAATTTATATCCAAGAGCGCTAAGTGGCGTCTGTCGTAACAAGGAGGGTCATATAACAGTAGCTGCGCTGTAATGACCAATTATTTCGACTGAAAATGATAAACAGCCATCGAGTGGTAACTACTGCCCGCAACAGCTCCCATCAACCTGAAATGAGTGAGGAGCAATGGCCATGGAGGGAAGATTTCTCCCTAAATTTATATATGTGTGTGAAAAACATGGATACAAACAAAAGAAAACAGAACAAAAATAATCACGTTTTTGGCTTGCTACAGCATTGACAGACCATGAACCAACCAAAACAACTAGAAAGTGCATTTCACCCCTGTGATTACAAAATAAGCCTTGAACTACACTGCACACTCCTACGTAAGCTTAGACACAGCTCCCTCCCAGGGTACTTCTTAATGCAGAGTGACATCAAAAGAAGTTATGACAGATATAATGTTTGACTGGAGCAAACAACAAGGCTTTCATTAAAGGAAAAGGCAAAATTTGGAGGAATCAAGCATGAAACTGGTATGCTTATATTTTGTCTGATCAACTGTATTTTGAGTCACCGTTTAAAATATTTAAAAGCCTGAAGTATAACTTCCAATTTTTTTTTATTTTTTTTTTTTTAACTGAAATCAAGTTTTGCTCCATTTGGAAAATCGAGTTCTCAGCATGAGATGTTTTCAGCTTGGAGAGCTCCAAGCTAAGTGAAGCATTAGGAATATTTCCATCAGGTAACATCAGCCTCCCCATCATGCTTGAGCTCAGAACCACAGCCCACTGATTTGGCAATGGAGTTACGCAGTCTCCAAAGTTAGACAAACCTTTGCTACAATGCAAAAGTGAGAAAATAATATGGTTACTCAAGCATTTATGACCAAGACCTAGCCAGCATCAGTTAACCTCATGGTTAACACCAACACAGCATCCCCAAGGCTCTTCATCCACACACAGATTAGGGTTTTTTTCTCTCTAATCCCAGGCTGGTTGGGTTGAAGGGACCTCTGGAGATCATCCAGTCCAACCCACCTGCTCACGCAGGGTCACCAGAGCAGATCACACAGGGTCATGTCCAGGCGGGTTTGAATGTCTCAGAGAAGGAGACTCCACAGCCTCTCTGGGCAGCCTGGGCCAGGCTCTGGCACCTCAAAGTAAAGAAGTTTCTCCCCATATTCAGATGGAACCTCCTGTGCTTGAGTCTGTGCCTGTTGCCCCTCACCCTGTCACTGGGCACCACTGAGCAGAGTCTGGTCCATCCTCTGACACCCACCCTGGAGATACTCATCAGCAATGATAAGATCCCCCTCAGCTTCTCTTCTCTGAACAGCCCCAGCTCTCTGTCGCTGCTCATCAGAAAGATGCTCCAGACCCCTCAGCATCTTCATAGCCCACTGCTGGACTCCCTCCAGTAATTCCTTGCCCTGGAGAGTCCAACCTGGACACAGAACTCCAGATAATAATCATCTACTGAAGAGGCCCAGCTGAGCTTCTCTGTTGCAACGAAATACTCTCATCCCTTATCATTTAGAAGAATGTCATTAACAATCACTTTCTCCTTAAGGGACACATTTATGACAGAGGCAACTCAAGAGACCACGAAGCAGAGATACCAGAGTCACTGGAGCTCAGGAAAGATGCTGTGTTGTGAGCTACAAACCCACCATTTTTCTGCAGGAGGAAGAGCGGCGAGCTCAGGCTCCTGCAAACCGCTGCCAACTCCCTGAGCCAGGGCTACAGTCCACACCATACATCAAGTGCCAGCTTCATCAGCCTTAGATGAGCAAGAGAGTCACCTGCAGAAGATCCTCAAGAAGGTTAAGGGGGGTAAGGTGCTCCCTGATGCCCCTGGCACGAGCTATGAACCTCCCAGTCACCAACATCTGGCCAACATTTGCTACTTCTAAGGTTCGTCTGCAGAAGGGAATGACCACAACATGTTCTCAAAGTTGTGCACAAAGAAATAAAGAGCTTTATTTTCCAGTTCCAAGCAGCGCTATTACTGATTTGATCTAGAGCTGTGGGGAGCTATTACATTTACAAAATCGCACATGTAAACCACATTTCTGTGACCTTATGTGCACACTTGCACCGGCTTCTGAACAGACCATTTCAGGTGCAGTCTTATATCTAACCTGCTTATAAAAGCTGAGGTAAACCCAAGCTGTTCATGATTGGGAAAGCACCCAGTAATTTTAATGGACATGCTGCTGATGTATAAAGAACATCTGGATTTGGATGATTAATTAATTACTCCAACATTTGGATTTAGTATGGCTGTTAATTAGCCGAGGTGGAGTCAACTGTCAGGAAGGCTGATGAGCATCCAAACAAATGTCATCAGTGAACTTTGGGTTTCATCTCCGAGAACATACCAAGCAGAACAACCAGCCATCCTGAAGCCACCTCTCGTTGCCACACCGCAGGACAGACAGTTTCAATGCCACCAGACAGAAGGTTTCAACACCACCAAAGGTGTTTCTCCTCATCAGTTGTGATTTCAGCCGAGGGACCCCCCGGGTGAAGGTTCTCCCTGCTCCCTTCTCCCAGTGCAACCAAAAGCCACATCTACACAAAAACACTGGAGTGCCAAAAGCAAAGGATTAGCGTGGGCACAGAAAGAGCAATTTTTTTCAACTCTAGGAGCTGCTAAGGAAAGGAATCTGTGAATAGGGCATTACAGTAATTGCACTAAAAACCCATTTACTGCTCAAGAATACAGAACAAACACCTCTCCTGAACTGTGCTCATTAATCTGCATGCATTAGAGAAATGAGGAATGCAACACTAGAAGAATTAGAGGTCACAAAGGGGAAAAAAAGGAAAACGCAAACAAAGGTAACATCGATACACACTGAAAAAGCTTTTCTCTGTCTGTACAACAGCTGAGATATCTTAAGATACTATAAAAATGTTAGAGCAATATTCCATGGAATTACTTTGCATGAAAGGCTGTATTAACGGCTCCACACTCCTAACAGAAAGCAAACTGCACTTACCACCATCAGCTTTGTTTTACACTGTCTTTAAAAAAAAATAATCCCAAAATCATAATTGTGCTTTTTCCATAAAAACAGACAAACCACAGAGGTGAAAGCAATGTTCTCCTGCAAATTTTATACTATTAAAAATAAAAGAAACCCAAAGGTTTTCCTCCTATTTTCTGTACAAGGAAAGAGGGTGCTTTCAGTACTAGGGAGACTCCTTAGTCCTCTGTTCCTTACCCAGACAAGTTTCCAGTTTTTACAGCTGAGGCTGAGGAAGAAATGAAAAAGCAGCATGCAAGTCAGGAGCTGCACCTCCGATTTGTTAGATTATTATTGCATGGACGTATTAACCGAGTCTTCGTGCCTTATTGAAGCTACTTTGTGTTTTGTCATTCCTGCTCTCACCAAGCTTGGTTCTTTCTCAATAAGTTGTGCCATCACCAAACATTCACAAAAGATGCATTTCCTAAAGCAAAGAGAAGCCTGAAGAAACTCCTGGACTTGAACAGTTGCCACCAAACTTACAAAGAAAACACAGCTCAGGGTTCCTCCTCCCCACAACGTGCCACATCTTACTGATTAAATCCACGACTTTCATTGTGGGTCTCCCTCCAGCAGGATGAGACTAAATGCAGCAAGTTTAAGAAGACAGTAAGGACTGATTCTCATTTTCCCTTACAAAAGGGAGACCATTCCCTTCCTCCCTCCTCCATCTGAGCAGTAAACTCCTGAAACACAAATTGGCTCCTCTGGAACCTGTTTTCCCAGGCGAGCCCCCACAAACCACACAGGACATCTGTCAAGGGTGGGAGAACCCTGAAGCTGGGCTCTGAAAGCCCTGCAATGACAGCCTGCCCTCCCTCTTCCAAAGCAAGGACGTGAAGCGCTCAAAACTGGGAAACACACCCAGGAATGAATTCTGCATTTCAAGGAGAACCCAAGCACAGGTGCAGCAAGAGCAAAGGGCCACCTAAGCCTCTATAAACATAACGAGACACGTCAGGTTTTACAACAGATGGCAACACAGGGGAGCGATACGTTTTGCAAGGCATCTGGTGTCTTATTGGTACCCAACATGAATTAATAAGCTGAGGAAACCACCTAAGTGCAGAGCAATCCCCAAACTTGTGTCACGTTGCCTTCCAGAAGCGTAACCACGCCGCTGCTGAACCCTGCAGGCAGAGCCCACGTAGGACTGAACAAGATACACACGTGTCCCTTCTGCACTAATTGGGGAAAAAAAAAGGGAAATAAATACATGTTCTGGACCTATCCAAGATTTCCAAGAACCATATTCAGGTTCTTGCTTTCCTCCTCCCCCTTTTAAGCCAGACACTCTATTTTTAGGGAGTTAATGAAGTTAAGATGCCAACTCTTTTAACAGCTTCCTCCCTCTTCCTTGCTACTTAATCTATACTCAGAGCAGATCACCACTAAGCTAACGGTATAAAGCTAAAACTGGTGTTTAAAAAAAGATGTCATTATTGACTATAACAGCATTAATGATATGCCATAATGCACAGCTGACAAGAAGCACAATCAAGAACATTCAAATCAATTTTTAATATTAAAAAGTCCATTAACTCAAACACATTGTAGGCAAGAAGCAATCACACCACCCCCAGCTTTTAACACCAGCTTCTGCAGAAAAAGCAAGATGCTGATTGCCACAAACAGAACGTTATCTAGAGGCAGATGCCTTGGCATCTGTCTTCTGGCTATGCAGAATCACAAAGCGAGTGAGTTTTGATGTTCCCTTGAGTTTCTCACATTTCACCGGGGGACACTAAGAAGTGATAACTCGGCTCTTGCTGCGATGGGCCCACTGGCAACATCCTCAGAGAACAAAAAGCATTTGAGCACACACGATGCTTACCGCCGCACAGCTGAAGAAAGCACTTCTGTACTTTTAACTAACTGGAATTTGAAACCCAAAATCTTTGCAAAATATGCAAAACCTTCAATATTGCTATGTGTAGAACGCACCAGGGCATCTGCTGGGCATGAAAAGGAAGGGTTAAATGCTGGAGGGGAGGAGGAGCTAGTTCAGCTTAAGGTCAGTGCTGGCAGAGGGTCAATGTGTTTGAGCTGGTCATGAGTCACCGTCAGGCCCCATATCGTCAGACGGAGGTTCCCCAGGAGATAAGTGGCCAAAGCTGGCCAGGCTGCAGCTCCACACCCGTTCCTGACGTGCCTCCAGCTGCACGTCCCTGTCCCAGCGCCACCGTCCTCCTCAGCGCTCGGCCAGCAGCTCGGCTTGCTCAAAACCTCAGCGCTTTTTCTGCAATAGCTCCGTGAAGAGCTTGGAGCAACCACAGAAGACCAGCAGTGGCAAAGCAACGAGGCAGCAGCACATGGCCAAGGGAAGGTGACGGCATCAACTTCAACTGACACGGACCACAGCCTTGCACTGCGCCCTTGTGGCCAGGAAGGCCAATGGTACCTGGGGTGGGTTAGAAGGGGGTGGTCAGTAGGTCAGAGAGGTTCTCCTGCCCCTCTGCTCTGCCCTGGGGAGACCACACCTGGAATATTGTGTCCAGCTGTGGCCCCTCAGTTCCAGCAGGACAGGGAACTGCTGGAGAGAGTCCAGCGCAGCCACCAAGATGCTGAAGGGAGTGGAGCATCTCCCGTGTGAGGAAAGGCTGAGGGAGCTGGGGCTCTGGAGCTGGACAAGAGGACACTGAGGGGGGACTCATTCATGGGGATCAATATGGAAAGGGGGAGTGTCAGGAGGATGGAGCCAGGCTCTTCTGGTGACAACCAGTGGTAGGACAATGGGCAATGGGTACAAACTGGAACACAGGAGGTTCCACTTAAATATGAGAAGAAACTTCTTCCTGGTGAGGGTGGCAGAGCCTGGCCCAGGCTGCCCAGGGGGGTTGTGGAGTCTCCTTCTCTGCAGACATTCCAACCCGCCTGGACACCTTCCTGTGTAACCTCATCTGGGTGTTCCTGCTCCATGGGGGGATTGCACTGGATGAGCTTTCCAGGGCCCTTCAACCCCTGACATCCTGCGATTCTGCACGATTCTGTGAAGGTCCCAAAAAGAGCAGCACAGTTCAAAAGTGCCCTGCCAAACACAGAAGCAGGTGCAAACACCCCCAAACGCAACAAGCACAACCTTAACACCAACTCATGCAAAGGACTATGTCAGGGTCATGTGCACAATGCAGGCAAACCCTTAAGTCCTTCCCAACCCAGCACTCCGGGCTAAACCAGCACAAATCACGGTCCAAGTCTGCACCGGCACCAATGCTCAACCACCAATTGGCAATTTGGTGCTCACAGAGGACACGTAGCTTCTCAAGAGGTTGGGAGCAGCACTACTGGTTCTGGATGACGGACACAGCTCCTCAGCATCTTCATCCTTCACGGAATGAAGCAGAACCTTTAGAAAAACATCTTTTTGTGCAAAAGCCAGCAAGAACGAAGCCCAGTTACATCTGCATGAGGGTTTTAACAGCAACAATCCACACCGCACTCATCTTCGCTCCATCTGAAGATGCTCAACACATCAGTCTCTTGCTTCTTCAAGCTTTTCCCTTGCCGTTGCAGCGGGTCTCTATTGCACCAAACGTAATTGTGCAAGGAGGGTGTCTTTTACTGAGCTTTTCTATAGCTGTGAGCTTCATGTCACAGCTATATTTTAATGGGCATTTCAATGACTATAAAAATAAAGTTCAACACAATAAAACTGCTATCACGCTTCTGCGAGAATATTTAGCAAAAAAACAGCCCCTGCAAGACACTATTCACTGCAATATAGAGCTGGTGATGCAGAGCAAAAAGCCTAAAGCAAGGGGAAAATGGGGTGATGGGAAGAAGTTTTCATCTCCTACTGTTTTTCCTCCCCAGCGTTTCCACAAGGCAAAACAAAAATCAAAATTCCTTCATTGCTTTCTCAGGAAAACTTATGGAGTAGGGAAAGGAGAAGAAAGAGTTTCAGGCTTTTTACACATCAAACATTACTCCATTTATTTTTACTTGCCACCACCTTATTTGTCTCTCAGTTCTTCAAGCTGTCTCCAACAGCAAGAACTACGGAGAACAAGCACAGATCCAGAGTCCAATAATCCCTGAGGAACTTGTTCCACTTTCTTAGAAATAACAGTAAGGAAGAAGAATTACCTGCTAAGGAACCACAGTTTCATCCACCAACACTTTCTCCTTCCCACCACAGAAACTGGAAATATGTGTTGTATCTTTTACCAGAATTAACGGGAAAACGTAACCATGGAAATGCCTCAAACAGCACTGAATGCATTAAAAGATAAGAGCAGCATTTTGCAAAAAACAGGGAAAAATTGTTTTTCTCCAAAGCAGTAAGGGATCACATGCCTCGTGCCGCTTTCAGAGGGTGCTGGAGTTGGCTCGGCCGCTCTTCTCAACAAAGAGTCACTGTCGGGCTCGCTCCGGGCCACGGAGAGTCCATCTCTCACCATCAGCAACGGGGTGTCCTGTCCTGACAGCTCCCACCCCACAGCTCCACCATTCCCACCTCAGGGGGACTCGCTGAACCCACACCAACTCTTATGGTCATTCTAGAAGAAATAAGGAGAAGGATAACTATTCTTTAAAGACCCAGCATCACATTATACTCTATAAACCAAATATAGAAACTTATGGGAAGCGGGGAAAAATCAGAGTAGCGGGACACCTGAAAGCTCTGCTTACAGATGAACTCTACACCTTTTTGCACAATAGGAATGTAAATTTAACTTTATCACGAGCTAATTTGATAGTTCTAAAGCCTTTTCTAGTCTAATTAAAGCTGCTCTAGCCCAATAATCTATCACAAGCGAATGTGGGAAATTCAGAGGAGAATTTCCCCATTGCCAGGGCAGCCCTCAACCTACTAAAACACAAAGGTGACCCTTAGAACTACAAACCCTCATTCTCCAGTCCTCAAAATCACCCTCGTTTATTCAGAACCACTCAAGGCCATAACACCTTGCTTGCAAGGTATAACCACCTGAGAATGTATTTTAAACATGCTACTGATGATCACATATATTAATTCTAATTGGGTGGTTAAGGTACCACTAACCCAGCAGTGGTCAATTCATCCATCACTTCCAGGACGTCTACCTCAAACCAAAGTTATTTTAAAAAAAATAGTGATAGCTAGAGCATTGTACACTCAATTCAAGTCCCCATGTCCAGCAAAACATTTTTAATATATAAATCAAGACACACCAGTGCTGGTTAAGCTGGGTGAAAATACCCTATGAGACACATGGACCATTCTGCAGCGGGACTCAAGCCTGCAGCCTGCGTGCTGGGGATGGAGGGATGCTGAATCGAGTGGGGACAATATCTGTGCCATTTTCCTATAGGAATCTCACTTACTCCTCTCAATAAGGAGCCAGATACAGTAAGTAGGGAAACATGATGGTACAGCTCAAGACTTCACTAACGTTCACCAGTATTTCACCTTTTACCAAGTTTACTCAGTCACTTTTCAACACTATCAGCATCCTACCCATCTCATCAACACTTGAGCTGGTACACAACTAGTCTATTCCACCTCCGCAAAAATATTTTACACTTTCCACACCACTCACCTAAATGTTATGGCAGCACTATTATAAAAACATAATATATGAACTCCTTACATCAAAGTATAAACTGTAAGATAAGAACAGCTCTCAGATCAGCACACAGCGCTACAGATGGTATCACGCTCGGACTGTAAAAGCTGACAGTTATCCCAATATTTTAGATATTCAAGTCCTAAGAGTATTAGAACTTGTTGCAGTGTTCAGCCAAGAACACGTTCACCTCTGTGCGCTCTAACTGCAGAAACCAGTAACCACGGCATTAAGCCCAAACGGTACTTTCTGTATTCAAGGCACAAATCCGAACCAGCTAAATCACTCGGTTATCACATTTCAGTAAATAAACAGAGGCCTCTTTCGCAGCAGAAGTTATTGATAAAAATCTGTTAATAAATCATTTCACGAATACATTCAAGTAGAAAAATCAAACACAAGCTGAACCTACACAAAACTTCTCAAACTGCAAACAGTACCGTAACTGCGTAATTCCCTCGAGTCTTTATTAGAATGCGCTTAGCTGGCTATATCCAGTCCAGTGCTTGCTTTTTTTTTTAGGAATAAAAATTCCCGCCCCACAGAGCTCAAAGTGAGCTACTTCGGGCATTCCTCAAAGGATCAATTGCTTCTCAAGTAAGTTTCTTTTTCTCCTGAATAAAACCTTGCTAAAGGGATGCCCACCCCATTATGTGGGCAGCAGACACTGACTAAACCAGTAACTCCCCAGCGATGCTGCGGGCACAATTACAAGCCGGCACTGGTTTAATGAAGGATTTATTATAATCACATTAAGACTTGCACGTGTGGTCCCTGCGTCGACGTCCCCATAGCGTGATTCAGCAGGAGACAGCCCGGATCGGATTAAAGAGTCCAAAGTCCTGTTCCCGTGATCAGTATTTTAAAGACACACCGAGACCCTACAGCAGGCAATTCTGTATTAGCCAGCACTGAAAAAACACCCTTATCCACCAGCACTCCTGGAACTCTTCGGGACAGTAACACTTAAAGTGATTCAATTTAATGAAGCTGCAGATGTCCCTATTGCTGAGATAAACATCTAATGCTTTCTCTAATCCTTTTATACTCTTAGTTACAGCCAAACACTCAAGAACAAAACCAACAAACAAAAACAAAGCATAATACAATAAACACCAAAAGAATATTTGGCTCTCCATAAAAAGTTTAGGGTGGCTGTTTTGTCCCGTTTGAGTCACACACTATGGAAACCACTGTCTAAGAAATACCTCTGCGCCACAAAAATATGAGCAAGAACAAAAAATGAGCAACTGTTTTCTCATCAGAGGAGCTCAATAAGTGCAAACGCTGGGAAAAGGATCTTCACCCATTGCTTCAGTCCCTTCCAGTGCTTTGTCACACGTCACTAAATAAATTCATGTGAAAAACGAGCTGCTGTGTTCGGGAGCAAGTCCCACTCGCGCAGGAATCCTGAGTCACGTCTCTGCCCATCGCCTGGGGAGTCCATGGGAAAAAGGTTGTTGTCTTCATGCCAAACTGTGAGCGAGCAGCATCACAAGAAACACCAAAAAAGTGCAGGTCAGACCTGACCAAAGTCTCCCAAGTCTACTCTACCTAAGATTCTCGGCCAACGAAGCATTGGGAAGGCTATGATGGACACAAACCCAACACTGCCCATCAACATGAGGGGTGAAACGGGCAGCCAGGTAAGAAGGACAGAAGGAATTCCACAAGGACAACAAGACAATGACGCTTGCAGAAAACCGGTGGGTATCTGTGCATGAGGGTAAAATATGATAAAGAATAAAGCTTAACTAAAAATCAAGAAGCATAAACCAGATTGAAAACATACAATGGAAAACGACCAGGAAGGGAAAAAGCTTTTGTGTACAAACATACAGGACCACATAAGTGAAACAAGAGCTGATGAACAAACGCTGTTCTAGCTCTTTATATTACATAAAAACAGTAATAATTAAAAGTAAAAATTCCACTTCTCGCCATCTTGATCTTTGTTTTTATTTGTACGCTCATATTTTGGGAGAATAATCTTAAACTTAGTCAAGAGAACGTTTAAAGGTTCCCACAGACCGTTATCTACAGCTTTCCCGGCCCAAGTGACATGTGTAACCACATCTCTACTTAGTCACTAAAGCTGCAGTGCAACCTCTCCTTCAGAGGCCAGTATTTACGGGACATTCCAAGGCACTGCCCTGACAATCCGCTGCCATTTCAGGGTCATGATTTGTTCACAGGAGTCATATGCACAGCAGATTGGTTTTTTAAAGCAATTGTCCCTTTAAATTGTTCGCCATCTGTGTCAAGACTTGGAAACTCAAATATCATCAGCTACTTCCATCTGGCTCAGCGTCGAGATATTTCCTGTTTCAGGGTCCACTACAGGAATACTTTTTATATTAACAGTCGCTTTCATTTCATTTCTGATATGCAGCCTTCGCTACAAATACTTCCACCACACTGAAGCAGAAGCAACTCCTCAGTATAAGCACCAATGTTTTAAAAGCTGCCACTATTTTCTCCTGCACACCAGCTGGCATGGCTGAGAAGATGTTAAATGCTAAAGCATCAGCTGGCAGGCAGGAACGATTATATTTTATACTATTATATTAATTCTATATAAAATATATTTGTATTATATAATTAAGATTATTATATGTTGTTATTCCACACATGGAAAGCAGGAAAATGCTCCTCTACTAACACAGCACAGTTGAAGGTCCTTGAGCATCAGGTCTGGGTACAATCCGGTGTCATCAGCTCCTTGCTCAGCACCACTTACCACCTCCTGGGACCCACTGGCTATTCAGCTCCATTCTCTAAACATACGTTATTTTTATTACGTTCAACTTCAAATGGAGTGATGTCAGTACTTCCGTGCTTTGTTCAGAGAAGGAGATGGCAGGCAGGACAAACACAAACACCTCATGCTGAACTTACGAGAAGTATCTGGATGCTCGAAGAGGCTCTCGGGCACCTTGAAGCCCACATACTCTCCCAAACCCCAAGTGCCCACCTGCACCCCTAGACACACATTTCCAAAGCTGCCCAGGAGCTGTAACTCCACGGAGCTCGGCTGGGAACCAGGTAGGAACTCGCCACGTGAAGCCATGAGCTCCTCGGGAGGGGACTGTCCCACTCCGCTCTGGTGCGGCCTCAGCCGGGGCACTGTGTGCAGGGCTGGGCAGCACAGGATGAAAAGGATATAAAGCAACAGAGTGTCCAGAAAAGGCTACGAAGTTGGTGAAGGGTTTGGAGGGGAAGCTGTATGAGAGCGGCTGAAGTCACCGGCTTTGTTCAACCTGGAGAACAGGAGACTGAGGGCAGAGCTCATGGAGGGAACAGCTTCCTCAGCAGGGGAGCAGGAGGGACAGGGCTGAGCTCTTCTCTCTGTGACAGTGACAGAACCCCAAGGAATGGCAGGAACATGTGCCAGGGAGGTTCAGATTGGACATGAGGAAAAGGTTCTTCACCCAGAGGTGCTGGACACTGAACAGGCTCCCCAGGGAGGTGTCACGGCCCCAACCTGACAGTGTTCAAGAAGAGACTGGACAACGTCCTCAGACACACGGTGTGACCTGTGGGGTGTCCTGTGCAGGGACAGGAGCTGGACTCCATGATCCTTGTGGGTCCCTTCCAGCTCAGGACATTCTCTGAATCCTTCACGAGGAAGGACCATACTCCACAATGCCATCCATGATGCCACCCCACAGGGACTCCTGCTTTACTACAGCACCTACCTCAGCTTGGAGCTGCTCGACAAGGTTTTCAAGCTCGACACTGATTAATTTGTGTAGTAAAAACACTGAAGTGACACAGCTACTGCAACACTAGAGATGTACAGAGCAGAGTGCCACAAGAAACCAAGTGCCTACAAGCCTATATACCAATTACGCACTTTTACACCCATTTGTGTTCATAAATTACACAGCAAGCCCTGTATCGCTTATTGCTCGTGTTTTCTACTGGGTAGAAAGACATTTTGCAACTCCAACACCCTGTGGTAAAATCAGCCACCACAAACCTCTGAAAACATGTTATTAAAAAGGTTTATGCTAAAATAATATAAACAGTACTCTAAATAAAGCAGCAGTGCTACAAAATACTATTAAAAAAATCCCCAAAATTCAAGAATCATGGCCAATAGTTACTTCAGTTATTCATCCATCTGTTTGTTTTGTTATGTATATGGATACATGATTACACATAATAGTTCTCAATGTAATTATTTCAGTTTAGTTACAAAGTTATATGGAGTGGAAAAATATTTCCAGAGATATTTCATATTTGCTGATGAAACTGAAATTCAGCAACTGCTGCTTCCTGTGTCATAAGTCTGTACATCAGAAATCAGCTTAAATGCACAAATTACATAAACACGGGAAGATAAATAATACTATAAATATATAAATGTTTTCACAACTACAGCCTGAAATTGTAGATAAAGTTTCAGAATTGCAAGAATTATCTCTTTTTGAACATTCTTTTGGTTTAGATAGGGCATGATTTCAATTACCACACACACACGCTAAAGGAAGGAAGTATTACAGTAAGTCATTAAGGAATTCATTAGAGCATTATTCAGAAAACAACTGTTGCCAGAGTAGCCTTGGGATCTACCACAGGCCAGAAATCACTATTTAAAATGGTTTTAAGATTATATATATATATTTTTATATATATATATATATATATATATATATATATATATATATATATACGCACTAATTTTTCAGTGGTCCATCTCCCTGCCAAATAAGACCCATGAAGAAGAGCAGCCCACGTGTTGTTTCCCAAAGACAGCAATCAGCCAACATGGAATGTTTTCTGAGTTTCCAACTTGCAACAAACAGAACAGAGGCAGGAATGACATCTTTAATTGAGCGAATACTTTAAAACTGGATTAGCACTAGTTCCTCATTTGAGCTTCGATTCATTAATACAAGTCAGCTTTCAGCTCTTTATCTGAGTGGGACACATCTACAGGTATTTAACGAGATGTATTGGATTCCAGTCCTGAAGGACCACTAAAGGATTTGACAAAGCGTATCCTGCATGTGCTGTACAGCCAATACTGGACAAACTCCAGAAACACAAATATTTCAAAGAAAACTTATGGCAATGCTCCTGCCTGCACTGCGAGCTGACAGAAACACTTCCTGGAGACACTGGTTTGACTTCAAGTTGCATCCAGTGTGCTTTCCCCTCCCTGAAAGCTTTGCCTACGCACAAAGGAAAACGTATTTATAATACAAAGAAAGCTGTGCCAAGTATGGCAAACAGTCCGAAATTAAGACCGTATCAGTGCACCTAAATCGAGCATTTACGGCAAGTGAGACACAACGAGCAAAACTACAAAACCCACCAAGGCACTATGTGAAATTCAGAAATTGTTCTCCTCCTGAATTAATACCAAACCAATAATCTCAAATTAGGACGCAGTACCGTTGTGTATGATGTAAAATGTAACTGTGAATACTCTCCTTCCCCTTTTATTTTCTAGGAACAAGAATGTCAATCACTAGTGGAAAAATTCCTAAACTGACCATAAACTTTCTCTGCAGAGCTAAATAAATGCTCACTATTACACCCACAGGCAGCCAGCTGCCTATAGGAAGTCAGTATGTGCTTCACGAGGAAAAAAAGACATATATATTGATGGTAAATCTGTACAGGAACCATTTCTCAGAAGAATCCCAGTCTGCAATGGTGTCCCTGACCTGAACAAAACCAACCCCAGGAGCACACCCTTGCCTCCACTTATCCGCTGTATTTAATCCTCTCCAACCTGCTGCTTGCAACAAGTGATTATTGACAGAGAGACTTGCAACTGCCAAGTAAACTGAGCGTAATCAAGCACATGCCTACAGTCAAATTAAGGTCATTAATTGAGGACAAGTAAGCTTCATCTACCAGTCCTTCACCTCTGCTTCATGTGATGCCATGGACAGGGAGCACAGACCTGCATCCCTTCAACAAGCAGGGAATTAAAAGGTATTGTAAGATACCACAAGGGAAACTCTAAACTGGGCATGCAGTAGGGCACGTTGTCTACAGGAGATTGAAACTGCATGTGCTTTCTCAAAATGGTCATACACTGATAAATACATCAGCACGTGTTCCATGGGCATTTCATTTTTCCTCCATTGATTTGGGACGTCTCAGAGCACAGTCCTGTCACCAGTAACGGCACAAAGGTAACGTCCCGTCCCACCAGACGGCTCCAACCCCACAGCACAGCATCACTAAAATACAACTCGTTCGAATTCCTAAAAGCCTGTCCTCCCCTGGTTTAAGGCACAAACACACAAGCACAAGGTCATCGACTCTCTCAGAAGATCTCCACATGTCACCACCACTCGTGGCAGCAGGGGACTGTAATCTGGGATCCCACAAAAGCTTAAACCTGTCCTAAAACACCGCAGGCCTCCCTCCAGCAGCAGAAGCGAAGCAGCAGCGCTTGGCCATAGCGATTCTGTGCTTTCAATGGCACTGCTCGTACCAAAATCCTCTCCCTCCATTTCAAAGAGCCATTACAAGAACATTCCAGTTGCAAAACTTAAATATCACAACCTTCATATCACCACTCAGTCCACCAACTTGCTATAACCCTCCCCTACTAATAGAAGAAACTACTTCTGCATACTCGATTTGAAAATACTTCTATATACACCTTCAGAAATGCTATCCCCATCTCAGAGAGGCCCTAAAATATTCAAAATTGAAACATGGCCGAAGTCGACCCTGTTTCAAAGCATCTAAAATCAGCTAGTTACGATTCGCCCTGTCGTGACACACAACAAAAACTCACCAGTAACAAGCAAAAATACAGGAACTCCCAACTTATGCGGCTCACAGTAAAACTGGGTTTGCAGGTTGTTAATTGTGTTTGCTGGTTTTGTTTTGGTTTTTATTAATGCACATGCAGACACACACCCCACGCAGCACAGAGCGTATCCGAGCAGCTCGCACGATACTGGCCAAGGACTGGGAACAACAGATACCATCTGCGGTACTCGCAGAACCCCGTCCGCTTACAATAGAGCCTGAAGTGCCACAGAACTGCAACAATTGTACATCTACAGTCTGGAAGTACAGACTGTTTTTAAAATGCTAGTGTCCTCGACCTATATATTATCTTTGACTTAATACATGGCATTAAGAAGCACCTACCCAGGCATCACGTGCTGTCCTGAAGCAGTAACACAGCGCAGCTCCTTGTACAGATATCCAAACCTGCCTTATCAAGGTTTTGAATTGATGAGGTTGTCGCAAGCCAGCTCAGGTTGCTCAGAGCCCCGTCCAGCCTGGCCTGGGATGTCTCCAGGGATGGTTCATCTACCACCTCTCTGGCCAACCTGGGCCACCCTCATTGCAAAGTTTTCATCCTTGAGAGCAGAAGTCTCGCAGCCAGGAAATTCTCCTTCTACATCTGACCATGCACAGACACGCAGAGCACTATTTTTCTATTTCCCCATTTATTAAAGAGAAAAAAAAGGATTAAACTATCACAGTAGTGGTTTAATTACACCATATCTGCACATACTTTTGAACACAATGTCATTTCAAATACAATGTTTCTAGTAACCATAGGAGTGCCACTTCTACCTCTTACCGCAGCTTGAAGTCCAAAGGAAAAGGGTCAAACGACAGTAGAAGTCAAGAGGACTTGCAAGTTACTACAGCTACTTTATGTTAAACCAGGCTCGCACACTCCCTAAAGCAGCTCATTCCAGCTCCTCTGCACTACCAGAAAGTTACAATTTTCGCATCACACCAAGAGCAGGAGATGCGAGACCGAGCAGCCGCGCTCCACGGCCACTCGGGACATCGAGGGTTCACAGCGGACAAAAAGCAGCTCCCGGGTTTCTCAGAAAGCCCCTGTTGTTCCTGCTGAGAAAGTCATAGAACCACACAGCCACCTCACCACCTCCACGTCCTCCCCACCGGAGAGATGGAACGCGAGGCGAAGGAGTGGAGGAAAGCCACTCCAATTAAGCTGATCATTTTCCTGTTTTGGATTGTTCCCGTACATTACTCTACTAAGTGCATTATCCCATTATACCCACACCCATCCCTCATCCAACCTCCCCGCACGCCGAGCCCTGAGCTCTCTCAGGAAGCGGAGCTGAGTCACGCTCACAACTGCCTGCTGAGATAATGCCTGCGCCCTCCGCCGCAGCGATCCTCGTTTTAAGGCAAAACGTTCGTTTTGTACGAGTGCTGGACGTCCAGCAGCGCCTGCAAACCCCCCTGGGCATGGGAGAACGGGCTGAGCAGCGGGAGCGTCTCCTAAACACTTGTGTCCTACCACAATCCCAGTATAGGTGTGTCGCAGTGATTTATTCCAACTGCTTCCCAGCAAGTCTTTGGCACTGGAGATGTTAAGAAAGCTTAGTTGTGCACAGGAACACACTAATAAGAGGAGGAAGAAAAAGTATATACATGTATTGCTATGCATATATTTTATACACAAACGTTCTATATTTATATACGCACTTGTCTGTACACATACACACATTTCTGAGCTCCCACCACTGCAACAGAAGTGACACAACCCACAACAATAGACACCTTCCTGTTATTTCTGCTGTAGCAAAATGCACACACTTCGTCTATTCCGTACATGTCTGACTCAGATGGCAGTTCAATTGACATTCCAATTAACACCAATCAACAGTTTAATTATTTGGGAAGAGGCAGATGTTTCTGTTCCACCATTAGACAATACTGGTCCACTGTTGGTCTCCAGGACTGGCCATACCAAATAGTTCAGAAGAAAAATGATAATTAATAACTCGTTTATTAGCATGTTCACCTTAAGAGTGCCTTCGCCCTTTTTCTCTAGGACTATGTTACTGCCACACCAATTCTCCACACCCTGAAAGCTTCACAAGCAGCAAAAAATAAACCACCAGAAGTCTCACAGGTCACCCAAGCGCCTTTTCCGAACAACACGGAGATGCGTAAAACACGTGCGACCAAAGTGAATATTCCCCTTCCTCGGGGGAGACCAGGTGACGCCAAAAAAAAGCCATTCCTCCCAAAACGGTGTCTAACAGAATAACACAGGCTAGTAAATCGCAACGTTCAATTAGTTTTAAACCCGATTTTATCTCCTTGTAACACTACATCTACTTCCAACTCGCACACCCCTGCGGGTCAGCAGAGAAATACCCCAATTTTGCTGCAGCCCTTCCCTCTTGGCAGGAAAAACAAAAGAAACTATCACAGAAAACACACAAAACCATCATAAAACCACAACAAACTTCCCTCCAGAGCAGCGGACGCAAACAAAAAATACCAATTGAGCACATAATCTTGTGCTTTGCGAAACTGTGAAACGATTCTTTTTTCCTTAAAATACTTTTAAGTCTAGTTCTCTTAATACACATACAATTTCCAACACTAGATATCCAAACATACTTGAAGTATATTTCAAAATACTCCGTTTATTCCATGCTTCTTATTCTCTCACCCTTTCAAAATCACTTTCAAGATATCAATTCCTGGAAAACCAGTTCTGGGCAATCACAGAGATGAGTTCCTGCAGAAAATGAACTTGCTTTCGAGTGTCCCTGGTTTATAACCCTGGTGTGTATGACATGACGATTCAGTCATTCCAATCCTTCCAAAACACTCGACCCACCCCACAATACGAAGCAGGTATTTGGAAAACCAAATGAGCGCCTGCAACCTGTATATTTCTGTATATTTCTTCAGCACTGATATTTAATCGCAGCTCTCACCCCTGTAACCGCCCAGCCAGGATTTGCCAGTAATTTACAAGCCACGCTCTTGTTTTTTAGGAATGCACACAAAGCATTTAAAATTCATTCCAAAATTTCACTCGGGCTCTACTTATACCCAGAAATTCCCTTCTGCCCGCTCACGTTGTTTATACAAGGCCAAGTTGTGGGTAAATATGAAAAGTCACTCTTCACAACCAACCCAGTCTAGGAACTGTGGTAGACATTGAATTTCCTATGTCCAAATTGAAGTCAGATTTATTATTTCCTCCCCCAAGACAAACGCTCTCACTCACACCCGTGAACTTTTCTCCCCCATAACCCCTAAAAAAAAAGCTTTTGATCAAAACGAAACATCGTCAACATCAAGATGCTCCATCTCTGTACAGTGCTCCCCAAAACCACCACAGCTGGGTTCTGTTGAATTCCTGCGGAGATGTTTTAACCCCCAGCAGAGAACAATCCCCCTCTGTTTGAGAGGGACGGAAGAAGCCGAGTACGAAATGGATCCCCGGACAGCGGCGCGCAGGGGAAAACCCCTCATCTGTATGAAAATCACACTCCCTGCAAAACCAAGAGCCTTTTCCCTTGGCAAAACCTTCCTCTCCCAAGGAGGGATGCGGGATGATGGAGCAGCACCCCGGGCTGGGGGGATTCCCAGCGCCCCCGTGCAGTTTAAACCCAGGATCCAGCACTGGAAGCGGATCCTGTTTAGGAAGGGAAACAAAAAAAGAAACCAATAACATTAAATTAAATGTAAAGAAAAAACAAAAACAACACAACAAACTCAAATCCCTCTACTATTCAAACAAAAGTAGCGCTCGGGAAGAAAAGGAAAACATACAGGAGAGAGAGAAAAGGCAAGTTTTTAGCGAGGATGACTCAAGCGCAGGTTCCCCGGCGTTTCCAGCCAACTTCTAAACTTTCCCCCGGCAAATCCCCGCCGGGCGGGGAGCGGCGGGGCCGGGGCTGCGAGCGAGCCCGGGGGGACCGGAGGGACCCCGCGCTGCGTCCCGGCTCCGCGGGCGGCCCGGGGGGCTCCGGAGCCGGCGCGGAAGCGGCGGGCGCTGCCGCCCGGGGGAGCGCGGCCCGGGGCGGCCGCACGGAGCGGGGCTCGGCCGGACAGCGGCTCCGGGGGAGCCGGGGAAGGGGAGAGGGGTTCCGCAGCGCAACAGGCGGGAGCGGGAGGGTCCTCACCTACGCCGTATTTTTCCTCCCTTTTGGTGGGAACCCAACGGGTCATGGCGCTGGGTTGAGGGGGGGTGCCCGAGCCCCCGCTCCTTACGCCGCCATTTTCCCACCGCGGGACGGGAAAAGTTTCTACCGACGGCGGAATCATGTGGTGCGGGCGGAGCCAGCGGGCGGGCCGGGAGCGGCGGGAGGAGCGCGGGGAGAGCGCCCTCGACCCTCCCACAGCCGCCTCTGCCGCTCGGGCAGCGGCCCTGGGGTCCCCGAGGGGGTCGCTTGCCATGCGGGAAGAGGCCGCAGCCCTCCTCGCTCACACCGGCTGGAAGAGCCGGCTGCGTCCCGTCTGGTCCCCACACAAAGGAGAGCGGGACGGGGTGGTGCCTCGCAGTCAATCTCCTTAATGGTATAATTAGGTACACCTGGCCACACTCAGCCGAAAAGTTTGTTTCACAGAATGTGAGGGGTTGGAAGGGACCTGGAAAGCTCATCCAGTGCAATCCCCCCATGGAGCAGGAACACCCAGATGAGGTTACACAGGAAGGTGTCCAGGCGGGTTGGAATGTCTGCACAGGAGACTCCACAACCCCCTGGGCAGCCTGGGCCAGGCTCTGCCTGGCCTCATATTTAAATGGAACCTCCTGTGTTCCAGTTTATACCCATTGCTTAGTGACACAAAACCAGCTCCGTATGAAAACAACGTGCCTTTCCTCAGCGCTGCGTTGCCAGGCAGCTCCAGCAGAAGGATCCCAGTGTGCCCCTGAGAAATTACCCATTTCTTGGGGGTTTTTTTAGCTCCTGCTCTGATCTCTCCAGCCACCCGGCCCTTGAGTTTTTATTTCTGCTTCCTTCCCAGGGATGCGGCACTAAAACAAGGTTTCTGCTCATGTTTAAGAGTAGCAGACTCTCTGCATTTGGATATTGCCATGGTGATGAGCCCCAATTCCTGAGTAAATCCTTCCTTGCCCATCAAGATTAGAAACCACCTGATTTCTAAACCTAAATCAGAAGCATGGTACAAACTTGACATCTCTTGGCTAATTAGAGTGTGGGATACATTATTACAAAAACATGAGGAAGGGTAATGAGCGAGCTGATCCCAACCAGTCTTAAGCAATGGAAAGTAAAGGCTGTAAAAATTAGTTAGCAGAAAACAGAAGGATAACACTTGAGGGAAATAAAGAGAAGTGAAAAGTCTGCCTGGCTGTCATCTGTTAGGATTAGTCGTCCACCAAAGGAGAAGCGCCAAACCGCAAATTTAAGAACTTAAGTAGATCCTCTTTTGAGGTCTGGGTTGAATCGCTTTTCTCTGCTCGTATTGTCTTGTATCATTAGGGTGTCAGCTTCCACAACAGCGTTGGTTATTGTCAGGTTCTGAGACCAAGTATTCATCTCAAACACCTGCAGGAGTCTGCTCTGGACTCCTGTACCTTCCCATTTCCCATCCTTCAGATTTGTTTCCCAGGTCACCACCTACACGTTCAGACTAATCTGAATTTCATTGCTCCCATCCCGCAGAATCCAAAGGCCGTTGTAGAGCGAACCTTTATGCATCATGCCCAGGAGTGAGAAGATCAAAAGTTTTCATATTCAGCTTCATGGTTGATCATCGTTATCATCGTCATCTTTATCCTAAATGATTAGAGTCTTACCAAAGACAACTTACAAGGGAGCTCTTTGATTCAGCAGGTTTATTTGTATAAGATAAAGTGAATTAACTGAAATAATGGACCTACTTGCCCTGTTCCTGGAGTCATATTTGGTTTTCCGTGCAAGAGAAAGGAGAAATGAAATGGAGAAGCAGTGCAGCAATAGTATTTATTTCTAATGATGAGTGTTTTGCAGTTCTCTACAACTAGTGCGGTATTTTTGTGGTGTAACAAAATGTTATATGTGCTGCAACACTCCAAAACTCAGCAGGTATTAGATGATTTAGAGATTTTTTTAAGACTATCGCTGTAACAATCTGTAAATCAGCGAACCCGATTGCCTTTTCATTTAGATCACTGATAGCCAGCGATCGGTTCCCTGGACGCCGTGGTAGCTTTGCAGATACAGGATGTGAACAGGGGATACAAAGCAGCACTCTGATGTTAATTGAAACCTGCAGATAGCTGTAATTAACTAATAAAGTGAGTTATTGCTATATTCTATCCTTTCTGGGCCTCAAGGTTCCAATCTGAAACTCGAACTGGTATTTGTTTCTCTTTTGGGGGAGGCTAAAGAAGCACGTTTATGAGAAACGTACTGCTGACAACTTTTCTTCAGGTGTTAACTAAGGGTTAAATTAAATTCCCAGGTAGACTGGCACTTCTTAGTCCCAGTTTACATGTAGATCTGCACTAAACGGGAATTACACATACCCAAGATTAAGTACAGTCCTAACGCAGGGAGTACCAGAGTCAATAAAATGAAAGCTAAAGAATTACTTACAGCCTCTACATATTACATATTGAATCCAATGGTAAAATTTACTTTGACATCAGTGGAAAAAGCTGTTTGTCCTGTTGTCTGACCATGATCCCTGCCAGCAACAACACAAATAATCCCATGACCAACACAAAGCCTCGCTGAGACCACGGGGGGTCTATGTGCGTTTTATTACTCTTCTCGTTTTCATTTGGATGAAAACACGTTATAAACAGTGCTAATGCCATCAACATTTTGATAACCAATCAAAAATAGTCCTCGTAATTCACAATGTATAAATATCCCAATGCTGGGGTTTTTACAGCTAGGAAAAAATGGTAATGTGATAGGACCGGAATACCGAGAAAATAAGCTATTTGTATTTTCCTCCAGCAAACATAATATAAAGTATACGCCCCAAAAATATTTTTCATTAAATGGTAAAATGTTCGAGCTGACATATTTTACATACTTAGGCGGAATATGTTTCTTCACACTGTGCATATATGTTTTTCATTTAAGAAGAGGAAACTGAAAAATACTTCTTTCCATAAAACCTGAAGGTTTTATCACATCATTATGTCAGCTCTTTGCATTCTCACCTTATTTTTTTAATGCATCACATTGAATTGGAGGCACTTGTCTTGGAGCAAAGAAACATTCCTTTTCATAACATTAACTGCAAGAAATCCAAATGAAATATTTGGCTGTGAATGATATTTGAAATTCCTGTCACAGAAATTAGGTGCATCCTTTGAAGAGGATGAATGGAAACAGAACTGCTGCCCTGCATGAAATGTATTTGCAATAAGTAAGAGATCATCTATAAATGTACAGATGCAATCAAGTTATATTTCATATTTATTACATATGACTACACAAGAGGAATGGTTGTTTTGTCTCAGTTAAATATCACAGTGTTTGTAATATGTTTTTTTTCATTGTCAGGCCCTGTAGGTAAATGCAACATTTTCAGTCCCAACATATAAATAGTTATTCTACATACACCATGCAAATTCCTTTTGGAAATATTCCTCCCAGGAGGGGATGTGGAGGACCTGTACAATAATAGAATAAATGTTTTGTATTTCTATTTCTATTAAAGATATTCTGTTGGAAATATTATTGCTCATCATCTCCTGTTGCTCTATGATTTGCATTTAGGGGAACGACCTCTATGCTTTAGATCATTTCTGTGAAGAACAGCTACCTGTGTTTCACATTTGGGCACGCACAAATTAAGAGATTTTTACACTTGATGGAAAGACACTTAAAAAATACTGATTTTTGTTTGAAAAAGTACATTTTTCTGTTTGTGTGGGGCTTAGGTGTTGTTTTTTTTTGTGGTGTGTGTTTGCTTGAGGTTGGGGTTTGTTGATGTTGTTGTTGGGGGTTTTGGTTTTGTTTTGAATGGATTGCTCCTAATCAGAATGAAGTATATGAGTTTGTGTTACTTAAATGACTTCAGCCTTGGTCTAACATGTATCTAATATATGTATTATTATCTTGGGGATCTCTTGCAGACAAATGCGGAGAATTTTCAGGGATAATTAAGAAGCCAAATCTGAATTTCCTTTGATGCTCCTGTTGGCTTCAGCCAAGTTGTGGCATTTATAAACCCGGACAGAAGTCTGACAACAACTAGAGGGATGTTTTGTGCTCTTCCAGGCTTTGCCCATGTGTTTTAAAGGAATGCTCAGTAATCTTTACTTTTCCTTTTATAGAAGCATTTTAACTATCTACGGATGTGTCTTAAGCCTTTCTTCTAGCAGGATGACATTTGCGATGACCCACGGGCCAGATGCAGGACATCGGTTGACAGCAGAAACATACAAAAGCAACATTTGAATTTATATGGCTGCTGTGACATATATTATATACATCACAATGGTTGAGTATCTTTTGGCTGTGTTGAAGAGGGCACCTCTCCTTCCACTCTGCTGACTCTTAATCAGCTCTTACTCCCTTCTTGCCTTTGAATTTCTATATTTACAGATTATGGGGCTATTAGGAATATAAAGGGCAATTAATTATTTTTAAGTTCAGAAAGGAGATAAAGATACTCAGTTCAAAAACGAGATAAAGACACTAATTCATTAAGTAACTTTTCTTTTATTAAACTGTTCATGTTTTAGCCTAAAAAATGTGGCCTGGTTATATGTAATAATAGTGGTTGTTTCATAAGTTATGTTCCTTCAGAAATACTTCAGGTGGTTCTTCCTGTATTATACTGAAAGTGATACAATGAACAAGACATCTTCAGTGGGCTTGATGTTTAAATGCAAATGTGTGAACGTCTCCTAGCTACGCTTTATAAATACACAAGGGTTTCCAAAGCGATGTGTTTTAGGGAGAATGCGATTATCACAGATACAGCTTAGCTTACACCCTCTTATTTCATCTTGTGCTCTAGAATAGAAAAGTGTTATATGACTTTTACAGTGCTACAAGAAATGTGTTTTCATTTCTACAAAAGGGTTTTATACAGCTTCACTGCAGCCCAAAATTTCACCCAATCTAGGTATGCTGTTTTATTTCCAACACTTTATTTCCAGTACTTATCAACATGACCGAGATACGCTCACGTGAGTGATATATTGTAAACTCCAAAGCAAACTAAGCTTATTTTTTATCAGTTCCTTATGAGAGCTGGACTTTAACCCTTAATAGCACCCACGAGTGAGTGCTCAGGAGTATCATTACAAGTTTTACAGTCAAGCCCAAAGCAGTTAAGCGTAACATAAATGATTCCAAAACATAAGCTAACATATAGTTTACTATTGCTTAGTGGTCACCTGATCGCGTATGACAGCTTCAAATAACCAACAATAAAAGTTTTTATATGGTCCTTTTTCTGTTTACTGATATATTTTACATATATTTGATATTTGTACTCAAAATGAGATTATTAACTGCATTTACATCTTTGGCAAGCTCTGTGATAACCGACAAACCAAAATGCTATATGTTTAAAGCTATGGAAGAATCATTCCTGAGACCAGTTGTCTCACTTTATAAACTCCAACAGATGGATGATTTTAAATCTGACACATTATGTTCAAGTCTCATAATAAAAATTAGGACCATTTTCCAAGCAGGGCGAGAAAGATATTTTGGGGACTATATGCTGGTAAAATCATTATTTATTATAAGGTAGATAATGGTCGGATAGGAGAGTACGAGCTCAGGATGAAAACATACATTATTCCTATTAATAATGCTTGGCACTTATGTAGCACTTAACATTTTGAAAGCACTGAACAAATATTAACTCGAGAGAGAGAGACAGCAAGGTGTCCTTATCTCCATTTGCAAGCAAGAGGCAGCAGAGCTAGGGCCAGCTTTTTAAAATGGGGCAGGCATTCCAAAAGGGAGAACCTCAGAACATCAGGCCACTTGTGCCACCTCTTGATTATGTGATTTTCCTAAGGCCAAAAGTGGCACATTAGCCGGGGCAGGGTTAGATTTTATTATTTCCTCGGTCTGCAGACAATGTTCCCTCTCATCTTTTGCTGAACGACATGAGATGACAATGAGAAATGACAATGGAAGAACGTGATGTGCTAGCACCTGCTTGAGAAACCAGTTACTGAAATATGAAGTATTTGAAGCAACGATGAAAATGGTTTTGTAGGAACAAAGAACTGGGCAGGATTCACAGAAATTGCACATATTTAAAAGTGTTGATTTTTAAAGAAAATACAAAAGCCATCCTATCAAATTTTAATCTAAATTTTATAGCCATACAAGAACAAGTGAGAAAGGGATGGGAGGATGCCCAGAAGACCACACGGGGTGTAGGAAGCCAATGTCACTTTTGACCACAGCTTGATCTAAAGCAGCTTTCCCAATGTATTTCTCTCCAAAACAGACCGACAGGCTTTCCTACCCTACTATAAAAGTGCCATAATTGGTTTTCTAAAGAGCTTTTTAAAAGAATTTCCGAGATGTACCATAGAATAACAGGTTGTGCCGCTGCCCCTGGCCACACTCAGAGCGGGTGATGAGATGGTAACTCCACACTGCCCAGCCATGTTGGCATGACAGGTCCAATTCCATTCAGAAAAACACATTTCCACTCAATATTGTACCTCACAATTGATTAAAGCGGCTCTAAACAGCTCCTCCAAAACGACATATTTATTCACCTGGGAGTATGCAGCAAGCCAAGAACTCAACCACTTGCTTTTGATCTTCTGTAATCGTTAGCCTTTCTTTCTGAGTTTTTGGGTTGTATTCTTTTGTTTTTCCTATTTTGGCACAGTCAGAAAGCTTAAAAATGAAGCTTTTTTTTTAAGCTCTTCTGTCCAAATAAACCCCACACAGTGAAGACAGACACTGCCTACGTTTTACATGGGTCTCAAGTAGGATTGATTCAGTTTTCCACATTGAACTATTTTGCAATTATCCTGCAGTTGGCTACCAAACATTAAACAGCGCTTTGCTACGCCTAGAAAAAGAAGAGCCCATCGGTGCTTTCCCTTTGTCTGACTTAGAAAAACATCTCAAAACTCTCTCCTGTCACGCTGGAAAAAAAGTCACTTTATTTCATGAGGATCTTGCACATAGATGAGTCAAACACAATAAGGCTGGTTTCTGTATTCCTGAGCTTGCTCCGGCTCTGCCAAAACTTCAACTCGCAAACTATTTATGTGGAGTTGTTTGGAAATAGAAAGTTGTGGGCGCTGTTCCTCACTCTATCAGTTGGTTGTGTCACCCGTAGAAACTACTCACAAACGTGCTTTGACAGCGGTTGAAATGGAAATACAACAATACTTGTCTGAAAATGAAGAAATCTGCCTCCTCATCAGAAGCCTCCACCCAAAAAAACACAATAATTTACTTATTTAATAGAGAAATACTGATAAAATGAACCATTTTCCAGACCTTTTGGAATGTTTGTCATCTGTCTGTAAATTAATATGTATGCCTAGCTATAAAATACATGTATTTCCATAAACTGCAATAAAAGTATTAATATTTTGGACAGGAATCCAATTTTATCTTTCAGCAGCATTTGCGGGGAATTGTTAAATCACATAATGGAAGCTTTGTCTAGACAGTTTTCTTGCTGGCCAGCCTAATTTCTTTTACTTTATTGTTTTTAATGTATTTCCTGGAACAGAAAGTCCCAATAATTTGTTTACAACCTTTTCTGGAAACTATGACAAGTTTTATAATATCCAGAACTAATAATATTTTTTCTAAACCAAGCCGTATATTCCTGGAGTCTGAATGTTCTCAGAGAGAACCGTGAGCTGTAAGTTCTCTTGGATTGGTATAAAAAAGTTTGTAGTTTTTTCAAGTGAAACATCACCAAGTATATAATTTGGAAAGGAGCAAAGCTTTCTTCAATGACCGTGAGTTGTTTCCATCTGATGATTTTTATGACGACTTACTATCTATAAAAGGACTCAGCGTCTTTCACAATGGAAAATCCAGATTATGACCATTATCGAAGCCACCGCTGCCTTGACAGTCTCAGCATCCAGGCAGAGGCTGTGACATGGCTTAAAGTCTCAGCAGTGGTCATCAGAAGGAAGGGAAATAAACTTTTGTGCAGCATTTGTAAAGCTGCTGCCTTTGTTCTTTGAACCCTGGCCTTGGTCCGAGCTCTCAGAAATCAATGGAAGGACTTGGGTTGATTTGGGTGGAATTTAGCTCTAGACTTAGCTCTAGACTTACTCATGAGTGAACAGGTTTCAGTCTTTCAGTCACAAGAGTTAAACCAAGCCTGACAGGATGTTCCTGGTTTGAACAACGCCACGGGTGATGTTCCTAAGGCCTGTAATGCTATGTTTTCATTTATTTTTGAATGCACTTTAGTAATGAACTATTTTATTCTATCACTTTCGAGGTGTGTACCTCTGAATCGCCCAAAAGGCATAAAAAGAATGCTATGACATTTTTTTAAAAGCTGAAATAGATGTATGAAGCTGAATTATCACCAAAGGCCATGGGTTCATTTGCGATGCCTTTTCCCGCTTTGGGTTGTTGGGGGTTTCTAAAGTGCATTTTCCTTATTCTCTTCCCCCCACCATGATTTTGTTTTAAATTTAATTCTCTTTAGCTTCAATCTCCCTGCTCTCTAAGAGCATCAGTCAGAGAGAAAGAAGTAAAACCCGTTAACTAGATGAATAAAGCAGGATTAGTTCTTCCAGGAAGCTGAGCACCCGGTGTTGGGAGTTGCCTCCTTGAGTGGTGTGGAACACCTACCCGGCCTGTGCAAAGGGTGTGCGAACATGTTCATAGAATCATTAAATCAGAAAATAGTTTGGGTTGAAGCCCATCCAGTGCCCCCCCTGCCATGAGCAGGGACATCTTCACCAGCTCAGGTTGCTCAGAGCCCCATCCAGCCTGGCCTGGGATGTCTCCAGGGATGGTTCATCCACCACCTCTCTGGCCAACCTGGGCCAGGCTCTCACCACCCTCAGGGGCAACAATTTCTTCCTCATGTCCAGCCTGAATCTCCCCTCTTTTTGTTTAAAACCATCACCCCTTTTCCTATTGCAACAGGCCCTGCTCAAAAGTCTGTCCCCATCTTTCTTATCACCCTTTTTAAGTCTGGAAAGGCTGCAATAAGGTCTCCCCAGAGCTTCTCTTCTCCAGACTGAAAAACCCAACTCTCAGCCCTTCAGTGTTGATCTTGGGGAGGTCTGTGTGAAACGACGGGGCTGAACTGGGACACAAGGTGCTTCTTCAAGTTTGCCTGATAAAGCATTTAGAGGGAAAATGTTCTGCAAGTCTCCAATCGCCCCAGTAAGTGCCTGCTGGTGATTGCACCTGGCAGGCAGCAGCCTCTGAAACGGCTCCTTTGGTTGAAGCCACACACCAGGTACGTCTGCTCTTTACATTTTGAAGGACATACCACAGATTCCACCACCAGGTACCTGTGCTGACACCAGGGGCCGTGGTTTCCATAGCCATCCCCTTCATCTCACTGCCTGCAAATCCCTCCCCTACCTCAACGCACAAAGGATTAACTTTCCAATTTAGAAAGGGCTGTGCTTATACCTGTATCGAAATTGTCCCCTTTTGATGTTTCATTTAATACTTTAAAAACTGAACTTTTAATTCAACTTCAGAGTAAGAAATACCTTTTTCTTGAACTCTCTGTATTTTTATACCTGTCTTTAGATTAGACAAGCAGATACAAGAATTGTCTTGTAAAATTGTAGCTTCCCTTTAATAAGCCGCTCTGACAGGCAATTATTCATGCAGTCTGCTCTGTGCTAAATGTTTTTTCATGCTGTGCATCCCTGTCTCTTGATTGCAGAAATGTGCTCCTGTGAATTGTAATTATAGGTAAATATGAACTGGTATGTATGAAATGATTTACTAGACCTTCCGTTGCTACACGATATTGATTCTGTTCTTCTGCATTATAAAGATACAGGAGCTCTAATGAATGCCATGTATACTTTCATTCTTTGGGTTTCTGAGATTGCTGCTGGTGTTTACTGCAAGTTATTTTGACAGAAGTTGGAGATATTACACATAAATTTCTTCAGTGGCAAGTTGTTTGCTAATGTTTAAATTTCAGGACAAATCAAAGTGTTAAGATTTGGTGAAATTTGGGAAAATTTATATATTACGCAGATACAACAAGGTGAGTCAAATTCACCTTTATAATTAATCTCTTTTCAGCTGACACTTTCAGACAAACAAAAGCCCTCATGGCACTAAATGTTTTCACATTTGGCAGCTTTCAAATAGCAATTCAGATTGTTGGTATCATTCTTCTTCAGTAAGAACTTTGGGTAGAACTTCTCTGTTTGTAAGGAGTTGGAGCCTGGTTATCTCAGATGTGTCAGGATGGGATAGATCATCTCGTGGTACCCATCCTTGTCCTTATAGAGACAGCATATATATACTATACAGACCATAGACCAGACAACTCGACAGCTACTAACACTTAAACTATACTTACCAGTAACTGAAATCTCTATGGGATTAATATATATGAATAAAATCAAGAGATTTATGCAACCAGCATGTCATATTTAATTTATTTAAAACAGACATTCATTCGTTACGATAAAAGAAATAAAAATCTGATTTCAGTCTTTACAAATGCATGTAGATTTGGGCCACACCAAGGAAATCTAAAACTATATAAAAACTTTGTAATAATGATGTGCCATTTTGCTCTTTGGCTTCCAAAAAATGAACTGTGTGATAGAAATGCACCACAAAAGCAGAAATAACATTATGGATATTTATGAATAGAAAATATGTAGGTTATGTAAGGTTCACAGTTGTATTTAATTTTTAGAATAGTATTGCTTACGTGGGTATGTAAAGAACAAATCATGCCAAACAGTAATGATTAGTTTTTTAATTAAACTCTAAATTAGTGAAAGAAGGGAAGGGAGTGTATTAAAGCATCTAGAATTTACTAAAGCATTTGACACGACGTGTCTCAAAATTGGATCAAAATAGATTATGTAGAAATGCAATTACAAGGAGGTAATTGGCTGAAGAATGTGCTAAGGAGTGATGATAAACATGAGGGTGAAATCCTGGTCCCACGCAGGGTTTTATTAGGGTTTCCGTGTGCAAGGAGGTTTCTCGTGATACGTTGCAGAAGCAATTTAACTTGTGCCCTGGGCTGCGTACCTGGCAGAAGTGAGGATTCAAGAAGTTACACTAATATTCTTCATTCCTGCAGTCACTGCTGCCTTCTCTAGCTGAGGCCTTGGTGGGCTGCAGAGGTCTAGAACTCATCTCTAATCACAAATATGCCTGTTTTACGTCCATTTAACCAGAATTATTTATCCAAATTACAGCGTTGCAGACAGAGTTCAATACCTGCTCCAGCAGGGGGATTGGACTAGATGATCTTTTGAGGTCCCTTCCAATCCCAAACATACTGTGATACTGTGTGATACTGTGATACCCAACCTCACCTCCTGTGCAAGGCTGTCACCTCCTGCTGCTGTTTCCCCCAGGTCACTCACCAAAATACTAATTAAACCATCATATTTGCTCATGACAGGGCAGCAGTAACTTACAGATCTTGGCATTTTCTGACCAAGGATGTCACTGCAGCCTGGATGAGGGGAATCATGAAAGAGAAGAAAATACGCTTGCTGTAAGAGCTGTAAGGCTAGACAAGCAATAAATACAAGTTGCTATGTGTCAGCTTAGTGATTGCCTTCACAGTGAAGGGCAAACCTGAGAAAAATACAAGCTTGGATTACATACCAAGGAAGGACCAGGCTGCACTGAAAATAATAATTGGCCTATTTCACAATTTCACCTTCTGTGTTCGGTTCTATCCCTGCAAAGAAAGTGTGAAGTACTGCAATTTGGGGTTGTGGTCTCAGTTTTGCCTTTACACTGTTTTGCTCCAGTGTAAATGATTATGCAGGTGCAGAGGTGATGAATTTGGCTCTGCAAATACAGTGTAGTTTTGATAAGCAAGATGGGATTTAAAAAAAAGTCAGCTCTCTAGAATATATAAATAGATTAAAATGAAGCAAGAGCTATATCTTATTGCAAGAGCTACAGCATCACAGTGGTCTGTTGTGCTGAACAGAAAGCTGTGAATATTTATCTAAGTGCTCCATCAATTATAACGGATTAAAAACCACTGCATTTGATATGGGATGAGGTATGGATTCCAGACCCTATATTCTGCTGTGAGGGGTCAATGTGCTCCTTAAGGGGAATTCTCCGACATTTCCAACAGCAGCTCTAATTTGAGAGGAAGGGCCACGACCGTTCTCACCGTTCCTGTCAGAACGGTTTGCCTGGATATATCTTATCTACCTAAAATAGTTCCAGTGTCAGTATTTAATCTGTTTGCATCTAGTCTCTTGCAGTGATCAGTGGAGGGAGGATAATGCATCTCCTTTTAAAATATGTGCAAAACAGGTTGCAATGGGTAGTGTAAGTCAACCCATCAGTTTTCATTGCATGAGGTTAACTTAACAACTGGGCCCAGCACAGCTCCTCCACCAGCCGATGGAAGTGGGTGCAATCCTTAAAATTGAACAGATTTGTTACCCCACCTCTAGTTTACTTACTAGTAAGGTTACAGACATTAGCACATGCTATTTTTGGATTTTCCCTGGTATTTTTTGTCCTACCTGCAAACTCCAGCTCTCTCATTCACCTCCTCTGTAGCGCAGAGATCTATATTTGAGGGCTTAAAGTGGACTTGATTTCACCTCTGTTGTGCAAATTCCATTCATCGACACGTACAACCAAACTGGTTGAACTTCAGAAACCAGTAGCAACTTCTAGATGAAATAAAATACAATTTTTTCTTGTAGGAAAAACATTTCCACCAGCATTCAACCAGCAGAAAGAAGTCTTTCATTTGAGAATGCTTTATATATAAAAGGAGAGCATTTAGCTACAGTACTGCAATGAATTCTGTTAATGTATTTCAACCTAGCAATTGCAGGTTGATGGAAAAGCATTAGGCTTGGGGAGCTGCTTTAAGTTTTATTCTGGTTCCCATAAGTGCCAACCAGCTCCACCTGCCCAAAATTGAGGCCACCTGGGCTGATAAAGCCTGGCCATGGGGCCTGAGCTGACAAACATAGATCAATGTTGGCACTCATAGCACTTTAAAAACATTAACTGCCTCGGTATTTGATAATTGAAAAGCATAAGGACCTCTAATGATCGAATATTCTTCATTTTTATTTCTAGATCAAGTAGGCACTGGTGCTGAGCAATGTATGGCCACACTTATGAGTAATGAGCCTGAAAAGTGGACACTTTCCTAATTTGCTAAAAATAAGATTTTACATCTCTGCGCAAGCGGTCTCTCTTTCCTTTGGCTGATTAAATACTGCGCTGAGTTACATTAACACACAGCCTGGAGAAGTCTCTATTTAAACAGGGTAGATAGACTTCCTAAAGTTCAGTCTTTAATCCTGTTTCGTGTATGGTGGTCTCATAGGGAGAATTATGAAACGTGCAAAGTAGAGTCATAGTCATAAAATAAAGAAAGTAAAAGGGCTTAACATTGGGATAATGAAAGCAGTTTTCAAGCAGACCTTAATGAAATCAGTCTTTACTCTGCTAAAAACAGACCTTACATGTAGAAGATTCTGTTTAAATGGGCTGAAAATACTGTGAAATCAAAAGCTCCATAGTTTATCCAGTGTGATACTGTTGGCTTCTATGGGAATTTTGTCATTGACAGAACAAACACCGCAAGCGTGTTCCTGGTTTTATTCATTCTACTCGGGAAAACAACAAAATGCAGAAATAATGATTGCTCCTCTGCCTGTTGGTTGTGATCGAGCTCTGTATCTCTCCAGTCTCAGTGATAAATGGGGCTGCAGGGAGCAGTCGTAGAGCTCTCATCGTTTGTTTGGTGCGCATTGCTTACACGCTTTTAAAAGAACATTGTACCATAATAAACGTTCATGAGAAATTATATATACTGATGGCTTGTGCTAGCAAGTACTTGTAAAATAAATCTTCCAATTCATGTACGTTTAGTACTTTCAGTGGATTTTGTTTGGCAGTTTGTAGGGCAGGGATTTGATTTTTTAGTTTTATTTTTAAATTATTTTAAGTTCAGCTTTCGTTATTTTTGGACGTACAGTCTGAAAGTGTATTATCCATCCGTCTGTCCATCCATCCCCCTCTGTTTCCCGTGGTGCTAAGAATGGGATTTCTATGTGGATTTCCATGGGATTCCAGGGGTTGTCTCCTTTTCTCGTGCTCTAAGCCACACGGGCATCTCTCAGCAGTACAATGGGAATTCAGACTCACGTTCTGACGGTGAAGAACACATTCATTCCAGAAAACTTGGCTGAAAGGTCTAGTTATTCGGAGAAGTCAAACAAGATATGTTATATTGTTACATTCCCCGCAATGAAGTTAATCTCCATTTTCCAATTAGGCTTTTCTTTTTTATCAGTTCACACAGTTAATAATATCTACAATTACTAATATAAATTTTAGTTAATAGTGCCTATTAACAGCTGACTTTATAAGAATATATCTCACAATTTAAACATCCGTGGTCATAATAAATGAAATAATTTAGGACTAAATGAGTTTTCAGCCTTGAGCATTTGATAGACTGCATTCTTTCCTTTTTGTTATTTATACAGCAGCGTAGGTAAAGATGGTGCTTCATCAGGAGCTCACAGTTTAAATTACACCTAACGCATGAGTATTTGATGAAGATCATAAACAACATATAGGAGAGTACTGGAGTTTTTCATTCTTGTGTTGTACTTTTGACAATTCCTTTGTAATTTAGTTAGCAGAGCTGATCTGTGGAATGATGGTGGGGAAGGCAGATGAGTGATGGAATGCTGACCAAAATCCATCAATTTGTGTACACCAGCCTGGGCAGCGCACGAGTTCGATGCCTGCGTGTGTGTCTGAATCACGTCTTTCTGTTCCAAATATATATTGAAAAAAAATCCTTTTTCTTCTTACAGTTTTGTTCTTTTTTGTAAAAAAAAACTTCAAGGGCAATTTCACATGTAAGGTTTAGTATGGCAAGAGGAAGATCTTTAACTGGACCCATAAACCATCCTACAGCTAGTTAGAACTATGGAGAATTTAAGAAACATACACCTGATGAGAAATAGGCCTTAACAGGCATGCAAATGTCTTTTTCACCTTTATTTTAATGGTATTTAATGGCTGCAAAGGCCAAGAGGTGAACACGTGCACCGGGACCCGCAGCCCCGACAGAGCAGAGCTCCGGGAATGCGGTTCAACAGAGCCCCGAATCAACCAGGAGCAGCGTGTACGGTGGAAAGAAATGAGTGAAGTATCAGCACATCGATGTTGCTGTTCTTCATCTGAAATATTCTCCTGAATCAACCAGGAGCATCATGTATGGTGGAAAGAAACAGGTAAAGTATCAGCACATTGACGTTGCTGTTCTTCATCTGAATTACTCCCCTTCTCTACTACCAGGTGATCCAAAGACAGACCTGGACTTTACATGATGGAGATATTTCACTGTATGTTTGCTATCTAATAAGTTCCTTTCTGGTTACCATTTTATTTCTATACTGTCACGTTTCCATTCAATTTTTGGACATTTGCCACCCATTTTACCCACTGAGCAAGTCTGGGAGTGAAGTACAAAATATAGCACCACATGGAACAAACACTGAACAGAAAAGAACGCCCTTTAGGGCCAGCGGGTCCCGGCTGGGCACTTCCACTAACAAAAGCCCCACATTCATAATTTTTAATCAACATTGCAAGTGCTAAGCACTTTCTGAACATTCTGGGCTTTTTTCCTCCCCATTTTTTGTTTATCTCTGCGTTCTGTTTGCTTTTTTTCCTCATAATATGTCTTTTCTCATATTAACAGCTAATGCAACCTGTATTCTCTTCCATTTTCCAGGGGCATTCTTTCCTTTTCTGTTTTCACTGTTTATTTTCTTCTCTTTACTCCATCGGTAATTTCCATTTTTTACTCTTTGTATGGAGATTACACTAAGTGACAAGAATAATGTCAAATAAATGAGATTATATTAATGAACAGATCTTGTCGCATTTCCATGATTCACAGGAAGAAGCATTCACACTGCCTGATTTTGCAATTAAACCATTTGCTGTGTTATCTGTTCGGCACGTCTTTATGAATATGCAAAACTGTAATGCATTGAGATTGTTTCAGGTCTTTGTCAACCTCAAAAAGCCACAAGGTGCCTACTAGCAAAGTATGGGATTCTTTTTTTGCCTTTTGTATAAAAATCAGAATACTTTGGTTTTGCCTTGATATCTTTTTCAAGGGGATTACATATGCGAGAAAACATCTTGATTCTTCCCAAAGATAACAGACTTATTCTTTTCTTGTTCAACTTATTTCATCTTAAAAGTATTATGCTTTTGTTTTTTTTAGTGTTTCCTATAACGTCTCTTTATCCCATAAGGACTCTCACCACTAGCAAGTACATCCAAAAATGCCTCGTGAAGAATGTGTAGAAAATGAGCTGTAACTTAAAAGATATCCAAAATATTAATTTTGAAGTGAGGGGTTGCTGCTACCCACACACAAAGGGAACTTTTTGGGTATTAAAGTTGGGTTTCTCGAACATTTCTTTCCTATGGCTGTGGGAGAATTAGGAGGTCTGGCACACGGTTACTGGCAGGCACCGGCATCTCCTATTTCAAAGCCCCTAACAAAATATTGCATGGCTGTTGCAGTTTTAAAATGAATAACTTTTACCATCGGCTGAAAAAATGTGTATTGTCATGGACACGTTCCCAGAGGTTTTCTTTCCTGAAATTACTTGAATGGGTTCTCCGGTGAGATTCCACCGACAATAAGACCGCGGTGTCTTGTGCCACATGTGCCACGAAGGAGGGAGGAAAATCCTTCCCCTTCAGGCAGGAGGCTCCAAATGTGGGACAATTTGGAGGAATTACAAGGAGGAAAACTGCTTGAGTTGTTTACTGATGGAAATCACCCAGTCTGGACACACAGCTCCTCTTGCGGGTTCGCCGCTACCTTCAATGGCTTTTCCATTTGAAAGCTTAGCTGGATTTTGACCGCTGGGCACCGCATTAAAATTAAAAATAAATAGAGGATTAAAATATCACAGCAGAACATGTTTAATTCAGCACATAATTTTACTACAGTCACATGGAATATGTGCTTCTACGTTATACGGCACAGAGAGTACCATGATATTTTTTTTCTAGTGGAACAGCCTTTCAGACTGATGAATTTTATGCTTTTCTGTATGTGAAATAAGATCATTTGCTAATGTGGAAAATATTTTTTTCATTTTAAAATATATTTTATGTATTTCGTAAGTCTAATTAGAACAGCAAAAATATTGACTAACAAGCTCCAGAATAATTTGAGTCCTTCATTGAATTAATCAGAAAACTGTGGATGATATACAAATAAATACATCCTTCTCATATCTCCTCTGTATACCTCCTCTTAAGTGCATCAATGAGGGGGATATTGAAACATATTGGCTTCATATGCTTTAGGAAAGTCCAGAATTTAAAACATTGTATGCAAGCAGTATTATCCAGTCAATGGCAGAGCTGATAAATAACGTTTTTGTCTGTGCGGTGGTAGAACGGCAATGGCCACTGTGCTGAGCTGAACGAGGCATCGCGACCTGTTGGGGAAAACACTTCCCAACAGCAAAACTGCTGAGAATACAGTTATAAAGACAGCAAAAGAAAACACTGCAAGGGCTATTCCATTTTAATATTAAAACTATGCTGGTTGAGTAGAGGATGGGCAAAAGGACAGTGCCCAAGGGCAGACAAGGAATAGTGGAGTTTATCCTCCTTTTTCTTCCATCCTGGTGGAAGGTCCCGTCCTTCTTCAGCAGGGATGGTCAGGTCACATCGCCGTCCCCTCGATCTCCCTCTGGTTCACATCCGAATTTTCCATTTCCACCAGTCAGTGTTCTGCTCCTCCATCCCCTCCATGGGAAAGGGTCTCCAGTTTCAGTGACCTCTTCAACTCTCTTGGATAGGGGTCATTCTTCCAAAATCTCGACAGCAAAACTGCCTTGCGGATTCCAGACTCCATTTGTAGGTTGATTTTTTAAAAACAAAAAAACAAGCACTAGAAGACAGGAAAACACAACATACAGCCAATTTGTGTTGAATAGCAGCACTTAGCAAGATCAATAATGACCTCAAATGGGAAGGAGGGCAAGATATGAAGACACAAAGAGTCTTTGTGAGCCTCATCTGGCTGCCTTTGCTATGATAAAACGCAGGTTTAGGTCAAACAGAGTTTTTCTCCCTCCTGGAGTTCTGCTGTGAGTGGCTGCGGGTATTGCTAAGCTCAGGCTTAGTTAGTTCAGATGACTGCTTTGACTTTGTTTCAGTGGATTGCTTAGGCTATAATTAGTTTCAACATCTCTGCCTTTTGCTGACTCTTCTCATTTTATCAGAAATAAATGTCACTAATCAATATCCATTATTCTCTTGAATTCATTATTTCTCAATTGCTGACAGGGTTCTTGCCCTGCACCGTGTCCGCGATGGAGCCGGAATCCAAATAACGCTCCGGTGTCACTGCCGGAGGGGAAGTCTTTCACCCCTACTCTATTAACCCTCAGGATGGATGTTGTGGTGGAAACCAGAACACTACAACTATAGTTTTGAAAATCCCATCACTGTACATTGAAAATACAAACAGAATTGACTTTCTGCCAGAAAACTGTGATTTCCTGGGAGCGCTCTTCCCTCAAATACGCCTGAATTTACACCCTCAAGGGTTCAAACAAAGAAGATAATTAAACAGATCCTTCAAAGCACAGACCTACTGGTGGGATGGAAAACAGTGGTTAAGCACAGTCTTTTGTTTGAAAACTGTAACTTTGCTCATTGTTCTTTTATCTTTCCTCACCGATCTTTTGCACTTATGCAATTATGGTATGCTAATAACAGCTAATTCAGTTTTGAACACAAAATGAGAAATACATTCTTCAGGTTCCATCTCAGGACTCAGATTATGAACTACTTATATTTTGTAACAGCATCCTTAAATTACTTGCAAATATTTATTGAGAACAACTGCATAACATTACGATGCTATTTTATGACTTCCTGAGTTATGGAAGAAATAAATCCATTCATTACCAGGGCAGTTAGTGGGCTTTGCATTCCCAAAGCAGCAAATACCCCTCGTTTCCCTCCCACACACTACAGGTATGGCGCAGAATCACATCATACTTCGCAGTCTTTGTTACTGTTTAGTCAGAATGTTGTGCAAACAGAACCAGATACAATTACAGAGATATTTGTAATCTCCATATTTGAGCATGGTTGTTAACAGATGGGCAAATAAATAAGGATTTAAAGATTTTGATTACTGCTTCTCTAATAACACAATTAATTTCAAACCTGATCTCATCACTTCTTTTAGAGGTTGGCAGGGTATATGCACTTTTTTACAGAATCCCAGCATCACAGAATCCCAGCATGTCAGGGGTTGGAAGGGACCTGGAAAGCTCATGCAGTGCAATCCCCCCATGGAGCAGGAACACCCAGATGAGGTTACACAGGAAGGTATCCAGGCGGGTTGGAATGTCTGCACAGAAGGAGACTCCACAACCCCCCTGGGCAGCCTGGGCCAGGCTCTGCCACCCTCACCAGGAAGAAGTTTCTTCTCAAATTTAAATGGAACCTCCTGTGTTCCAGTTTGAACCCATTGCCCCTTGTCCTGTCACTGGTTGTCACCGAGAAGAGCCTGGCTCCATCCTCCTGACACTCCCCTTTTCCATATTGATCCCCATGAATGAGTCACCCCTCAGTGTCCTCTTGTCCAGCTCCAGAGCCCCAGCTCCCTCAGCCTTTCCTCACACGGGAGATGCTCCACTCCCTTCAGCATCTTGGTGGCTGCGCTGGACTCTCTCCAGCAGTTCCCTGTCCTGCTGGAACTGAGGGGCCACAGCTGGACACAATATTCCAGGTGTGGTCTCCCCAGGGCAGAGCAGAGGGGCAGGAGAACCTCTCTGACCTACTGACCACCCCCTTCTAACCCACCCCAGGTACCATTGGCCTTCCTGGCCACAAGGGCCCAGTGCTGGCTCATGGTCACCCTGCTGTCCCCAGGACCCCCAGGTCCCTTTCCCCTACACTGCTCCCTAATAGGTCATTCCCCAACTTACACTGGAACCTGGGGTTGTTCCTGCCCAGATTCAAGACTCTACTCTTGCTCTTGTTATATTTCATTAAATTTTTCCCCACCCAACCCTCCAGCCTGCCCAGGTCTCTGATGGCAGCACAGCTTCCAGTGTCAGCCACTGCTCCCAGCTCGGTGTCATCAGCAAACTTGCTGATAGTGCACTCTATTCCCTCATTCCCTTGAGTCTGTTCAAACAGATTTCAGCAGAGCTGAGAAGCTAAAGTGAAATCTTGGTTTCTCTGGTGTTGGTGGGAATCTCCCTGTGAGCCCAGATCCATGAACCAGCCCTTGGAAAATGTTTTTGGTGCAGTTACAACCAGAACTTCACGTGGATTCCATGAGAATCTTCCTAATGACTTCGTTGGCACCAAATTATACCCACTCAGCACAGAAACCAGGGCCAAGATGCGTAGAGGAGCAGGCTGGGAAACAAGAACAGTGATAAAAGCTTCAGGAACCCGAGTTGGGTCAAATTCCATGGTACCCACGCGCATGATCTAAATAGCTCTGGGACAGCGGGTTAAAGAAACGGGTGATGTTTGGAAAGGTGCCTACCTGCAGGTGGCAAGCAACATTGGTTGCTGTATGTGATATATTAACTTCGTACCTATTTTTTGCTTCACTTTTGCCCATATGAGCTGTGGGAGAACCTAATATAAGGTGAGGAAACCACTCTGGGATGCCAGGTTTCCACTACCTGTGGGGAAAAAGGAGTTGAACGGAAAATTAAAGCATTGACAAAGAGTTATATGAAAAGAGTGAGAGAAAATGGGCAAGAAAACGAGAGATACAAGATGCTAGAGTTTAAAGTCGCTATCTTTGAAGATTTTTCTGTTCCACTCATCTTTCCTAGTGCAACCCATGGGGAATCTTTGCATGATAGTTCAGAGCTTCATCTTCACCAAAGATGAAAGGCTCAGTTTCTGAGAAGTGCATCCAACCCCACGTAACTGCAATTAAATTATGGTATATATCATTACTGGTTAAGGAGGAGTATAGTACTCAGTGCTGTATGAGGTAAAATGAATAATAAGTTCTGAAAATAGCCATAGATGACATAACATTGCAACATAGGTGGTGTTTGCTGACAAATGAGTTAGTGGAGATTAATTGGGAGAGTATGCTGTTATAAATTAAAGAGACACACGCTAAAGATCATCAATAGAGGGTTTGAAAAGGCTCTTTAAATTCTCTTTCTAATTGATTGGGATATGAAAGGATTTGAGCAGCTGAAGTCTGTGAGCACATTCTGGACCTTGAAAAGTCTTGGTCTTCTTCATAAATTAAAACTCATGCGGAATATCTCTCAAAAACTGACTCACCTTTCTGTATTTCAGCTTAGAGAGAAGCACAAGTCAGTGACTCAGGAGAGGTTAATTCATTCAATGGGTACTGAGAATTAAGATGTTTGCCTTTCTTTTTTGTAAATATTATGAAATACGAATGATACAAAAGTTTTAGTGTTACTTTTGCATGCTGACATACCCCTACATTTAGAAGAAGAAAGAATAATGGGTATTTATTATGCAGAAATAGCTATGTGAATGTTAAGATATGGAAATATTTTACCGAAGCTTATAACAGTATTGCAGAACACAAAAGCAATGAGTGTTTTTCACATTTGTTTTTGAGTTTGTCTTCTTTCCTGTTGAGTAGCCAATTCATTCCAAAGTACGGGCAATTTTCCTTTCCTTCCAGCTGTGGCAGATGTTCTGGTTTAACTCTGGCGATGCCCTGGTTGCTGTGCAGGGGTGACGTGGTGGTGATGGCGCTGAGGAGCACGGATGCTCCGTGGGGTGCACATCATCTGTGAGAGTCGGTCCGAAGATGGAGCAGTATTTGCCTGAACATCACCATCAAGAACTTAGGGAACTGAAGCCCTAACAGAAAGAACACATGGACAATGACTTGGAGAGAAGCCTGAGGAGAAGCATTGTGTTGCACTGTTTCTCCGATACAGGGGGCTGCTGCTAACAGTGGCTGCTCTGTGGACTTTGCCTGCTGCTTCAGCCAAATGAGCCCCAGCCTCCTGAAAGCTATTGTTACGAGGGTCTCTTCAACCCAGGGACAATAGCTGCCGTCCAGAAGAATGTGTTCTCACCTGCAGTCTCAGCTACACGTGTCCCTCACCTGCTCTCTCAAACAATGGCCAACAAAAAGGAACATACCTAGAAGTTCGCCAAGGGTCCTGAGGTCACCCAATGGACCAGAAAAAGACCCCTGAATGCTGGACACATAAGCGTTGGCAAAAGAAAGTGTGGATCTTTCGAGCCTGCACAGTACGAGCTCGGGTTGCGAAATCAAGGCAGAGACTGGACTAAAACAATGGGAGCAAGGGGGGTGAAGAAGCATAAAAAATGACTCCAGAATGAACACCGTTGAAGATCTTCCCACCAGAGGAGCACGAACCACGATGGAGGACCAGCAGGACTCCACAGGACCGGAGACCAGAGGGAGTTCTGGAACTGGACTGGTGATAAACGCAACCTCATTTCCCATCTTTACTTTTACCTTTCCCCATTTCTTTTCCCTTTCCTTTTTCTCTCTCTCTCTATCACATGCCGCTTTATGGGCAAATTAATAAAGTAGCACAGCTTGATTGAGTTATAACCCCTTGGCATTTCGGTCGCCTTAATTTTGCGCTCTGAGATCAAGGTAGAAGAACCATCCCAAGTCCACCATCAAACGGACCGTGCCGTCATCCCATCCGAGCCCTGGGACCAGCTGCGACCACGGCTGATCCTGTGGGGACCGGCTTAGCTCCCCCACAAAGCCACATGCAATTCCTGCAATTTGAAGGCCAGGAAGGCTAAAAGAAAACTCGTCGACTGTTAAATATAAACAGATGAAGATAAATAGAAGCAGCAAGCATCAGTGGCTACGTGAGTTATTTTATCTGTCTTCTGAGATCCTGTCGTTGCTTTGAAGTTTTAAGGCAATTCTAATAGGAATCTTATTTAGGGTTTATAGCGAACGAGGCTGTGAAGGTTCACACTTCTTTGCATGCCTTGAGGTGGCGTTACAAAATGTAATAAGCAAGATGTGTCGCCTTCATTCCCTGGCTCAGATTCCTTCACCTCTCCTGCCACTCACAGCACTGACAAACATCATTAATCATGTCACGATAAAAGCTCAGTCTGCATATGTCTTATTACGCCCGCAGTGATGTCTGTTAGCTTGTAACAGTTAGCTTCTCGGAGGTCAAATGATAAAGGAGATGAAAGAGGAGGCATTAAAGATGCCTCTTCTAAAAGGGTTCTGCTATCTCCTCAAGTCTTGCCATCACATATTTCTACCTGGGAGAACAGGAGATAATTACAATCCCAGGATGGGAGAACAACTACCTACCTCCTAAATGCCACCCTGGGGGAGCATTTAAGCACTGCTTAACCACGGGTTAAGAGTTGCTGGCTTTACAGTAAAGCTTAAGTACAACTTGCTTTGAGTAAGTACAGGGTCTGCTCTCCTGGAGGTTCTTTGAGGGTGATCATCTCTTCAGAAGCATCGGTTGTTGAGGTTGGCTGGCACCTGAACTGCTTAAAAGATTGTTCAGCAGTTCAGCTACTGAAGAGTTCAGTAATTTAAAAATGGAAAAGATGTACTAAATTATCTAGGTAATTTCCTGAATATGGGTTTAACTTAATTTTCTGTGTCTGAAGCAAAGCGGTGCCCAACATTTCCCTTGGGACCCATCCTAATGAACCTCATTGCCAGAGAATTTTCCCATATATTCAACCTGATTTTTCCCTGTCTTAATTTAATCCCATTACTTCTGCTTATGCTCCCTCTTGCTACACTAAATAATTCAGTGTCAGTAATTAGGTGCAATTACAGATGCATCAATTAACGTCCATTGGTGTGGCTACAATACTACGGGAAGGTCCATAAGACGTGGTTGCATTTGTGGAGTTCAAGGAGCTGATGAGGAGATTCACTCATCTGGTCCCTTCCAGCCTTTTATCCCATTCTCACTTCTGCTCTATTTATAGCTGAAGGTGCTGGGCAGAAAAATGGAGATATTCTCATCAGCTTTTCATCATTCTGATGACACTAAACTGTGTCACACCATCCCCCAACCCAGTCCTGTTTGGGCTAATAATAAGTAAGATATATCACCAAAGTTTGTGTGGATATAAAAAACACAGACATATAAAATCATCACTAGTTGGAAGAAATACTTTGGTTTTATTAACGCATGCGATGTGTTGAAAAAGAGCGGCTCATGTCATTATATGATATAGTGGTTTGGAAAGTTTTTACTGTCGTGAAATTGAACAGTGTGTGATGCTGGTTTCTCTGTTTAAGGCTTGACATTTCCTTGCATTAAATGACAACACAATGTTTCTCTTGTTTCCTCTAACAGACACTGTAATATGATATAAATTTTAACTGCTGAACACTCAGCTGGAAAAGATTGACTGTAGCCCTTTTTATAAATATGTTTGACGCACAGATGTTCTAAGAACCTGTTTTGCACGCTTGCCTGACTCGGTTTCCTTTCAACTTTTTAAGGGGAATTCCAACTATTATATCCATTTGCAACTCTTCTGCTCTCTTGCGTGTAAGGAAAACACCAAAAACTCTTGACTTGCAGTTTCCTACAGTTCAGTTCGATGGATCCTGTGGTGAGCTCAGCGATGGCAGCTGGTGGAGCTGGAGAAAGTTCTTCCATGTCATCAATCAGTAGTTCAAGGCCCTTTTATGAGAGGAAGCATCCTGTCCAGTATGACAGGAGATCTGAAAGAGGTGGCAATACATGCTCAGCCAAACAACAGCCCCAAATCCACCACTCTGGTCCCCCATGGCCAGGAGCTGCCTTCATGTTGGATGGTCCTTCAGAATGACTCTAGGTAAGAAAGTTCTCCAGTGCCAGGGGAGGTTCAGGTTGGACATGAGGAAAAGGTTCTTCACCCAGAGGTGCTGGACACTGAACAGGCTCCCCAGGGAGGTGTCACGGCCCCAACCTGACAGTGTTCAAGAAGAGACTGGACACCGTCCTCAGACACACGGGGTGACCTGTGCGGTGTCCTGTGCAGGGACAGCAGTTGGACTCCATGATCTTTGTGGGTCCCTTCCAACTCAGGACATTCTATGGCATGGCATTGTTTGCTGAAGCCTTCTGCAGAATCCAGTCCACTCCAGTGGAAGCGCTACAGGAGAAGCTTTGGACAGGATTGCCCCAAAAACTGAAAAATTGGTAGTTATTTCCTAGCATCATCCCCATGTTCCATGGTTTGAGGGGCACCAGACACAGATGTTAAAGCCTGTCCTTATTCCAGCTGATGATCCGGGATCTCTCCAGAGAATTAGAGAGAGTTTTATCTGTTCCCTTGAGCTATACTGTGCTTCCAGTTCAGCAATATAACCAATTCTGTAATACTGTTATTCCATATAAATTGGCTTATTATCCTTTTGAAAAGCCTAAAGATCTGTGTATGCTCTTGTTGATATTGCAGCAGAGATCATGTGAACTTGTTTCAATACATTTTATATATTTAAAAAATAAATAAATAAATAAAATCCCCAAATAGCAAAAGTGAATGAATAGGAAACAACTGTTAATTTTTATTTTCGTTTTAGGAAATGAAAGCTACTCCAGCTGGAAAGAAAGGAATCTCAGGGCAATTTTACCAGAGAGCTTCTTATGTATCTTGTTCTGTATCGCATTACCAACATAGCAGACAGCCTTCCTGACCTTAGAGGGGAAATGAAAAGGTGCTTAAACTTAATGCATTTTAAAATAATCACCTATTATATGTGGCTAAGGTCAAGAAGCAGTAAATTGTTTTTTATCTTTTATCAGTGAAAGCGTAATTTCAGTGTTGAGAACAGATAAATATGGGGCAGTCGATGGATTTTCTGTGGTTTCTTTGATATTTGAATAAATTAAAAATACATTTTGTACAGTGAACGAACCAATCACAAAGTATCCAAAAATGAATATGCCCAGAAAAGAAATTTTGGGGATTGCTCCTTCAGTAGTTTGCTTCTCAAAGCATGGTTTCGGTCACAATTTCGTAATAAACATATTTTTACTTGTATTGTTCTTGCTGACATGGCTAAGCTACTATTTTAATTGTGACCTTTGGGCATGTAAGGTGTGGGAAACTGCAGTGGGTCGTGGAATCCTTGACAGAAAGTATGGGAATAGAGATCAGCCTTGAAGATATTAAGGTTTACCCTTGAGAAGGATGGGAGTAAAGGAGTATCTGGAGATATTAAGTTGGATGTACCCATGAGAGAGAAGAGAGTAGAAGAATAACATGGATGATAGCAAAATTAGCCAATGAGATGTTAGTGCTGTAACTTGTAACCAATAGTGAAAAGACACATGAACTGGTAGAATTGTATAAAAATGCACTTGTAGCAACAAATGGATCTACTACTTTCATCCTGGAAGAACTTGGTCCATGTCATTTGTCCGTCTCAACCGCTACAGTAAGGAGAGCGTTTCTCTGGTACAACTTATTTTGGCTTTTCCTTTATTAAAGCCAGACTGTGACTGTTGGTTGTGCTTTTCCCATGTCGTGGAACTTTGACCTTTCATATGAACATCTGTGTCCTGGTCAGTTATAACTAAGTCACAAATCCATCACATTTCACCAAGCTTAAATTTTGCTATTTCCTGAAAATTCTGTTCCTACACCTGACACTTGCAATTCTTCATCTTTTCTTCCTCCCGTTTCCCACTTGTCATCTTGGTGCCTTTTTACAAATGGTGCTGTCTTGGGTTATACACGGAAGCATAATTGGTCCTTTGTCATCTTTAAGTATTTTATGACAATATTAGGCAAACGTCTGTCAGGTTAAAAAGACACCTCCTGAATGGGCTTCATTGCTAGGGCTGGGTTTGCTGGTCCACCAGAGTCAGTATAAACTCAGACTGAATTGGGGAAGGCAGAGATAACTGCCCTGTGGGACCAGATGAGGGGCAGGAAGGGGCAGAAAAAGAGTCTCAAAGCTATTTATTCAATTTCTAATAACCTACTTCTATGTTCATAACTAGGCTGTCCCACCTCGTGCTGAGCAAGGAAATCCCACATGGCATATTCCTGGCAGCTGTAGCACAGCTTCTATGTGAAGGTTTGTGTGTAATGCCCTCATTGTTTCAGCATCTTCTCATAGATATATAATATTACGAATGATACAAATAAAAGGTTTGATTGGAAAGCAGAAGACTCTTAGGATTTCAAGAATTTTTTTCCCTGTTGTTTTTTGTTTGTTGTTGTTTATTTGTTTGGTTTTGATCAGTACTAATACATTTCCTTATCCACTTGAAGTATTTTTATATATATATTTATATTCAGAGTGGATATTGGAAAATATTCTTCATGGAGAGGCTTGTGAAGCATTGGAACAGGCTGCCCAGGGCAGTGCTGGAGTCACCATCCCTGGAGGGGTTTAAAAGGTGCATAGACAAGGTTCTTAGGGACATGGTTTAGTGCCAGAGTTGGGTTATGGTTGGACTCCATGATCTTCAGGGTCTTTTCCAACCAAAATGATTCTATGATTCTATTTGAGATTATATCCTTTGTTGCTGTGCGAACTGTTAGAACTGTATTATTTGGTCATTTATCACAGACAGAAACGCAAGGCAGGTAGAGATCATTTCCTCTGTGAAATGCACATGGGTACATCCCCAAAATTAAAATAGGAAAGTAGGTCTGGAAGGAGCCATCCCACGGTTGACATCAGACGATGCTGTCATCACACCCCCAGATCTGCACGGTCTTCCCAAATGTACAGACTGGGGCTTATGAGCAGTCAAAACAGGCATAATAAAGAAAATCTGTGTTTCCACAGTCTGATCCTTTGTATTGTTTACTCAAATCAGAAAACAGAACTCACCTGATGCTTTATTCGACCTTCAGCTAAGGAAAGCAGAAGGAAAGGTGAATGCGAACCGCAAAGGAAAGAGTGCTTCAGAAATCTACTTTGTTCTGTCATGGTTGGACTCACCAGAGTTAACTAAGGTATGTTTCTTTTCCTGATAAATAACCAGTGTTTTTGTCGTCGCTCGACGGCAGGTTCTCTTCAGGCATCCGTTGCATCTTCAAAGGATCCATTAGTTGAACATCTTGTTTCAGTTATTTGGAGGCTGTTGAGAGAGCTATTCTGAAGATGAAAAACACCTCTTCCCCCATTCGCTGGCTATCTGAACCAAGCCAAAAGACCTCGGGCGACATTTCTCCAATGTTATGATGGCTTTTTCTTTGTGCAGTACAAACCCATTCTCCCCTGACCCCAAACCCAGAATCTCCTGAAATTTAGGCTTCCCACTACAGAGTTACACTTTAGAGAGGCTGCAGGATTTCATTCTTCCACCATTTAAAGACCATCAGAGCATTTGCCAATGAGATGTGGAAGACAAGAATTTTTAATTTCTTGATTACCAGGATATAGCTGTTATATTCTGCTTTTCCCACGGGATGACATCCTCCTTTGGTGCACAGGTAAAGTTTTCCCATGAAGACGCACAGATTTGGTCCATGTAAAAGTGACTCTGAATCTTGTACAGAAGGTGAGAGAGCACAGGGGTGTCCAGATCCATGCCCACTGAAAAAGAAAGACATCCCTTCTGCATGGACATCCCATGAGAGAAGATTTGCCCCAAGTGGGAAATAGCAGAGCTTCAACTGAGCTTTAAAATTCATCTGAACACTTTCAAGAGACCTTTCTTATTTTTTAGCTAAATTGGAGCAAAACAAGAAGGAAGCTGAAGTTTCTTACTGGTTTGGAACTCGCAAACTACATAATTTCAGATGATGGTAGGGTTGGTAATTTTAAGACAGATTTCCTGGGAATCCCTAAGGGCAAACTTCATCCAAGCAAAAGCAGAATGATGGATGTGCTATCTAGGACACACAGCTCTACATCTGTGGATATTTTAGTAAAATAAGATTAAATGAGGAGAAACTATATTCTTTTTAATTTCCCTTGGGTTTGGTTAAACCTCCAGAGTCAAAAGTCTTCCCTAGAGGTACCAGATGCTGGAAGAAAAAATCAGCCTCCCAACTGGGCAAGTGAGGCAGAACACCTACAAACTTTCATCATGAGAAACTGGGAGTTGCTGGGGATGAAGCAAACACGAGAATCCCAAATCAAAAAGGACATTATTGTCTCCCATGCAGGGAGGGTCTCCACTGTAGGAGCTGCAGGGTGATGTTGTTCCTCAGCACCAGCCCTGTGATAAATCCTCCCCTGCTGCAGCAAACCCTGACAGTTCTGCAGATGATTTATTCCAGCTATTTACATTTTTGTTTTGCTATGTCTGAGTGCCTGAGCAGTAACGTAAGACCTATGACCTTGAACACAAGCCCTATGGGGAGAGGCTGAGGGAGCTGGGCTTGTTTAGTCTGGAGAAGAGGAGGCTTAGAGGTGAGCTCAGCACTCTCTAGAACTACCTGAAGGGCAGTTCTAGCCAGGTGGGGATTGGTCTCTTCTCCCAGGCAGTCAGCAATAGGACAAGGGGCCATGGGCTTCAACTCTGCCAGGGGAAATTTAGGCTGGAGATTAGAAAGAAATTCTTTACAGAGAGAGTGGTCAGGCATTGGAATGGCTGCCCAGGGAGGTGCTGGACTCACCGGCCCTGGAGGTTTTTAAACTGAGATTGGACATGGCACTTAGTGCCATGATCTAGTAAACGGACTAGAGTTGGACCAAGGGTTGGACTCGATGATCTCTGAGGGCTTTTCCAACCCAGTCCATTCTGTGATTCTGTAAAGCACAGGGTGAAGAGTACAGTGGAGCCCACTGGAAAAAACCCTGTACTCATTAATATGGATTCCAGGGTAATTTTATATTTCATGAACTTCTTTTCTCTTCCTCCTCGAGCCCCCAGGAGATAGCAGATGTTTTCGGGTATCACGTGGAGATCAATGTGTCTTTCTTCTTTGTTTTTTTTCAATTGTGAAGATTCCTCCTCACTTGAAAGGATTAAGAGAGGAAAATCTCTTTGTTTTTCACCAAGTGTAATCAGCATTTCTGGAAAGTTTGCAGTCATGCTGCCTCATAGAGCATTTGCCCGTTCAAAAGTATGAGCTTGCATCCCTTATCTCCTCCAGGGGTACAGCTCACATGCAACAAAATATCAGGATCAGTGGAACTGCAAAATGTTTGTGTGATTCTCACACTGTGCGTTTGTTCCCTGTATGTTATTGTCTCCTTCTAAGGCAAATTCAGAGCAAAACACCTTGTTAAATCTAGTCTACACATAGTATTTGAAAAATTAGGTCTAATCTTGCAGTCTCTAACTAAAGAAATGTATTATAAATAAAACCATTACAAAAGCTGCATTGAATTTCTTCTGGTGAAATCTGGCATTACCAATAAACCACTGCAACAATGGGTGAGATCTCAGAAGAAAAGTGATGGGACACAAAAACTCTATTGTCCTCACTATAGCATGACTCTATTTCAGTATTACACACATCTATTGAACTTATCTATCCCCCTTCCATTCCTTTATGTTGATTTCTTGCTTCCTTTTAACAATAAAATAATTTTCTCCCTGTTCCCCATACACATATCAGGATAGCAACGTGGAGTACTTTTCTTTTTTTCTGAAAACCTGTGAAAACTACAGTGTATGAATTCATTGCACCCGATACTTGGCTAAATACAGAAATATCTACCACGAGGGGCCACACTGTGTGGTGACCAACACCCGATGAGCTCTTGTGCAAACACCATGGATTTCTCCTTCAGTCTCCTTCTGCACTTGGATTGTGGCTTTGGCCAGAAGATCCTGCACCCTTCCAGCCCAGAGCTGAGAACTCTTCTCCATAACATCCAACCACGAGATGTATTCAACCAAAAAAAGCAAGTGCCAAAGAATGGCCGTGTGTCCATGATGCATAAACATGTTTTCCATGGTCTACTCCAGGAGCGGTTTAGGATGCTCCATGAAATGAAGAATAAGATGGCAAATCGTGGCCAAGTGGGTGCTGTTCATGTTTGGTCACTGCGTTGTTGCCAACAGACAAGACTGGAAATACATGTGAATTCTCTCAGAGCATGGGCGTTTGGTGAGGGGGAGTCAATGCTTAGAGTAGATATAAACGGAGGAAAGGAGCACCAGAAGAAATAGCCAAGTCCTACTCCCTCACCCAACTTTTATTTTAGCTTAAAATGTAAGAAATAATTTACTTCCTAGCAAACATAGAGGCCAATTCATAAACTATTTATTTCTTCCTACCTTGGTGTTTAAGGTGGCTCTATATTTTTTTTCTCCTACTTCCAGGGAGGGGAACACACAGCTGACACTGCTGAATGAAAGATACATGAGCCATAACATTACCAGAGAATCTCTAATGTACGTGTTCAAGTCATCAGGCTTCAGTTCTTTTCAAATGTAAGAACTCTGACTATTCTTGTGTTTGGCTGACATTAGAGCATGTAAAAATAATTGTAAAGGACAAAAGCTAAAATAAGTTTTATATATTTCACTCAAAGAAACCAGAAATATTTTACAGAGTGATGAAGATTATATTTCTTAAGTGGGAAAAGTTCCCCAAAGTAGACCTCGTCATATTGGCTGCACAGGAGAAAAATATATTAATTTTAATGTCTCCTCATAATTCCACTCTGCCTTATCACCTTCACTTGATGCTCACAAAAATGACAGTATTATGGATGTGGCAACAAAAGTAAAATTATTATGGATGTGGCAAAAAAATCCTTTTAGTATTTCTCATAAAATGAGATACTATCAGAGTCTCCTAATGGTTATAATAGAGGCAACCTGAAGCCCTAGACTATTTTTGCAATAGGTATGTTATACAATGAGAGCATGAAACAAAGAGCCGGAAGGAGGATAAGATGATGATGGTGTCCTTCCTCAGCATGTGATGTTCCTTTGCTCGTTCCCAAGAAACCAGGAAGAAAAGTCTTGTAAAAGTTGTCAGCCATATGAAAGCACATTATCTGGGACACTAAAGAAGAAAAAGATCGCAACGTTTGGTCTGTATCCTGTCTATTCCCCTGGTGTCGAATGATATAACCTTAACATTCTCTTTTTGTTTTATTCCTTAGAAAAGTGGGGGGAAAAGTTACAAATCTGAAGTTTTAGATAACCGTATTGTACAATGAACTTCTTCTAATGATATTTTTTGCTTATAATCGACCTGACGTGCAAAACTGTGTTCCCTTCCTGGGCGCATGGGGTAAAGGTTTGCGCCTGGGGTGCTTGGTTGGAGGGGACAGGATGGAGTTGGGGTTCCCTTCTGCTCCGACCCCCAGCACGGGGCCTTTACACGCTGCTGTACCGGCAGGTGATGTACATGGATGTGGGGAAATCGTTTAGACACACAATACATGAAAAATATCTAAACTACAGACCTGGGGATGTCTCAGGGCAAGGAACATTTGCAGAATTGAGAGGTGACTTAAAATGCAGCTTTAGGGTAAAACCTGAATGCATGTATGAGTTGGCAAATATGCAACTGTCTATAAGAAATGACTAAAATATAAATAAACCTGAATATTCTTCACCCTCCAAATAATGCGTTTAACTCTTTTCACTTTTTGCATTGTTTTTCCCCCCAAGGAGTGAATATTCCAGAGCTTCAGACAAAACCCGCTACACGAAAGAAAACCCCAAACCCATTACATTAGCTGCCATTGCCCATGCAACAGTTTCTCCCCCCACTGTACATATCACAAACATCTGAAAACAACAATGTGCTGTAGCACAAAATCTGACCGGAGCAACAGGGATGGGTTTCACAGCTGGCGTGAGAATTGGCCCCGGCACCCCAGAGAAAAGATGGGGAACCAGAGCAAGGCGATGGATCATCTGGCAAAGGTTTTGTTTGCGGCTCGGCGGGGGCTCTGGGGCTGGTGTGCGCGATGCACGGCTGCTCTGCATCTCCCACCCCAGAGCTGCGGGCTGAGCTCTTTCACAGACGCAAAAGCCCGAGGTTCAGTGAGCGTGCAATTATGTGTGAGATTCAATTATGGGCTTTTGAAGGCATCCCTTCTTCATTTTGACCAGTATTTATATAACTTCTGCATGATATATATAGTTCTTCCTGCTTACTAAACGAAAAGGAAAAAAAAAAAACACCCATTGGAATAAAAAGTTCCCCTGGAATTTGATTCCTGATGTGTTTTTCTTATGTAAACAGCTTCTGGGAAAGGAAAAATCTCTGGAAGGGGGTTACTCTTCTCTCCGGGAAGAAGTTTCTTCTCATATTTAAGTGGAACCTTTTGTGTTCCAGTTTGAACCCAAGAGCCTGGCTCCATCCTCCTGACACTCCCCCTTTTCATATTGATCCCCATGAACGAGTCACCCCTCAGTCTCCTCTTGTCCAGCTCCAGAGCCCCAGCTCCCTCAGCCTTTCTTCATAAGGGGAATTTGAGAAGAAACTTGTTCCCGGTGAGGGTGGCAGAGCCTGGCCCAGGCTGCCCAGGGGGGTTGTGGAGTCTCCTTCTGTGCAGACATTGCAACCCGCCTGGACACCTTCCTGTGTAACCTCATCTGGGTGTTCCTGCTCCATGGGGGATTGCACTGGATGAGCTTTCCAGGTCCCTCCAACCCCTGACATTCTGGGATTCTGTGATTCTGTGTGATCCTGTGAAACTTTGAGGGATAAAATATTGCAATATTGTGACTCTCAGATGGTGGCAGTGTGAAGTGAGGGCATTATGGTTCAGTTGTAATTACGTGAATGTTAACATACTCCCATTTTTGTCCAGTGGTGGGTGGGATAAAGCATGACTACTACTTCTTAACTAATAAGCACTATGGGCTTAAGTTTATAAACTTGGCTTATTTTTCATTATTCTTGATTATATTCCGTTTCTTCTGTTACTCTTATCAATGTGGTGTGAGCTTGTGATGTATCCAAACCAAAAATTTTATAGCCATGTTGTCTTTCTTCTGCACAGACAGAAATTACCATACGTGGCAATGTAGAACAAGGCTTTTGAGATTTAATTCTGCCTTGGAAACAATTTGATCGCAAAGGATTTCATGCACATGAACCTTTTCATTTGCACAGGGAAGAATAAAAAACACAGATTGTGTTCTAGTATAATACTCCTTGGCTAAAACACTGCTAAACAAACACATACACTAAACTGTGTCTATAATAAGCACAAGCTCTTGATCTAAAAAACAACATCAACCAGCTTTTTAGAATCCGGTTAATTATTAAACAACCCATGAAGATTTTGAATGCATGACTGGCTTTTATGAGCTTATCTGACAGACTGAAATTCTCTAGTTTGTATAGATAACTTCAATTTCTCCTCTTTTCTTAAAAATATGTCTTTACAGACAGATGAGAACAAGTTCATTTTGAGTAAAATATACTTTTATGAGGTATTACAAAGAAAAGAGAGCTCTAGAAATGTGAAAAGTAGAATAAGAAGACTGCAGCTAAGTCCATTTTTGGCACTAAATAAAGGTCAAATTCAATTATTATTAGAGGTAATTAAGAAAATGCTGTAGGCAAAGCAAACACATTGGCTGAGTACTACGGAAAACCAGATGTGTAATCAGATGGTCCTTACAGCCAAAACACATTGCGTTTGTGCGTAAATCTTTTCTAACTTGCTCAGCCCAGTTTCAAGAAAACAGAACAGGTCTGCTCTTTGTGTTTTGTACCTCTGGTCGCTTCCTATATTGTTTTTCAATGTATTTCTAAAGACAAGTGACAATATAGACAAGGTATTTATCACACAGCTCTGATTGCCGTTTCTGGGCGAGGACACCAAGAAGATGCTGATGCCACTTGGCGTGCCATGATGTACAGCTTAATCCAAAAATGCATCTAATTAAGCGTGTGTTAATTTTTCATTACCATAATGAGCTTTTAAAATTCTGTACAGAGTAGGAAAAATAAATAAAAATCAAAAATAGAAGTGATTTATATCGTGGGCCTACCTGTGGATTGAATGTCGCTCTCACCGAGCTGCTGCAGATGAGCATCGTCCCTTCACTGCAAAATTATTATACTATTATTATACTATTATTATACTGCTATTATACTATTATTATACTATTATTATACTTGGTGCTGCTATCACAGCCCTTGGTTACATGAGCTCTGTCACAGGGAGCCCCTTATCTCCTGCTGCTGGGTGATGGGCATGACTGAGAAATGAACTCTCTAACAACAGAAGAAATGGAATAACTGGATAGTGAATAAATCCATTTCGGACACTTGAGAAACCTAAATTCTGTGATTATTTCTCCAGAAAAAAAAAAACAGAATTATGATTGCTTTAGTAACTAGAGCCTGGGAAGTAGACAATAAAGTGAACCCAAGTCCTGGGTGAGACAGCAACTGGCGTAGAGTCAGAGTTCCAGACTATAATGATTAGCACGTAATTACTATTCCTGTTATTTTGGGGTTTCGCAGTCAAATAGCACTCCTGCCTGCACAAAGCCCTATTGAAATCAGTGAAGTACGTTGCCAATAAAAAATGAGTGTACTCCAAAGTCACTACTGGTAATCTTAATGTTATTGAAGTGCTTGTTTTTATACTAAGAATATTTTCAAAGGAAGTTATGGGAATAGAATATGCTTGTAAAGAAAAATGGGTTGTGTATTACCGTAGCTACTTCAAAAAATCGTCTTCTGAGGAAGTACATTATGCTTTAAAAACGTGATATAAGACAAATAGAGATGTGTATGCATACTTTCCTCCTTTTGTATTATATTCTTGATATCTTCATTGCCAGCAGATCAATAGGTAAGCTTGGTCCCCTGTCTTTTTACTGCTCAGTTATTACTGTCCTCTGATTTAGGTCTTGAATATTGATTCGAACCATAATCAAGTTTCAAAGTGATAGAGATGCGTGAAGAAGTATTGTAGGTAAATTATGTGGGTTCTTAATTAGAAAATATGGAAATTTTGTGTGATGTACTGAACAATAGGTTGCCCATATTAAATGGCCTTAGAGTGAGGGAGAGTCAGAGCTGCTGCTGTGCTGGTTTAAATCGACTCAGACGCATCAGGCAACGCTGGGCACGTATGTGAAAAATCTGTAGGAGCATCTCGGTGGGGACTCAAAGTGCTTCTGGGTGCCAGAACCTGAATCTGTAGAAAATCAGCATGGCCATATCAGGGCTGCTTGGTTGTTCCTGTTGCAGTATCTCACCTGCATGTTTACTGGATGATAATAGGCCCATATTTAATGACCATAAGCCCACACTCTTGGCACTCTACTGTAATATGCTTTGAAAGCAACGTAAAAGTTCTCCTTTGGACAGTTTCCTAGGATAAAACTAGTAATTTGTTACAGATGAAAAATAACGTTTCAGTTTTGATCCTATCGTTTACCAGTCCAAAAAAGCCATTTTATATTCATGCTTCAAGGCATCCTCATTGTCTTTGAGCAAATGTTGAAGCTGTAGTTACAATGGGAACAAAGCTCCACCAGTTTCCTGGGTCTTTATCTGCTTTTTTCGCCCTGCCATTGTTAATACAATACAGACGCTTCTAACGCTCTTTAAACACTAATCTTCCTTTTGATTGCCCATTGATCCTAATGTCTAAATCCATACCTGTTTCAGTGAGGTATATCTTAGTGTATATTGATAAATCTATATCTTTATGATCCGTTATCCAAAAGAAAACTAAGATTAATGTGATGCATAGGTTTATGTTGCAGTTTTATTCTTGTATAAGTAACAGTGGAGCTTAAGACAATCTGCTTGACCTGCCTGTATGCTGTCATTTCACAACTATGTCCACACATTATTCTTATTCTTATTCTTATTCTTATTCTTATTCTTATTCTTATTCTTATTCTTATTCTTATTCTTATTCTTATTCTTTTATTCTTTTATTCTTTTATTCTTTTATTCTTATTCATTCTTATTCTTACTCTTACTCTTATTCATGTTTTGCATAGTTTAGGATAAATTAAAAAAGCAAGCCAGATATGCCTCCTTTGTATGTATTAAAATGTAAGCTCTTCATGGCCTTTCTTATTTTTCCTGTTGTAGAATGTGGTAAATTTTCAGCATGTAAATAAACAATTTATTTGGTGCTTAAATATCTTCTGGCTTGAGAGCTTAACATGTAGGGATACAGTTCAGGTCCTGTGAATTGCTACAGCTGGACATACAGTCTTCAAAATGCCATGCCCATGGAAATTACAACCCTGAGAGATGCTGTTTCAGTGTAAAACTTGGTAAAACAGCAAAATCTGAAGCCCTGCATCATATGTTCTGAATGGGGAAAGTAAGTTATTTACCCCAAGGGCCAGGACTATCCCTGACTGCAAAAGGTCTGTCCCAGCCCGGTTCCCAGCTCTGCCATTGCCAGAGCTTTGTATGATCAGCATCGATCCGCTGCTGTATGTTCTCCAATAATTCAGTCTTCAGTAACTGCCCATTATTATTGTCCAATTTCCTGCTAGAATGACCCACTACAGCTGCATTTTATATCTTATTCTTTCAGTCTAGGAATCTGTGATGCTTTTCATGTTGTTTTTTAATCTGATTAATAGGTTTAAGCCCTACATTTCTATTATCTTGTCTAACACTTGCTTTGGGCGTATCAATCAAGTCACTTAAGGTAGTCTAGCACAGAGGAGCTTATTCTTCTCAGCATTATTTACTTCTGGCATTTTTCATCCTTGCTGCTCTTCACAATTTATTTTGCTTTAAAGGTTATGCGGATGGTCTGTTTTAAGAAGCAGTGTTTTAAGAACTACTTAAACAAAATACCAACTGTGTAATATTTTATCTAGGCTTTATTGGAGAGATGGTTCTTCCTTCCTTGATGTCAGGAGCACCCACGAGTCAGGTCAGTTCTGCTGTAACCCATGGACAGGACTATTGCGTATGAGCGTGGAGATAGCACAGGAAATTTATATATTGCCAAGGAAAAGCAGAAGCACTTGTGTCTGTAAATATGACATAGAAAAGCATAAGCTTCTGTGATTACAATGACAAAAACATACCCTAAACAAAGCCTTGTGATGGTTAGAATATACTGAAAATGGCGTGGAAATGGCAAGATACATCTCCTAATGACAATGTATATTAGGATTCCTTCTCTTCCTATGCAAATACATGACATATAACTTTAGAATATAGTACAACATCCAATGCCATAAATAAAAACAATTCTGAATGTTGGTGCTTCATTTCATTTTTATATTGCATTGAAATAAAAGTGAATTTCATCAGCCTAACCTGTTTTATAACAAATAAGTCATTGTGATTAATGTTACTTCGCACAATTAATTAAAAATTAAATCACTCTTGCAGTAAGTTACGTATCTACAACCAGCAGCCCTTTCTGAAATGCCATACCAACCAACTTGTCACTAAAATTACTGATATTGGACAAGGTACAACACAAGGGCGGGAGGCAGAGCCTGGACAGAAAGCTCAAGCGAGATCAGGATTGATCCAATCTATAGGCAGTGGAAATTTTCAAATGGATACATGCATACATTTTTTAATGAATCAAGGTGGATTAAGAATGCATTGATTTCTAATTTGATTAACAGATCACAGCTGCAATCCTTACTTGACCTCTTTGGCCTCCTCTGCTTGTGGTTTCTGCACTGCCTGGTCCATCATTTTTATACATTTCATTGTAGGATTGCAGAAATATAATGATTTTGATAATTAATCCTTCCTTTTCAGGTGGACTACGTGAAGATTTGGGTTTGGTGGGATTCTTATTTGCTGTAACAATGTCTCACCTGCTGCAGCACAGCTCAACATGTCAAGTCCTATTCTTAGCAAGACAAGAGTTTGTAAACCTGAGGCAGCCCGACATTGTTAGAACTGATTTTGGTTTGAAAGCAACTGTATTGCTTTCGCCACATGAAAGGCCATGGCCACTTCTGGGATTCAACGAGCCATTTTGATGGGACAACTCAGATAATTGTTAAAATCAACTCAGATGTTTGTTACACGAGGTTGTTTCCCAAACGGGCAGACCCGACGCCCAACTTTATCCCTCCCACCGCGTTTCATCAGCCCAAACCCAAAGCTAAAAATTCTACAACATAATATAAATTCAGAGCAAACAAAAGCGGAGCAGAGCAGCTCCATCTGGATTTCTGCAGCTGCTGTTTTCCCAGGGACCAGCAGCAGAACAGCATGAACTATGATACCAGCCCCACTTTCCAAGGAGGAACAAGAGCCCTTGGCCACCCCATCTGCACAACTCGCTCGTTCCCCCCAACAGAGTTGCCTTTGTTCACCAATGGAAAACACAGAGGCTTTTTTCTGCCTTTTTTGCACTGGGATTCATAATTGTTTGATGAAGAGTAAACTTTGTCAGAGATTCCAAACAGATTTTGTTTCTAATCAGAGCTTTAAGAGATTTGAGTCTTTCAAGGAAAACGCTTGTCAGAGGTACAAAAGGAAACTACTTTCAGGCAAAAAGGTTGGACAGAAAGACTCCTAAAGATGATAACGACTGTTGCTGAATTCACTCCAGACTTCATGTGAGAACAGCAAGAGCAAAGCTGTTCTTATCTCTTTGTTTTAGAGTGCTCGGTAGTTTCAGTGTTTACAGCTTATCCTCTCCTGGGGATAACATCTCCACATTTTCTATTCAAAATTCTAAAAGCTTTAGAAGTTTTAAAAGATTTCTCCTCTTTAGAAGGCAAACATGGAAGTGACTCGCATTCCATGGTAGTCACAGGCACTGAAACTGCTCACAGTTGATTTATCTGACGAGAAGCCATTACTTTTCCTTAGCGGATGCACCACCAGTTCAACCACAAGCAGAATTCAACAAGCCAAGGAGTCAGTTCATGCCCTCCCATGGAAATTATTATCTGTCCCTTGTCTCTTTGTCACTGTCAGTATTTGGTCACAACACCCACCCCAAGCACCACAGCGTTGGGAGGTTCTAATTCACTTTATGATTCTTGCAGAAAACAAGAAACCATTGTTTTCCAGTGGGTTTGGGGAGGCTTGAAGAGGCTTTTGGCTGATGAAGCAATTAAATAACTACACTCGAAGGCGACCTTGGCATCATTACTACTAGTTGCATTTTCTGCCTCAGGGACTCTGTTTCTGAGAAGGTGACAAACTATACGAAGCCACACACCTGACTGTGCCCGGGAAGTACCTGGAAGTAAAAAGCTGCATGTCATCAGCATTTCAAACCAAACAAAGTTATCACTTCATGAATTCAGGGTAATCTATTTTCCCACCGCTTAATGCTTTATTGGATCTGCACAGCCCCCTGCAGATAAGCACAGAAATGCTGCATAACCTGCAGTGGAAGATCTTTCATAGCAGCGAATGTTAATCTCGTTATAAAATAGATTAAGAATTCAGAGGCATAAATATCTGGCAGAGAGCACCAGTAATTATTTTGCTTTTTAAAGCATAATTCATTATTTAAATACCTAAATGCATATTAAATATTGCAGGTTCTACTGCATTGCGAGAGAATAAGACCGAGTAAATCCCCAGTCACTGGAGCTTATATACACTGATTATACACTGAAAGATATATTTGTGAATGTGTTCTTTTTTTGGAGGGTGAGCTAGGGAATGGTTTGGGAGACCACACATTTGTTTGGTGATGCAGTCAGGTTTCCCAGGGAGAAATGCGGAGGAAAACGTGATCCTGTGCCCAACCCAGAGCTTATTCAACCAGGTGACAGATACATGATCATTGCTGTGAACAAAACTTCTCTTTGCCCTGAAGCTGCTGTTGCAACGTCATTGCCCCCTTGTTACGGCTCTGCTTTAACCGAGCAATACGTGTCTTCATTTCAGAAACAAAAGAAATCAGATTTGACGACTTTTTCCTTGCTCATTGTCCAAGGTTCGCACTTGGCTGGAGGAACAGAAGATCGTAGCACAGAAACACCGCCCAAGATCCAGCACATAATTAGAGCAGAACAAAATGCTGCATCTCACAGCTCACAGTATCACAGTATGTTTGGGATTGGAAGGGACCTCAAAAGATCATCAAGTCCAATCCCCCTGCTGGAGCAGGAACACCCAGATGAGGTCGCACAGGAACATGTCCAGGCGGGTTTTGAATGTCTCCAGAGAAGGAGACTCCACAACCTCCCTGGGCAGCCTGGGCCAGGCTCTGCCACCCTCACTGGGAAGTTGTTTCTTCTCAAATTTAAGTGGAACCTCTTGTGTTCCAGCTTGATCCCATTACCCCTTGTCCTGTCATTGTTTGCCACCGAGAAGAGCCTGGCTCCATCCTCGTGGCACTCACCCTTTATATATATATAAACATTAATAAGGTCACCCCTCAGTCTCCTCTTCTCCAAACTAAAGAGCCCCAGCTCCCTCAGCCTTTCTTCATAAGGGAGGTGCTCCACTCCCTTAATCATCGTTGTTGCCCTCATGGGGAATGAAGCCTTTCTGTCAGCACGGTGGGGAAAGCTTCACACGGAGTAGCCAACACTGGTAACTTAATGTGTAAAAAGCCGAGGGGTAAGAGTATGGTCAGCTCTCAAGGGGTGGGAAAACACTTTGCTCCCCTGGACACCCTTTTGAAATACATTGGTACACCAACTTCAGTCTAAGGGCAGCTCAGGAACAGGCTGTGTAAGTCTTAACAGACACGAGTACTATGCTGTTACAGAAGTTACATTTAAAAATTAACTTTTTTTGGTCAGAAAGAGTGGACTTATTTTAGATATACCAAAGGTAAGATCCTAAAAGCGACTGCACACAAGATGAGCCTCTCCCCTCCGCTGTGCTCTGGGCAGCCCTCTGTCCCTGTGAGTGGCTCCAGCACAGAAATCACAGGGGTTTTACATCATTCACTTAATAATTTTACAGAACAGTAATAGTGTATTTCTCCATTCATACGACTTGTTGCTGTCGAGCTGTATTTTTCATCAGTTTGATTGGTTTTCCTAGGACATTTTCGATTTGAGCATAGAAAATAGCCTGAAATAGCCCAACGTCTCTCTCGAAGCAAGAAATACACCTGCATGGAATCTGGCAGCACACTGTGAACGCAGCGGAGTGTACTGTGTGTCAGTACGCAAGCCTTTCTTGAATACATTCATTGTGGAAAAACTTGTTCTGCTGCTTCATTGTATTATCACAAATGTTTTCGCTGACTCCAGCTCCTCTGATGACTCACACAGAGGCAATTGGTCTCCCAGAATAAAACACTGTTGTAGCAGGGTGTTTTTTCACATAAAAGGCAAGTGTTTCAGTGATCTTGCTTCAACAGGGTTTTATTTTTTAATGTATATAATGCATGTTCAGTGTAATCTCTCATGTGTTATCCAGCAGCTTTGAGTTGATGCACTAACAAGGATGGTCTCCCACTGAAGCAGTCTGGGGGAGGAAGCCGCAAACCTTAATAGGCCTTCGAAATTTGGATGGGAAATAAATTTGTCTCCTGAGACAACATTATCTCTACGGTTTCTATGGTTGCTAGTTAGGATCATTCTGCTCCTCCTCATGAAGTCTACCTCTCTGACAAAAAAAATCAGATTTTATTTTTTTAATGGAGATTACTGACATATTTGTATAGTAGTGTAAAAGAGTTTGACACGTGTGATTGACATTTTTCAAGCTATGTTAACTGGACACATTTTATTGTGAGCATTTGCAAAGTGATGAAGAAATGCTACTTGCACCCTAATGCCCATGTCCTGAAGAAACCTGGTGTAAGGCTTGCAAGAGGAGAATGAGATGAGCCGTCCAAAGGAGGTGTTGGCCATCTGGAGAAAGCCCATTCTACCTAATGAAGGCAGCAACAGGCACACCCTGGTTTGCTCTAGAGTCACTGCAATTAAACTGTTTTGTTGTCCTTTTTTTTTCTTTAAATGAAATCCATTTATCTTCATTTCACCTGTTTAAGTGAACCTACCTTTGGCACTGAATTCTCCCCTGTAGAGCAAGGCTGCGAGCCTTGGATCGTCCTGCCTGGAATCCAGCCACAGCAGCACTTCTGCATCGTGACAGTTTATGTCCTACAGCCGGCAGCGAAATCCCAGTTCCTCTAGATGAACGAGTTTCACTAATCAGCTTTATCAGCACATAGTATTACCCAAAGTTTTATTTGTCTATTTTTTTCGCTGTGACTCTTCTCTACCTAAGAAACCCATATGGGCTTGGTGCTCTAGACCTGTTGAACCTGTAGCTGTTTCTGTGCTGTGCTTTGGCATAACGCCAGCATAAAGATGTGGCCTCTTGAAGAATCAATGATAGTGTAAATTAAGAGGGTTTGTTGTTGTAAATCTAAATGCTTTCTGAGAAATATCTACTCATACAGTTCTGTGAGTCTGTGAGAGTTTGAGCTGTCCTACAAGCACACAAGAGTATAGAGAATTTGTTATTGCGGCTTTGTTAAGCAAGAGGCTCTTTTGTTAAAGGATAATTTGACAAAATGTACTCCGTGTGGGAGTTTATTTTTCACTCGTGTATATGCTATCTTCTCTAACTGTAAGGACACTTACAGCACGCTCACTTACCAGTCATGTTAAGGAAAAATCTTTTGCAGAGTTCTACAAAACTCCAGAGCTCTGGAGACTCTCTAAAAGACATTTAAGGATTATTTAAAACCAGAGTTTTGAGGCTGAAAAATACAACTAGTTGCTTTGCAATTAGATGCTTCGTTTTGGAGTATCTTACTCTGTGTGAAATAAGGTCGCGCCTTTGAAACCAGAGCGGTAGGAGATACCTGATAACCATGGGACGATGGAGCAGCACAAGGGGTGAAACACGGGCTGGCCGATGCTCTCAGGGGCTTGGTAGGGCAGTGAAATGCAGGGGATGAGGCTTCTGCTTGCCAAAATATCTCTCTGGAGCTTTAGATGCAGCGGGCTTGAAAACTTTATCTCACGGTTTGAAAGTGATTGGGTGGAGAGGTTAAATGAGCGAGTTCAGCAACAGCTCCAAGAAGCTTTCAGCACCTGAGCGGAACACAAAGAGGGGTCTGTTCTGCTGCCGACAGCGGCAGGATTCCCTCCAGCACGAAGGACTGGGGAAACTGCTGCATCTGCGAGGGAAAAGCCTTCAAGTGATGCTGAACGTGCGCTCAAGAAACACCGGGTACCATCTAATACAGAACCCGAAGACGTCCATATGGTGAGAACCAATTTGGTGGAAAGTGACTGAAAAACTGAAAAAAACAAAGTTTCGTCTGCACCTGGTGAACACCGGAGAACAAAGATATAGCAGCTAGCAAGCAGAAGGTAAAGGTAAGGGTAAATTCATAATTGCGGGGGAAAATGTCCATCTGTTGAAATCAGAAATATTTAGATACTAGTAGAGGCTTCAGACACTCTAATTGGTGCCACAGAAACGTGAAATCCTGACTTATAACAATTTTAAATTATGTTTTTCTTTTAGATGATACTTAGGCTAAGATGAGGAATGTGAAATAGCTTGCATTAGTAGCTATTTAGCACCATGGAGGACAAAATGGATGTACAAGGGCCCAACTTCACAGCCTATCTGTCACTTGTCAAGGACCTTGCTCCAAGAGCAGAGGATTGTGGCGTGAAGCGCTGTGTTTTGTCACTTATTTACGAAACAACGATTTCTCTATTTCTAAAACTTCAGTGTTTCACTTCAGATTTAATTAATTTTGCTATCCTTTAAAGTTCTAGAAGGAAAACAAACAATATCAGAAATATAAATGCTTTTACTATAGGTCTTTTGTTTCACTTCTAATAAACTTTCAGAGATATTGTGTGTCTGAAACAAAGCAAGTTCTCTCATGTTTGGGAGAGATTATTCTCACAAAGGAGAATCGTTTTGTCAAAACAATGAGAATAAGAAAGTTTTCAAGATTAAAATGTCAAGGAGATAAACACATTACTTTGAACCGTATTTGTATTCCATAGCTAGTTCAATCACTCAGGCGGTTATCTTTCAAAAAGTAAACATGCATGAAATCTGATCAGCTTTTTATTGTACATGGAATAAATTAAGCAAGGCATTGTAGTAGACTCCTATATGGCTCATTTACACATCTTTTGATAAATGTAATATGCAGATTCCTAGTCCTTTGTGAGACATTAACCTCCGTGCATATTGATGCTGTTATTCTGAAAGATGACAGGCATTCAAAGACCTTTCTGTGTCTCTTTGAAAGCAAGCAAGCCCTTTCATTGGGAAAGGACTTGCCCAGTAATGCACAAATGAACTTTGTTTAGACTTCAGCCTTGTCATAAATTTTCTTCTCGATGTCAAAGAATTAAAGGTTTCTGGTAATTTTAATAACGGTATAAAGTGGCCAGGACAGAAGACGTGCAGTTAGTGCACTCCACAGAGGGAAGTCAGTCCTAATTCACCAGCCACAGGAATTATCGGAAAGTTATTTAACTTTGTGCTGGATGAAAGAAATTCATGTTGAACGACTAAACTCTTTGAAGAAAAATGATTTGGGAGACTTACCTGAGTTTCAGACACCCAGCGAGGCTGGTTTTGGGAAAGGGAAGAACTCTGTAAGTATCTCAATTTAGGACTCTAAGCAAACCGACAATCCCCACTTGTGAAGTGCTGGTGACCAGAACTGCTGGGAGCTTTTCACAAGTACCCGTGTAACAGTGGGGTTTGCTGATACCCTCTCTGATAGGGCTACAAAGCAATACAGGCATGTCTTGCTACAGAACATTTGCTGATAAATGGGTATGAAATTAGGGGTATGCTCTTTTTCTGCAAAAATGCTCCTTTTTTTCTTATTCGGGAGCAAAAAAGAATCTACCGGTGAGAATCTAAACCTCTAAAAGGTGAGGATTTTTAGAGTATTATTTTGAAAGAAGAAAAGCCTAAGGAAATCTGAAGGATTTCTATTCTTATTTAAAGTCAAAGCTACAAGAAGATCCTTTGGCAAAGGGAAAAAAGAAAAAGCAGCATTTTGTGACAAGCACTGTCCTTGCTCGGGTTAATCGCCAGGTCAGAGCGCTTTTCAAACACCAGCCCACCCGCTGTCCTGAAGGGCAGCGCAGAACGCTGCAGTCACACCGTGCCCAGGCTGAAAGTCCATTTGTCTGCGCCTCTGAGTGCAGGTTTCAATTCCCTGGGCTGGGTGAGGTGCTGCTGGAGGGGCGATGGCACCACCTGCCAACGGCCCCTTGGCCGGGGTGGTGGGTGCATCTCCTCACCTACAGCTGGGACCATCCCTTTGCTTGATCCATCAGTTACATTTCACAGAATCACAGAATCAACTGGGTTGGAAAAGACCTCAGAGATCATTGAGTTCAACCCTTGGTCCAACTCCAGTCCATTGACTAGATCATGGCACTAAGTGCCATGTCCAATCTCAGTTTAAAAACCTCCAGGGACGGAGGTCCCCCTCCTGGGCAGCCATTCCAATGCCTGACCACTCTCTCTGCAAAGAATTGCTTTCTAATCTCCAGCCTAAATTTCCCCTGGCAGAGTTGAAGCCCATGGCCCCTTGTCCTATTGCTGACTGCCTGGGAGAATAGACCAATCCCCACCTGGCTAGAACTGCCCTTCAGGTAGTTCTAGAGAGTGCTGAGCTCACCTCTAAGCCTCCTCTTCTCCAGACTGAACAAGCCCAGCTCCCTCAGCCTCTCCCCATAGGGCTTGTGTTCAAAGAGTAGGAGAAAAATCTTGATGTTGATAATGAGGGATCTGGAGCATCTTTCTGATGAGGAGAGGCTGAGAGATCTGGGGCTGTTCAGCTGGAGAAGAGAAGCTGAGAGCGATCTTAATCAATGCTGATCAACATCTCCAGGGTGGGTGTCAGAGGATGGACCAGACTCTGTTCAGTGGTGCCCAATGACAGGGTGAGGGGCAACGGGCACAGACTGAAACACAGGAGGTTCCATCTGAATATGAGGAGAAACTTCTTTCCTGTGAGGTACCAGAGCCTGGCCCAGGCTGCCCAGAGAGGCTGTGGAGTCTCCTTCTCTGAGACATTCAAACCCGCCTGAACCGACCTGTGTGATCTGCTCTGGTGACCTTGTGTGAGCAGGGGGGTTGGACTGGATGATCTCCAGAGGTCCCTTCAACCCCAACCAGTCTGTGATTCTCTGATGTGTGATAATATTAGCAGTAAAATAGAATGACATTGTTAAACTGACCTCTCTGAGAAATTTCCTTGGTTTAGCCTGTCCTGTGGGACGAGCCCAGCGTGTGTGGGCTGGTGGGTGCAAGAAGCATGGGAGGTCAATGAATTACACAAGCATCCTGCTAAATAAAACAGCTGGAACAACAGAAGATGTAATTTGCTTGACAGTGCAATGATTATTTCACTTGATGAGGTAGGGAAGGACTTTGCTACAAAACATCCCCAAGCCTAGACCTTTTCTTTTCATTCCTGGTTTCATTCTGGCCAGGAGGAACTGCAAAGGAATTGAGGAGCTGAGGAGGGAGCAAAAGAGTAAATGGCTTTTTCCACAAGTATTTGGCGTATTGGAAAATCAAGCTATTGCTGATAACAGAAATGTTCAAAATAAACTAGAACTTGCTGAAACCTCCAAACAATTAAGGTAACACTGCTTTATGGTAAAGGAGCATCTTAAAAGCCATGGTACCATCATGGTGTCATTGGATTAGACTTCTTGCAGACATGATAAGAGCAACTCCACCAATGAGCTTTTTAGCCTAATTAAGTCTCACTCAGACTTCCAGGACCATGAAATCCTTTGCATTGCTCACTGAGAAACTTCTAACACTCTTCTCAAAAAAACTGTACAAATTGTTAGCCACACTAAATTCTCATTTGAAGTTTGCAGAAATACAAATGGAGATTTCAGCTGATACACGTGGCTCTACAGTGCTGTTCTACAGATGAAAGTATGTTCCTCGTCTTCGCTATATTTGCAGTAAAGCTGCAGCAAATCAGTATGGTGAGAGCAGTAATTCCACTAAAATCATGATCAGGTCAACAAAAAGAAGAGTTATTGGCTTAAAAATCGTGGGATCAAACTAATTACATGTATACAGATATACCAAGAAAGAAATTCTATTAATTATTTTTTGGGTTTGCGTGTATAGGATGAATTTACTCAAAAAACCTGGAAGCACATGGATGAGTGTTTGGTCTTGGAACAGGTTTTCATAGTAAAACGAGAAAAGGAAAAAACAAGAACAGGAAAGCAAAGGGCACAGTCACTCACTTTTGGGAGCACATTTGCAACAGCAAGACTTGGCAGCCCCGCGGCACTGCCAGAAAACCACCTTATCAGGAGGATTAATTCCCGGTGTCTGCCTGGCTAGAAATGCTTTAAAAACTGCTGTTAATGGGAAAGGATGAACTCGAAAGGAACCAGAGTAAATCAGAGTAAAAGAAAAAAACAATTAAACAAACATGCTATTTTCTGATTCCTTTTATGCCAAATGCTGGATTAACAAGCGAGATCAGCCTACGGGCCCCCTGACTTGGTAGAACATTTGATAACTACACATTTTCAGCTAAATCTACAGCTCAGCGGATGCGTTTGGTGCGTGTCTCTGAGGGGAAGAATTACTCACTCTCAAAATTACTTGCTGGCTGCTAGCACGGAAAAATGTTCTTTGTGTTTCTCTGCCCTGGACGGGAAGGCTTTCAGATGTTTATTTTAGGTACCAATATTTCCCTGTTAAATGATATACAAACATCTGACAATCTTTTTCTGCATGCATTTTCACCATGCTCCTGTGAGATGAGTAAATGTGATTAATCTATTTTACAGGCAGATAGAAGAAGCTGAAGCAGATAGAAACCAAGGCTCAGATCTAGGGAGATCTTATAATGCCCAATGACACGCCGACATTCAAAAAACAGAATACCAACCCTCCAAACCCCAATCTCATTCAATATCTCATTGAAATATTCCAGCAACCCCCTTGGTAGCTTCATGAACAGACTGTCCTGGACAAAGAAGGAGATGAATCTCCCCTAAAAGTCAATTTTTGCACGTCTGCTGGAGTATCTAAACAGATAATCCACAACAGCTCCAAAATACACAAATCAGAAACAGAGAACAAAACAATCTAAACCTTTGTCACCTTCAGCATCACAACTGCTGCAATGCCACTGCCCATCTGTCAGCAGCACCTACAGCTCCAAAACAGGCTGCCGAACCACCTAATTAGTTTTACTCTTCTAATTAACATGCCTCTAAATGCAGCGGTATAGCCAATGAGGTCTTCAGAAACCCAGAACCTATCTCAAATCAGGGTATATCACTTATTTTTGGAAAGGTGCTCACAGACTCCTTGCTCCTGTAGTTCTGTCCTGACCTACTTCGAAAGACATCTCTAAAATAGCTTATTTTGTATGGCAATAATTGAGTAAGCAGACAAAGAAATAATGCTGTGGCACCCATTTTCCACAGTTGTGCAAGCACTGTAATAGGAAAATATAAATTAATCCTTTGTTCCAGAGGGATAAAATTGTCAATAAAAACCAACGAAAAGAACAACATTTTATAGTCTTCCGTGCGAAAAGCACCCCAGAAGATTTCATATTATAAAATAAAAATATGGAAAAACATAATTTACAAGGAAGAAAGAGCAAGGATTGTGTCTCTGCTGAGTCTTTTGGTGTAACATGTCCTTACCAAGAGAGAGTAGCTTGGGCTGTTTCTTCTTTCCACCCCACATTTTGGGGGTAGCTGAGGAGGAGCAGAGGGTGATTGCATGGGCTCCCCAGGCACATTGTGCCTTTCGTATGGTGCTGAAACACTTTCTTGCTTCAAAGAGTGTCTTCTGCCTTAGATTTAGAGCCAGAGGAAGCTATAGTGACATTTTTGCTTTTAGATGTCTTCTTACCAGTTTTAAAACTGCATACTCAAACACCCATCAAGTACAGAAATGGGATTCCTTACTATCTCTACGGCTAAGCTAATTTAGGGAAAAATAAAATATCCAACCCAAAATTCCACATCGGATATTAAAATTGCCGCTTGACTCATGAAGATTAGACCAATAATGTCCCTGTTTTCTCAGCCACTCCACAAGTTGAATGCAAAAGAAGGACTCGTTAATTATGGCGCTTTGCAGGCAGATGCATGTTTTGAATTAAAACTTCCTGTTGATAACTGATCTGTGTAGATAAGCAGGTGGTGGAAATGAAGAGGTGCACTTTAAGATTTGCTCCTGACATCCAGAGTAAAATAATCACAGGGAGTAGGGAAAAAAATCAATGAGCAGAACCTGAATTTGCAGGTCTTGCCAGTCTTTAGAACCATGAAGCTGTCTGAACAGTAGCTCATGATGTATATAACAATCTGAAAATTATTCTCCAGTTCCCAAGCAACCACTCATTTGGAGGGTGGGGTACGGCATTTTCCTCTGACCTTCGCGAGCCACTGGAAGTTGTAAAAAGCTAAGAGGAGTAGAGTTTTATTCTGTTTCTACAGTCAGCGTTTTCTACAATGAACAAAATCAATACGGTGCAGAATCTACATGGCGTTTTGGATGAGTGGACTGTAAAAAAAACCTACCCACTGAAATGTTCAGAAAAGGTCAAGTAAGAAATAAAAAGCCAAGACCCACGTGGCAAAAAAATCACTATTTTCATCAGAAAAACATCCTTTAACTCTTTGCGCTATTTCGGTGACTGCAGTGCTGGTTATGGCTACAGTTACACAGCAAGTGCTTGGCAGAGGTGAATCACATTATGCAAACCCCCGAACCTAAATACTTTGGGAAAATTTTTACAGCCATTTCCTCTGCTCCTGAGAAAGTTGAATCTACTGGCTTGTGTCTCATCTGGTTAATTAGTAGTATCCTGCCCCATTAACTCTGTGACAAATCGCACCTCATTGGCATAACACAATGTACATAAAATTCTCTAATGAAAAATAAAGAGAGCTCATGTTTTTACAAACTGATTTTTTTCCCCCTTGTAGAGTTCTAGAGATCGAATTATAACGGATACAGGTTGAGAATAATCGAAGTTGCCTACAGCAAAAATGTTGAGATGGGCAAATATTTTCTTCTCCATACCACAGACCTGTTATTATAGAAATACTGCGAAGTATTTAAATGACTACTTGTGAAATGTGCAACGTTAGGTAAAAATGGGGGTTCCAGAGGAAAGAGTTGATTCTGTGTTTTTTCATGCTGTGCCAAAAGGTCATTGTGACCAGCTTGGACTTAGACTCGCTTAAAAGCTCTGAAACAAAATTGAGAAAATAGTGACTCTGCAAATTTAGTTGTGGGAGAATCGAGGGACATTTTTGTAGTTGTGACTCTTTAGCACCACAAAATACTTTGCGTGGGCAGAAGCGCCACGTTATGTGCAACAAACACACTGCACACATACATGCGCACAAAGCCACCACGGGTGCTATTTGCAAAACACGGGTGGAGCAGGAGCTGGTGGGGCTTATCTCCAGACCAGGGCACTTGTTAAAGTGAATGGAAGGTATCTTTCAACTCAGAAATATAACAGAGGCCCTACGTAAGGCAGGGATACAGATGCAGGGCCTGTTACTCACCCCAAATTGGCACAGCATTTCATTTCACACGGGTAAGAGCTTTTACAGCAATAAACCGACAGCTCCCTGACATCTCTTATGGACAAAGCTCAAGAAGAGACTGGACAACGTCCTCAGACACACGGTGTGACCTGTGGGGTGTCCTGTGCAGGGACAGGAGCTGGACTCCATGGTCCTTGTGGGACTTTCCAGCTCAGGACATTCTCTGAATCCTTCACAAGGAAGGACCAGGCACTTGGTTTCTTGGGCACTCTGCTCTGTACATCTCTAGTGTTGCAGTAGCTGTGTCACTTCAGTGTTTTTACTACACAAATTAATCAGTGTTGAGCTTTAAAACCTTGTCGAGCAGCTCCAAGCTGAGGTAGGTGCTGTAGTAAAGCAGGAGTCTGTGTGTGGAGGCATCATGGATGGCATTGTGGAGTATGGTCCTTCCTCGTGAAGGATTCAGAGAATGTCCTGAGCTGGAAGGGACCCCCAAGGATCATGGAGTCCAGCTCCTGTCCCTGCACAGGACACCCCACAGGTCACACCGTGTGTCTGAGGACGTTGTCCAGTCTCTTCTCGAGCTTTGTCCATAAGAGATGTCAAGGAGCTGTTGATTTATTGCTGTAAAAGCTCTTACCCGTGTGAAATGAAATGCTGTGTCAATTTGGGGTGAATAACAGGCATGGTCTGGATACAGCCGCTGGAAAAGCCAGCGTGTGTAAAGCGACTCACCTCAGCACAGCATCTTTCTAAATCCTGGTTCTCAGTCTGGCCCCCATAGGTTAAGTGCTATGCTTTATTTAAATAATGTTACATTATCTCGTCTGTAGAAAAAAAAACCCAATTTGCTTTTACTTTTTTAAAGGCAAATAAAATTTAGGTTAGTTGCCAAAACTACAGGGTGGGGACAACATTTTTATTCATTATTTGTAACCAACCAATTCTTTCATTTAAAATCAGACAAGGAATATTATTATTGTAATAAAAGGCAATTGGGAATCTAAATGAGAAATCAAATGCTTTTTCATGCTGATTTATTTTAGATTAGAAAAACTTAAACCAGATGTAAAGATGAATTGCTGAAGCATGAAAAGGGAATCACAGCAGAGTGATAAATATCTGAGTCGTGTTGTTATAGGTGCAGATTTGCATTAACTAAAATAAATTGATCTGTAAGCTTTTCTAAAACTTAATTAAAGCTGCAGAACAAAGCTGGAGATCAACTATCAGCTTGATATCTTGGCACAGATAAATTTGAACTAAATTAACCATCCAGAACTGTATGTTATCAATATCACAGCGAAATTATTACTGACATAGGGTAGAAACAGATCCCAGTGCATCCTGAGCACAGAATCCTCCATTACATCCAGATGTTGGAAAAGCGGGAAGTATATCTGTAAACTCTAATTTTCCCTTCACAAAATGTGCATCGTCTACTGACACAAATGAGAGGCAAGAGACTTGTGATGTACAGACATAAGTACTTTTCTAAGCCTGCTCAGGAGCAGGCATGACTAACTATTGTTTTTTGCAGGATAAGAGAATTTGCTGTTGAGCTGGTGAACGACAATCACGAAATTGCTAGTTTCTGTCATTAATTTTGTGGCGGTATTGAATTAGTGAGACAAAGATGTAATTTCCTTGTGTCTGGTAACTCTTTAGGTACTTTCTCTTTGCTACTTTCTTCTGCTTCTTCTTTAGGCTGGGTTTATCTGCTTTTGGAATCAGAATTTGTACAGTGCAATGTTGTCTGCATCCTGAAATGAACATAAGAGACGGATGTAGAAATGCAGATTCTCTGGTTAGGAAGTTTACACATAAAGATAAAATGTTCAGGTTTACACCAAGGTGAAAAGTTGTCCTGGAGGACATATTTTAAATGTATTTAAATTCATTAATTCACTGCAATCTCATCATTCTTTGTAATGAGGGCGAGCCTGAAAAATCCTGTATCAAAGCATCCCAAATGAGAATTATGACTCCAAGGCTGCATTCTGTATAGGAAGTATAAATTTATAGCGCATCTAATCCACTGCATCTGAATCTACATAGATCTTCAGATGTTTAACATTCTCAATCTGAATTTCCTGCTGTTTTGACAAGAAAAACAGATTAAAGCTCTTTCTAGTCCAGTCAGTGCACAACTTGGTGTTCGGATGGGGATGGATGGAGGGATGGGGTGAGTGGATGAAGGGTTCTGTGTTTTCCTTCTCTTCTTTGCCAAACAGCACATTGTGGAAACTAAAAATACAAAAGCAGGTGTCTTGTCTTTGGCATCATCTTCCCCATGATCCCTAATCTTTCTAAAGGCATGACAGGTTCGCCACGTCCAATTCACGTGGTTTTATTTAAAGGCAATGGATCCATGGAAGGTTTTCAGTGCTGTCTGCCTCCATTCTAAGTGCCCAGCTGATGGTGTAGGAGGCTGTGAGGCTGTCATGCACTTTAACCTCTGCTCAAGCACGGCGTTCAAAAACTTCCAAGACACAAATGAAGTATCCCAGAGATGGGTTTAGATCTCTTCAATCGATTGTATTGATCAAACAGTGCTCCGTTTTAAATTCTGAGCCAGATAACCCTAATTTGTTTATAAAAGGGTCTCTTTGAAGATAGTCTTAATTAAGTAGAAGGAAAAATAGCATGTCATTAATGTGAAGAGAGCTATATAGACAGCTAAATAAATTTCCCATCACTGAAGACACATGCTGGTGTTAAACCTTTTCAAGAGAATGATTAGGGAATCACTAAATATAAAGGTAGTTGTCCTTTGATCAAGGACTTCTTCTCGAGTCCCAACCAGATATCAGACAGCATCTTCATTTGCTGTGTTTGCTGTGTTCACTGAATAGCAATGAGAATGTGTATAGTGCACTGGAAAATTCAGCCCCTAAAATGTAATTTATAGGAATGTTTGCACACTGCCCAGCACAGGGGGACCCATTCCCAGTGGGACACGAAGGAGCTGCTGTATTTTTGTAAATCACAGAAGTCCTGTGACTCGTGGGGGCTGGTTGAGTCAAAAGTTGTCTCTGATGATTGGCCTGTGGCCACGACCCACAGTGAGCCAGGCTATAAAGTAAACACAGCACCTCCTGCTGAGCTAATAACTGTGCTAACAAAAACCTGAATAAATAGTATTTCACCTCTCCCGTGCCAGTGCATTGTGTGCTGTGGCTGTACAACCCTGCCAGCTTCATTACACCTTGTAGAAAAATACCATGGGCTCAAAATCACCCTTCCCACTCTAATGGTTTTTCTCTGTCAAGACTATTTAAATGTGTTGGCTGATCATGGCTTGTTACTTAGTTTTTGCAGTTCCTTTGAAGTCATCAATATCCCAGCTTCATTTTATGGTGGAGTTAGCTCAGGGGAGAGGAGAAGGACTGTATCACACGTTTAATTCCACAGCCAAGTGCTTTTTGGGAGGCTGTAACCCTTCATCAAGCTGTCCTTAGCGAGAGAGGGTGAAAATGCTCCGGGATACTACTTTGACTTGTTTTCATCCCAATACTCATTACTAGAAGATTACATATCCAGTAAATACAAAAACAAGGGGTTGGTGTTTGTCCCTGCGAGGAAGCCATCTCCTCTCGGAACAGTGGCCAACAGAAACCAAAGCTTGCCCATAAAGCGTGGGGAGATGTTCCCAGCTACAAGACCAGCTTGAGGAGCTTTTTATTTCCATTTCTCTTATTAACCATTAATAATGAAATGTGCTCTTTGAAGTACACTCTGTTTACACATGAAGAGCATAATGTAATGGCAACGACAAGGTAGAAGGTAAATCTGGACTTCTAAACGAAATATTTTTAAGTGATAAAGCAGTTACAAGCAACACAACACAAGAAAAGTTTTGGTGACGTGAGGTTCTGTTGCTGATTAAAATCCCCATAGCACAGAACTAAAATTCCATGAAAACATTGATTTTAAATATTGATGACAATCTTTCCTTGCAAACCACTTCAAAACAAGTAACTAGCATCCCTGAAATACGGTGACACCAGTAGAGAGTTATACAGCTAGTAACATCCATTCCGTGTGTCAGTGTAAAGTGTTGGCAAATCCCGCTCCGTCCCTTTAATGTGACCAGTGTCACCATGTGGGACAAACTGTCCAATGTTTGGTCACACTTTGCTATGAGGTTAATCGGAAGTTTCAGTTCAGAGGCAAGAATTGTTCCCTAGCATTGCAATCCACTGAAAGCACTGAGAATACTTTGAACAGAGCAATTAACAGAATAAGCTATTTAGGTTTTGCATTGTGGCTGGGCTGAAGAAAAACACCGGATTGTTGATCATTGAGGTTAACTGTGCCTCATTCAAATAACTTAAAGGTAAAAAATCAACAACTGTTTTCTTATTGAATTTTGTTAGCATCCGTCGCAATGTAGAGCTGGTTCTTGTTTCTGTTGCTAAGGAAGTCGTGTCTTCAGATTTACCAGAGAAAATAGTTTAAAAAATGGAAAGGGAGATTGACGCAAAGTTATTGATTGTTTCTACAGAGTGCATTATAATTTCATTCTCTTCTTGCTATATAGCTTTGTTTATATCGGAATAGAAAAATAACTGAAGTTTCAAAGTTATAACAGAATTGTTGCATCAGAAAAGAAATGAATATTATTTACTATTTGTAAATTTAAATCTGAAGCTTGGGAGCAAGTATTCTAGAAACCTCATTCTTTACATCCTGCATATATATGGCTTGCATCATGGTTGCTTTATTTTCCAAGCAGTAACATCGTAATTTCATGAGGAAAAACAATACAGCACTGAAATTTGCTGTGAAATTGTGTTATAAGAATCTTCAGGACAAATTAGCCATAAATCTATGATGATGAAATCTTTTCATGCAGTATGATGGCCGCTCGAATACAGGTGGGTAGGAAGGCAGGAAGATGGATGGATAGGTAGATGATAGATAGATAGATAGATAGATAGATAGATAGATAGATAGATAGATCCATCGATCAATCTACAAATCTGTACAGGAACTTGGAATATTGTCCTGGAATCACAGCAAAACTGTTCAGCCAGAAATGTATAAAGGGGCTAAAACTAGATTTTAGAATATTTGAGCAGGGAATCTAAAGAGTTTTAGCCCCTGCAATATATAGACTATTTGTAGCAATTAAATTGCTCTGTTTTTCTTGATAAGATCAGGGAGCTGGGGCAAACGTTTAGAAAAACCACAATACTGGAGTCGCCCTGATAATCAGATTTACATTCTTAAGCTCCTCAGTAACTTTTGCAAATGGATTATAAACTACTTGGTCACTTAGGTAACATAGTAATTTCTGAGGAAAATACCCTGGAACCCTCAATAACCCAGCATATAACATTAACCATTACTGGAAATTGCTGCAGCAACATGTCCCTGTCGTCCTGGATGCCTCAGAGCCAAGCAGAATGGAGTCAGTAAATCAAACATGACTTTTTTGCACCTGTGTTGCCTGGTAAAACAATGATTTATGAGCTACTAGAACCTCCTTTGCTCGCACAGTTTGATGATCCAAAGTTTTCTGCACTCGGTGGCACGGGAGCATCCTCTGGTACCTCCTGCATCCCTGCTCTGCTCCCATCTCCATCCTTCACCGTCATTTCAAGATCACCTTTTCCTTTGCCCATCTTCGCTTCAGCTCCCAGCCCAATAGGTGGAACTGGTGGTTGCCCTCCTAGAACCATTCCAGCAAGGGAAATACCTATTAAAATACTCTAAAATGTTCCCTGGTTTTAACGTGGCTTTCGGAACAACCCAAATCATAGCTTGCAAATTGGTGCTGCTCTCAGAATCTCTCTGGTTTCTCTTGTTTATTTGGACACGACATCACGCCTGCAACCTGATTTCATTCAATCACCAACATAACAAACAAGTTTTTATGCATGATTCGCTCATTAGCGGCTGCTTCAAACATCCCATCTCCCAGTACATAATCCAATTTTAAAAATAATTGGGAAAATGATGTAGTGTAATTAGCAGTCAGAAATCTGTTTTAATCCATATGGCTCTAGGTCAGCTCGGGAGAAGTAATTTCAATTAGTCATTAATTGTTGGGGCTGGGGGGAGTTTGCAGGTTACACAATCCTGCGGTATCACCTCCGGCTGCGGCCGACTTGGCCGAGCGGCTCCATGCGCAGGGAATAAGATCTTCCAGAAAATACAAACTTGCCAACGATTCACTTGGCAGAGCTTTTCTCTTTGATTTATTTCAAATGTAAGGATCTGATCTTGCACCTTTTAAAAGTTGGAGCAAGTTTAGCAATTTACTTCAACAGCGGCAAGATTGGAGCTTAAAGCCCGGGTTAATGCAGACTGACAGGCGTTGGAACTGGGCTCATTATCGTCTCTGCGGCTCCTCCGCGTATGTGTGCATGTATGTGTGAAAGTGGAGTGCTAATGTTAATACCTTGGCCACATACCAATTTCAGTAATGCCACATAAGTAGAATTCACCCCGAAGGCTGAGCTGGAAGAGCTCTCAGCAAGGTTTGCAGTGCCCTTGATAAGGGACTCGCTCGGGGCGTTGCAGAAGTGGGGACTTTTTGGTGACATCTCCTGTTTTAGTTAATCAGGATAAGCACCTGGCAATAAGTGGTAACCAAAAGAAACCTCCAAGCAAACAAATGAGAGCAGATGTTGTTAAGCTTGAGACTATCTTTATAAAACTGTCCAGTGCGGATAGATGGAGATTTTTATTGCTATGCAAATGACTGTGCTGTATTACTCCAGCAGGCTGCAGTGGAGATGAATCATTTAAATTAACTTAATCACTACATATTCTGTTAAGGGGTTATCTGTGAATCTCATTAGGTATCACTGCTAATGGCTGACATGTTTAGGACATTGTTTTGAAACTCGGAAGTCACAAAGTTCATATCTGATGGAGAAGCAAAATCCTAGAAGCACAAGAGCCTGACTTTTTATTTTGGATGCTTGATTTAATAACTCCTCGGAGAAAAAGGGTGACAGCGTTGGGATTTATGTTCTCACTTCAAGGTATTCCACAATTCATCTTCAGAAACTCTGACATTTTGTTAAGCAATACAGAACAGAATAATTTACCATTTGCAGGTATATCAATTGTTGCTTGTGCACTTTTCAATTAAGTACATGGGCATGTAACAATTATCACATTGCTGTGTTTGCCAACATCATAACGCCCTCATTCACTTCATTTAACCAAATTTAACAAAAACATTCTTGCTACAGGGTTGTGCTGTGTAGCTGTATCACATGTACGTCTAAAATCCTCATCCATCATATGTCACATTTGATGGCTCAGAGGAGAGGAGGTGATTGCCCATTTTGCATCACTTCGGCATCCTCAGCTCCAGAGCTGGAACTCACACCTCTGAGAAGCCCCGCTAGCTCCCGTCTTTTCCTCCGTATTAGATTTAATTGTCCTGGCTAATATGAGGATTTAGTGGATCAGCTTGGGCAATATTTCTTAATGATATCGAGTAGCGTAGGAGGACAGAGCTTGCAGCAGAGGGTTGAATTCTCAGGCTTAATGAGACACTGGGCTTCAGCATAACTATTCAAGCAGGGATTTTTATTGACAGAAGGAGCAGGAACGCAAGGTTTGGAAATCAAGCGAGTGCAGCAGCTGCCCAGCAGATCACCTTGAGTGCGGCTCCTGTGCTCAGACGTGCGCTCCGGCCTCAGGCAACCAGGGGAAGCTCCTGCATTATCCTCTTCTCCAATCTGAATCCAAACCCCCAAGATTTGAACTCATCCTTCCTATTTACCCCCTCTGCAGAGCAGCTGGCACACGGGCCTGCCTCTGCCCTCCAAATCTGCTCTTTCCTCCCTCAGTCATTTTCCACTTAGCACCCCCTCCACCTGCAAAATGGACTTAATCCTCCCGGAGCTGCATTGCTGTGTCAGTGCATGCAATGAAGGAATGCATACATATATATATATATACACATACTCTTAGCTACTATATGCGTAGGAGTGTGTTTTGCAAACTCAGCAGTTTAATACAGTCTCTCTACCCACAGGATTTTATTGCTGTTGTATCAGTGAGGCTGGTTTGGGTTTAGGGTGCCCTGGGCAGGAGGAACAGGAGAGCGGAGGTGCAGAGAAAAGCCAGGAGTAGGTGTGGGCCCCCCTGCACCCCAATCTGGGCACCCACTTCAGAAGGGCTGCAGATGAACCTGGCATCTGGTTTTAATGACGGGGCAGTGAAATAGTATTAAATAGCGTGAAGGTGAAGGTGAGGGCGCAGGGTTCTACTGCTCAGGATGCTACAATGGGGGTCCTGGAGGATGCTGAGCATCGGCCACCGAGATCAGGGGGTCCAAGGCACAGCCCCAAACTCAGCGCAGAAGGTGATAAAGCTGCTCACATTCAGGTTTTTATTTCTGGTGAGCACACAAGCGCACTCTTAAACCTATCAAGAAATATTCAAGTACTACCGCTGCACTTCTTTATGGCTTTAGAACTGATGTAAATTTACATGCAAATGAGGCGCAGCCCTCAAGCGCTTGGCGATTTGCCACCGCAGCCTTCGATATTGCCCCTGAGTAGATCATCTTTTATGAGAAACTCATCCCACAATACCGGAGGAGGAGAATTTCCCTGCATGAGTTGCATAAAGATGGCCCTGCACATTGCTGTGCTACCACAAGTAAGGAGAGGAAACAATTCTGCTTTTAGGGTTTGGCTGGCTGGTTCTTTTCTTTTCCAGGGTCCTGAGCAGCTGCAGAAATTGGATTTATATGATTAAAACAATAGGTTTTTTGGAACTGAAATTCAGCAGTTGTGTCTACGTGCAAGTGATTGGATCCTTGGATAAAAAGTACAATTTAACTGTCTTGTGTACATTCCCTGATACTGCTCATTGCAAATATTGTATTTCTTCCCACCTCACTGGCTTACTGGTTAAATTTACCTATCTATAAAGAATGTCACAGAGAAAAAGAATTGCATCATCTCCATAATGACTGGTCATCCTTACAAAAGTATTTTTGGGGGAGCAATTACGGTATAAGAGTCATTACAGTTGCTTACTGCTATAAATTCCTACTGTTTACTGCTTGATTGCTTGTTTTAGTGAAATGTTAATAATGCAGCAGTGGGTAGAAAGAGTCGATAATGAAGTAATGCGTATTTATGGGATATATGTCCAAATGATCCTTAGTGCACAGTTATTTGAAAATAAATAGTGTATTGATTGGAACGGCTATGGAACAAAATGGTATTTCAACATGTGGTGATAGTTGATAATTACTTAGAAGCCGTTTTTTGGTTGTTAATACAGCAGCTAGTCTATTTTTAGCTCCTTTGTATAGATAATGTCTTCTAGAGGTTTCTATATTAGTTTGAAAACTCTGCATCTGATGAAAATACAATATTCATCCATGTTACTCATCACAGGGACAGCTACATAGTCCCATTTCAACACGGTCAATGCTAATTTGAAAGAGGTTTTAAAGGGCATTTAATACAGCCGTATTACTAATACTCCATTAAAACCACATAATCTTCTGTCATGGGTAAAATCAACAGAACCCATTTCCATGAGCTCCATGTACTACAACTTCATAGGGAAAAATATCCAAGAGTAATCTTAAGTTTTGGGGGTGAAATCTTTCATGGCAGTATATTTTTTTGGTAAATGAATTAAGGTTATAAGCAAGATCATAAAAATGATGAAAATATAATAAAAAATAAGCAGGGGAGGGTTATCGGATGAATAGATTCTCCCCTGTGATTTGATAGACCCTGATGTCATATTCAGTTTTCCTCATATTCTAAAGCCAACAGATAAAATTCCCACCCAGAGGAAGAGCTGATACAGTTTATAGGGTGAATATCTGATTTTAAAAAAGAAAATCAGTTTAGAAAAAGCTGGAATGGGTTGCAAATTTGGAGTAAATGAAGCCCCGGTTTTTAATTAAAAAATAGAGCGATAACTTGCTTGTTTTTCATGTCAAAGTAAATGAAAAATTAAAGATTCTTTTTAAAACATCAGCTGTGCATATTCTGACCTGCAGGCAGCAGAAATGGGTTTTACCAAATATTTGGGATGTTGGGATGTTTTAACCAAATATTTGGTATTGATATTTACCAAGGAGATACTAACCCCAAATATTTGGGATCGACCCCCGGGGGGGATGTAAATATTGACTTGCAAAGCTGATTTCCAAAGGAAGCAGAGCCTCTGCTTCTGTTTGTCCCCCAGCCAGCACTCGTTACCATCACTATCATTGTAGCTGGGAAAAATTTGGGTTAAGGAAGTCTGAGGATGCGTTCACCACCCAAAGTACAATGTAACACAAAACCTCCTCTCCCTGCCTTCATCCTTTAGTCTTAGTATCCCTCTCAGTTAGGTCACACCTAAGACCACAATATCTCCTCCTGCAGACATTTTTTTAAGTGCCATTAGAGGCATAAAATCTATAGCGATCTGTCCCTTGGCCTCTTTTATAATTCATCAAGTATTTGGTAGTTGCAATCACCTACATTAAGAACTTCGAAACTACTAAACTACGCAGTTCAATCACGTTTAATTGCCTGCCCGCAGCACCAGAAAGCAAAAGGTTGAATCATTTATTCACTTCTAAACCTTTTCTGCACAGCACATCCAACTTTCTAGATTTAAGAACAACTACCTTAATGCCTGTTAGTTTAAAATGAGCATAACACAGAGCTATAAGCATTTACCAATAGAGGGGTTAGTTTAATTTAGGAAAGCAGAAAGCAGCACCCAAATATACAGTTTTGGTAGTTTGAAGGACACTTAAGGTTTTGGTTTGTTTTTTTGCATAGGAAGAATCAGGGTTACAGGGCATTTGTTGGAGCACTAGTAAAGCCAACCCAGTTTCTGTAATTGCCGGTATGAGTCTAACAGTGCAGCTCGCAGCAGTTGCACCACTAAGTTCTGTTTATTGATCCCTGTGATTCAATGTTTTTGCTCATGGGCATAAGTCAGCACTTTCCGCAAATCAGCACAATGGCTCAAGGATCAATCGTTACTTCCCCCTTCTGATCCATTTTAATTGTGATATCAAAGACAGAGTAATCCTTTCTCAGGTTAGGAGATGTATTTGAAGGCAGAACAAAACTGTGTTATAAAAAGCAGAGAGGCTCCGGTATGCAGATCTAAAGAAAAACCTACTAATTCCAGGAACCGACCTGAAAGCAGCAGCCAGCGATGCTGAGCTCAGTTTAAATGGTTACAACAAGCGAGTCAATAAATAAAGTGGTTCACTTCCCTCACCTCTCCCCTGGCAGAACTGAGAACTGAATCCAAAGCGTCTCTGCAGGACAACGGCGCTCCAGGGAAATTATTAAGCTCAGGCTCAGAGTCTTTATTTTGACATTCAGGAATAACCCAGAACACAGACATGTTCTCAGGCATGTGAGCGCTGAGCTCATTTGAACTTCAGCTGTATCTTCTCTTTCTCTTTTTTTTTTTGAAAAAAAAATCTCTCTTTCCTTCCATCCACTGGAGTATTTAACCAATCAGAAACATTTTCTTTAGAAAAAAAGCTTCCCAGAACAGCTGGTGGTTGTTGTACTTAATGGAGAGGTGTAATTAGAGAGCTGGGATGGCAGCTTGGTGAAATACAGTATTGCTGTTTGTGGTGGGCTTGGGGTTTTTGTTCTTTTGCTTAGAGGTTTGTTCCCTCTGCCTTTAGCTCTGCAGGATATTAAGGCTTTCACACTCCATGTGGAAGATTGTTCTATAGCTTCTGAAGCATTATGGGCAGCTGTCCTACGGAGGGAGGGAGCCTTATGGGAGCCCTGAAGAGAAGTTGAGGGAGAAAGGAGATTTCAGGGTGTCTACACTGGTAGACCTTCAAGACAACACATTCAAGGTTGTTTGGAGCAACACTTGATCTCCTGGTCTTCTCCCACCGCGTTTGGTTTTCTCTCCATTCTCTAGCCCTAAGGACTTCTCCAAGGAAGTTCCAGCTGACAAGTCCACAAGGTCTGCTGGAGGCTTTCTTCCTTCTGAAGAAAACACCTTGCCCCTGGGCTAATGCTGCCCCTTGCAGACAGCAAAAAGCAAAAGCAGAGGAAGCTCAGAAACAGACCTGGAGAATCAAGAAAGGATTTTTGTCTGGGACAGAGCTTAGGAAGTCTTAGGTTGTTTGACTGCCACTCAGAGTGTGCAAGAAGGACAGAAGAATCCATCGTTGTTCTTGCTCCCTTTGGGTTGCAGGTGAGATGTGGGGGATGGCCAGGTGGGGTGGCTGGAGATTTTGATCCAGAGAGCAACTGCAATTAAAGGATTTCATTTAAGAGATGCAGAATTTGCCCCCGAGGTCCTGACTGAGTGAGGAGGACAGATGCTGCAGGCAGGAGGGATCAGATCCTGGTTGTCACCATACGGAGGAAACTGCAAGTGGTTGCAACATCAGGCGTCTCCATCCTGCAGCCGATGGAAAGGTGAAGTGAGGGCTCCCTGGCCTAATTAATTTAGAGTGGCCTGCAGATAAATGAAGGCTGAAAATACATAGCTTGCCTCAGCTTTGAAATTACATTTGAGGCACATAGTTATCTTTCAGTGGCTTTTATCCCAGGCTCCAGCAGCACTGTGTTATGGCAAGAGCCTGTTCCCACTGTGCTGTCACTCACCTGTGCCTGACACAGGTGACACACCTGGAAGGAGCAGGCTTAGCACCTGCTGCAAGATTAATTCCCTGCTTATTCATGAGAAATTTACTTATCAAGGCCTTACAAGAGCATTCTGGTGAAGGAGGAGCCCAAACCACTGCTGGTCTCTCTTAGCATCCCTGCATCAGCACCCAGGTGGATTTGTCACCCATTTCAGCTTTCCCTGGACCATAAAGGACACGGATGTGGAACCCAAGCTTTCAAGGAGAAATGGGCTATAACACACACCGTGAGACAGGGAGTGAGGGGTTGGGTGTTTTAAATGTATGTTTTGTCAGATTTTATTTGAGAACTGGGGATAATTTGGCATTTTGACCAGTACAGTGTAGTTTCATGCTGTGTTGTGAGAACAGAGAGATGTCCACCAGAAACAAAGTTGTGTTGGGCCTGGAGACTTCTCAGCTGACCCCTACAACACCCTGACATGACAAAGCATGAACACAGGTAATTCTGGATAATTTGATTTCTCAAATTGCCCTTCAAAACTGACAAATCATCCTCATTTAATTCTGCCTTTAACTGCAATTGCAACAGTTGACTCTTTCGTATTAGCAATATTGGATTAAAAAGGTTTCTGATACAGAAATCAGGCAACACATCTTGTCCCCTTATTTACATTATAAATGGGCAAAAATTCAAGATCTCCACGCGTACATTTAAAGCGAGGTTGGAAGTGGTGAATCTGTGACAGAGATGTTGTAAAGATGGGAGCACCAGGTGGAAAAGATATATGTGTAAATAAAATAATTAGGAAAAAGTGTCAGCATACAAAGCAGGGCAGGGACGGAATAAGAGAAGCAAAGCGAAATGCAGATGCACCGGAATGGGAACACACAGCAGGTGTTTGGACAGCAAACAGGCAGTAGTAGATGATTTTATGGCAGCTCTACAGTGAAATGAGGTCATACTGCAGGCGGAGGTAAACTATGGGACAAAGATGAGTGCCTTTAAAAATTGAGACATACAAAACCAGGTTCTTGGAGGTAGAGCTGGCATAAAACTGCAGAGATGGATGGAGAGGTATCAACATAGAGGAAAATGGTAGGAGAGAAGAGAAGGTGAAGAAGTGTATCACGTCCTCCCTGTGGAGAAAGTGATTATCACTTTCAGATAACTTTAATAGTCTGAGTCCTTGAGATACTGTTATCAGGAGAAGGAGCTTGAAATACAGCACTAGATAAAAGCAAATCAGAGCTCTGACACAACTGGTGTAATCGCATCCCACCTCTGTAAAGCGATGCTGAGCCAGTTCAGATTTTGATCCGCTGCTCGGTGCTGGGTGTGATCCAGCGCTCCACGAGTCAGCACGGTTTGATGCTCAGCCTATGACTTCCAGTGCGTTTTATATCTAAAGTGAAGCAATTTTCTGGATTAACCATCTTCCTCTGAAAAACAGGAGCCGGGGCAGGTAACCTGGAGCTGAATTGAGGACAGAAATGGAGTGGTTCTGGTCTGATTTGCTATGAAGCCTTCATGCTTATTTTCTTCCCCATTGGGGAACCAAAATCTTAACTGTTTGTAAAAGTCTTTGAAAGGCTCTTTTCCTTGCTTTATGTAGTTTATTTATATATATATATATATATATATATTTGTATATAGGTATATTAGATATAGATGTATCACTTTATAAATATAAATTATACTGCTATAAACTATATTTTGGTGTTCCTGTCCTACTATTTTAGCCTTTGTTGCCTCTTGTGCATTTTTCATTTCTTTTCCGTTTCTTTTCTTATGTATATGGTGACCCCAGCTATTTCTAATCTGTACTACCATTCATTATTCCTCCCCTATCTAGAGCATTGGCAACCAAAAAGTTATTGTCTGAGAAGAAATCACAGCAAATGCACTCAGTGAGTTAGAGGTCCGGCTCTGTCTAATAAACATGTTATCCCTTCTGGTTGGAGCGCTGAGCCAGTATTTGGTGTCCTGTGGGTTGTTTCTGTTAGGGTGAGAAAGGGATGATAGTCGTGTGGTCCTCTGCTGAGCCCGTGTTTCTTTCTCAGGCACGTTTGTGCTGCTGTTCCCCTGGGCGCAGCAGAGCTAGAGCCGTAGGAGACCATTTCCTCACTCACCACATTGATCTCCCTCTACTCAATATTCAATACCAGCAATATTTTCTCAGTTGTATCTCTGGGCAGCTCTTCTGTGGCCCTGGGTAATGCCTCCTTGCTGCCTTTTATTGCTGTTTCTCCACTCTTTTCCTTTCTTTTCCCCACAGATAACACCACATCCCAAAGCAACTCCAGAAATCTTGGCACACGGTGGTTTGCATGGAGGCTGCAGTTGTTCGTGCATTTAATCCAGCTATCTGCGTTACTGAGAGAGTTTATTGTGTAAATCCAGCTATCTGCATTACTGAGAGAGTATATTGTGTGAATTGTTTTTCCAAAAGATTAGATGTTTTCATCTGGTGAGTTAAACCAGAGCTGATCCAACCTACAAGAAGAATCTCTGTGACTTTCTACCTTGGCATGCTATCATTGAACCTTGTTACAGGTATGCTCCTAATAATAGGGGAGTTTTAATTACTTCTTTCATTAGTTTAGTTCTATTAGCCTGATTAGCCAAAAATAAATGGCTTCTGAAAATTAACTCATATTGTGGGGTCTTCCCCAGGCAAGGTGGAAAATCCCTCTTGCTAATCATGGCTGAGCGTGCAATAAATGTCACCTCGGTGTTTGCTTTGCAGTACAAGGTTGCAAACTCACCTATGAAACCGTCTACCAAAGCAATCCACTCCGTGGCAAACGCTCATAATTCACATCAAGGGTATGTTTAAAATAACACAAAAAAAGAGATATTGAAAACCTCCTCATGTATTCAGATAAACCAATCACTCCATGTCTCGCTTCTTCCCAGTTACCGGCTGCAATGGCTTGACGACTTTGTAGATTTTGTGCTGTCTTTTTTGTGGAAGAGTTTGACCATTGTACTAAGGGAAAACTAACTCGAGATTGGTGTTGCAGCCAGTTCTGAATGGGATGAGGTCTAAGATGAGGTTATCATTACCTAGTTGTAATGTGTGCCATGCTCCTACCACGGTTTCTGCTGGGATTGTGTCCTGTTCTCTGGTATTCAGCATGGTTTAAAAAAAAAGAAAGAAATTCCTGAAAAAAAGCAAGACTAAGTAGCTAGTAAACCAAAATGCTCATTTTTAAGAAGTGGTTCATGTTTATTGTAAAATGAAGAGGAAAAAGTCCTTTAATTAATATTAACAATTGAGAAAGATTAGAGCAAAAATACCCTATTACCACTTCCTCTAATCCAGCTATAATTGTGTACCAAGCTATCAGGGAAGCTCTTAAAACCTGAAAAAGCCTTAGTAAGAACCAGAAGGCAATTGTCCGCTTCAGCATCTCCGACAGTTGGATGTGGATGTAATCCAGCTACTATTGTCTTTTTTCTGTACTTGCAATGCTCTTCACAGTCCTGCAACAATTTGGGCTGTTAAATGGAGTCCGCGTGGAGTAGCCAAACACCCAAAATGCAGAAGCCACCACCGAAGAGGAAATTTGTTGCAGTGTGATAGGAATACGGTTGTTCTTCTCTGGGTTTTTATGGTAGGGAGGTGTCCTGTATGCAGCGATCTGCCCCTCTGTATTAGGCAGGGTAGATCACTTTTCCTTGAAAAATGTGAATCTGATTCTTATTAGTTTGCATCACTTTTCACTTAAGTTTGGAGAAGGCAAAGCTCTCCAATGAATTAATTAATTTCACTCAATTTTGACAGACTGCTTAAATCAGCTTAGAAGTGCCACAGCTGAGTAAACCCATCTAGCAGTTTATGATTGCTTCTTTTGGAAGGGCCTGCTCGATACCGCCAGCAACTGAAGCGGTGCGTTAAGGAGAACCACTTAATTAAATAACCCTTACAAGAGCAGACAATGATAAAATGTGTACAGTTTCTATAAGAAATTGATATGAAGTGTTAAAGAGCAATAAGGATTATATATATATATATTTTTTTTTACATACTTCCACCTTCATGATGAAATGGAAGATGTTCCACCGTGTCACAGATCTGACGACCCTTTAGCTTTCTGACTGTCAGAGCAGGCTCACATCCTGCAGACAGAAGTTTGCAGCTGTTTTTTTTGTTGGTATGTAATCAAATTTAAATATTTAATTAACCTGAACTTTTCAGAAGTTGTATGTTACACATATGCATATTTATCTTGCACTTCAGCACTCTAATATGTATTTCACTCTTGAAAGGTCCATCAGCCTTTCATGTGACAATCTGGCATGAGCTTCTGTCCCAAAGAAAATGTACATTTAATATGTACATACCTATAAGGATGAGCCGGCAGACCTCTAGACCAAGTGTCTTTCCATATTGCTCTGATTGGCACAATCTGTGGAGCATTTTCTGTGAAATCCTGATTCCTTCCTTGCCTGCCGTTTAATCACTGGTTTTTTCGATGTGCAAGATTTTAAGATGGAATCACAGCATAGTTTCCTAAGCTAACAGATTCCTCAGCCTTTCATTTCTGCAGAAGATATTTTCAGATTCTTTGTTTTTAATGTAAGAAAAAGAACAAAATGCAGTCACTGGTGACTTAGAGATGGGAATAGCATTTACGTTATCCATAATCACTGTTGTGTTTTCCTGAGCCCCAGCGCATAACCGTAGCTGTCGACCTCATTGACCTGTTTAAGTTTTAATTTACTAGAGGCCTGCCGTGGATGTGACCCCTTCACAAACTGCACCTTCCCTAGCAACGGTTGCGGTCAGGTAAAATTTTGCCATCTCCTGGTTGTTCTTCCCTTTTGAATTATTTACAAAGGTCATGAATTTCTTAGAAAATCAGGCAACAAGAAACCAAGAAGTGAAGAAAGACGTTAGTAACTGTGTATCTGCGAATTAATTTACTTACTTGAGTTGGGAGACTGTACTATGGCCAAAGGGAAAATGTGAAACCCCATACACTGCACAATGAAATTACTTCTAGTTGCTCGTTGTTTCAGGTCAAGCAGGTTACTGTGCCTGTGAATTTCTTTTATATGAGACCCAGTGACTGCGGACAACAAAGAAATCAAACCCTATAGACCTTGGGGAGCCTTAGCAATTTACATGGCAAAGCAAAGATGATCCAGGACTTGCACCTGGATTATGGATAACGTAAATGCTATTCCCATCTCTAAGTCACCAGGACTTGCAGCCAATGGGAGATTTTTCCATCTGCTCCAGTGAGGCCGAGGTTTCATCCAGGGTGGCTTTGAAGAGCTTTTGACTAAAACAGACCCAAAGAAAAGGCACAGAAATAGGAAATGATGATCAGTAAATGAGGGTGGAGGATACGGTCTGGGGCTTCCTCTGATGCTTCATGATAGCAGTGTGTTTTCATAATCTTATTTGAAAAATACTAACTTCTGGTTTTAAACTATAATGAGAGAACTGAACAGCACAGGTGATATTAAAGTCACGATCTGTGCCATCCTCATCCTTGGAGGGCTCATCCCATGCTGGGGTAAAGCCCTGAGCCCCCATGTCTGACCCCATGTGTGGCCCGGTCTAGGACAGGGGTTGGACCTGAGCCCTCCCAAGTCCCTTCCCACTGGAATCACCCTGACATCCTCTGAACGGTGTGGACAAGATAATTTGTTAAACAGCAACTGAGAAATTTTATAGATATTATCAAGCCTTTCTCCTGATTTGCATGTGCTACTTTGGTTTTTCTGCTGACCTCTCTTGTGAGCCCTGAATGAACCGGTGAAAATATGAAAGGGAAAGCATTAAATTGATCTGGTCTGAAATGATTTATTTATTTTGGTGTGGCTGCCAAACGGAGACTCACGGTCCCATCTGCACTGCAGTGCCGGCCAGGCGCCTCAGCTCATCAGGACGGGCATTTAACAGAAGCTGAAAAAGGGGTGATGGTGCCAGAGGATTTACTGTCAAAGTCAAAGCTGGAAAAATATGGGTGGCTCTCACAAAAACAGAGAGAAATACAAGGTTACCGTGAGGATCACAAGAGCTCCAGGGAGACCTTACTGCGGCCTTTCCATCCTTAAAGGGGCCTATGAGAAAGATGGGGACAGATTTTTTTAGCAGGGCCTGTTGCGATAGGACAAGGGGTGGTGGTTTTAAATTAAAAGAAGGGAGATTTGGGCTAGATATGAGGAAATAATTTTTACAGTGAGGGTGGTGAGAGCCTGGCCCAGGTTGGCCAGAGAGGTGGTGGATGAACCATCCCTGGAGACATCCCAGGCCAGGCTGGACGGGGCTCTGAGCAACCTGAGCTGGTGAAGATGTCCCTGCTCATGGCAGGGGGGGGAATGGATGGGCTTTAAGTTCCCTTCAACCCAAACTATTCTGTGATTCTATTCTGACATTAGTTTCTTGACCATTATCAAGGCATTTGGTGTTTTTTCTCTGCAGAAGTGACAGCAAAGGTGACCTTTAAGAGAGGGTTTGAAAGACAAAAAAATCAGGTCTCCTTTTAGATTTTGAGAGGAGAGTTCTTCCGGTCCATTAAGACTGGCATGAAATGTGATTCGAAGCTGAGAGGTATGACACAGCAGCAGCCGAGCCTGTGTTAGCATCCGAGCAGGGGCAGGGATCAACATCTCGGTAATGGTTTGTGTTTGAAGCGATAGGGAAGAGCAGCCAGCGCAGGGCTGCGAGCAGAGGAGTCATTTGGCTGGAGCAATGAGCCAGAAAAATTATCTGCGAAGAAGGATGGCTATAAGTGAGGTGGTTTGGGATTTGTCAGGGTCAGAGAGACATTTCTAATAGTCCAAGACAGAGGTTAATCAAAACCAATATGAGCACTTTGGAATGTGCAGTTGAAAAGCAAAACTCTTACATTCGTTGTCCAAGAAAGACCTTAGAAATATTGAGCAAGAAAAAGCACGTAATTTTACTCCAATTCCAGTGGATTTTAAATCAAATTATGTGAACTAATGGTGGGACTTCTCTCTTCATAAACTTGGGTAACGCTGCCGCTGAGTAGCAAAGGCGATATTAAACTCTTGCATCTATGTAAGAGATCATAACTTAATTTCCGTCTCTTTATTCTCATTGAAGAGTTTAGGATTCTTTAAAACTGTAATAGTCTTCTGTTGGTGATACAAGGATGGAGATATAATCCGAGTCCAGCAGTACAGCTAATCAGGACCCATGAACAGCACAGCCAATTACCAAATATATCTCTATTTTACTATTTGAACCCAATTAATATTAAATGGTTTATTAGCAATTAAATAGCTTATGTTTAAATTATAAAGATTTTTTTGGGGAGATAAATATTTGAGGAAATAGAGGCCATTACAGGCACTCTCTCAGTTTAGATACTTGGCATGTGAATTTATTTTTCTATTTATCACAAGAAATTAAAATGAGTCAAAAAAGCAAATTATTCCTCTTTGTACAAATTGCCCGTGAAGCGAATCATTAAGCGGGAGACTGTATCTGTTGTGCAGAAGAGTTGCTCTGCGCAGCTGATTGCTGCGGTCCAGGCTGTGCAATATGGACAGTTCTTCATAATGGCCTCTGCTGCAATAACAAAGAAGAGTAATGAAGAATTTAGGCGGCATTATTTTTTAATAACACAAAGGAGGGGACTTTTCACTCCAAGTTTTAAGGATGCTTGTAAACAAAGCCTCTTGTTTCCCTCTCGACTCTGTGAATATGATGTTGTCCTTTAGTATAGCTCACAGTGAATTTATTATGAGACATCCTCACTTATTCCTTGTCCAGCTCCAGCAGTTCTGCTGGGTCTTCCTTGGCCATCAGATGGGACATGGGGTGTGTGTCTCTCCTATGCTGCTGATCTCAAATCCTACTTCTGCAGCTAAAGGCAAGTGTAACTTCTCACCTCTTATCCACAAGCAGCTCTGAAGTCTTGTTCTTAAGCTGAGGTGGTGGGGATTAATGATTTATTCAATAAGTACTAAAGAAAGAGTGAGGGCTCACATGGATGGGCATTGTGGAGGTCTGTAACAGAAATATATCCCTCATATCTAAGTAATTAGTGGATGGCATTAAAAGGATGGGGCAAGTAAAGCTTCTGGTGTAGTCTGGTCGCCTATAAAGGTGTGGGACATCTGTTGTTGCCTCTGAAAGAGCCAGGATTTCACCTGTGTTGTAGCAGAATTTGGGGAAAGAAACTCTTAACAGCACTAAAATGCTTCAGCAATGTTTCAAATTTTAAAGTCCATGCAAAAAGTATTTGAAGTTACCAATTATTATTTATATTTTTCAAATAATGGTATCAACAGAATGATATCGAAATGAAGTTTAGAGAAGCAACCTCATGAATAATGATGGGAAGAAACCATTGTGGGGACAATTGCTGAGGACAAATAATGCACAGTTCATCTGGCTGTTGCTGTAGGAATGTTCATCAGGGAGGCACTTGCTATCCACATTTTCTTGGTGATTTTGCAAAATTGCACTGCCACTTCTACCTTCAGTCCGATTTTTGGATTGTCTATTGATAAGTCAAAGCAACTTGATCATCTCTTGAGATGGCTGCAAAAGGCTGTGGGAATTTAGGGACCCCAGCTGAGTCCACTAATGGGAATTCTGAGCCCACGTTCATCTCTTGGAAACCTCTACCTGCGCCTGCCCATGACAGAGGAGGCTTGTGAGAGATCCCATACCGGACTGCAGCCAAAAGGCTCTGACCTGGATTGAGAAAAATGCTGGGTCTCTTCATTTCCCACTGATTTTAGCATAGTCAAATGTATATAGTATTTTGTAATGCCATTTTTTACTATAGGGGAAAAAAAAAAAGATAAGTTAATTACATTCCATGCAAATATTTAGCCACTTTATGTAATGCGTCTGAAATCAGAGCCAGCAAACTATCCCCTCAGTCCCCTTATCAACATTCCTTCCTGACTTTCTAACTTCAACTATTTTTTCATCATTGCACTGTTCTTCCTTAATGCACGGATTACATGATGAAACAGAAAATATGGTTTTGTTTATTCAAGGGAAAAATTACGTAAGCACTTTTATTAAATGTCTTTATAAGAAAAGCAACTTGCTTTCTAAAGTATCTTAATATATATGACAAACATAGAGGAAATACATAAAAGGAGAACTATGGTATTTATTAACAGATAATGTTTTCTTTCCTTGACTCAGTGCGATGCAAAAACATCCTTCCTCTTAGCTTTAAATTATGCTTTAATTAGGTTGTTATAAAATCACCTGTGACTTTATTAATCTTGCAGAAATGATAGTTGTTTCATGTACATGGTGGCTGGAGAATACTAGTTTGTATTTGTTTAAACTGCTTGTTTTGTTAAATTAAGTGCTTAAACTGGAGATGTCTCAGCTTTAGACTTAGAAATGAGAGGTACAAGAAGGTACACATAGATACTTCCTTATTGCCCATAAATCTGTACTTATTACAACTGTAGACTCTGGAATGTAGTTTTATGACTCTCATTTCATTGAAAACTACATATAGGCTGTTACTGCTGCTAGATATTTGAATAAGAGCAATTTTGAATTTGGGGTTTGATTGCTTTTAATTGTGAATTATGCTGAAGCTGCCGTAGTCATTATCTTAAAAACTATTTAATTAAATGTAAGTATCCAGCTGTGTGTATTTTCAAAGAGCCAAAACTCTCTAAGATCTTGAACAGAAGAGCAATATATACGTGTATCACAGAAATCAAGGACAGGACTCAGCTAGCAGGATCAATATGCACCTGGGCATACGGGGAATGGAGAGTTGAATCCTGTCCCGCCCCAGCTACCAAGGAGAAACAAATCTAATATGCCCTGACTCCCCTGTCCAGTGCCACCAAATCTGAGCTTTCTTTCCCTCTTTATTTCTCTTCTTCAGCCTCTCCCAGTCCTAATTACATTTCTTCCCCTCTCAGAGATCATTGTCCTCTTTCCATTTTCACTCCCATCGCCACCTTTGCGCCAGATCGATACCAGATCCCAATCCAAGTCGCTCTCCTCTCACTCTGTGTTGTTCACAATTATTCCCCGTCTTTCCTGTCTGAACTTCTTTCTTTCTCTGGCCACCTTTTAAGTCATGTCTTCTCTCTTGGGTTTCTCATTTGTCAGTGTCCTTAATCTTTCTTTTTCTGCCAGTCTCTAGGATGAGCTTATCTCTCTCTCACCTCCCTTCCCCTACCTAATTTCTTAGGAAATATCTCTCTTGATTTCCCCCCTTTTCCCCCATACAAGTGGCTTCCAGCCTTTTAACTCAGTCATTCCCTGTACCCCTCCTATGCTTATATAACAATCTGTGCCCCTTGAATGTGCGAATATTCAGCAGGTTACACGAACCAGCACAAGTTGGGCTCAGATTTCAGGCATGCCTCTGAGTTAATGACTTGAGTTAAAGAATCAGTATTAACTTTGAATTTTCTGGCTTTCGACTTTTCACAGCTTGATGTTCTTGTAATGCTTTGTTTTTCTGGTACTTCAAAAAAAAAACCCAGATGGGGAATAATGCCACAGCAGAATGCATAAGTCCATCTTTGGCAAGACTGCTACCCATTCCCATTGCTCTCCAGGGTTGGTTAATGGTGTTGTCCTTGGTCGTCCTGGAGCATTGACCCTCCTGGTGCCACGTGCCAGAAGAGCCACCGTTTGTTGTCTCATCCCAAAGCTTGGCCACCTTGGGTAGGTGCCACCATGCAGAGATGTCACCTTGAGTAGGTGGCAACAATAGGCAGGCCTCTCTGCAGGGAACACGTGGCCTACCAGTGGTGCCAAGGAATGCAAGAAAGGGAAAAAAAAGAGCCAAGTAACTGAGACGACACACTGAAAGACAGCCAACAGGCAAGGGTCAGCCCATGGGCAGAGCAGAGCATTGATCCACTAACCTCCTAGATGCATCTCACTGATTTTCTGCAATACCTTGACAGAAACCAGATGCTACAGTGATAGCTAATTTAAAGTTATCGATAGACCGTCACATTCCAATCTCCTGAATCCCAAATCTTTTCTGTAGACACGTGGTCACCCTGTCCCTCTCAGCTACACAATATGCTTAATCTGTGTGATATCATACATGTCTTCTTTGAACTGTGACAGACTTGGGCCGTGCAAACCATTTTAAAGGTATGATACAACTTAGTCTATTCCAGTAAAGACTTCAAGTAATTACATACATGGATGCAACTTGGCACAAAGGCATTTTTTTATAAGCAGTGGAGATTTCCGAAGGGGACGTAGCCCTGCCAGCCCCCACTGGAGCAGCACACGCTGTATCTCACGGATCTGTGGGAAGCTGGGTAGCTCCAACATATCCCACCTCAGATACCTAGGGGAAACAAACTGCATGAAAAATGCTTGATTTGAGCTGAAAGCCATCATCGGGATATTTAAAATGGCATCAATTTGATCTGAAAAAAATATATGATAACATAATTGGGGGTTAAAGTGTTATCGAGTCCTCCTGAAATGCAATTAGAAAGATACTGTTCATGCTGTGAACAGCATACCTTTAATCTTAAACTATTTCAGAAGCTCCATTTGTGTGGTTTTTTGCTCTGCATTTGCAGGAAAGTTCCAGCCTAGGTTAATAATATAGTGGCAGTACTTCACAAGGCTCTCCGATATACAGAAGTAGCTATTAAACTGTCAACAGCACTAAAAGATGATATTTTGATGGCAATGGATAGGAACCCCATCTTCCTGCTCATGCTACTCAACGTTTCTGTAGCTTTCAGGCACAGTCAACCATAATTTGTCACTGACTTGCATATGTGACATTGGCTGAATAGGTAGTCTGAGCTACAACTGTGTCAATCAATTTTTCAGGCAAAACTCGCATCACATCAGTAGGCAGCTATTCCCTTTGCCTTCTCTGTAGCTCTTCCTTGTCCTCATTCCTGTTCACCATCTACCTGGAGACCTCTAGAGAAGCTGCAGGACGTGCCAACTCCATTGCTGAAGCTGTTCTGCTGATACCGACCTGCATAATCCCCTTCCATGGTGGCAGCCAGAGATATCATTATAAATACAGAAGGAAAAACGAATTTGATCTCAGAACATCCTGCTGGGAAATGTTTCCAGGACTGAGTCGGCCTGTGTGTGTCTGGCTACCTTCTCCCTTTCTGCCTAACCTTTCCTTTAATGTCGCACATATTCCAAAGGACATTTTCAACATTTAGTGCGGGTGAAGGAATAGTGTTATTTCAGGTGAAAACATATTTTTTGGCCATTGTTACAAGTCCACCAGAGGAGGGGGTGACCTCAGCAGTGATCTCCATAATCACCACCTTGAAACCCTACTGCACCTGCAATCTGGAAGAAACAGCAAGTTATACTTTGTGCCAAAACCTAGCGGCTTATCACAAATTCTTCTGTCCCTGCTGCAGTTCTAAGCTGGTGATCAAAGTTTTGAAAGTCATTCAATCCTATCTACATCAAACACTGAATAAACTTGCGCTTTTAATCAGCCTGAAACAGTCTAGAGTATGAATAACAGAGGCAGAAATAAGCTTTACGTATAAGTTCTCAGGCAAAATCAAATTATTTTATATTCTTGTGCTCCAGGTTGGTTTTGTTTCTTTTATTAACTAGAATGGTGAGAAAATGGTGGTGGGGGGGAAGTGCATCCACCTGTTTCGTTCTGGAAATGTTATGAGGTTAGCCATGAAATGTTCATTAGCCTCATTTGCATCAGAATTTAATGGTTTTCTGGATGAAATCATTGCAAAATTTTTTGATTTAAAGATTACCAGAATCAGTATATGCAACTGATTGGAAAATATTTGCTGTTGACTTCAATGAACTATGTGATCACAATGCAATGCGACAAGAATTTTAAGGAATTTGTTCTTATCTTCCCTCCATTAAGTCTTTAAACCTCTTTTGCGTCCAGTAATTTCTAGTTGTTTGTTTGGCAAAAACACATCTTCTAGAAAGGTATTTAGAAAATGTAGCAATCACTAGTGTACTCAGTACATTTTTGTCATAAGTAATCACCTTCTCCATTAGAAATATGTACCTGAGAGTATTTGTAGCCAAAGTATTTTCTCCTTGTGAAGCCCTTTGTACACTGCAGTCAAGTTAACTCTCAATATCCTTTTTGACATCAAACCAGTTTGAATCACTTATGTTTAAGAACTTTTTCCTTAATGAGTTCAAATAGTTTCTGCAGTGATTTTCTACATTCTCTTATTTGCCGGTGTCCTATTTAGAATATGGATACCAAAATGAATACAGTATTCCACTGCTCTTCTTGGCAGTATCAGCTGAAATGGTAAAATCTGTGTTTAAGCATCGTGTAGCTACATAGGTAATTGATTAAAAATCCTTCATTGTGTTCAATTATCAGTTTTGTGAGCAATTAATCAGAATCATGATCAATTTATCGTTGTTGTTGTTACTGTCATTGTAGACTCCTAGATGGTAAACATTAAGGAACCTAACGGTTCTACTGCTAATTATCTAAAAAACTTCAAATAAAAATGAAAATAGCACATTGGAAAATATCACTTTCAAAACCATCTTTTAAAAATAACACTGCAATGTGTGGCTATTTTTGTAAAAAGGCAAATTATAAATTTGTGGAGGGTTTTGCCATATCTTGTGCTTAGAAGACAAAGGTTTTGGAAGCCAGGTGTTAGCTATTTAGTAGCATGAGAGGTCATTACAGAAATATGCAGAGAAGCACGTGTGAGCAGCATGCTTGGAGATTTCCTCTCAACTTTGCTTGAGAAGCACTCAGGAGCAGAGCCCAGCTTCAATATTTGAGTCAAGAAAATGAAACATTCATGTGCTGTAGCTGGATATTGTTGCTGTAGCCAAACAACCCACACCCGCCTAAGGTTGAGGATGCACAACTGCTTTGATATTCCGGCCCGAAAACCTGTGTTTAGGGGCACAAATTCTAACCAATCAGACTAAATAAATCAGCAGGCCTAGGTTTTATCATCACTGATAACCCTCATTAATCCAGCCAGCTTTTTCCTGGAGACAAAGGAGGGGATGAATTGCTTCATCGGAGCTGCCTGAGCAGCATGCTAATGCGGGGAGGTGGAGGAGATGAATTATTTATGCTCTCGCAGCCCGGGGGGCAGGTCCTGGCTTTCCCTGTTACCATTGCAACAAGTGGCAGCCGGCCCGGCCGCGCTCGGGCCGTCACACGTCCCCGCGGAGTCACCGAAATGCCGTCGGGAGGCGGGAACCCTCCCTGTGTCCGCTGCGCCCGACACGGCCGGCTGGCTTTGCAGGTTCAGCCTTGTGCGAAATGGACCCGGGAAACACGGTCTTTTGTAACTCAAATGTACCTGACCATAAGCTGCTCCTCTTGGAAGACAACGGGTTGCTTCGGTAAGTTGGTGCAACTTTTGATGTTTCCTGAATCCATTGCAAGCTTTCGTTTTATGGTAACTATAATGTGCAACGTTTTACTAGTCTTCCCAAAAACACCGCATTCTTTTTGCTTTTGAAATGACTTAAAGAAGCCTAAAAAGGCACGCGATATCTTTAACTCTCAAAAGCATGTAAACAATATATACAGAGCTGGCACTGAAGTTATGATCAAGCCTTCTTAAATTAACTTGGCTTATTTACATTTTCACGCTACTAAAACAAAACATATTTATGATCCAGGTCTGAATTTTCAAAAACAAAACTGGGACTAATGTAATTCAGTGTCAAACTGGAGACTCTGAAGGAATGTGTGTTATTTTTCATAGCAAATGTTAATACTCTGTTTTAAGTGTCGCTTGTGTTGTTGCTCTTTATTCAGCTAAATGCATTTCTGGGTTGGGAACAGGAACTGAGACCTGCATAACATTCTTACCATGCATTAACTATTCTGTTGTACCATTAAGTAGTTGAAAAGGTAACTTCCCCAGGTTTCCGAAGGAGATAAGTTTCATATGTAAAGCATAAGGTGAGACTTAGCACTTCTTTATAAGGTGAAAAGCATCAAAATGTTTTGCTTTATTATTCATTATCAGTATACCTATTATACTATTTGTTGCAATTGTTTATCAGGTAGAGACACTATCAGCATTGCTTGAGAACCCTCAGGTAACTCACTGCTTGGCACACTTAAAAACGTGATGTACATAATCAGCATCCCAGAGCAGAGGCCATGGATGGGAGTGTGAATGTGTAATGAGTTGCAAATGAGTTTTGATTGTGGATAACGAGCTCTCTTTTTATTTGTTTGTTCTTAATTATACAGTCCAGATTCTGCTGCTTCTACTTTATTTTCTTTGTTTTGATTATAAAAGCATTTTATTAGACTTCATAAAGACAGTCAAATTTTGAAGGGATAGGAGTACAGCATAATGATATCTAGTGCTAACAGCAATTAAATGCCCTGTGTTTTAAGAAAAAATAACAAGAAGTGAAAATAGGGATATGTAAATAACAGCAGATATGCAAACAATGGATGTAATCCTGCACTCCTTAATCATGGGAGTAATCCTTATTCACATAAGTAATCCTGCTGCTTTCAGTAGATTCACATCAGTAGGATCTGTAGCAGAAGGCCCATATTTTTCAAGGAGATAACAGTGTCTCTTTTACCTGTTCTTTTCTGTAATGTAATTTTAGCAACACAGTTTTTAGCGAAGTGTTTGAATGCATTAGCGATAATATTAAATTAGACTTTACCAAATATCTGGTTTGCTTTTAAAAGTATAAAAGAGGCATGGAATAATGCATTAGACGTGTCAGTAAGGAGATACAAACCCCATATATTTTAGTAGAGATGTGCTTGTAGTGGAATAGCACTACTCACCATGTTGATTGTATTTGTGGATTATTTTTTGTACGTGAGGTATATAAACTTGGGTTCTTTTAGGATAGGGTGGAACTTTAGCAAAAATTCACTGTGACACCTGGTGTCTCATGAAGTACATTTAGGCCGCCATAACATTGATGTTGATAAATACTGTTCATCTCTCTGACTTAAATAATGGATTTTGTGGTGATGTCCTGTGAATATTCTTTTTCCTTGCTGTTATGGTCTCTGACCTTGCCCCAAAAATACCTGCAGTTCTATGTTGGCAATAACACATTTGTATAAACGTGGTGGTTTTGTTGGCCTCCTCATCAGCCCAGCCTGGCTCTTCTGAGCTTCCCACCCCTGTAATCCAGGACAGGGCTTGGGAGCATCTGTGTGCCCTTCCCCAGGCACCACATCTCTTAATGAGGGGAAACTAATTACCTAAAAGCTTTTGGTGCAATGGGGTCGAGAAGTATAAATAGTCATGAACAGTCCAGGTGCTCTGCAAGGTGTCAACCTGTGTTTGTGCCGGATGCCAGCGGAGGTTGCGTGGATATCAGCATTACCTGTGACCATCACAGTCATTGCTCTGTGGAAATGTTCTATTGTGTGTGCCCTGAAGGGCCCAAAGTAGAAATGAAGTAAAAATGCAACAGATGGTGGTTCCAGGTGGTATATAAAACATACAGATAAGTCATGTTGATCTTAAGTATCTGTTGGTTTTTTGGTTGTTGTGTTGAATGAAAAAATTATTCCTTACCAAGTTTCGATACATGGCAAAGATTTTGGTGTTTTGTACTTGCAAATGAGATGTGTGTGTATATGTATGTGTGTGTGTATGTGTATATATATATATATATAAAAATGAGATATCCCAGCAGGAGCATTAAGTCTCTCCAGGCAAGTCTCTTTCTGTCCCCTGACCCCTACCCATGGGGTTAATCCCCAATCCTTGTACAACCCCACAAGCACTGGTTGCACATTAATGTGAGGGTACATTTTTCTACATACGTTCTCCTTTGAATTATAAAAAAAAAAAATAAGAAAAACATCACATGCATTGTTATTTGTGTTTTTCTTTTTAAGGATCTTGTTCTGATAATGAGTAGAGGTCAGGTGCTCGTTTTAATTTTTACTGCGTTTTGTGAGTTTTAGAGGTGGATGTTCATGCAAATTTATTGAAAAGTCTAAAAATGTGCTTTAGAATGGTTCCACTCATGCGTGCAGCAATTTGGAACAGCCTGGTTTTTGTTTGACTTGTGGTTTTTTTTGTGCATACAAACTAAGTACAGCAAGAGGCGTCTCGTGTAATCACCAATATGCCATCCTCGTGTCTCTTCATTAGAGGATGCCCATGTCTCCTCGCTTCCCACCCAGCGAGCGGGCAGGGGATGCGCGGTCTCCACTCCTTCCCCAGGTTTGAAGCTCTGCGATAGCAAAGCTGTGGGTGTGCACCCGGTGAGCGATGCTAAGAGCAGGTTCTTTGCAGTTTGGCAGCATTCCCTTCTTTCTGCAAGATTTATTTTGCTCCTTTTGGGGTTGGTCACACAAAGGCCGTGCATTGTGGCATGGCTGCGGCTGATGGACTTTGCTGTATCAATATGGAAGGGTACTGAGGTTTCCTGCTTAGAGCTTCCATTGCAAAACTTGCGTAAATGGTAACTAAGATAGAATAAGATATTTGAGATTATACCGACCTCCCCTTCTAAGCCCAAGCAGTGCACAAAATAAAAGGCAAGTTAAGTACCAGTAGAGGGAATTTTCTAGCTGTTGTTTTGCTGCTGTCTGGGAGTCCGTGGCAGAGGAAGCAGAAAGACTGGAAAAGCCAGCGCGCAGGTTGAGCAAGGTCTGGGACGTGGCCGTGGGAAAGCCCAGCGCCGGCTGAACGTCACCCGCTTACTTTACCGGTCTCTCAGCTCAAAGCCATGGAGCCAACTTGAGCTAACACAGCAGGGCCTGGAGATGGGTCCTGTGGTTTGGTGTGTCCTTGTGGTGGGACTTGTCACATTTGTGGGGATAGCAGTGCCACGTGTGTGTCCAGGAACCAGTCCCCAGCAGAAGGGAACCATGAGATATTGTGGATGACTCAGTTTGGTCTTTAACCTTAAAAAAAGACTAAACCAGCACAATGACCTTAATTATATGCTTTTATTACTAGCTGCCTAGAGGCTTCTAAGTGGAAAAGCTGAGCTGGTATGATTATACATATTAAATAGGACAACAGCACAAGTAAAACAGTAATGCACGAAGACTTCTTATAATAAAGGTTTTAATTGTTCTTCTTCTGTTCCTTTGTTCTTTCTTTCTGTTCTTTGTTCTTTCTTCTGTTCCTTTGTAAATCCTGTTGTGTGTGGAGGAGCAGCAGTCCTTTCTGCAGCCCAGCCCCAAGCTGATATGTCCCCAGGGCATGTTTCAAGGCTTCTTTCAGACAGCATTGCTCTTGTTTCATGTGACATTGCTGCCTCTGTGTCTGTGCAGGGAGGGAGAGGTGAGCAGAGGACAGTCACACTCAAACCGACGTGTGCGGTCCCTGGCCCAAACCTGTCTTGGATGACAGTCAGTGGTGTGCAACATGCATTAATCATGGTCGTGTGTGATGGTGTAACATGTCAGTCATACTTCCCATGGCTTGTAAAATTCATGCATGAAAGATTCATCCTCAAGTTTTTAATTGAGTAGCTCTTTGGGAAAGTGCATTTCTTCCTGCCGGTGGGGTAATCGGTTCAGGAATTGGTCAAGCTTCTGACCAGTTTGTTTGTTTGTTTGTGGGGTTTTTTGTTTGTTGGTTGGGTGCCTTTTTGGTTTGTTTTGTTTGGGTTGCGTGTGTCTGTGTGCACCCTGTAGTGACACCTCGTGATGTCCAAGGAAGATTTGATTTCTTGAGCAGAAGAACAGGTAAGGGACAAGAGGAGAGCGCCCCAAACCATTTTCAGGTTGAATTGCAGGTGGAGTTACCATACCTGGAGGTGTTTAAGAGGCATTTAGATGAGGTTCTTAGGGACATTGTTTAGTGCTAGAGTTAGGTTATGGTTGGACTCAATGATCCTGAGGGTCTCTTCCAACCATAATGATTCTGTGATTCTACTTAATCATTCAGAGCTACAGAAAGGGAAGATCAGAACCTGAATGTCAGCCTTAATGTATTTAAATGACAATTACTGAACTGTCACCTAGTGGCTAACAGTAATTACTAACAGGCAACTGCTTTTGATGAAACCGAAGCCATAAGGTATATTGAGGGTCCATGCCACAGCCTTGTCACGTAGCTGCGTCTGACAAATGAAGTGTCTCCTAACGGCCTGAATTGACTACAGTAGATGAGTAAAATATACTGACTGAAAACTTTTCATTTCACAGCCTTCAAGAACTGACTTGTCTACACTACATGTTGCTGCATTGTGCTGTGAGGGCAATTAGCTGGAAGTGTCTTCATTTTCCTTCATTAGTTGGCAGTGTTGTCTTTCAGAATGATCTCTGGCATTATGAGCAGTAAATCATGGGATGCTTGCAAAGGTTAAACCCTTTGATTTTTTTTAAACATTTTTTAAAGTATAATTTGCTTACATTCAGAAAGGCTACATTAGGAATATTATGAGATACTAGAGTCTCCTTCTAACTGGTACGGTAATGAATAACTTTTGGAAACTGTTTGATATTTCCATGGTTTGAGGCACCAGTGGCACCAGAGCGGAATATCTTATCTTTCAACCAAGTCTTTAATTGTTTCCTGAGTTGATAAAAGAGTTAATCTATTACTGGCAAGATCCTCACTTCAGTTGTAGGTGAATCTTAAAAAACCTTTTCAGTCACTGTCAAAATCAAGCGATCTGTGTGAATTACTCTGAATGATACCGTGTTGGGTTTTTGTAGCAGCTGCTTTGTCATTTTTGTTGGTTTTGCCTTTCCTGGCAACACATTTCCCGAGAGCTTTGTTCTTGGCGTGGAACCACGGCTGCGACCCCCTCCCGTGGCGCTGCCTGGCACCTGACAGTCCACCAGGAGCAAATGGGAAAATTCAGCTTCAAGTACTGTTGGGCATACGGTGTTGACCACTGTCTGTTTTGAACATGCGCAATCTTTCTTGCGCTCCCTGCAAAGCACACACAGCCTTTCACTGAGCGTTGTATCCTGCCTTGTTGATGGTGCGTTACTGTTAGTAATTAGGGTCCTGCTTAGGGATGTCGCACAAACAACTAAAAATATGTCTTTGTCTTTATATAAACCTTTCTGGTGATTAAAGAGCATCAGTGCAGGCTTTTTAAGGGATAGAGGATGTAATGGTGCAGAACAAACAGACAATGAACAGTGATGAAATTAATTGTTGCAGGTTATTTTGAGTGTCTTTTGGAAGATGAAGAATTGAGTCAAAAGAATATACCCACAGCTCTTGTGGGTAGTGAGGACTATCTTTGAAATGTATACAAAATAATTATTTCCTTTTTTCAGTAATATCCAGCTTTAACAGGTGATGTTGCCTCACAAAGCCTTACATAAGGAGGGTACTTTTTTCCTGTGTAGTCAGTTTATATTAAAAGGTCACAATTTAGGCTGAATTATACTGCAAGCGAGGTTTAATCAACAACTAGTTGGCTGGTTCTGGATTTGCTAAAGTTTCTTTCCACCACCTTTTTGCTCATGTGACTGAGTGGATGAAAATGAGTCACCTGTTAAATTGAAGGCAGGTGCTCACCTTCATTAGTAATAGTGTGAAGTATCGCTAAACCAGAAAAGCAGTCTGCAGTCGGGTTCTGTGCCAGCCCGCAGATAACAGCACAAAATCTCTAAGCGCAGTTTTAACAAGGGAATTGAAGCAATGCGATTTCATTCTCACTTCCTACATCTAGAATAGGACGCGGACAATACAAAGTGCATCGTCACACTGAATGTGATATACCATTGAGTGCTTTGTGGATATATCTCTCATACAATCCTTTCCATATAGAATAAAATAGTTGGATGGTGATACCGAACTTAATGAGGGGAAAAAGAAAAAGCTGCATACCAGAATGGACATAGCAAATTGTGAACGGCTGCTCCAGTAGATTTAGGAGGGTTGCTATGGTTTCTTTTATAAAAATCTTCCAGCCACAGAAATGGCTTTTCAAACAATGCTGTACGTAGGCGTGAAGAAACGTCCCACGTGCGCAGCACTGGCCCGTGGGTACAGGGCCAAACGCCCCGGTGAGCGTTGGGTGGGTGCTGAGCATCACCAGTTCAACCATCCACTGCCCTCTCCCAAAATTATCATAATTCAAACTGAGAAGTGCCTGCGGTAACAGTCATTCCTTGGTGAAAAGGTGAGCGCGTAGCATGACGTAGCTAAATTACCCAAACTCTTATTTTCCTGTTGCATCCTCCCCTTTTTGTTATCTCCTATTTCTGAATTTCTCAACACTGAATTTTTTAGGGCAAATGCTGCTTGCTTTGGGCTTTTTTTTTTCCTCTTTCTTTGCCTGCACAGTGCCTTAAACAACAGCTCATGACCTAGTTCTGTCTTTTAATTGCTGCTGCAATATGAATTTTAATTCCAACTCCAGTCCAGATGTATTGGGAATATGCAGCACATGTCAGGGCCAGTGCAGTTTATCTCGCAGGCCAGTGTTTCCCAGCCCTCTGAATTCGGGGAGCCCTAAGCCCTTTTGAAAAAGATCTTAAACCACCATCATGTGATGGAAAGTTGGAGATATAATAACTGTTTATCTGTCTGCTATTATGTATTTTCTGTTATAGCTTAGTTTATTTTACTGTTCTTTAAGCTTTGACTAGAAATATTAATGGGAGTGAATGTGAGCCTTGTTCTTGCATCCAAGTGAACCTGGCCATAGGTAGTGACAATTTCTAGGAGTTCATCTCTGTTTATAGATACTTAATATTTTATGCTGCTTTTCTTGACTGTTTTTGGTGGTGTATGGACACTGGTGGTAGAAGATGAGTAGGTCATCAACAACTGGGGGTATTTTGCATCTAGGGGAGATCATAACTTGATGAACGAGGTGTTAGATTTAGCATACTCCAAAAGAGCACACCTTTTGGAGCAATGCAATCTTTGTGCACCAAAAATACCTTTATTTACTTCTCTGCAATGTATTTACTGTGTTCTGAGCATCCCACAGATTTCCTGTGCCATCAGTTGACATTTAGCTGCTGTGCTTAGTTCAGATTTCCCTCTTTTCCTCCATGGAAATGAGTAGTGAAGGCAAGTTATCAATATGCCTTCTACTGACTGCTCCAGAAAGAGCTTATTTTTAATCATTGTATGACTGCAGCTTCTGAAAGACACTGGAATCCTTTGGGAGGAGGAAAAAAAAAAAGGCATATTTAAAACATAAGCTGTTTTAGGTTAGATTAGATCTTGAAATGCTGGGATACACTGGTATTCAATCAGCATAGAAGTTTAATTGTTCATGTTAAGGAAACTGTAAAAGGGAGGAAAATAGTGCTTTCTGATGTACATGTAAATATGCTCTACCCAAAACATCCACATTCAAGGCAGGTGTGAGGAGAGTTTTTGTTTGTATTATGCCCGTTGATGTAGAATGCAGAAAAGGAGAGTTGATAATATCCGGAGAGGCAGAGGAGGAGCAGAAAGCTGAGGACACACACACAATAGACATAATGTTAGTGCCTTATATTATTACTGATGTACAATACTATATTTGACAAAAAAAAAAAAAAAAGGTAGTATAGTCTGAGGAGCAGAAATTTAGTACATTAATTCCCAAGACCGTGGAGTCTTGTAGCTGAGATTTCAGAATACAAACTAACAACGTAGCTGTAAAATAAATCTCTTTAAAAGGAAACTGCCATGATATCACCTCCAAACCTTAATGAAGAGCAAATTAATCTCAAGGTTATGAGCAAGATAGCATAAAGATGCTTCTGTGCTTAGAAGATAAGTACTTTTGTGTTTGGGGAAAAGATCTTCTGTTCCTCACCCAGAGGGCTGAAGTCCTTGCCTTAAGTGCAAAATGCAGCTGTGGCCCAGGGACTCATTACAACCACACTTATATCACCACCTTGATACCATGTTCCCAGTGGCAACGTGAGATCATTAAATAAGATTTGATTTCCTCTTTGCATCCTCTGAGGAGGCAGGAGACCCAGATTGTTGGGCAGCCATCTGCGTTGGCCTCTCGACTTGTCTTTGTATGGTTGGTGGCAATTTCCACGCTGCCCAAAGCCAGAACCTCACTCGGCAGCACAAGGAGCCGTTCTCCAGCAGCTGAGCTATTAGCAATCGCTTTCATGTACTTCTCTCCTGGGGGAAATGTGGGCTGACTCTGTTGTTGTATGTGGGAGGAGGATGTGAGAGTGCGAGCCAAACACCACCGCAGGTCCCTTTTCTCTTGCAGGTGGAAAGATAAAAGGGCTTGTAAATGGGTCTCTGAGCCCCCTTCCATAAAACCAGGGGCTCTTCTCTTGCTCAGGGCTCCTTGGGGGCTGTGAGAAGGGCCCCTTCTGGTATAGCATCTGCTGCTTTCACCACATCAGGCTGGTGCAGGGTGCAGAACTGCAGCTCCTGCAGCACCTGCCTGGGGCAAGTCCGTGGCCTCAAAATTGCGTTATTACCCCCAAACCTCTCCCTGAATAAATGGCACCACGCAGGGGATGCGTCCAAGGAAAGAGGGCTGAATGTGGGGCTTGTGTGAAGCTAAAGAGCCGTTTTGGGGGTTCCTTCCAGGATCCCGTCCACATCAGGCAGCAAAAAAGTCAGAAAGAGCCAGGGGGGATAAACCTGAGGAGCAGCTCAACGGGCTGCAAGGAAACTTGTGCTGCTGTCTGCATGGTCCAGGCTGGTAAATGCAGTCTCAGGTTTGTGAGAAGCAGCTAAAAAAGAGGGAGCAAGGGGCATTATCTGCTGGGATTGCCTTTCCAAGCCTTCCAGCCCATAGATGATCACAGCAGGTTCCTGCGTAATGGCTTGGTCTTAATCATCTATGCTCATTTACTGTCTGGATCTTCAGCGAGCTGCTCTGCCTCTTACTCACATCCAAATTCCGCTGTATTGCTGTTAATGTTGTTTCTCTTCCCCTTTGTGCTCCTCAGGTAGCAACCGCGTTTCAGCTTGTTTTTGGAAACCAGCAGTAATATTTCCCGAGACGATTCATTTCTTTAATTTGTTCTGGTGCCTGACACTTCTGGCTCGTGCGGAGCTCTCCCTGGGCTCCCGAGTCTCCCTGCAGTACATGTGTCTTCAGCACTGTGTGTTTTAATCAGGGCTCCTGGAATTCCGTAATATTTCAGCCCAATTCTGAACACATTCACATTCTGAAATCTGAACACATTCAGCAAAAACATGTGCACCCGGTGATCAGACATAATTGCCAACAATTTCACACCCCCAGAATCCTTGCTTGACTCTAACATTCCTGGATCCCCGTCTTTCCCATCACCATTTCAAGTAAGAATCTCACAGTTGCCAGGGGATGGAATTTTTTATGCGCTTACATATGAAATATTTTTAAAGCATGAAGAAGAGAATTACCCATTCAGTTTTCTGGTTAATACTTGCTGTATTAAAATGGAAGGACCAAAATACAGTGAGAAGCGAATCTCTGGAGGTCCAGAGGCCAGGTTTGATACAGGTACTATCCAGGCATTCAAAATATTATTCGAATCTGTGTCTGCTGAATTTAGTTGGAGCTCTGACAATTACCGACTGTCACAGGAGACTTCCAGTTCTACTCCTGACTCAATTACCAAGTCTCATGCTTCTCATAATATTACCATTGCTGTAAATAAAGACAAATTCATTCTCCTTTTTCTATACTATTCCAAGGAAAAAGCAAGTGCCTGACTTCTACCACCTAGCATTAAATCGAGCCCAAGCCTCAGAGGAACCCTTGGTTGAATCTGAATTAAGTATTTTTTCAGCAAAGTTGTGGTTATTGATGCACTGAATTTAAATACAAAGCCTCCGGTATTTATTGCCTGCTTCCAAATTCTTGCTATAAGAGCATCTAGTACATAAAGGCTAAATATAACAGATATACTTAAATCCCCTTAAAATTTTACAGACAAGAATCAGTAGTAGACGCAGTACTTCAGCAAACCACTACGTTATTTTTAGTGCTACTTTACTTTCCATAATGCATTCTGTTCCTTATGCAGTCTAATACTTGTTTTCCTTTTTGCCTATTATTGCATGCTGAAAAGATGTTTACATTAAGCTGATCGTGACTCTTGGTCTTTTTCCTAAGTGATTAGTTGATTGCAGCTCAATAATGTTTGAGTAGTTCAAATTATTTCTTGCACTCCATGTTTGTAGCAATCTGAGTCTGTCTATACACAACTTCTGAATCGTGCCCGATTCTGGGACTCGTTAAATGTGCATGTGTCAGGCAGGCTCCACTTCCAGTGTAAGTGCTTTGCTTCTCTTAATTCTCTCCTTTTCCAATGGGTGTTGCACAGGCTGATTGCAAGGAGGAGGATCAGCAGAGGATCACCCCTGGAAGTGCTCTTCTGCTGAATGAAATTCCTCAAAACCTGGGATTCCCAAACTGTGAAGTGCTACTAGAACATGGGATGTGTTGCTCCCAAATGCCTTTGTAGAGTCACAGAATCACAGAATTGACTGGGTTGGAAAAGACCTCAGAGATCATCAAGTCCAACCCTTAACTGAGCTGTGTGAGCTAAATACCTTTATACAGGCAGTACCTCAAAAAAATACCCTTATCTTGTAGAGGTCCTCACTGTACCCCCGTGATTCTTCCTCTCGTCCAGCCCAGGTGAGCTCCTCCTCTGAGACACCCCCATTAGCTGCAGGGTAGTCGGGCTGATGCATGAAGAGGTGGGATTGGGTTTGACTTCTGGATGCCAAGGGTTGAGGTATGTGAGAAGAGGTAGGAAGGCTGGGAGATGGGACATCTTTTGGGGTCCTAGGCAGATGTGTAAGGATTTGATATGATTTAAAAGGGGAAGAAGCAATTGATGCACATCTTGCACTTGTGCACACACACCTCTCTGGTATAAAACATATATTTTTAACCAGTTTAACCAAGGGTGAGAGCACAATGTTAAGAAACAGGTGCTAATAGGATGGAAACCCCCTGGAAGAAATGTGTTTTAACAAACAAGGGTATATTCTGTCTTATAAAACACAGTGCTGCCTGTGTTGGTTTTGCAGCAGCAGAAGGGAATGTCTGCACTGCAGTTCTCAATTCTTATTTTTTTAAGGTACTTTAGTAAAGCACTTTTTGATAGTGCAAAATGCATGAACAGTCACTGGAGCAAATATTTCCTTTGAGCAGGGGGTTGCCTCCCCTATTCTTATATGTGCTTTCTTTTATCCCATGAACACTGTGTTCTGTTAATATCTATCCCACCCTCCAGCACGGCTGTGGGTTTGTTCTGGGAAAACGCACTTCTGGATCTCAGATCTAGAGTCCATCTCCTAGTTTTTCAGCCCTTTAATGAGCTATTTACTCATAACTAGAGAAACTAGTTGAAACACCTGACATGAAGGCGCGGATTTGGGCTGTGGATCCCAGCAAGTGGGAAGAAGGTGGGAGTTGAGATCTGCCCTCCCCGTTAGCCCATTTGAGCACTGTCCCTTCAGCCTCCTGTCTTCTCTGAATGCTCAAATATTTTGATTTTATTTTTTTTCCTCTGAAGTATGAGACTTTTGGCATTGGTTCATGGGACAGACACCCCACAGGACACCCTGGCTCAGTGCTGGAACTGGAAGGTGGCCTCTGGGTTAGTCCCTGTCAGGTATGCTCAAGGCACAGGTTCTGATCAGCCTGAGGCCCCCTACTCAATGAGTAGGGCTGCAGACTAGGAGAAAGTCTTCAGCACAACACCTTAGGTGCAAAACTGAGGCCTGGTGGTGAGAGTGCAAGAGGACAACTGCTACATGAAGGTGAAGCTTCTCCAAAAACCACAGCTCCACATGGGCATCCAACCTCTGCCACGCACCACCGTGGATGATACACCCATGTGCCAAAATACACAAAGATCCACAAAATGTCAACAGAAAGAAAACACGGGGTGTGTGTCAAGATTTCATGCAGATTCTGCTGCTTCCTGGCAGGTGGGAGGTGAAGTCTCTGTCTTTGGGCAAATAGTGTCATTGCTGATGCTTTGAATTAAGAGGGCTCATTAACTCCACAGTGCTGCTTCTGAAGATGAAAAGTCTTCTTTTCACAGTGCGGGAGTTTTAACTGTGCCCTGGCTAAAGATTACCTCAACCTGCTATAAATTGAGATGTTTTACTAATTGGCTTCTTGGTTCATTAGCCAAATTGTGTGTATGAGGGAAATGGAAAAAGCTCAGAATGAATTTCCCTTGCAATCCTTAATTTAAATGGTGAATAATAATTCTTACCTTGAACAAAACATGTTATGTGATTTGCAGTGATGGAGTTAATCTTTTACGTTGGGATCATTTGCCACCCTTAAAGCTTTGTGGAAAAATGATCCTGGGTTGTGCCTCATTCTGGCATGGTGTGAAAGTATAATCATTATCATATACTGTAATCATCTCAAATTTCATACAGAAACACTTTGTCATGGGCAGTTCTTATCTCACTACTTGAAGAAATATATGAGGAAAAGAGATAAACAGCAAAAGTGTTTAAAAGCCAGCTTTAGTGCAATGGATGCTGTGCCTCTCTTTCCATTACAGCCATGTAAGTAGCAAAAATACAGTATATCTCTAGTTGACTCTTTCCAATGCAGTGCACTCAGCTAAAAATCAAAGATACTCTGAGCAGCTAAAGGGAAGAAATTCCACTAATTCATCAAAGCAAACACTGTAGAATTTAATCTGTTTTATGAATTTTCTACCATTGATTGTTATGGCACAACTGGGGCATGGGAGGTCATTTGTGAGTATTGAATTGCTAGTTGTGTGACACTTAAAAAAAGAGAAGGCTAGAAGAAAGGTTAAATTAAAGAAGTTGCTAGAAGCTATTTTTTGCGAGATGAATGTGTATTATCTAAATTAATGACAGTAAACCTCCAATTAGCTGAACGTTGATGCAGAACTCCAGCTTTATAAGGTAAATAGATGTTTTCTCAAGCCAAAGGTCTGGGTAAGGAAATGTTTAGCCTGCAACTGTAATAAAGTTACAGGTAGGTGAACACTTTCTATCTATTGGGGCATGGTGACCTCACTGCTGATGCTGGAAACTCTTTACAATAAATCTGTCATTGCTTCCAAACAGCAATACAGACTATGAAACTCATGACCTTGTTCTCGGGACTATCCTCCCATGGTATGGGATGGGCAAAAGCCTTGAATGTGCTGCTTTGTTTTTCAATATACAGCTCCGCTTTTGTTTTAGAACAGAGATTTCTTCTTCAGCCCAGAGCGTGTTGTTTTCGCACATGTAAGTTTGAAGTGCAACCTCTAAACTCGCTTCTGTTTTGTTAATTTATTGAATTCTTCTGTAAATATACATCAGAGAGAACAGCAGCTATGAACTGCTTTTGTTGAGGATTTGGCAATCTATACATACTAAAATAATTGAATAACAGTTATTTGAACAACTCACTCATTAGAAAGGGTGGAATTTTCTTGCAGACTGTATGTGAAAGGTGGGTCATCCCATGGTAAAACACTGCAGTTGCTCAGTCATTAATACTTGCAGTATACCAGGTACCTGTGTATATTTACTGTCATTGTGGCTTTGAATAGCAGCAAAAAATTCTGATCTGTGAAGAAAAGAAGAAAAAAAGAGCCCAAAAGAACAATACCTCTCCCCAAACCCCCCAAACAAACTCATAATAATAACAACAAAAACACCACACACCTTTTGCATTATTTTTTAAGGTCTTATTTTCCTAAATATCTCTCAAGGATGCTCACAGTGTCTTTCGTGGCAGCCCTGTGATGGGGACCTAACAACAACACTGCATCCGAGCAAGGATCCGGTTACATCATTATTCGGATCCTGGTTCACTATTTATTTGTGCAAATAATATCTTCTAAAATGTGTGCATGTACCCAGTAGTTTCACATCTCCCCATGCATCTTTCTATGCATCTTTTGAAAGCCGTTTATGATTTTAGTAGATCTCCACTACTTTGCTGCTTTTTTTTTGACTTTTGCTGACAAGTCCCAAGTTATCTAGTGTCAGTATTTTGCGGTAATGGTTCCTTTCCTGGGATGTTCTGGAACAATAGCAGTTCTTAATATACTTCTGCTGTTTTAGCATAGAAATCCAGCTTATGAAGATTTTGAAGTTCTGCTGTGTATGTTTAGTTTATTTACCTAATTTCCTGTATATTTTCCTTGATTCTTGGCTCTGCTCCTTTGTCAGCCTGGTCTTCTCTTATTTCCATATAATTTATACTGACTTCTTTTTTCATACTGTCCACTGATTTGTCTTAATCCCATCATATTTCTGAAATGCCTGTGATATCAATATCCCTTTTTGAAAGCAAGCATTCTGGATTACTCAGCACTTCTACGCTATGTATTTTTATTTGAACTCACACAGTATTACCTCTGTTGCTATTTGTACGCTCCAGGTGTAAATGCAGTACGCTCCAGGTGTAAATGCAGTATGCTCCAGGTGTAGATGCAGTCTTCCTTGGGTTCACTGTTGTTTGCAATCTATTTTAAATTGAGACTCTCTCTCCACTCTGCCCAAAGATAAAGAGGCTTTTATAACCCACTTTTTCCCAGCTTTTAGCTTGGAGAGGTGGGGTGGGCAAGTCTAAGGGAGTGGGGGGGACAACTCAACCGCCACCACATCACAAGGAAACTCTCTCAGCTTTAAAAGCATTAACGGTGCTGTTCTATTCTGGTGTAGATGGAGCTTCCTTTGCAGGCCTCCTCCTTAGTTGCCAGGTTTTTCCCAGTAAAAGCCTTTCTCTTATTTCCATTTCATTTTCCTGCACAGGAACTGCTCTATTAGGCTGGGACTATTTTTTTTGTGAGGGTTTTCTTCTTTGTTGTGTCCACCTCTGTCTTTCCCAGTTTGTCTAACTCACTATGTGAGGAGAGGTTGCTCTCCCTCAGAAACCTGAGTAGAATTTCCAACACACATAATCTAAGACAAATAGTTATGCATGTTGCTTGACCCAGATCACCGGCTGGACACCAGCCCACCTTTCCTTGACTCTTCTTTTCTCACCTTTGATCCCCCTGCTGTTTATTTTACATTTCTAGTGATCTCTAAGAGACATTTAGCAAAGGCTTTGGATATAAGATGAATTCTAAAATCCATAGCTTTTCCTCATATTGTATTTTCAAACCGAAATCCTCTCAAAAGGTCACTTGGAGGCTTGAAATATTCGAGCATTCAGATAGTTGTTGATTTTTCTCATGGTGATTGACTAGCCATCAAGCTCGTCGTGCTCTTCTACTAAAATCAAAGTGGTTACGCTTTCTCCTCATGTAAAGAAAGAGCCCACTGAAGTTCGATATAGGTGCTGCTGGAACTGCATTGTGCACAGATAGCTATCCACAGAAACGACATGTGGATCACACCAAATAGTGTAGAACCTGCTGTCCAGAGGAGAAACCATTTCGTGTGTGCGCTGTAGTTAAAGGAAAACACTAATCCACTCTGAAATGCTAATGGTGGCTGGTTCATTTTCACAGAAGATCCCCAGGGCAGCGTTTGAGTTATGATAGCTCTGTATGTCCCCAGTGAGATGCCATGGTGACTTCTTTACTGTTGGTGGATGGTTCGTATGGGGCTCTTGTTAAATGAATGGTCTTGGTCATCGTGCTAATAACATGCTTTTAGATGTTGTACAGTTAACAGTGGATGTGTTGTATGGGATAATGTATTTATAGCTGGATTCTTGGTTTGATATCCTTTCACCAAGTCTGGCTGAAATAAGGAGTATTGGCTTCACAGTTCTACAGGCAATCTCAAATAATGTATAATTTCACAGGCGTTTTATGGTAGATTAAAATGCTGAGTTGACTCAGGAATGGCTGAAGATGATTCTTTTATAAAATAAATGTGCAAGGATCAAATTATTTCTAAGATAATTTACAAATATAGAAAAAAAACACTGAAGTTTTTGGCTAGATGGTAACTTTTTTCAGCATTGCCCTGCCTACATATGAGTTAGATGCCATTTCAAGGGGAGGCCTTCCAGTACCTAAAGGGAGCCTGCAAGAAAACTGGACAGGGACCTTTTCTCAGGGCATGTGGTGACAGGACAAGGGTTAATGGATTTAAGCTGGAAGAGGGTAGATTTAGTTTAGATATAAGGAGGAAATTCTTTGCCACGAGGGTGGTGAGGCCCTGGAACAGGCTGCCCGGAGAAGCTGTGGATGCCCTGTCCCTGGGTCAGGTTGGATGGGGCTTTGAGTGGAGCATCTCCCATGTGAGGAAAGGCTGAGGGAGCTGGGGCTCTTGAGTTTGGAGAAGAGGAGGCTAAGGGGGGACCTCATTAATGTTTACAGATATATAAAGGGTGTCAGGAGGATGGAGCCAGGCTCTTCTCGGTGACAACCAATGACAGGACAAGGGGTAATGGGTACAAACTGGAGCACAAGAGGTTCCACTTAAATTTGACAAGAAACTTCTTCCTGGTGAGGGTGGCAGAGCCTGGCCCAGGCTGCCCAGGGGGGTTGTGGAGTCTCCTTCTATGCAGACATTCCAACCCGCCTGGACACCTTCCTGTGTAACCTCATCTGGGTGTTCCTGCTCCATGTGGGGATTGCACTGGATGAGCTTTCCAGGGCCCTTCCAACCCCTGACACTCTGGGATTCTGTGGTCTGGTGGACGGTTGAAACTGGATGATCTTTAGGGTCCCTTCCAACCCAAACCATTCAGTGATTCTATGATTTAATTAGTCTTTTTTTAAGCAGCATGACGAAGCATGTAAACTTACATATGTCATCTCAGTGCTCTCTTCTTTTTGAGATCAGTATATTTCTGTTGCTCCACTCATAGTTCATGGCCTTAAAATACTTTCCCAGGCTTTAATGATCCAGGTCTGCACTGACAAAATGCAGAGTATTGAGCTATGGTAGAAAAATGTTAATATCAGATAGTGATTCTTTTTTTTTTTTCCTTGGGAGAAAATAGCTCATGTAAATGAGGCAATCATTGCTGAGGAGCTAACTTAAAATGTTTCATTTCTCCAGTACAAATTGCCGAGCCTTTTTAAGAAAATAGAAAATGGTAAGTGCTTTATGGAACTCAGTAGCAAAAATATAATAGCTCTCTGTATGCCTCTTTGAAAAGCTGCGAATCTGGGTTTTTTTTTTTTTTGTAATGTTTGAAAAAGTAAATTGTATATTATTTCTTTAAGAGAATGAGTTTTTATTTAGTTAAAGAAATCAGTTTATTATAACTTATGCATTTGGAGAAACATTTTAAGAAACATACTCTCTTGGGTTTACAATGGGGAGTGTGTGTTTGGTTTTCACCATTAAATAAAACCTTACCCTTAGAAAAAGAACTATTTAATATTCTTCAATTCTTAATAAATATTCTTCAGTTCTGTAAAATCCTGTATCATCTTCTATTTGGCAGCCGCACAGCAGCTGTTTGCTCACTGTCTTTTGATTAATTCTCTTACTATTCCAGAGTGTAATATACTTAGTTTGTTTAGAGGAAGGGAATACATTTCCTATTTTAAAATCCCTTTTACTGTGGTTACTGCATCTTTGCAGATTTAATTAGGTCTCAGTCCCTTCCAAATCATGTAAGTCAGAGGTCCCGTCTCAGTTGTCCCTGAGGCATCATTACAGAAAGTCCCCAGATGGAATCTAGTTTCTAACTGATAACTTTACCATATAGGGGCTAATTACTTCTGATCTTACACATCGATGAGACTGTATTTTATATCTTTGAGCCACTGAAACTGTAACTGCCAAATTATCCTCTACTGTAATATGAGGGTTATTTCTCCATTAAATGGACTGGCTTCACAAATGACAATCCTTCCTGCCAGGCTTTTGCATTTTAAACCGTAATTATTTCTGGCACACGGTTCCATGCGATGAGCCCTTGTTAATCCACGTTACAATCGCAGATAAGCTGCTGGCGCCTGGCTGATTTAAGCCAGGAAAGGGTTGATTTAAGGTTGATTTAAGCCAGGAGCAGGGGAGCTGGGACCCCGCGTCCTGGGGATGTTTGGGCCTGGTCTCCGGCTGGCCGGGGTTCACTTAGCCCTGCCTTGAACCGCTGACTTGTTCTCTTTATCAGCAATTACCTCCATCAGATCTTTAAAATAAATGACTCAACACCTTCTGAGATGGGAAAAAAAATGTGTCTGAAAGTCTATAATGCATAAAGTAATCTAGTGCAAGCTGCATCCAGTCAGGCCTCTTAAGCACCAGAGAAGAGAAATGAATACCTAAAAAGCAGCAAATAGCTACAATTGTGCTCTGATTTCTTGGCTATATGTGATAGAGGTCAGTAACATAAAGCTGTTTATTTCTTCATACAAAGCAATGGCTGTTATCGTGACTTGCTGAAGGTGAATGTATTGGAAGCTCCTCATTCAAGGAAATATTGCATTTTATTACAGCATTACTTCATACCCTCTGTGCTTTCTTCCCTGCTTCTGCCTCTGTTACTTTTGATCCAGCCCAAAGGAGCTAACCTTGGGGTTGGCTGCCCGAAAGAGGAGTTTATTCCAGGAATATGAAGTTATGATAAATTGGTTTAGCATATTCCAGACCTTAAACCAGCTCTGCCAATGTGTTACGGTTAACAGGAAGTTTTGGTAGAAAAGCAGTTTTGGAAGAGAAAATTTTGGAGATGCTGCAACTTTCCTTTGGCTATTTTCAATAGCACCTTATTGAATTAGCTATTCTTTTTTGAAAGCAACAGAGAAGTAAAGCTGGCAGTGCTGTCCAGGGGAGAAAAAACCCAAACACAACACCAAAATCAAAACAACAATGAAAAACCGAAGCCCCAACCTTGAAAATCCTTGTACTATCACTATGGCTTCTACAGCCAGAAACACTCACTTATACACAAGGTACAGAAACGTTTTGTGCTCAGTTGCAGCACTTTATTTAAGTTTAAATAGGAAAAAAAAGACAACAAGCCACCACCTAATTGTGGATTAATAAACTTTCCTTAAATGTTGAATGAAGTACATAAATCTGCATTTATATGCCTATTAGCATTAAAATTCTGGCCAAGGTGTTAATCCCAATGTTACTCTAATGCAGCAATACATCCGGAGTAATTAGACAATCCTAAATCAATATGACGTAGATTAGACTGATCTTCCAAAATAATGCTTTCAGCCTAGGGTATGAGAAATACTGTTTATTCTTTTATTTAAAATAACATGAATAACTTGCTGCACTTTTCATTACTTTACTTACATGATAGATGACTTCTGCTTCACTAAGCATCCAAATATAGTATACTTATTAATGCGTTTTTTAAAAGAAAAAAAAAAATGCAATATCCTGAAATTCTGTGTTTTGATCTGTTTAGGGGGCCAAAATCTTTAATTCGAATTAACTTAAGAGTAATTGTGGTGTTGTGCCTGCAGCTGCAGGTGTCCCTGCAGTGTGTGTCCATATGTAACACCAGTATGTGCTACGGGTTTGTAATTACCAGAATATATTAAGCAAGGTATGAAAGAGTAGTCTTGAATTTGCTTTTTCCTTTTGGATCAGATCTCAGTCTTTTGAGTGGTTAAAGCAGCACATGAATCTTGTGCTAATCTTATAAAGTTGGCTTCAATTGGTAGGATTTTAATTTACAGTAAATACTTCTGTTGTAAAAATTGGCCTTTTAGTCTCAGCTTTCTTGAGTAATGCAGTACTCTATAGAATGAATACCTGTGTATACACATCTGTTTATCGTTCTCATGAACCAAATTGCATGTGCGTATCATAAGAAATAAAACACAGGGTGCTTAAGCTCCAACAAAAGAATAGATGTCCGTGGTTTAAAATAAAACGCTACTGATTGGTGACCCTGTTTGGCTCCTCGTGGTGGGGCAGCCATCGGAGTGCTCTCAACATGCATTTATATGTGCCCCAGCACAGGCCAAACCTCCTCTCCATTTTACCTTTGCACACAGAAGTCACCAAGGTAACATTTTTGAGTGGATGTAGGAAAAAAACATCAATTACAAACCAAAAAAGCAAACAGCGCTACAGCCAAAACCACATCCCATCCTAAAAAACGCTGGAAGTTAACCAAAGTAACTTCAAGTAATCCAACAAAAACGTCTATCTGAGCCTATCGGCCCGAGAAAACTATGACAAAGAGAAGATGTAGTTGTGCTGTGAGAAAGGGGGGAGAGGGTAGAGGCTACTCAGAGAAATGAAATTGTTATTTCTGGAAGCATAGCTGGTGGAAACGAAGCACCTCACTGGCCTCTCGCTGCTACCTGCAGTGGGTTTGTGGCTGGGAATTAAGCCAGGACATGGTCCTAGAACGGGGAAGTGTGGTCCTAGCAGCAGAGTGGCAGATGAGAGGGTTCCCACAGTAATTAATTAGTTACCCGAGGTCACCCCAGGAGTATCAGGGTGGGTGGGGGCTGTATTTTCACAAGAATTCAGAAACCAGGTGGAACGAGATATTGTGTTTTGCAGATACATATGTTAACTAAGTCGGTTAATGTGACTGGCAGTGAGTAATCCACTGGCACAGTGTGTGTGCAAATCCGCTATGAGGAGGTCGGGTTAATAATTACAGCCTATTACATAAAATGTCAACTGTTTCCAAGTAGTTTTTCTTTGGCGCTTTCGCTTGGGTTACAGAGGGTGAGGGGGAGAGTTGTGTTGCATCATGAGAGTTCAGCTGGGAGCCAGCCCAAAACGGAGAGCAGAGACCCCAAAATACAGTTTGTGCAAGTGCCATAACAATGTAGACAGGCTGCAGAGTTTTATTTCCAGCTGAAACTTTCCTAAAAGAAAATTCCACCTGAATTTCTCCTTTGCCAAAGCATCTAGGGCTGCGCTGTCTCTGTGCACAAGGGTGAATCTCCCCCACTCCCAGTGCAAAGTTCATTGCTCTTGGTTTCAGACAACATCATCACCTGGTCACGTCCCACATGAGCATCAGTGTCTCCAGTACGGGGCTGTGAGCTCTCAGCGTGCTCCTCGTGAAGCCTGAAAATGCTCAGTAACATCCTACAGGTCATTCTGCAGCTTCTGGCTGGAGGATTTTATGTTAGTTAATGTTGGAGAGAGTATCAATAACGACCAAAGAGGTTTTTGAAAGCACATTCGGCAAAGTCTGCATCCTGTAACTGGTGGACCTGAAGAGACCTTTGGGGTCAATTCTCAGCCCAGAGCATTCAGTGGAAAGACCGAAATTGAGAGGAGCCAGAATCTGGATGTTGAGCTGGATGAGGAGTGCGGCTAAATTATTTAATGGCTTATGTGCTGGCTCTGGGTCAGACATGGTCGCCGAACAGGACAACTGTAGGACAAACAAAGTGGTGCTGGTAATCACCCTTAACAACTTAATTTTGCCTTCAATAGATGGTTACTTCAGCATTTTGTTATACCAGCCTAAGCTATTCAATTGTTACTTCTTGCTGCATTGTTCCAGGTGTTCTCTGCAGTAAAATCTGGGTACCCAATGCTGTGTCTATCATAGTACACACATTTAGGAAGGTGACTGCTTCAGTAATGATTTGCTATGTGCCTTTAAACAGGACAGATGTTGTACATGGTTATGTCTAAGGTACAGCAATACCGGGATCAAGCAGTTAGAGCATCATTAGGTCAGCCTCCAGCACTTAACTTTTCTTTAAGCCTCTCGATTTCCATAATCTTAGCATGAGATTTCCATATATTTTTGTAGATAATGAAAACAGAAAGGTGATATTGAAAATATAGGCTGTGGACTTCTGTAACAAGGCTTAATGAGAAAGAGATCAAGCCCGTGATTCAGTACTCCAAGACCCGAGTCTCTCCCTGCTGATCAAGCAGGGGGGACCTGGTGAACTTCTCTTTGTGACAGCCTCTCATTTCTATAAAACCTTTGATTTTTGCAGTAAGGTTATTGAAGATCAGCTATCGACCCTTCTGTCACGTTGGTTGAAACATCCCACAAGCAAAAAAGCCCCAGGTTAGACAGATAGAAGGGTGGGGTATAAATCAAATTCCTTCTGAAAATCAGGCTAAAATTTGGATCCAAGTAGAGAGTACAGTGAAATAGGGTTGTGGGAGGGGGGGGTTGTGGCTTCTTATTTATTTGTTTCACATGCAGTAAATAATAATTAGGGAAAAGTCAGGATTTCTAAAACACAGGGACAACTTTCCTGCAAGCATGGTTTTGTCGTTCTAACCAGTATATTTATGAGAGAACGTGACTGTGTTTGGCCTTAAATCAGTCTTAGTGACCTGATCATTAAGTGTATAGACATGTGAAATACTTTATTCACATAAATAGCTCCTAGGGGCAAGTATTGCAAAAATAACTATCCACATATCAAACTGTTTTTCAGATTGATCTTGCATCAAAATGTGGTGGGTTGGGGGTTATGTATATTTTACAAATGCAACACCGTAGGGCAAGGAAGTCTTGCAGCAAGTAAAGGAAAATGCATTTTTTTATCCAGCTGTCACAGCTCTGTTGCTGAATGCAGTAATTTGGGATGTGAGCTTTTAGTTTAGCACAAGAAATGGAATATACAAACTACGGTGAGGTTTGGGCTGTTGCTAAGCAGCAGGTTGTTGCTCATTGAGCAAGTGGCCCCAGCTGCCTGGGCTGGGCTGGGTGGGCGCTGGCAGCTCCCAACCCTGCTCCTTCTCGTTCAGGTGACACCTGCAGCCAAAAGAGACCTGGAGAACTCCCAATTGCATTCCTCGCCAACCAGCGTTTTAAAGACAACAAAAATTAAGGTTCTGAGGGCTTTAACATTTAATCATTGATTCCAAGCTTTTCTGCACCTTCCATTTCTGAGTTCGAAGATGGAGTGATTAAAAAACCAGCCAAACAAATGGGGGGGGAAAAAAAAACCAATTACCAGTTATCTTTTGTTGAATCTGGTGATTAAATCAAAATCTGCCATGCCCTGTTTCATGTTCGTATTACTACACTTTTGTTTTAATCTCTACCATGACCTGTTTCTAAACCTGTTCCAACGGAATTCGAAAGAGCTAATTCCGAGATCAAACAAATCACAGCCACGTCATGCATTCACGCTCCGAATAGAGATTTGGGGTTCCATTTCCCTTCAAAAAGTAAATGTAGGTGTTATTTCACCAACTGAAAAAGTTTTACATGGTAGAATAATTACCAAGTTCAACTGCATGAAGGATTAAGATTTAGAGTTGAGCAAAGTCATTGGCAACTGAAATTAGTGGGAGCTGCACAGAAATCTTAAATTATGCAAAATAAAACTTTGTGATCAAACTAATGACTTAGAAACTTAACTTTTTAGGCTTCATATTTATTTAAGTCTTAGCTATTGTGTTTTTATCCTGTTAACACTGTTGTGGTTTTTTTCCTCCTGGTTCTATCCTACCGCATCCCCTATTATCCATCAGTTTCTGATGTCTGCAGTCACAGCAGTTAATGTGCAAGACTTTCCAGAAAGAAATAATATCCCAAGCATTACACAAAAATGAATGCTTCTATTATACAAAAGTAACATGAAAAGTCTATATTAAATCTGGCATGACTGGGGCTCCACTGAGTTCAGTTCCGTTGTACAAATTGTTCAGTGTCAAATTTGGCTCATGTGAACATCCTGTTTCTTTGTTTTGGAAACAAAATTGGACTAATATAGATGTGTGTTGGAATAGCTACTTTGATGTCTTGACAAAAGCATCTGTACCCACAGCACACATCATCTTCTGGAGCCCACACTGTATTAAGAGTACTAAAAGGGGAAAAAAAAAATCAATAAAGCAAATATCATTGTTAAGCAAAAGCATGGTGAAAAATCCCTGCAGCAGGATATATATATTAAGTCATAAAATGCATGGATAGGAGTACACAGGTTTTCTCTTGTCCTCACTACAGTTTCTTGTCTTAAAGTTATGCTCTAACAAAAGCAGATAAACGTAAGAAATATTGGATTGCTGAGGCCAAACCATTACCTCTACCTCTTATTATGCATAAGCAGCTTTAGGCAAATGTGCACATTTTGTAATTGCTACCAGTTCTGAGTAACACTGCTGGAATTTTTATTTACAAACCCCGTTTGTACTGTCAAATTCTGTGCATGTTATGACCTTTACATGAATACGCATTATAGTACTAAAACAACTCTTCATAAATACATTTTTTGGCTGCAGAACTGCTTTTCCTTTGTTTGCTTATGCATAGTATTTTCGTGTTTACAGTCACTTAAGAATTTTCTGGCTATCCTCAACATTCTTGTACTTTCAGAAACAGACGTGGTCACCAAAATGTGGATGTCTTTATAATGTGCTGTGAAGGGGACTTCGAGAGTGGTGAAGGATCCCTTCCCATAACTCTTTCCCTATGAAATGTTTCTGTTAGTTACATCTTCATTTTGAGAGTGCATTAGGTCAGTAAGACAAATGATGTTACCATAAGTACTAATGAATCTTTGTGCAAAGATCTGAACAGGAATGGTATTCGGAATGCCTCAAAATTAGAGATAAGTGGAATCTGTAAAACTTAATTATTGGTGTTGCTTGGGCTCGCCTCCTTTCTTTGTCTCTGTCTGCTGTCTACCTTCTTTTCTGAACAAAATTCTGGCACATCCACTGTTCCTATTTAAATGTTTGACAAGAAACCGAAGCTGTCATCTACCTTTTGCTGCCCCTTGCCTTGGTGTGGGGACAGAGCACCTCGTGCCAGGTTTACCTAGAGGGGAGTCCTCATCTCCAAGGAGATTTTGTTTCTTTAGCTGCTCATGCGTGATCTCTCACTGCTTTGCAAAATCCTCGTAGGTTAATGTGTCCAAATTATACAGAAGTATCCATCTCCCAGAATCCTGGTGAAATATAAGGACAATATTGCATTGCTTTTAGCAGAGCAAAGAGATGGGTAGAAGCCAGTCCCACCAGTCATCAGAGTGAGAGGAACCATGGAGCTTCAAGACCTCCACTGCTTGGATCATCAACGTTGGGGAGCTTACCGGCTTGCTCTTTGCCTCCAGTTTTTCCTCTCACTGCCACAGGAATAGGAACTTGTGACAGTTGTGGCATCTCTTACATCTCTACAATGAGACTGCTGAAGAAAAATTATGAAAAGGAATGATTTGGCTACTAAACACTATCATGCCTTGTGCTCCACTCCAGTTCTCCATGTCTTACAGATATCCTCCCTCTAATACCCTGTCTTTAAGGTCCCTGTTCTCGTCCTACAACATTTTATAGAGATCTCAGACAAGCTCCAGGAGAGAGCTCCAGTGACAGACCGTGTTATTTCGACTGAAGAAATCAAACCTGCGTCGGTTAAATCTTCCCTTGTGCTCCCATTTGAGTCCTAGGCCTGGGTTCTGTCCACAGAGCTGGGCTTGGGCAGGTTTGGCGAGTTTGTTATGGCTTCTGGGGGCTGAGATTTGTCACCATAAGCTTATGCTACCTAGGAAAAAGAAAAAAGACATGAAGCTTGGAGGATGAAGAAAAAGGAGAAAGTGTAGAATCTACTTGGTTTTAACTCTGTGTGTGTGATAGATATGCTGAGGGTGATTCTCACTATATTTTATTAAGTGAAGATAAAAAATAATAACAGCGCATAATGAAAACACAGTATTTTTTTTCTCTTATGCATGGGCTTCAAGATATAATTCCTGTGCTCTTTCTAGCCCCCTGATGAGCACCTTGCTCTAATGGCATGGATAATGAGAGATTTATGACTTCTGGCTTTTTGATAGCAGACCAGAACTCATTTGTCCGTTCCGTGGCAGAGCCTGTAATCATCTCTGCAGGCAGCCAGCTACAGCTTCAAGGTGTGCAAGCAGGGAAAGATAATTCAGTTAACAAATCTCATGATGCTACTTGTAATAGAAATAAATCCATCCTGACATCTTAAAAAAATATTGTTCTCTGTTGTTTACATAATGCATCCTGTTCAGACTGAAACAATTTCAGGCTGTTTTCCTTACTCTGATTGGAAAATCTCACCAACAAAGCTGCCGTAAAATACTGTTATCTCTGTACAACCATGTTCAAGTACTTTCTTTTGTGGCAAGGTACTTGTTTGTATCGGTTTGGCTTTTTCCACGACAAGAAAGATTTCAAGAAAAGGGTTGGCAGCTGTTTTCTTCCCCTTTAAATCTCTGTTGCTGTTTGACCCCCATTGTGAGTCGGGGCATTCCACTTATAAGAAGTTCACAAAGATGCTTTAACAGGACTCTCCATGTGTCGTCCTTTCTTGATGGGTGGTTTCTAGCTGTGTTAAAGCCACCAGGATGACAATAGGTGCTCCTCAAGCATCTTAATGAAAACTGCTGTCTCTTCCTGCATGGAGGCAGCTAAAATCCTGCAGAGATTAAAATCAGGGGCTGTGTTATGAGATTGTAAAAGAGTATATAGATCCCCCTGTGGCTACGGGGCTGCTTTCCTGTGCACTGTCCTCACTGGGACGCTGCCTTTGGACCACTGTCAATGCAGCACCTCAACTCCTCCTTGGCCTTCGTGTTGCTTCTGAAGGCTCAGGACGACGTCCTTGAAGGATGGTGAGACTGCCTGTGCCAAGGCTTTCTGGACATGCATCACTCTCTCCGCTAACAAGTAAACACAACACTCGCCAGTAGGTTCCCTATAAATCACTTTAACATCAGCAAGGACTTAGACAAATGCTGAAAATCTCACCTTGCATCAGTCTCTACCTTTAGTACTGGGCATGCGAACTTTAGCTTCATTGTTCAGCTTTATTTTAGATGGCAAGACCCTTTGCAATTTTATGATATTCTTTCTTTATGACACATGAAGAAGACCAGAAGACGTAGAATTGGTTCTGGTGTTCATTCCGACTTGGCTTTCATCTTAGATGTATCTGCAGTGTCCGGATAGCTTTTCTGGATGACTCACTTCAGATCTGCAGAAGTGAATTATGATTTCCCAGAGCCCTCGCTCAGAGGGAGCGTGGTGAATCTTTAATGACGACGCTCTTTTCCTCAAGGCTTCCTCAGGTATTTGAATTAAATAAGTCACAAGAAATTTTAAACAAATCTAACGTTATACACAGAGTAAAGTATAAACAAATTCCTCCAAGTTGGTTTTAATAATATGGTTTATCTGCTGATAACTTACAGTAGGAATAATGCATAGAAGGAGAAAAAGGCTCTAAGAAAGTTTTAAGTGAGGCCAAAGATACTATATTAGCTGAGTGCTTACTCTGGTGCCTGGCCCTGCAGCTAAGACGTCAATGTCCTTAAGCTCCCAGGCCCCAAGTGGGGAATTTGGGCATTTTTGGGTAACCAACAATGCTGACATGGGGGTTACAGGGACCCTGACTGTCCTCAGAGATCCTTTAGATGGTGGGCTAAGGATCAACAAAAAAAATAATTTTTTGGTGAAGTGGAGAGGTTTTCCCCTTTTCATACTGGTGTCTGTGATTTGAGATGCTGGTTCATGGTGTTTTGAGGGATGCTCTGGTGGTTTCTGGAGCCTCCGGAGTCGATTTTGAGGTGGTGCTGGTGGCTCAGCAGGGATGGGAGGTCTGGTCAGTGTGGAGTAAGCAGAGATCAGAAATGTTGACGCACATTTGAAATTTGTCAGCGTGTGAATAGTAAATGACTGAAATATGCAACTTTCGTGAGAAAAACTGGACATGAGGGCAGGGGCAGAGGTCTAAAGTCATTCCAGCTCTGCCCAGTGTCACCAAATGTGCACAGCAGTCTGCACATCTAGCAAAGATCTGATACACCGGCAAACTAGCGTTATCTGTGGGCTGGTTTTACGTGTGTCTCAAGTTTTGTGCAAAACCTCAGCTGGCTCCAAACTGGGCTGTCCCGTGCGTGCCAAATATTCACGGCACGCTACTTTTCACCAGCACCCTCACCTTTTCCAATCTTTCTGTGCTTTAGCAAGCTGATTTACAAGTACATCTTTTCTGAATCATTATCTGAGCCGGCTGCCAGTTGGCCCGAGGCAACATCCAGGCAATCGAGACTGGGAGAATCGGTTCCAGCTGCATGCTGTAATTAGGAAAACCCTGGTCTATAGCCGGATGTCCAGATGCCTTGCCAAGGAGCGTATCATTTGCTTCGACAAACAGTATTCGTGGGGGGAAAAAGAAGAGTGAAGATGTAATAGGACAAAGTTCATGTGCCAGAAACTGCTTGTTTGTTCCTCATCGCATCTCCCGTTCGTAGGCTGGAGAGCTGGGTCATGGTGGAATAAAGGTCTGGGGAGTTTAAACAAATACTCAGGATTTCAACTCGGATAGAAATAAGTTTCTTATACTCCCCACAGAGCCTGAAAGTACTTGAAATGCCGTTTCTTTCATGCTTTCACACAAGGGAAAAACTGAACTTTGCATTTCATTGTGTAACAAGAGTTACAGTGCAATGTGTTTTGTCAGCAATGAGAATTTGTATGAAAGCTGTGTATGCAACATATCTAAGCCTGTGTGCTCCCTGAAGTGTCTTCATTTCAGACACAGATTCAAGCTCCTTATAAAGGTTTTGTGGTTTTCTTTCCTTGTTCTGTTAACATGAATTTACCAATGTGAAACTTCCAAGAATAGATTTAATAATATAATGAAAAATGCCAGAGCTTTTGCTACCAATGCCATTCAGTCTATCTCAGCAACTACTTTAAACGACTTGCTGAAAGTTTGAGTGTTTTCCAACAATGGAATTCCCATAGAAATATGAGAACATCATTGAACAGGATATGGTACAAAATGCAATGCAAAAATTTCATCCTCTTCTTCTTCCCACCTCAGTTCTTCCTATCTCTTCTGCTCCAGAAGGAGCGACTTTATTTAATCAAGCAAGAACTCATGTATTCCAAGGGATCTGTGTGAAATGGGACACATTCTTGCTAATTACAGGAGGTTACTTTGATAAGAATGACCTACATATTTCATGTAATTTACTATGTGGACTTTGACAACTTGTTCGTGTTTGAACCCGCGGTACTGAGTCTTGTGCTGAAAATACATTCAAATGAAATCCATGAAAGGCCATCTGGCAAAACATGCCTGTGTGGATCTGATTTATCTCCAGCCAGCCTTCTGGATGTCCTTGCGCACTGGTTGACATTCACAAGTCCATGTTCTCCTGCCGTAGCTTTACAGCTCCATATGCGATAACTGTGGTTTTCTTACTGTAAAGTGTTTGAGGAAAATATTCATGACTCAGGTGAAGTTGTTGTTTTAATTGCGGATATTTTTTATGTCGAACTTCTGGATTATTTTGAGGTCTTGCTTTAATTCAATAATTTCTACTCTGTGAGTTATTCCCTACTTATTTGTTTTAAAAAATAAATAAGACAGCCTATGTAGCAGCTCTTTCTAGTGAAGGTGTTCACATGTGGCTCACCAGAGTACTGATATACTGAAAATAACCTTTCCACTGCTGGTGGATGGAGGTGGATTTTCGCCTCCTCGCCGTGCACCACAGTGGGGTGAGACGTGGGCTCCAAGGGCATCTCGCCTGGTTCTTGTGCCAGCACTCACCATGATCCAGTGCTACATCAGGTTCACTGCATTTTCACTCATTGCAACCACACACTATTTCTTTGCCAGAAAACGTGTAGTGTGCCCTCTGCTCCAGCTATTTTCTGAATTCTCTTTTTTTCCTGTACTGCAGCTATCGAGTCCAGCTGTTTTCTCTGTTGCTCAGCACCTCCTTTTGCTCAATGACAAATGCAAACCTTTTTTTTTTCTTCATGCTAGCTATTGATATACACAGTGGCATTGGCACCCTGGAGCTGTGCAAGTTAAGTATTACACTATACCTTAGTATACTTTTTGAAAGTAGAAGGTTCATCAAACACCCTGTTAGTGTTTTGTGATTGCTGCTCCACGGTGGGACTCCAGATCATCTCCTGATGGGGGGTAGACCTGGCACCTTCCCCCTCTTCTTCTACTTCTTAGCTGCACCCAAGGAGATGAAGCCTGCTATGGTGAATATGCTTTAACAAACACTTCTTAAAGTGGACCCGATTTATATATTCCTTTGTTAATATAATTTGACATGTAAACTGAAATTCTGCTCAGTAAAAAATTATCAACTTCTGTGACAGGCTGTCTATGTGAAAGAGAAAAAAAGTCTTACTAGTGGTGCGACTTGTTGCCATAAAGCAACAGCCAGTAATGTCAAGAGATTTCAGTCCAAATGGAGAATTTTTGAAAATTAATTCTGGATGCTTGTTACAAAATAGAAAGTAACGTAATTTCTGGCAAAGCTCTTGACAGCAGACGTAATGCATCATTGCGATAGCCCAGGCTCCGTGTTGTATGGAAGTCAGGTCTGTGTAAAAAGCTGCAGACAGGCGAGCCCTCGCAGTAAGAAAAACAGGCAAAATCAGAGAGTGATGTACTGATGTAATAGTTATCGCCGAACGAGAAAAGCTATGATGTAATAGAATTATGAATATGATTTAAAATCACTGTGGTTCTTTAACTGTGAAGGTGACTTAGTGCAAACGAAACCAAGCTCGCAGCATCCAGCACATTGATGTGCCCATTTGTGCTCCCCAGTTCTGCAGACTACACAAAAGTGGCATTTGTTGAAATGCGCGTTTCCCGTCTTCCCCGATTCCTGCACAGAAAGCAAAAGCAGAGTTGTTCAAGCTTGGTATCATCCCTTAACACATTGTGGGACTGTCCACAAACACATCTTTGCAACCAGATCCCAGGGGTGTTTCAAGCGCCTCCCTGGGAAGAGGGAGAAATGGGATCGCTCCGATAACGAGATCCCGAGGCAACCAGATCATTTACAGTAGCTCTTTCCCTCCTGCCTGCGCTCCATTTAAAACCCCATTTTCTAACTCCTCTTCTCCAGGACACTGAAAATAACATTATTTTCTCTGCATTTTTGTTTTTTTTTCCCAGGAATGACCCAAAAGCGCTGGGGCGCTGGTGCTCAGAGGACGTGCACCGGCCTGCAGCGGCAGAGCGCTGCGGAGAGAAAGCCAAGCTCTGCCGAGGTAAAATAAATAACTCATGTTTAGATAGCAGTCAGCAGAATGCATTCAGATTTCAAAAACAATCACCGATTGCTGAGCGGTGTGCTTGGACTTCATTTTGTTTAGCTAGGCTTAGCTTAGGCAGCAGAAAAGCCAAATAAATTGATGGCTAAATGTTGCGATTCAGTGTGCTCTTGGGGAGGGGGACAAATTGCTTGTGTTGTGGGGGGATAAAGGTTGTTTAAAACACCTCAGGAGACTAAATCAAGTGGTATCTCAAATATCAGTACATCCTGTCTCAGATGTTCTCAAGATAAAGCTTGAGGTTTTCAGTTCACTACAATTACTTTGTGTAAGTGCATCTTTGTTTTCACAAGATGCAGTGAAGCTTGAAAGCTCCCAACAAGCATAGGATCAACTGGGCTAACATTAAAGATCCATTTCTTCACCAGAGGTTGGGAGGAGGGAATAATACATATACTCAAACAGAAAAAGGAAAAGCGAAATTATGAATGCATGAGTTTGAAGCTAATCAGGAGCATTTTTGATATGCCTTTGGACTCTTGCAGGATGTCTCCATCTGTGCAGCCCTTAACAAAATGAATAAATGTCAAAATAACTACTGGAGCATAAGAAATACGCCCGAAATAAAGTATTCTGAGCGCTGTTCTTCTTTGGTGCCCTGTAGAAATCTCAGGGAAGTCGGGAGTTTTGGAAGGCATGCAAAGGGCTTGAATCTGTAGGTAGAAGTAAATGCAGTGCAGAGAATATAAGGCAAATGTTGTTACAAACCATGAAAAAAACAAGGAAGAAAGTGCTTTCCCTAGGGCTAAGAAAATATTGAATTGTCAAAACCACAGGCAGCTGGTTTGATGAGTTGGTAAAATCTACTTGGCATTTCACCTCATTAATAAACTCTTGATCTAACTCTCCCTATTTGGGGTCCCAAATCAGCCTTCCCAAGAGTGGCAGAGGAGCCCATTTCTGTGCAGTTTCCATGCATGGGGGCAGGAGCCCAGGGCTGGTTTGGTGCAGGGTCCCATCTCTGGCACCCTGAGGAGGATGATGTGGCACCTGGGAGGTCACAACTCTGCTGCTCCCATAGTCTTTCTCAAGGAAGAATGTAATGTTTTGTGAAATACTTGTCAAGTACTGGCATTTATTATCAGATGATAGATGCCCAGATGTGACTGAAATGAATTCATAACAAGCAGGAGCAGTACAGCAAGGAAATGGCACCTAAACCCCGAATGAACTTGGATGAGCTTTCATTATGGAGCTAATCCTGAGGTTTGCATGCCAATTTGGTGGGTTTTTTTTCTATTAGAATGAGGAGATCTGGGAACACAGGGCAGGAGCAATATAAGCAGCCAATTTGCAGCAGCAATGAGATTAGGCCAGAGGCTTTATTGCATGTGACTTATGTGACCGGCCATGTGGATAATAATAGCAGGAGATTTTAAACTCAGGTTTAGTCTTTGTTGGATAGCGTTAACATAAAAGCACCCTGTTTATCACACTGAGTGAAGTAATGGACGGTCTATCAAGATAGATGCTTACTGCCATGGTTGGAAAAATGAATCTGGGCCGTTATCAATCAATCTTGGACATGTGTGGCTTTATATCATTGATAGGTTCCACTGAGTAACGATAAACAAGAGGGAATTAAAATAGTACTCAGATTCCTTATAGGGAATTTCATTGCTTTTGTGGGAAGGGATCGTTGAGAAGATTTTCCATGCTTATAACTGGTGAGGTTTTAGAGCAATCGTGACTCTGGTGCTCACACGTCCTCTGCAGCACCTGAATGGCACATGTGGACCTTCGGGCTAATGATCTATGACATATTTAAGTGCATTTTAAATTCCACCAGACCATCGTGAAGGAGCAGTTTAGAGTCTGAAACTGGCAACTCTTTTTGACACATCCATTTTTTAAACTAAGCATAGCAGCCACAAATCCCAACTGCAGCAATGGGTTAAATACTGAAAATGATAGTATAGAATACTTTTTTTTTTTTTTGCATCAGAATGATAAGGTTTTCATTGAAGTCTGCCAGAAAATACAGAGCTTATTTCAAGAGCATGTGTTTTTAAATGACCAAGTTAGGATGACTACAAAGTTAACAAGAGATCTCCAATAAAACTGTCTGGTGTGCTGGAAGGTAGATGAGCAACAGTTACATGTATTATGATGGAGTATGTTGGTAACTTGAATCTTTTCATTTGCAGGAATCTCCGTCATCACAAAATACAAAATTGATTTCACCGATGGTCATTTCACAGATGATTGAGAATAAATCTGAAGAAAATTGCCATGCTTTGCCTGTGCAGCCCATGATCCCCCAGCCCAGTGCTTACCACACGAAGCAACCTCTGGCTACCCATGGCTCAGTCAACATTAACAGAGCATTTACAGCGCTTCCCAGCAGGTTAGAAATTCAGACAACTTTAGACAACACCACGTCTCCATTGGACTCTCCCATTGCAGAGGAAAAACAGTCTCAAAACCTGCGGAAAGGGTTTGCATCCATAACTATTACAGCCAAACGTGTTTCTGCAGGATCCAGCGACCCAGCACGAGGAGCTGGGGCTGTGCTGGAACCCAACGCCGTGTCCCCCACCTCGAGCGAAGTCCCCACTGCCCTCCGTCACCGTTCTCCACCGGGCTATGCGAACCAAAATGTCTCTCCATCAAAGATTCCTGAATCTTGCTCACGATTTGGCGAAGAGCAGCCACGAAAGTGGATTTTTGACCCAGGAAACAAGGAGAACGGCGTGGGTCTTCAAAGCAGTGATGGGAGAGAGAAAGTACCTCCTTCATTCATCTCTTGTGTCCACCTTCAGGTTTCTCAGCAGTGTCCAAATACCATCTATTATTTAGACAAGTCGCTCAATGTGTGCATTGACCAACCTCGAATTAAATGCCAAAAAATTCATAGATCAACGCTGTCCTTCAATATAAATTGCAGTTCGTCTAGATTAACAGCAGATGGAGTAGATGGCATAGCTAATGGAGAGCCAATAGAGACGATGCTCAAGACAAAGCTCCTAGGAGAAAACAAGAAGACTCCACTCAGATCAAACTGGAGAGCAGACTTAGCAGAAAATAATGTAATTAATAGAGAGACAACAAATGAAGGCTATTTGGGTAGTAAATACCCTTTGCAAACTATCTTTGTCTCTGAACTTCCAGCATTTGTGGATATACCCGGAGGGCCTAATAACGTGGTAACAGCAAAGAAAGATGATGATAAGCAATCTGGCAGCTATCACACTACATTTTCTCTCCAGCTTCCTAGTTCAAGTGATGAGGCAGGTAAGTAATTCCCATAAATGTCAGTCTGGTGGAGCAGAAGTTCAGGCTGAACAGACCCACCCCAATGATTTGATGTGAGCACATAACAGGAACCTTTGCTTCTGCAAAGGCACGGTGAGTCAGAGCACAACCCAGACATTTTCAGTTTCAGGTCTACCATGAATACGTTTGACATCACATCATAGTGACATTGATACTGACATTGACATGGTAGTGATGCATGCTGCTCATCAGTTGGAGAAAACTCTACCTGTGTTTTCTTCATTAAACCTTTCTTTTAGCCATTTATAACTGTAAATTATTTTTTTTCTCTCAGCAACATGCAAATGCTTAGCCCCTGAAAACAATTAGGTCTTTCTTTGTATAAGGGCTGAATTTCAAAGTGTGAGAATTAGAAGGAGATGACTACACCGAGCTTTGTTCTGTGCTCCCAGCAATTAAAAATTATTGTTTTCAGCATTTATTTAGAAGGCTATAGTAATAAGCCCAGGCTTTATAATTGTTGGCTCGAGGTAAATGGTTTGCAAGTCTTCAACACATGTGTTTCAAACCTCTCCAAGCATTTTGCAAACACAACATTTTCTTCACAGCGTTACTCTCGGGGAAGGGAAAGGTACCGAGAGGATTGCTTTGTGCCCGGGGGTCATCGCTGCTGCTGCACGGGGCTGGAGCAGCTATGTACAGTGCACTTGAATAACCACAGCTGAGTTTATTGACTCTCCAGGAAAGGAGAGTGGATGGGAGGAATGTCAATGAGTGAGTCTGGCTTTTACCAAAATCTTACCCCCTGTGTGTCCTGCGACCTTGGGCTACATTTAACTGCAATTACCTTGTCCTTATACAGCACTTTTGATCTAACGGTCAGTATATGAACATAAGCTACTTCCTATGATTCATTTGTACGCTCATCTTGCCAATGTGCAAATGAGTAAAAGGGGAAGGATGAGAAACTGTCTCATGGGCTGGCGCTCTTACTGATGCGCTTGCTTTCACATGCCCCAAATTGATGGGGCTGCTCTTGCAGCTCTCGAGGTGCAAACAGGGAAGGCCCTGCTTCATTCAGGGGCCCCTGATCTTTCAGATCCCTTCCACCTCAAACCATTCTATGATTTAACCTCAAAGAGCCAGGATTTTCCACCAGTGGTGTCAGTGATTCCAGAGTCAGATCCTTAAATTAAAGCTACAGGGTGAAGCACCCCTCAGGATGGTTGCTGAAGAAAGCCTGAAATAAAATATTCATTTATGTTTCTAAGTGTAATCCAGGTTGTCTGTTGTTGAAGGGGAAACAGCACAACGAGGAGCAGGAAGGAAATGTAAAGGGGTGAGGGTTGGTGGGGATCTTCCACTGACAGGCATCTGCAAATTAAGCATTTCAGCTTTGGACTTGATTGTATGCCATCCTAATTTCAAATAGCAATGTCCTAAGGGTTCCATAGAAAGTACTAGGCATTCTAGGCTTATTTCAACACCATTTCTGGTGTCTCTCTGTGATATACCACAGCAATAAGGATTAGAATAGTATTGAGTCTTCCCTGGGCTTGGTGTTACAGTGGTGGTTACAGAATCACTTTTACCAGAAGCAATTAGAAAGTGAAATAAGACACTGCTCACAGTTCCACAATTTTACTGAAGAGAGGAAATAAGTGAGGTAACCAGCTGCGAAACACTGGGGTTTGAACCATGATTTCCACCATTTGTGTACACAAGAATATAGGTGTAAATAAACATGGGAAGTGTTACCTTTTTAACTGCTTCCACCTTTTGTGTAAGCAATAATGCAGAATGTAAAGAGATCTATTTCTCTTGATCAGACCCTTTGTAATATATAAGGTGTTTATCAGCTTACTACAACTTTCCTGTGTGAAATTTGTACAAACAGCCAGAATAATGCTTCAAAACAACAGTCTTTCTCACCAGGATCCCCAAAGTAATGAGCTCTTGCATAACCCTCAGCCATCAAATGTGACAAATCATAAGAAGCCCGGTTAAATGCATGAGGCATCCGCACTGCTCATTAAAATGGAAGGCGATTGGTACGATTTTAACCTGTGAGAAAATGAAAGAATTCCCTTTACTTCTGAAAATAGGTGAAGGGAGGTAGAGAAGTGATCTCTTAGTTCCAACACTGTTCTGGTGCAAGTCTGGTACGGTCCTGCAGCCTGGTATATGTGTTTTCCTGGACTGGTTTTAAATATCTAAAGAAAGCTATAAGGGGACACAGTTGCCTTCCTGCTCTTTGCTGTGGCACTTCTGTGTATACAGCTCAAAATTACAAGACCCATTTGGCAAGATGCTGCTTTACAAGCACAGTAAATAACTGCCCCATCAGCACGGTCCTTCATACCATCACAGATTCCCAATTCTTCTAGATATTTCTTACCTCCGGTGTTTATTACCTCAAATCTATTCACACTAAGTTTTGGTCTGCTCTATGTTTATGCAATGAAATGTTTGTGAAATGTTTAAAAAGAAGGAAGAGCTCGCAAAGAAGGGGCAGCAAACAATTTTTGACATGGTCTTAATACTTTACCATAGTTATCTCACAGATGAGGGAACTGTGGAGAGCACTTTGTCCATCACGTTTCTGTTGACCCAAAAAGTTTGAGTTTGTATTAGTTTGCAGCTATAGGCAATACCTTCCTGCCAGCAGAAATACAAGTGGCAATAACATCACCATGGACAAAAAAATAGTAATTACTTTCAAGCCGAGACTTTTCTGCGTGAAATCTCTAAATGCAGTTTCCAGGATGTACAGGCTGCCTTAGTCGGATCTGAAGTGGAATGAGCACCCAAATACTTCTCTGCTTTCCAGGTACTGGGGCCAGGTTTGCTGTTTCCTATCGTGCTGGTTGAGTCATAGCCTCTTTGGAGTGTCTTTCTAGTTTTTCTTGTGGTTTCATTAGAGTAATGATGACTCTACTTATAGTGTAGCTTATGCTATTTCATGTTCGAATCCAAGCATTCAAGACTTGGCTTTACACGGACCTGGATAACCTAATCCGAGGCTTCGCTTTCAGCAGGAGGTCGGTCCAGGTGATCTCCACGGGTGTGCATTTTCACATTCTGACATGTAGGAAAAGGATGTTTTAGTCACATTAACGAAATGTAAATCTTGGGCTGTGCTCACGGACGGTAATTACACTTTGAAATCCAAATCTCTCAGACTCAGCGTTCAAAGCCATATCTCATGGTATAGCATCCCAAGGAAGGTACAGCATCCCAAGGATGGAATGTGATCTTGTGATTTCACAGCTATGGACTGTATCCTCTACTGATTCTGTTGCTTTGGGTACTGTACTTCTATTATCTGGCAAGAAATGTGCTGCATGTGCTAAAAAATCCATGTTACGAATGAAGTCAAACTTGAACTGCGAGAGGACATAGAGCTGTAGGACATAATTGTGTTTATTTTCAATGAGTGGTCAACATTTAAATCCCTCGGGCAATTGAAGGAATGTGTACCTGTTGATGTGAAATAGCTCACTGAGAGCCACACGACCCACATTGGAGATATGACCAAGGGTGAGCTCGGGCAGAGCTCCATGAGGTCCTTGTCACAGGCGATGGATGTGCACCACCCTGCCTTTGGTCATGGCTTTTAAAGAGCTGTCAGAACTTGCTAACACTGCTTTTAACTGAATGCTGCAATTTCCTTTACTGTCTGTAGCTGATGTCTCATAAATACAAGGTAAGTTAAAAATGAAAAGATGAGTCTTGTTTCTGCTGAAGACAGGAATATTTTTAATCTTAATTTCTCACCTATCTTTCATGAAGAATATATTCCACATGAATATCTAGTTTTCCATCTATCTATCTTTTAAAATATATTGCCTGCTGGTGTCTCCATGCTGAATTAAAAAGGGGCAAAGAGAAGAAAATGGCACAAGTTTAAATTCATTTTGACCTCTTGATTAAACAAGATCATCACTTTACTGTGAAAGATTATAAATGCCAACGTTTAAATTTATCTTTAAGCTCAGATAATAGTAAATGTCTTGATCCCTGAGCTCCTTGACAAACGTCAGCAATGTTATAAACTGAGGAAATTTCTGCTAACGCTTTGACTTTTATAACATCTACACTTTTGTTTTCCTTTTGTTTTCATGCCCCAAACTGCAGAGTTAATAAGGAAGAGCAGCTGAGGTGGAGGGAAATGTAAACCTGGTTTGGATGGTGGGTGCTGTGCTGGCTCCCACAGCGAGATAAAGACGCGGAGGATGCACGAGGAGGGTGGGGGGAGATGACAAAAGGGCATCTCGTGAATCACGGTCATATGTAAAGTACCCACAAGCAGGGAAATCGGGATTGTGAGGTACGTGTGAGTCAGCCACGGAAGGTGAATGTGACGCGATGGTGACGGTTGTGACTGCGGGCGCTGGGGGCGTCCCCACATCCCTTCTCCCGCAGAACTCAGGAATGAAGCACTCCGGAAGGGGAAGAACACATTTAAGCCAGTGAACGAGACAGATCAGAGAGCTGGTGTTGTAGCTGCTTGCGCTTTTTCTCAAAGAGAAGAGCAGGTGACTTGAAAGCATAATTTACTTAATTAAAACAGCCCAAGACAGTGGATGGAGAAAACTGAGATGGGATCTGGCCTTTGGGGGTGTTGAATGGCCCCGTATTGCTTATAGGTTTCTGTTTCCTTCTTAAGCAAGAGTTTTATTAACAAGTGCTGAAGCCAGCAGCATGTTTACTAAGGGGTGAATAACTATATTTAGTTTGTTTCAAGAGTCTTTTTTGGTGTGTGTGCATATATATATATATACACACTTGTATTGTAGTAAAATCAGAACAGTTGGTGCTGTGAGATTTCAATATGCTGCTAGCTGCAAGGCAAAATAATGTTTTCATTTTAAATATGCATTGGAAAGGCCCTGGTATTTGAGATCTTTGTGTATCAAGAAAATATTTGTAGGGTACATTTAAACTAATATATACTCATGGTAATCAGGATGGCCTAACATAGACAACCTTGAGACTGAACACTGTTAATAGTATTTGCTTCCAATTACTAAATAGTATTTGAAATGTTGTTATGAATGAGTGTGACCCATCTGATGTTCTCACCTCATCTTCCGTTTATGGGAAAGTCACCACACAATAACCCAGAGTACAAGATTAGTGTGGAAATATATATATATATATATGTATATACATGAACAAGATATAATTAGACGAAAGCTGTTCTTTACAATATGGAATTTATTGTATAGAAACTTGAGTAGCTACAGCTGATGTTAATTAACTCTCCAGCCTGAGAATGTGTAGAGCAGTAGTGATGGTGAAGACAGGAGAAATGTGAAATACGGCACAGAAGATTTTACTTTAGCTTGCACCTGCTAAGCATGAGGAGCCAAATCTTCAGCTGATGTCAACCAATAGACACATCTGCCTTCAGAGGAGTGACACTGATTTATATCAGCCGAGAATCTGGCCGGGGACATTACTGACTTGGCATTATGGGCATAGCAGCTGGTGCCGACTTGTTAAGAACAAAGGACCACATGCCAAAAAGCCCATTAAAAGGAGCTCCTTTGATGTTTTACTTCATCTGGTATAAATTTAAAATGGAGGAGGTTGTCAGTTTTCCTTAGTCTAGACATTTTGTGTCACTGGGTCTGTGTCACACTGCAGCGTGACCTTCATGTACCGCATGAGATGCTGAGAAATTGAGGACGTGGTCCTTACAGAGGTTGAAAACTCGGTGAGGAACTGGCAGCCCTCAGTTATGAGTGACTCTGGAAGATGCTGCCAGCCTTTGAGACAGACCCCAGACTGTGTGATAGGAACAGGAGTTGTCTCTCCTTATCTTGAAGGTTTTAAATTAATTTTAAAAGAGGACTCCTCTTCTGAAGGGCCCTTTTACGGTTATGGAGTACCAAGCTCTTGAGCTTTGCTCTATGTTTCAAATGCCTGCTACCGCTTTCCCCGTCATCTGGTGGGATGAATGAAGGGATGATGATGCTCATCGGATGTAAGAGGAGAAGCAAGGGATCACTTGTTTAGAAAAACTATGGGACTCTGAAGAGGGTTGTGGCCTTCTGCCCTGCTATATGGATGCAGAGCTCCCGTTGGAGGTCACAGCAACCAATGTAAGCAAGAGGGAGAGATGATGCTCAAGGCTGAGTAAGCTAAAGCTTCCCTGAGTCTGGTTTTCAATGGCATTGGCAATGCTATGATATCACAGTGTCCCTTGTTGTGATTACAGCACAGATTTCCCTATGGAGCTTGTTTTTCTTAATTTCTCTGCAGTTTCAGGCAACAAGCAGACATGGGTGGCTGGGGACGTGGTTGTTTTCTGGTTTCCTGTGGGGTTTTGTGTGTTTGTTTTCCCTTGTTTAAGCCCATGGTCATAAAATAATTTGACTGGAGCTGAAGGAATTTCCCAGCTTCAGGAATGATGCCTTTCACTGACTGAAGGCTCAGTTTTATACCATGGGGCATAGCAGTGCACCTGTTGGATAAAAACACCATCATTTTGCTACAATACAGAAAGATTTCTGTCCTGTTAACAATATTATGGACAGCATTTCTGTGAGTGAAACTGATAAACTAGAATTATTTCCCTGAAGATGATGATATTGTCTGCTGAAGACCCGAATTAAAGTTAGGCTCTCCTTGTTTTGGCGTGTCAAAGTTAAGGGTCTGATGTTTTTCCACTGTTTTCCATCTCGTTCAGGGTGGACATTTCTATCTCGAGCTGTCAGACTTGGCAAAAATGTGAGACAATCTGAAGTGAGAGACTCTGGAGGGGGCAAGTCCCTCATTAGCACTCAGGGCAAGCGGTGGAGGACTGAATACTAGAACCATTAAAACAGTGATTAAGAGATGGGCTATGTGGATTCAGTGACTGCATTATGCCACTGGAGCAAAGGGCCTCATTTTCTCCTAATTCACACTTGGTTTAAACTCGGAGCAACTTTTCTGCCATCTGTGAAATGAGTACTTGGCTCAGGCTGCTGCGGTAAATTATCAGAAAGAGCTGAACAACCAAGGTGTCTTTGACATGATGAAAATACCAAGTGGTCGATACATTTCTTACCCTGTAAATCACCATTTAAATGTTCTGAATCATCCTGAATATTTTTTTTTAAAGTCGCACTGCATCAGATTACTCCTTGAATTTCTACAATAGGTCCTGATAGCTTCCAGCATGACATCCTTGAAATGCAAACACGGATGAGGTTTTGTTACCTGGGTTTTCAAGAGAATGTCTCAAAGTACAGCAGCAAATTTCAGAGTATTTTCAATAATTGTTGCCACGCTTCTTAATCATATGAAGAGAGATCCTCTCGGTTTAAGGTTCCATTGCTTGAGAATGTTGGGTTTGTTAAAGACACAGCTTGGGTATAGCATGGCCAAAGAGAAAAACGCTGATTTGAGGCATGAGTTTAAAATCTAAGACTGATTATCTTTAATGAGAAAATAATTACCAGGTGCTTGACCAGTCTCCAAATTATGAAAGGTTTAACGAGAAGGGAATATTTTTCCTTTTATCTTCTCCCAGCACACAGGAAGCAAAGGGGAAAAAATATTAGCAAAACATACTAACATTATTCTCGACCAGCTGGGTATTTAGAACTCACTGCTCTAAGCAGTAGAATCAAATCATGCAGGTGAATTGTTTCCTGACCACTAAAATGTTAATATTCTGCAGCAATAATGCGCTCTTATGATTCAGAGTGTAAGACCATCTCCTGCAGGTGCCACGCAGGAACATTCCCTTTTCACTAGTACAGTCATTGCAAATCAAACCCTTGTTCCCCCTCCGGTGCGTCACGTCCTGTCCTGAGCAGCTCATTGCTCCCCGAAACAAGTGACGTTCCCTTATTTAACATCAAAAGAGAAGATTGATTAATTATTTTCAAAGTGTTTTGAGAAAATAAATTGGCAGTCGCCACAGAGGGACTGGTGGGTAGGTGCTGTTGATTAGCTGCGTTGTGGGATTGTTTGCTCTCAAGCCAAGTGTTGGACTACGGCAATTTTGCCAAAAAGCCTTCTGTAAACAAGCTGTTCCTTGCCATCAAGAGGCTCTTCCTACTTTGGAATGATTACAGGTTTGAAGCCTAATAGCTCTTAGGTATACTTGTTAAGATTTCTCTTTTAAATTATTAAAACTTTCTACAGTCAAATATTAGCTTTTGCAAAAAGAAAGCATCTTGCTTCTGAGAAGTGTCCACAGCTGTCAATGTTATTAAAAAGAAAACAACAAAAAACCAGCACACTTATTTTGTTAGAGAGAATATTTTAATCTAGACTTTTAGCTTGAGGTGTTATTGATACAGCTGAGATAATTAAGCCTGATCCTCACCAGGCAGGGCTGTTTGAGGACGCCTTAGTATGGGTACAATGATATGTTCATCAGGAGTAACAGTCTGGCCGAGTCTCTCGGTTCAAGCTTGCAAAGTTGCCTCGACTTTGGGTCTGGACAACTCTGGGAATGGAGCTGAGGACGTGGCTCAGCCTCATTTTTCAGGATTCAGCCCCACATTTTTATTGAAAGGTAAATCCAAGGCCTCATTAAGCATTACAGCCAGCACTGGGCTCTTGTGGCCAGGAAGGCCAATGGTACCTGGGGTGGGTTAGAAGGGGGTGGTCAGTAGGTCAGAGAGGTTCTCCTGCCCCTCTGCTCTGCCCTGGTGAGACCACACCTGGAATATTGTGTCCAGTTGTGGCCCCTCAGTTCCAGCAGGACAGGGAACTGCTGGAGAGAGTCCAGCGCAGCCACCAAGATGCTGAAGGGAGTGGAGCATCTCCCGTGTGAGGAAAGGCTGAGGGAGCTGGGGCTCTGGAGCTGGACAAGAGGAGACTGAGGGGTGACTCATTCATGGGGATCAATATGGAAAGGGGGAGTGTCAGGAGGATGGAGCCAGGCTCTTCTCGGTGACAACCAGTGACAGGACAAGGGGCAATGGGTTCAAACTGGAACACAGGTGGTTCCACTTAAATATGAGAAGAAACTTGTTCCCGGTGAGGGTGGCAGAGCCTGGCCCAGGCTGCCCAGGGGGTTGTGGAGTCTCCTTCTGTGCAGACATTCCAACCCGCCTGGACACCTTCCTGTGTAACCTCATCTGGGTGTTCCTGCTCCATGGGGGGATTGCACTGGATGAGCTTTCCAGGTCCCTTCCAACCCCTGACATTCTGGGATTCTGTGATTACATTTTAATTAGGGAGCACGAGCAGAGCTACATTACTGTCAGGATTTTTTTGCAATTCGGATAGTATCTGTGGATGTTAATACCGAACAGCAGCTGACACTGCCTGTTGCAAACAAAACATTTGACAAACATGAAAAGGCAGTTAGGGACATGGGTCTCATCCTGGTCAGCCGAAATTTCAGTAAAAACATCAACATTTTGTAGCACTCCTTGCTGACTGCAGCTTGTTGACTGATTAGAAGTGATCCTTGGCAGCGATCTGAACAATAAATTATCCATCCTATCTCCCATCCCTTGACAAACACTGAAGTAACTAATAATATTGTCATTGCTCTCTGTGTTTCCCGTTCTCTGTGTTACCAGGCTATTGAGACGGTGCGGTCTGTTTACTTATATCCAAGATCGTGTGGCTTAGCAGTGGTAATACTTGATTCATGATAGGGGTTGGGTCATCAGTCTCTGAAATTGGCTGGAGTCTTGGTTTGGGTTATGTATTGTTGCCTGAGATGTGTGGGCTCTGTACAAGCTACACACACCTGGGTCTAAATCTTGAAGAAGGTTGAAGTTACTTATATTTAAGAAACATTAATTGCTGCTCCTCTCTGCTTGGGGTATTGGCAGCATCAGCTCCCATCGCGGAGGTCTGGGAGAGCTCGGCAGCCCAGGGCACGGAGCTTTTATTAAATTAAAAAAAATATCTATTTAAAAACAACAGCAGGTGGTCTGTAATGTAAAGCCTACCTACAGTGGCCGTGTCTGATCTCATTAACGACACATGGGGAATCAACGCTGTGTGTCTCCTTCCCCGGCCGCTTCTCGGTGGGCTGGCTTGGTGGTCGCGGAGGTTTTGTAGCGCCGCGTGTGTTAAAAGGAGCTTTGGGCAATTTCAAAGAAGCACTTTGTCATGAATTGTCAAAAATCCACATTGAAACGCTGGGAAGAGTGTTGTGTGAAAGTATGAAAAGCTGCATTATCCCTCTGTGAAGTGGAAAGCAGGGAAAAAAAAAAGGTCGTAACAATGGAAAAGGGTCTGTTGGACTGAATTGGCCGTGTTTCACGGAAAGGCGAGTTTAACCTGCTGTAATGCAGGGTCACTTCCCGTTAGCAAAACCCCCTGAAGGGACAGGGAGGAAAATGTAAAAAGATACTTTGCAGTAAAACAATACGCTCATTTTACTCAGAGATCAAGGATTCTTTTTTAAAAAAGGAGCTTTTGAAAACCTACCCCTGGTTTTACAGAATATGTTAAACTCCTCCAATATCATATGGTTTTCACTAAGTCATTATTTAAAGATCGAACTGCTGTCCTTTTCTTTTTTGCATTGGGCAAAAATGACCTTTTTGTGATGTAGTTATGATTTTGTTCCGTAACTTTCTCCTATAAGCAACTGAACTTTTACAACCAGGATCTGTATTTGCTGAATTTTATTAACGGAACCATTCTGCTTTCTGTTTCTTTGAGTTTTGTTCTCCTGTATCTCCCAAAGCATTACGCTTGCATGTCTTCATTCATTAGTTTTAAAGTCTTTCTTCAGCTGGGATAATAGAGAAAACATATATTGCTAGTCATCCAGTTGCAATTCTAGCTGTTCTCAGAGGGGCATATATATTTCAAGTTAGGTGCGTGGGGATTTAGATATACAATTCCAGATAGTCTTAATGAGAGTAACAGTCCTAATTCCCCACATCGTACATTAAAAACGCATCCAGAATGTACAGAGCGAAACTCTGTGATCTTACCTTTAAGTATTTCTTTTTTTTTTTCTAAATATCATTTGCATGTACATTCGTTAGTTAGTTGACAGCTGCTTTCAGGATGAGGGAATTGATCTTTGGAGCCCATGTGTGGTTTGCTTTGCCGTGTTTTCCTGGGGATTGGCTGTGCCTAGGTGTACCTTCCCAACTGGAAGGTTAATTCAACAAGGAGTTAGAAAGAAGGATTTACCAAATTGGCTCCGTTATTATTCCGATGGCCTTCGATGTTAGACAAGAACAAGGCGCACCTTTTCTTATTGCCTTAGTTAATGACAAAAAAAAAAATCCCCACCATACAGTGAATCTAATAAGGACTAAGATTTAGTTATAATATTAGTATGGGATCTAAGGAAGACACTTTTCATGCAGAAAGGATGTTTTACACCTGAATTTCATAGGAATCTTTGTTTTTAAAATCCTTTCTTAGGCATCCTTCTGTTTTTATAAAAGCTAAGAAGCAGCCATCACCTTTTTCTAATTTTAGACCCTGTTTCTAGTTTATTTTCATGCCTTTCTTTTCTTTCTCCTCAATCCACATCTTTGTGGGAATCCCCAGCCCTTATGGGCAGGTGGCATTTATTTGGCAGGGAAGGGGTGCAGTGCAGAAGGGGAAATTGTCTCCATTTGCGCTATAGGTAAGAAATTCCTGGGGCTAAATTCTCAGTTCCTGAAGGTTACTGTGCTTACACTCGGAAGCCAATATCCACAAATAACTAGTTCGGTAGTTAGGAGTAAATGGAGTGTGAATACTTCAGGCAACTCTTCTTTCTTGTGTTCAGATCCATATTGTGCAATGTTCGGGAGGAGATGTGACTCACAGACAACTCCTTTGCTCGCTCCGTTTTATTCCTATTTCCACCACCCTGCTGCAGTATTGGATACCAATGCCCGGCCATAACAAATAACCTCTCCTGGGGCCACACCACTGATCTGAGCTCTGACAGTCTCAGGGAAGGAGCTGTTTGGCTTCACAACACACACATTTGTTGCACAGACCACTTCTTGATAAGAAGGCAAATTATCTCCTACTGTGATGCTACCTTGGATGAGCAGAAACTCTTTTCTCCCTTCCACTTTCTTTTCTTCTCTTCTCTGCTTTCTGCCGGCCAGTAAACTATTTTAATTTAAAAGATGGTTTAAAGAGATAATCTGTTTTCCATTTGAGTTCTTTGTGTGGTTTAGCTGCCCTTGTTTTTTTTCCCCTCTATCTTACTAGTATCTTGGCTGCCTTTGTGACCAGACTTCCTTCTCTGCCACTCCGCAGTTACTTAATGCTACCTGCTGCTTTCTTCATCTTCTCCTGCCGCGCTGCCTGTTTCTACCTCTTCCCACACACGCTCTTTGATGCACATGACCCCATTAATCTCTCCCAATGTTTTTTCCCCCCTCTATATGTCATAAAACATTTGTAGAAACGCAGTGTGGAACTGCAGGGATGGGATCGGTCAGGGAATGAAGGAACAGATCACTGTATATACGTGAGCTCCGGGTACGTACAGAATTGAGTCCACCCAGTTTGCTGAGAGTATTTGCATCAAAATTAATTTTACCTAAGTTCTGATGCAAGATAACACAAATGTTTGCGATGTGTGAAAAGCAAGGGAACAATAACTTATACCAGGGAGAAGAGCTTGGATGCTGGCCTAGAATTTGGGAGCTCTGTGTGCGCTTCCTCGCTTTGTCCAGATTTTCTGTCTGGCTGTGAAATTGCTTGGGACAGGGTTTATCTCAATGAAGTTAATTATAAAAATGAGGCGTTTTTTCTGTCTGTGCTGATGGTCAGGGATCCCTCACTAGAGAGTGCCCTGAGAAGGCGAGTTCTCCCTCAATGGGCAGTTACAGGAAGGAACTGGAGATGTCAAAAGCTTGCTGATCTGCATGGTAAGGGGAAAACACTAGATGCTGGAGCTGAATGCCTCTGATTGCTCAGCAGTACAGGCTGATCAAAGAGAAACATGAGCCATCAGATCACTAAGATGTGTAGGGGATCATCATTTTGTGGAAAATAATACTTCTTATCTGTTGCAAGTGGATTAAGGATTGGGAACCTTAACTGAAGATTTCCCACACTGCACCACAGGATCTAATTTTACTTAATGACTATGAGCCAAAGAAGTGCCTGATGTGATGAGGCATTTCACTCTTTCTCGTGGATTGAATCAAAGAAGAAAAACACCTCTGATCTTTCCTCTGTCCTCAACCAAGACATTGCAAAGAAGCGTTTAGGAGGGGGAGTCAGCAGAGAAAATCATTATGTGGCCACTTTTTAAAAAGTGTTTGCCCTGAAACACTGGGAGTTTATTAAATGTGTTATGTCCATGACAGAGAATGAGACAATCCCTGCCTGGTTTGTTTCGTTTCATGGTTAGGCCTGAAACCAGTTGTTTGGGTTTTTTTCCCCTTTCACATCCCAGATCTCTCAGCTGCCTTCTTTCAGAGGTTTTTACCATTTCCATGTACGTAAATCTTCAGGTCTCGAGTGAGCCTGTGGCAGGGACTGCCAGCAGGCAATTCATGCACGTGATGTAAACAACCAGAGCAGAGTTGTGCTGTGTGCATGGCCATGTGGGTGCTTGCTGGCCAGGGACCACCATGAGGGGCTTATAGGGACAGAAAATAGTAGTTCCCATCTGCTCCTCCTTTCTTCCCCCCTTGCTGATCCCGATGCCCTTCCTATGCTGTCCTTTATCCTTTGGATTTTATTTCCTGATTTTTTATTCGATTTTGTTCTTTCTTCTCCCATTAAAACTCTTCTGGGCTCTCCAGTTTAAGAAGGACGCAGAGTTACTGGAGAGAGTCCAGCAGTGGGCTATGAAAATGCTGAGGGGCCTGGAACATCCTTCTGATGAGGAGAAACTGAGAGATCTGGGGCTGTTCAGCTGGAGAAGAGAAGCTGAGAGGGATGTTATCAATGCTGATAAATATCTCCAGGGTGGGTGTCAGAGGATGGACCAGACTCTGTTCAGTGGTGCCCAATGACAAGATGAGGGGCAATGGGCACAGACTGAAACACAGGAGGTTCCATCTGAATATGAGGAGAAACTTGGGAGGTGCCAGAGCCTGGCCCAGGCTGCCCAGAGAGGCTGTGGAGTCTCCTTCTCTGAGACATTCAAACCCGCCTGGACCGACCTGTGTGATCTGCTCTGGTGACCCTGCGTGAGCAGGTGGGTTGGACTGGATGATCTCCAGAGGTCCCTTCAACCCCAACCAGTCTGTGATTCTGTGAGACGCATCTTGGAAAATGGGCTTTTGGAAAATGGACCCTTCTGTGTGTTTATTTGCCGCACTCTCGGTTTTCTAGGCTCTGGCTGGATTAGCAGTGGTCAGCTTGAACCGTCTCGGGAGGTTTGTGTAGCACAGAGCTCTGTCGCTTCTGCCATGGCGGGTGCTGCTGTTGTAGCTGCTGTCCAACATCCTTATCGTCAAAACAGTTCCAGCATGGCTTGTACAAATTGTGCCTTTTTGCTGCTGGTTCCTGCTGCGGCTTTGCACAGAGGTAGAGCAGGGCGCTGGAAATGTTGGAGATGAGGTTGTTTCTGAGGCTGTCACTCCACTAAAACCCTGATCCTGAAACCATTTGACCCCAGTTTTCAACACAGCCACCGTTGGGTCTGTAACTCTAACTTCAATCAGATTTAACCACCCTAAAATATTCCTCTCAAGTGAGTAAGAGAGAAGACAAAGACATATTGCATACTTTTTCTGACAAAAAAGTATCCTGACTTCTTCCACGCTGCCCAGAGTGTATCAGTGTTATTTGGAAGAGCAGTTTATTTTGTGAAGAGTATCCTCTGTGATTCTTCGGTTTTGTTGCAGTACTGCATGGCGGTCACGATAAAATTTGTACATTATAACTTTTAAAATATATGACTGAAAGTGGTTTTGCGGGAAATAAAAATGATGGGGACTAGAGGGCTGAGAAGAAAATGTTCTCATGTTATAGAGTGCGGGGTTGTTCTTTTTTTCCTGTTTTTCACAGGAACACAAATGCTGTCGGGAAGCAAGAAGCAGCAATACAGCAGCAATACAGCTACGGCCTCTGCTTCTCCTCCGGGTACAGCATCCAGAAGGACAACTGCTGCTGCTACTGATGGCGCGTCCAAAAAGAGAGATCCCTCCAAAGACACCTCCCAAGCCAAAGAGATCCAGGCACAGGGCCTCCTGAAACCAAAAATGTCCATCTCCAGTAGTACATGCAATAGAAAATCCTCATCGAGAATTCTCTTGGAAGAAAATGTGCACAGGCAAAACCAGCTCCTAAAAAGTAAGGTACAAATCCTGCTGTGGTTGTTAGGAATAAGGTTTCAATAATTAGATGAGATCAGTCTGAAAGAAGAAAAAAAGTGAAATAATGGAAAGTGTGTCTGTTTTTGTCCAGCTTTAAGTGCTGAGTATGAGTCATCTGGTGAGAGATCAGTCAACTAATGGGACTGTATACATTGCTGTGGTTAATAGAAAACAAGATTAAAATGAGAAAGATGGGATTATTATTATTATTATTATTATTATCAAGAAAATCCAGAAGAAACATGAAAATTGCAGAGTCAAGCAGTTCCAGTTCAGCCAAGAAACACCAGAAGTGATGTTATTTTTACAACCTTGTATTGTTACCTTTCACTTCTGCAATAGTTCTTTTTTGACTGTCAGGTTTCAGCATGTAAACCATAATTTCTTCTAGTTGAGCTCCTGATGGGATGTCTTTCTTCCAACACTTACTCACAAAGCTAAAATGGAGATGACACGAGCAGCTGTATTCATTCACAAGGTATTTTTGCAGAAGACAGCTGAGCTATACTATAGATTAATTTGTCTTCAGTATCAATAGGTTTCTGAGACATTTATTCCAAGAATATCTTTAAAATGCCGCTTTCTTACAGCATTTATTGTTACAGAGGCAGGTAGGCAACGCTTTTTGAGTATTGACTATAAAAGTACAGAATATGGCACCTGTTTAGAGGAGAGAATCCTGCGTTCCGCTGTCAGTGCCTGAAGTTAAATCACGCCAGTTCACTAACTGCAAGTGACTTCTAGTTTTACAGAAGTGAAGCATCCGCTGCGATCTATCCAAGATCAAGTTAATGGACACCTCTGTAAACCTGGCTTATCAAGAAGTTTAATTTCATGTTCACAGGTTTCAAGATTTTTTCCAAAATGTTAACAAGAGCGGTATTAGGGAGGAAATACATTTCAGGCTTTTATAACACAAATGTACCCAACACAGATCATTTTAATATATATTTTTAAGTACAATATAATATGTACAATATGTCACAAAGAGGAAAATATTTTAAGTTTATTGTAACCAAAAATTGAAATAAAACAGTAATGGGCTTTATTCCCAGATACTTAGTTCTAGAAATCAAATTATTTGGCAAGGAAGATGTATTCCAGTTTGACTTTTAAAATAGTTCGTTTGGAACTCTTCTTTGTTATTTTGGATAAATTCTGCCCTCTAAATGAGAATCTTCTCAATTCTGATTTTTTGAGCATGTTCCCTCTTTTGGTCCTAATTTGTGCTGGGAGTATCAGCTGTAGAGCATTAAAGCATCATTATAAGTGTAGAAAATAACCTCCTTTTCTCTCGGTGTGAATTGACAGCTTTCATAATAATATGTTATAATGCACATTAACCTTTTGTTTATTATTTTTTACACTGGGTCTTTCCACTGGCTGATGAATATATAGAAATCATAGAAAGTAAAGCATATTATCAGCAAAGAAAAACACGAGTGGTGTTTATGAAAGCCTCAGTCTGGTCAAAGAGAATTGATATGTGATTAAGGTCTGTAACAACCTGTTATTTCCTACAATACATGCAATAAATTGAAATGAACTGAAACTGCAAGTCGCAGGGTGATATCTTTGCTTTCCATGATACAACTGTGGTACAGGAGTATCTTTATTTTGGGATGCGGGTACCAGCAATTGGAGCTGAGCATCCGAGCGGTTTAATTACACTTCGATGTGATGTCTGGCTTAATGTGAAAGATACTCCGGGTGTCACAGGGCAGTGAGTAGCACCTATGATTAGATTTGATCTATTCTGCTTAATGAGGCCTATTAATAATACCTTGGCATTCTTATTTTGGAAATTGCCCTCTATGTCTAATGAGGTGGAGAAGCCAATAAAGAATTACCCATGCACTCTTAATGAACTTTTAAATCTCTCGAAGGTGATTATGAATTCTGTGGTTCAAGTGACAAAGCAGAGGAGCGCGCAGAGGCGGCTGAGCGGGAGCGAGCCGGCCGGGTGACACTATCCACCGCTCGCCCGCCAGATGTTACTCGTGAGAAAAACGATGTGCTCACCCAGCCAGAAACCGGCTCCCGGCCTGAGAAAATTCCACCAGCCTCGCTGACGCTGCGGGTAAAATATGGGGGTCCTGGTGGACAGCAGGATGACCATGAGCCAGCACTGTGCCCTTGTGGCCAGGAAGGCCAATGGCATCCTGGGGTGTATTAGAAGGGGGGTGGTTAGTAGATCGAGAGAGGTTCTCCTTCCCCTCTACTCCGTCCTGGTGAGACCACACCTGGAATATTGTGTCCAGTTCTGGGAACTGCTGGAGAGGGTCCAGCGTAGGGCAACAAAGATGATTAAGGGAGTGGAGCATCTCCCTTATGAAGAAAGGCTGAGGGAGCTGGGACTCTTTAGTTTGGAGAAGAGGAGACTAAGGGGGGACCTTATTAATGTCTATAAGTATATAAAGGGTGAGTGCCATGAGGATGGAGCCAGGCTCTTCTCAGTGGCAAACAATGATAGGACAAGGGTTAATGGGATCAAGCTGGAACACAAGAGGTTCCGCTTAAATTTGAGAAGAAGCTTCTTCCTGGTGAGGGTGGCAGAGCCTGGAACAGGCTGCCCAGGGGGGTTGTGGAGTCTCCTTCTCTGGAGACATTCAAAACCCACCTGGACACCTTCCTGTGTAACCTCATCTGGGTGTTCCTGCTCCAGCAGGGGGATTGGACTGGATGATCTTCTGAGGTCCCTTCCAATCCCAAACATACTCGGATACTGTGATTTGTTGCTATTGTTGTTAATATGCAGGTTTATAGTTAGTTAGTTACTTTATTTTTATTCTTGTTTTCTTTTTCCTGCATGGTGGGTTTTTTCCTGAGAGCAGAAGTTTGCATTTCCTTAATTTTTCTCCTTTCCAGTGAAGTTTCGGTAGCGTGCAGCAGCTGCCAAGACTTGGCTGCCTGGTTGTACAAGGTCCCCATTCTAAGCCCCACCTGCCATTCCTGTAGAAGAACAGAGTAAAACTTCGGGGATTCACAAATTTCCCAAAGACATTTCTTTCTCCTTCCTTTTTCTCCGGCATGGGTTGCAAACCAATCTCCGCTCCTGTCTTCTGTCATAAGATATTCCTAAATGTTGGAGCAGCCTTTGACTGGAAAGCATTTTCTTTCTGGATCATCTATGAATAGATCTGCATGACAATCTAAATAAACAGGAAAGCTTGTGAGCTGTGAGTGACAAGCTGCTTCGGCAATGGGATGAGCCAAGGAAATAGGCAAAACATCAAGAACTTGAATTTGGATAACTTTGAAAATATGTAACTCAAAACCTTTTGGATATGTTTTCTGAAAGTTAGTGGGCTTTTTTTTTTTTCAGCAATTCGCTTTGTCTGATCTGGAAATTTCACACAAAGGCGGCTTTCTAATAGTAGAAGAACACAAAGATAGGAAGGCAGTTTGGTATGGACAAGCAATAATTTTCATTGATAATCGCTTACTGAACCCAGTTAGATGCACAGTCACATATATATTTTTTCTTCGTTTTAATTCTTTTTACAAAAGGCACTTTCTTTGTTTCATTTAGGAAGCCCTGGAAGTCCACAAGCCTCAGTTCATCTCTCGTTCCCAAGAAAGGCTGAAGAGGCTCGAGCAGATGGTCCAGCTGAGGAAAGCCCAGCAGAGCGACGCTCCCGCGGGCAACCAAGGAGCGCCCGTCCGCAAGCTTTCCTCAACATCCACTTCCAGCAAAAAGAAGCAATACACCGTCCCTCACCCTCTCAGTGGTAAGTTGAGTTGTGATCAGACACAGGTTTGTAGCTGCCTTGGAAATCTCAGCATGTGGGCAGTATTTGCGTATTAACTTTGTGAAAACACGTGAGACCGGCTGCTCCTGTTTCACCTGCCAGCGCTCCAGCATCTCTCCTAAAGCTCAAGGCAGAAAGTCTCTGAAGCACAGAGATGGGTTAGTGGGGATGAGGTGTTTTCTGTGCTCTGTGGCAGTGGAAGGAGCCTTTCTTGCACACTTTATGTCATTGTCACGTGCAGTCATGTTCTTCAGCGTGATGCAAGTTGCTGCTAGTTAGAATCATAGAACAGTTTGGGTTGGAAGGGACCTCCAAAGCTTATCCATTCCCACCCCTGCCATGAGCAGGGACATCTTCACCAGCTCAGGTTGCTCAGAGCCCCGTCCAGCCTGGCCTGGGATGTCCCCAGGGATGGTTCATCCACCACCTCTCTGCCCAACCTGGGCCAGTATTAGTAGAGGTGGTGGCAATAAATGACATTTCATACCTCTCGCTGCTCACAGAAAGAGCAGTTTGGGGGAGAGAAGTGACAGGCAGGGGGACAGGTGGGATTTGGCAGTAGGAGTCCCGATAGGGTCTTCTCAGCAGCTTCAGGTGTGGACTTGGCACTTGTCTTATGAAGCCCTCAGCAGTGACTTAGCTGTGGGAGAACACTTGTCTGCCCAGCAGCTGTACACGGGGCTGCTAAATCAATGCATCTAAACTCCATGATTTCCTAATTCAAGTTTTATTACCCTAGGGGTAAACAGACTCAATACCGAGCAAGTAAAATGATTCTCTCTGAGAAGGTCCCTCGCAGCTCCCTCCCAATAGCACCTCTGTAAATATTGTCTATGCACAAGATGTTAAACAAATTACTTTTGTTTTGTTTCATTTTTTTTTAATTTAATTTTTTAATTACCATCTGGCTGTTACTTAATTCAGTTGAGTAAAGGAAAAGCTTTATTTGATTGGCATTCCTCTTTACATTTTGGTTTTAAATTGGTGGCTGGTTGAAGCCGCATTATTCTACTGAAAAGTAAATCGATTGAAAACATTAAGCTAGATGGGTCATCTGGAGGAAGCAGGAAAGAAAATCTCTGATGTCCTCAACACTGGGAAAAACATAGATGTTTTTTGCTCCATGGGGAGTGAGATTGGGTGCAGAAAAAGTGGGTGCAGCCCCCATCTCAGCGCTCGGCTCTCTGTGCTGACTGTTGCAGCATGACAGAGTCAGCCTTACATCAGATACATAATGGGGTTTTATAGCAAGACATAAATATAAATAAAAGCAACAAAGGATGAGTCATAATTTAAAGAGTTGATAGAATTCATTCACCGCTTCAGTTATTCAAGTTAATTGATTTGAGTTCAGATCTCTTGGGGCCAGGCTGCCCCACTGTCGGGGGCCCTGCACCAGCAAGTCCTCCCAGTGGGCAGTGGCACTGCCGGGAGTTTGTCATGTATCCTAGAAGTGACAAATACGTCCCTCTTTGTTTGGTCATCTTCAAAAGTCTCCCAAACCACTCTGTAAATACCTTATGAAACAAAAAAATGAAAGGTTAAACATATTTCTCCTTAAATTATAATTAAAGATTAATCTTTATGCTTGTTTAATGAGTAATAAAAGCATAATATTGAAATATAGTCATTAATTATTCAAGTAAATTACTATTTCCTTCTTTCAGTGGTTAGTCATTAAAGATAAATTTGTCTAAAGAGAATATTTAGTTTCCGTAACTCATCTGCCTTCATCTAGCCACGTGTCATTTTCTGTTTGTGAAACTGTGATCTTTTTATAATTATTGAAGTGTCACATGTCTATTGTTTAAGCACACCTATAATCCATACTGGAAATCCCAGACCCCTAATAAAGCACAGCCGCATAGGCTGCAGTCCAGAGGGCTGTGTGGGAGTGGACTGACTGTATTTAATTTGCTTTGCCTCCTGACGCTTGGTATTTTCAGACTTCTCCTGGTGGATACTGTTGTGCAGAAGGATTAGTATCACTGATGGGTCCCCCAGTGGGGGCTGCTCGTTTCCTACAGGTGCTGCTGAACTTTTCCAGTTGCAACCCCTCTTGCAGAAGAGACAAGGGCTTCACCCCGTGCTCGTCCAGGCCACTGTCAGCCTGTGTCCTCCTGATGTCCCTGGTGATGACACCAGGGTCACAGCCTTCTCCTTCCCTCCTGCCTGCCCCCAAAGATGGAAGGAAGAGAAGTTATCGCTTATTGCCATCTATATTCTGTAGTCTCTGAAAAAGCCACTTTAGCGTGGAAAAGGTGCTTTTAAAGCAATCAAGGACTTTGCATCATGTTTTAGAAAACAAAAGTAAAACGAAATGAAAATGCCAATGTGGTTCAGGTAGGGGATGCAAGCGCAGTTTCATTTACTGGGATGGAAAGTGGACACCAAAATCCCAGTGATCTGTGAACACCATTTCCCATTATAACCTGGCGCGAGGGAGGTTGTGGGCATGAGCAGCAGCGTCACCGTCTGCTCTGTCACTGCGCATGACTTATATTTCAGCTGGATCTACCAGGAGCTGCTTGTTAATGTATTTATTTTTTTTAATTAAGTTCCCCTCTTTGAGGTTTTCTCGGGTCAAGTGACCGATCCAGCTCGTCAAACAAGGCTGTCATCAGATGGGCTGGTGCGGCAGAGGCGGGAGGGGAGGTGGGAGATGGTGGGGAACAGACCAGCACCACCTCCCTTCACAGAATCACAGAATGCTCGGGGTTGGAAGGGACATCTGGTGTCTTGGTCTGGGGAAGCAGACTGCTCTTCCACAGCAACACACATTGGAAAAACACTGGAAATTAAGAGCACGGGAGAGTAAAAGGATGACCCAGAAACTGGCTCAAGTGTATAGAATCATATTGATGGCTTCAGAGTGTGATTGTCTGGTGGCTTTTTTCAGTCTAATTGTTTCCTTCTCTCTCTTTTTTTCTCTTTCCTGATGTCTCGGGGGTTTGTGGACACAGAGGTCTTCATGACTCTGAGGTCCATAGGGCTCATTGCCAGCACACCCTTATATGTTTACCTGTTTACCGACGGTCTTTTTTTGTAAGGGCAGGTTGGCTGATGAGCTTCATTTCCAGGGACCCCAGGGATGGATTTTAAGCACCTTTGTGGCTGGGCAGGAGCAGGTTGTCTCTGTGCAACCCTGAGGGACTCGCAGAACAGGTCACTGTTGCAAGCACTGGCAGCAACAGTAATTATCTGAATAGTTTTCCACCACCAGAGGACATTCTCTGGCCCAGCTCCCCATGTCCACATCTGGTGGCACCAGAGGGGGAGAAGCGGGGATGTCCCCTCGGGTGACATCCTGCTTTTATGGGAGTTAAACTGCAGCCCGAGGGGTTTCCCTCTGCCCTTGTCAAGTTTGCTGCAATTATCTCTCTCCAAAATCAGCTTCTTACGTGCGCTTCTCCGCACTTGCAGCTTTTATTTCAATAAAATAATTTCACCCAGCTAAAAGAGCAGCGACCTTGAGAGATTTTTTTCTCCACCTGAGATTATTCTCTCAGACTAAAGTGTTTTTATTGATAATATGAAATGCTTCGCTAGCGCAGTTTTCCAATGTTTTGACAGTTCTGTTACAACTTTAGTTTCTTGTAGGAGAGGGAAATAACTGGCATTCAGCATCATTTCCATATAAATACCAACATCTGTGCAGTTTCCGTTTACCTTTTCATCCTCAAAAAAACCCAAGTTGTTTACCGTTTTCAACTGTAACTCGTGAGCGGGATTTTACGAAATGCTGCAAGTAATCTTAGTAAAATGAAAATGTTTATCCTGCGGCAGATTTTATCATCACGAGGGCACTTTGAAGGCAGAGAACCTGCAACTCTCACGCTAGCCTTTGTGCCGCGTAATGGGTACCGCTAAATTTCGAGAGAGCTAATTAGTCCAAGATAGACTACTCTGCTGTTGAGTATGTCGAACAAATTAGAGATCCCACTGTGACGAACTGAATAGAAACAATGTTCAAATAACCGGATTTAAATCTTGAAAACCGTAATGTAATTACTTCAGTGACAGGGCTACCAGCTGTTTATAGGCCTTTAAATCTGCATAATGAACAGCCTTCTGATCTTAGTGTACACAAGCACTTTCAGAGATTTTCTTAAAAAATTCTCAGGCACATATGGTTTTTTCATACCTTCCATTTTCCTTTCCTTTGAGAGGGTGTCAGTTTGCTGGAAATGGCAATAGAAGTTGAACGTTACCATTCAACCCCTACCGCGGTGCCTACTGTGATTCTCTGGCTTTCTATCCAAAGCCTGGATCTTTAGTAATATTTTGGAAACAAGTCCATACCTCCTCAGTCATGGTTCTAAACCTTTCCAAAAAGCTTTATTGTAACTGCAAAAGCCTGGAGGGTGAGGATTGCTGTTTGTTTGTTTGTGTTTTCAAGGGTTTGGTTTCTTGAGAGTGTCTGTGCCAGGGAGGTTTTTATTTGGACTGTAAAGAGACAAGAAGACAGGAATAAGAAAATTCACAATAAGTGCGCAGCTGGCAAGTCCTGCGGCTGCCAATGTGCATCCTTGTGGTCTTGGTGGCTGACGAGATGTTTGCAGCCACCATAGAATCATGGAATGTCCTGAGCTGGACCCACAAGGACCATGGAGTCCAACTCCTGTCCCTGCACAGGACACCCCACAGGTCACACCGTGTGTCTGAGGACGTTGTCCAGTCTCTTCATGAACACTGTCAGGTTGGGGCTGTGACACCTCCCTGGGGAGCCTGTTCAGTGTCCAGCACCTCTGGGTGAAGAACCTTTTTCTCATGTCCAACTGACCATCCCTGGCACATCTTCTGCCATTCCCTCAGGTCCCATCATGTATGACGTTAGTTGTGCCATTTCTCAGGGTCCTTTTCCCATTGATCTCATAGCTGGCAGTAGTGCCATTGATGCCGTTGGCACATGGCCACTTGGTTGAGGCTGACAGCTCTGAATTAAGACCAAGCTGCAGTCAGAGAATTGAATTATAAAGAGGAATGACCTATTCTTCTTATATTATTAGTAATCACATTGATTAGAGCAGTGCCTATTAGTCACTAAACACAGCAGTGCATTGCAGGGCACCAGTGGCGGGTGACATGGTCCCTTGGGAGCCCGATGCTCCCACTCACTGTGATGACAAGAGGGTGTGATGCTGTGAATGGGGTGACCAGCGTGTCCCCTCCATGCCCACATCCTCGCAAAGCGGGGAGATAACCAACCTCTGTGCAAGGTGGCGATAAATTGGAAAATCTTCAAATATGAAGAGTTTTCTGTGAGGATGGTGACACATGTGGATGTGGTTGAAACGAGGTGCCTTACAATGGGCGACTCATGAAGTTCAGTCGATTTGCAGGGGGATAATTCTACTGGAGTCTTGAAGGAGCCAAACAGAAAACTGAATTTTTGCTGATGGATTTGTTAATCCACCCATGATTAGAGATTGAAACTAAAGAAGTCAGGATTAAGAAGCTAGTGCAAATTTTACCAAAGTATAAATTAATCTTTTGCTGAATTTACTGAGATTTGTCATAATTTCTTCATTAATTGCTATTTTTTGAAAGAAATTTTATGCTTTTCAAGACAACATGCTCTAATCAAACAAGAATGATTTAAGAAGGCAGAGTGAGGTGCTAATTAATCTTTTTTCTGGATAAAATCCGTGAGTGTTCAAGTACTAGTTGGACAGATGGGGCTGAAATTTCCTGCAGCACACCCAGAATTAATTTAGTGTGAAAATGTTTTCATAAACCTGTAAACGTTATGGGTTTTTTGGAGGTACTAGTGATGTTTTCCATTGTTAAGGCTGAAATATTAAGGAGGATCAGAAGTCTCAATGGCCACAGAGCAGGACAGACCTGAACAGCTAGGAAAGCCATGAACCACCTTCCTATGTGTCCTCCTGGGTGAAGGACCAATTTTGAGCTTCAGCATTTCTCAGAGACGAGCAGAAAGTCCAGGCAGACTTACCATCAAACTTTAACTAGTGGGTTATTGCAATCTTGATAAATAATACTGAAATCTCATCTGTTGACTGTGGCTGCAGTAATTCATTGCATGAAATCATTGACGTAGTACAATGTGCAAAAGTTTGGGCAGCACCCCTGGGTGTAGGCACCAGTTCATATTCTCTGGATGAATTCCCAGCCAAGTGCTATGGGCGTGCCAAGCTGAACGCTACCTTGACGTTTATCTTAGATTCAAGGCTGATTTATATTTTAGATGACTGTTGATTTTAAAAGCAGTCAGTGAATGAGTTTTTGGTGAATCATTCTTTCAATTCAGTGAAAAAGCAGTTTAATTAGAGAACCACCATTATCAGTGATTTGCTTTTCAGGGGCTGGCAATACATCCTCAAAGGCAGGTTTCAGCTCCTAACAGACTTTGAGAATTCACATTCACTCTAGGAGGAAATGTATGTATATTCTGATGGGCAGAGTTTTGCTTTTGATGAATTTTACCACTCTTTTTGTTTTGTGTGTATTTCAGTGATCTAGTGGGAAGTAGGAAGCCAGGGGATGGTTCCAACACAATCGTGTTGTCTGTGCACACTCTAAACATTTCCTGACTTCCCGAGGAGGAAAGTTACTCAGCCTGTCTGCGGTGCAGTTGAGCTTTAGTTAAAATACAGTACAGTGATGACCCATTTGCCTTCATTTATGACTTGGCAAAGTGGCTTCTTTCTGCCGCTGTGGAGATGTCAGAGAACTGTCACACATGGTGCTGGTGGAGATACCAGAAGCTCAGTAGTTTCACAAGGTTTGAATAAAACACCAGTGAAGTGTTTAGTGGCTGGCTGTCTATACCCTTTTTGAACCGTGGTGCATCACTAGAAATGCTGAATGTCTGCTTTGAAGTCCCTTCTTTTCTATCCTTCAGAATAGTTTTCTCCAGCAGTAATACAAGCATATGACATTTGATAAGGAACTTTGATAAACTGCAGTTTAGAAGACTACAAACTGGGGAATCGTCCATGTTGTGCCCCACTTTGATCTTTGCTTGGTGGAAAGGACGTTAACTCAGCTCTTCGTGATGTGTTTGACACGCTATTATAGCTCTGAATGTGTGCTGCTCTTCCACTTTGAAATCAGTTTCCTTCTTGATATTGAACATTAACAGATATTTAAATGCACGTGTGATTTTTATTTTCCCATACTAATCTTTATTTTTCAGCTAATTGTTGAACTCTAATCCTAAAATCCATCAAGGATTGCCATTATTTCTGCATGATGCTTGCATGTGATTTTTTCCCCATACATAGTGACCTGCGGGTGAGCCAAGAGATACTACATGAATGTTTAGGCATAAGTGTCAACCTTTTGACTCCAAACTGCTTCACAAAGGGTATTTTTAAAACCAAGGTAGATTTATTTTACTTTTCTTGGAGGATTTCCCCAGAATCTCTCTTTAATCCTTCCCTTCAAAGCCACCTGCACACCAAATACTGAATTCCAGACAGAATCGCAGGCAGCGATGGGTCTGACGCCCTTTAAGAGCATTTCTGTGCCACCAGGAGAGGATTATTCTGGAGGATCTATTCCGCGTGGCTCTCGGCCTCTGCGGCGCTTCCCAGCACCCGAACCCAGAGGCCAACCAGTCTTCCTGAGTCCTAGAAAAGACACAGATCAGCTTGTCCCGTTGTTTACAAGATAGGTCAGGGGCCTGCAGAGCCCTGGCGGGGTTTGCATCCCTCGCGTGGTCTGGTGGATTAGCACAGAGGTCTGGAAATGTTAACGTGTCATTAACAGCTTTTATTTAGGGAGGGGAGAAAGAAGGGGATCCCTAAAACAATTAGTTTTCTCCCAGAAATCCTACATCTGAGGATTGCTGGGATGGATGTCCATGAATTTGAGCAGATGACACTCGGGGTGCGTGGGAAATGATGTAAAACCTGCTAAAATGTGAAATCTGATCATATTGCAATGTAGGTGAGGTCCACCTGGACTTGCTGCAGGGCGGTTTGGTGCAGGTAGTGCAGCTTTCTGCCGGGGTCTTATTTCCTTGCGCTTTTATGCCCAAGGATGCGGGAACATGCGAGGACCTGGTTGTCACAGCGTGGATCTCATACCAGGGACCCTATTACCACACAGACAAAAAAATGCCTGAATTTTCTGTGTAGCATGAAATGCCTCCTGGTTTTGTTTTAGCAATGCATAGTGATGGCTTGATAGGATTTCAGATGGATCCTGTGCTATTCTCCGGGTTAGAGGACGTGCCTTGTGGGAAGGGACGCATCCTGCAACCCTGCGCTGTCCGAACAAGGTGTGCAGCCTCCAGCAGCAAGCGATGATGCTGAGGCTGCTCTGGAGTGTGCTGGGATCCACACTAGTCCCAGAAAATCAATCACCCTGCACCATAATCCTTCACCAGGACCGTTCATGTCACAGACAATCTGTTCCCTTTAGTTGCCAGGGTTGTTTGGACAGCAATAGCATCCAAGTGTGTATCCCTTTTAAGTTAATCAACATGTAAATGAACATAAAAACATTAATAAATAAAAGGCAAGTTATATTTTCCTTGCAAATTGAGCATGTTGCTTGTGTGTGCTGGAGATTTAATAGGAATGATTAAGAGTAGATAGCCGCTGAGCGGAGAAAAGTTAATCCTCAGGCAGAGGAGGCTTCGCAGCCTCCCCTGCTTACTCAATTTGTGTTCTGAAAGCTGTACCGGGTCAGAATAGGAGCTGCTGCAAAGCTCCCTTTTATTTCTACATCAGGATACAACAGTGATCTTAAAGGACATGTAGCATTTTTTCTGAGAAACACGATAATCTGAGTACAACGGTGCCCTCAGGTGTAGCTCCGTGAGCTGCTCAGGGATGTTTTGCTGCTAAGACATCTCCCATCAATATTCCTGAAACATTTAGTGCCTCAAACAGCGGGGAGGCGAACCTGGGGAGGAGGGGTCTTTTTTGGGTAGTGGTTGCTATGTCTACTCAGGGGAAGAGTCTGCATGGGGCAGTTCTGGAACGAATTATTCTCTGTATTTACTTCTCTGCCTTGATTATTGTATTTTTCTCTTTAGTAAGATGGCAGAAAGAGGCTGATGCGGTGCCTGCTGTGATATATATTATGTCTTCTGAACTTCCTTGGAAAATGGAAAAGTGCTGAAAAGTTTGCACATCTATGTATCTTATGCATATGTTCTGCAAAGATACTGGCGAATGGCTTTGATGTGCAGCTCAGTGTGACTGCACAGGGCATCACACCCCTGTCCTCAGTGCCCTGGGGAAACCTCCTGGGCCCGCTCCCGTCGTTCTTGTGTTCAGAGACCAGAACACAAAACCATTTATGTCCTGCCACACAGAGCGGGGTCCCTGCCCCTGTCTCCCCACTTTTTCTTTCACCATCTTGGTGCAATTCTAACTAACATAGCTGTGCAGGTAGCAGTCGCTCTCCTTCCTCCTCCCCCTGATAAATGTGTCTGCGTCACCAAGAAGCAGTTCTGATGACATATTTACTGGCTTCCCACCTTATACAAACACCATCCCTTCCTGTTCAGAGAACATTTTTGCAAGGAAGGTGTTAAAATCACCTGTTCTTGAGATTCACTGACTGCCAGGATCTGTAATTATTTTCCTGTATCCAGGGAAATGCTGATTGGAGTTATCACAGATATCTTCATGTTTGATCAGGAAAGAGTAATATCATTTCCTTCCACCTAATGCTTGGTTTAATTATTCACAGCCCTGTAAAACAGGTGTAAATTGAATCAGAAATGATCATACCAGGCCAGGTTCCCAACACGCATCAGCTGTGGGCGCGGGCAGTGTGCACGGGTGCAATCACCTGCACAAGCACATGGGGCAAATTGGTCCCTCGATACATCAGAAATCATGGCTGGTTCTTGGTCTGAATAAAGGGTGTACATAGGGTGTACGATAAAAGAGAAATGATGGGTCTTATTCAGCCTTCACCTTCTGTAGGGCAACTTCGGAAACAAATTCAGTTCCAAATGAAGTTGCGAAGTACCTTTCCATTGACCTATGGACATATGGATCCAGCCTTAAGCCATCAAAAATTTAATCACAAATAGCATATCTTGACTGCACGGGATATGACATTTAAAATTTCAGCAAGCATTAACCTTATTTTTCCTCTGCTAGACAACCTCTTCAAACCCAAGGAAAGATTCATTCCGGAGAAGGAGATGCATATGAGATCCAAAAGGTACGAAGCTCACTGTGAATCGCTGCCATCTCACGCCCAAGGCAGAGTACGCCCTCGTCATCTTGGCACGCCGGAGGGCTGCTCTGTCGCGCTCCTTGCCACGCTTTTCTGCAATGCTCATATTTGTCTTCCCCTGTCTCAGTCTGACAGATTTGGGGCAGCCCTGCCCTTTGAACGCCCCTTTTCTAGCAGTTGCAGACAGCATGGAGTAGCCACAGCGTGAAATCTAAGTCCCTGACAGGTACCTCATATTGGGCATTCAAAAATATAAGCAGTATAGTCACTTTGGGGCTTTTTTTCCCCATCCTGATTACGACACATAGCGTGGGAATTACAGCAAACTACTGGGGACATGGTGTCTGACCTTAAACTGCGTTGCATTTCACACCATCGTTTACAGCAAGTAAAGCTGCTACCACGCAGAATTCACCCCATTTTTAAGAGAAATCAAGATGTTTCCCATTCCACTTCTCTAAAATATAATCCCCAGCCAAAACAGGCTGCTTCAAGAACTCGGTTTTGCAAAGTGTCATGAGCAAAAATCAGAACCAAACAGGCTTTTCATGCACACAAACAACAGAACTGCCGCGAAGGAAAGTCCGACTTTCTTTTTTGGACCCCTGGGTATGTTATAATTTATTTCCATGGGAAGAGAGCAGACCAGAAGTCACCTTTCTGAGGGCAAATAACTATTTTTAAAATGGACAGATTGCGTTCTCCTTGGTAAAGAGAGTTCCTAATGATACTGGTTAAAAAGTTAACAATCTGCAGTCTTTTAATGATGGCTTTCTTATATTATAAAAAATGCTTTAAAAATAATTTATTGGTGTTAGTTTTGTGAGATAAATACAAAAAAAAAGTATATGGGCCACATTCTGGTTTGAATTATGTTGCTATAAATTGAAACCAACTCCACTGAGCTCATTAGAAGCTACTCCAGAATTACGCCACTGCATTGAGATAACGTAATCCTATCTGTTTCTTTACTTTCTACTCCAAAATTAGAAGTGTTTTTCAACAATTCAGACTTTATATAAAAACATTATTGTCAATCATTTATAATTCCCATGCATAAATCTAAGTCAAGTACTTAGAGATGCCTATTAATGACAAGTATTGCATTGAAGGCAAACAGATAAATTATTTGCGAGTCTCGGGGATGATGCATGAAATTAACTTCCTAAATGCATTCCAGGATTTACGACAATTTACCTGAAGTCAAAAAGAAACAAGAAGAAAAGCAGAAACGGATCATCATCCAGAGTAACAGACTGCGTGTTGAGATCTTTAAGAAGGTACGGATTTATTGTGAATGCCAAGTGAATCCATCGTTTTGTAACCAACCTTGACCCACGGACAGGGCCCGTAAGGCAGCACCTTCCTGGAGAGCCTGTGCTAATCTGTGCAAACCCTACAGCAAACCATGGGGTTTAAATCTTGTCCTTGGGGTTAGACACTTCTTTAGGCTTGAATTAACAACTGAACCTAGTGTTGGAATAAGCATCCAAGACACTTGGGGTGTTTTTTGAAGATGAGTGATGCTGATAGAAAGCTGTACCAGCGCAGTTAATCCAGGTGCAGATTTGAGGTGTTCCCAGATAATCCTGCTCCGTGTTGCACACAAGTACCAGGTTTTTCCTTTTTTCAGTGCATTTTTTCTCCATGTAATTCCACCCTTCCTGTCCGAGATGGAAAAGCTTTCTATGCCTTTTTTGGTTTTCGGTTTTGGGGTTTTTTTAGCAATGTAACCAGTAGATTTCAGGCCTGATAATGCTCATACCATCTCACCTACAGTACCGCTGAAGATTCCTGTGATTATGGCCACCTCATGTGCTTTAATGGTATCTTAAGTCTGGCTTGCATTCTTTTTCCCTAGCAATTACTGGACCAGCTCCTCCAAAGAAACACAGAGTGACAAAGGATTCTCCTGCCCAGCATCCTGATTGGATCTTGAAAGCCTTTGACTGCTGAATAAGCCATAAAATTTACTGTTATCTGAATTACCTGGAGGTATTTTTCTTATCTTTGGCTTTTTATGTAAAGAAAGATCATTTATATTTCAACTGACATTTTAAGACAACTTTCAAGTAATCAAAACCAGTCTACAACACAACACAGCTTTTTCAGAGCTTTGTCTTTGGGTCAGTTTACCCAGAGGAAATGATTTTAATATTTTTTAATGCAAATACTGAATTACGGTGGTATTATTTATCTTAATCTTTTGGAAAGTATACGTCTCTGTAGCAATAGAACTGGGTTTATGAGACCTGGAGAACTTATTTCTCTGAAGTATTCTATTAATTGATTTCCTGTGAGTGAAATCGTTGAAGAGAAACAAATATCGTTATTTGTTATGTTTAGAAACTGGCTGAAATAGCATTGCCACATAACCATAGCAGCAGCAGTTTCATATTAATACTTAACATTCCAAAAGAGACCAATATTTTAGCTCTGTGAAGAACTCCATTCCTGTTTATGTAGTGAATCTACACAGCAAGCTTACCTGATAAAGGGCCACATTTAAAAATTTGATTATAACACTGTTTTTTTTGTGGTTTTCATTGTAATATATATTTTAGTCCACTTCTGTGAGCATTAAGTATTTCTAGAAATGGCATATGAAGAAGTGGTGCCAAGCAGTACGTTTGCATCAAAACTTCAGAACTCAAACCATCTGTAATGTTTCCTCCCAAAATATTTAAATCTTTATTTGTACATTTTGGAAGTAAAAACAACCAGCGTACAAACCAACGGAGTTTATTTATGGAATAAAATATGAATACAATACTGATCCAACTGCTATGTTTTTATTTGGTACTGTTAAATATAACACAATTATAGAAAATACTTGAGTAGTCGTGACTTTATACGCCACAAATCCTTTTGGTAAAAATACTGCCCATAAAAATCCTTGTGTTAACCTCCATTGCATGTACACTCAATTGCGTATGTTTGCATGAGGCTGGAATTTGGTCTTTGATAGCTATGCTTTATTTTTTCTACCTTAGCCTGAGATGTAAGGTCAGGTTTTTTGGAAGAGGGATGTTTGTGAGCTGAGCTTTGGCCACTGCAACAGCCTCCAGCTGTGTGACCGGTGCTGGACACAAGGAACCTACTTACATTTTGTGCTCCGACTGTCTCTGTCAGATTATTTTGCCTCTTTGTGTTTCAGCTTCGCAGTTTGTAAAGGAGGATTAATGAGGATGATTTTTGCTCACAAAGAAGATATTTGTTGAACAAATATATTGCAATCCAGACAGGTATTTTTAAAAACTCATCAATTAGTTCAATACATTTTGAAAGGGTATGTAACATAAGGTAATGCTGGCTGGGAGGAAGAAACTGCCAGGGTTCTTCCTCAAAAAACATCTTTTTAACCAAGAAAATAACGCTGTACTGGGAGCTGAAGTCAGGGCTGGACCACACGTAGCTCCAAGAGTTTGCAAAGGGACTGAATGGTGGAGCATCCTCCACATTTGGCAGCTCAGCTGTGTGGTAGATCTGCTCTCCTGTGGGTTCCTTGATCCCCCTTGCTGCTCTCCAGGACAAACACGTGGCCTGCCGCAAACAGGAGGGCCTTTTTCTCGCTGGTGCACTTCTGGGTCTCCACCATAGAGTGATAAATTATAGCTGTAAACACACCCACACACACGGTCTCCTAAACTGAATCTGAAGGATTATCTTTCAAGCTTTCTTCCCTTTATATCTCACTACAAACTGGGACGTTTCCTATAGAAGTCAGTGCCAAAATCCCCTTTGATTTCAGCAGGAACCCAGCGTTTTTCCACCTTGGTTCCTTAGTCTCTTGTTTCTTGACTTCAGAGAAATGCAGCTTTGGTTTAGCAAGTTTGTACCCTTCCGGAGCCTTATTTCCTCTATGCATCTGCAGAGAAATACTATCTACATTTAAGCCTGCTTGTAGCCTTACTGTATAGCCACAGCAAGACATTTGGTATGGTGACAAGATACTGGGTGTTTGGGATCCATGGTTATATCTGGATGGATTGCAGAGGAGCACACAGCAAGATCCAGCGTGGGCAAGGGATGTCCCCTGGTGTGGGACACTTAGTGCCACCAGAAGAGCCCCAAAACTTTTGCCACCTCTTCTGTGGCAGAGTGGAAGAGCCAGAGTCTTCCCCATTGGGAGTAAAGAGTATTTTACATGGAAATCAGACATTTATCCTGCAGGATGCCCAGGAGCTAAATGGAGGTAGCTTAGTCTAACTGCCATATTATCCCTCCTCCATGCCTGTAAAATTTTATATGCATATGTAAATGCATATAAATATATATATATATGCATATTTCACATGCTTCTTATTGTCTGGATGGGAATATCAAACAGAGGAGCTGATCCTCCTTAGAAATCACAGCACCGAGGTCCTCATGAGGAAGCGAACCAGGCGAGCAAAGGGGATGAACGGCACAGGGCTGGTGTGACGTGGTTCAGCCTGGTTTCTGTCCCTTGTCACCCCCGTTGGCACACCCACCAGGGCAAGGACACTTCTCAACTGACCTGGTTTCCTCTCGTTTCTGTTGACCATCCTTGGAGACCAGGTACCGAACCGGCCTCTGCATCCTCACCTCCCCAGCTCACCGATATCTCCACCTTCTCACAGACATAAAGCTGGTGCACTATTCACTGAATATTTGGGGGTTGTAGAAGGGTTATTTTATTTTATTATTTTATTTTATACTTTATTTGCTCTAAATGTCTTTTTCAAGATCTGCAGGACAAATATGTGGCAATCTGAGGTGGGAATTTTCCTATATAAATAAGCTTGGGAATATACCTAGTGAGCACAATGCATAATGCAAATTCCTGTCTGGGAATGTTTTATATGATATCAAACTTTTGCTTCAGAAAACCAAAAATTATCTCTGTTGCAAAACTAATTTCTCTTTCTGGGCCTCAGAAAAGAAGGTTCCTGGTAATGTATCCAGCAAACAATTCTGACATTCATTTCAGCTCTACAATCCAGCCATTGTAATAGAAAATAGACTGCACAGGAAAATGTAACTTCAGAAAAACATGAGCCTCACAGGCTTAGCCCTGCACAAGCACGCATCGACTCAATGAAGTTCAGAGTTAGAAAAAAGAAATGGCTTCATTTCACTTTGGACTTACAGGCATTACAAAGTAGAGAGTAGATTTGCCATCGGATAGTACTCAACACAGAAAGCTTCCCAGCCTAAGCTGGAGATCCCCTCACTTGTCAAATACTGGGATTTTCCTTCGTGTTGGATGCTGTTGGAGTTTGGGTTCTCTGGCTGTTGGCCTGTGCCCTGTCTTCAGGAGGGACGCATCTTTCTGCAGGTACAACTCTATGAGGATTAAAATCTCAGTCAATAGGTGTTATTTGTTGCCCGTCTCCGTCGCTGGCTCATCTCTTCACACTGCTGGTTTGTATGTGCCCACAGAAAGCTATTGAATAACAAATATCGGTTGGGGTGAGATGTTGAGATGGTTTTGGGGTGTAGAAGCGCAGAGCCTGTGTAGGTTTGCAACACATTGACTCGGCGTTCTTCTTCCAAAGCAGAAATCCCCTCAGCAGAGCTGACATTTTGCATGATTCGAAATGGAGCCCGCGTGGGGAACGCGCAGTGTTGTAGGTGTGCAAGACGTGGTGTTTGCTTGCTGGCATCATTAATTTCATCTGACAGAAATACCTCATTAAGGGCTGAAACTCATTGCAATGTAAAGCCCCAAGGGTTACGGTATTCTGGGGATTTATTTTAAACCCAAATATTTTCCTGTGTATGTGTACGCAAGTCATTAGTTACTTCTTCGAGTTTACTCAGCTGGTCGGAGAGATGAGGAGACTGTCTGGGTAAGACTTCTCAGGAGTTTTGTTGTTGAGTATCTGGGATTGGCCATGTTAGTGTAATGTTTTCTGTGAGAGGGCTGATTTACAAGGAAAACAACACAGAAAAGCAGGGATTAAGTTTCTGGCAGCTCTCTCCAGAGGAAACCGTTCCCCGATACAACCATTGCAATAAGAGCCCTATAGCTAAAAATACCCCAGAGTGCCCCATCCGTAGAGAGGTTTGCCCCTTTGACTTCAGGGACAACAATGCCTGTGTGCTTTGACGGGTGAGTAATTATCCTTCCAAGAGCATTGACTGGCCACTTTTTCACTCACAGAGTAGGTCAGTCCATGGGGTTGTCCCACGGGGTCACATTTCATCAAGCACCATGACTTAAGCCTGTGTAGTTTATTACTCAGTAGGGTTCTTGTTGAGCTGGATGCCTGCAAGATGCCCTCCCTGTGCTCCTCCGCTGCCGTGGGCACAGGTCAACACCCGGCAATGGGGGGCTGAGCATCACAGAGTCATAGACTCGTTGGGGTTGAAGGGACCTCTGGAGATCATCCAGACCAACCCCCCTGCTCACGCAGGGTCACAGAGCAGATCACACAGGTCGGTCCAGGTGGGTTTGAATGTCTCAGAGAAGGAGACTCCACAGCGTCTCTGGGCAGCCTGGGCCAGGCTCTGGCCCCTCACAAGTTTCTCCTCATATTCAGATGGAACCTCCTGTGTTTCAGTCTGTGCCCGTTGTCCCTCACCCTGTCACTGGGCACCACTGAACAGAGTCTGGTCCATCCTCTGACACCCACCCTGGAGATGCTGATCGGCATTGATAAGATCCCTCTCAGCTTCTCTTCTCTGAACAGCCCCAGCTCTCTCAGTCTCTGCTCATAAGAAAGACGCTCCAGACCCCTCAGCATCTTCACAGCCCACCATTGACTCCCTCCAGTAATTCCTGGTCCCACCTCCAGCCGAGACCATTCCCAGCCTGCAGTCTTCTGAATAAAAGTCCATTACAAGCAGTGACACAAATTGAAATGCAAGGACATCTGAGCATAAAAATGGGTTAGGATAAAAGAAAATACAGAAAAATCTTTCAAACATAGTTTAGGTAGAGAAGTAAGTATGAAAATATTTGTTAAGCTTTCACTTAAACAGGCATCTACTGATACCGCAACCACAAAAACCCTTGTCCAAAATCCTTGTTCAGAGGGAGAAGCTCGTGTTACTCATTGAGTAGAGTTACTCTGTCTGTTAATAATGGCTCATTAGTGCATTGGGCTCTGGAAGTGAAACTTGTCTCCTGTCTAAACTACCTGGAGGTGTTTTGGGAGGTTGTGATTTTCTCTCTTGCAATGTCTGTTTAGCTACAACAAAACCATTGAAAGAAGCCTGTCACGCGAAAACACAGTTTTATGTTGAAAAGAACAAGTATTCTCCTTTTTTAAGTCAGGAATCTTACTTTTCCTAGTTCTCCTTGGCTCCGTACCAAAGCTGTAGGAGGCAGAATTACTTAATATCCATTTTAGATGACCCACAGAATAAGATAATGAGGTGTATCATCTCCCTACCAGCTGCGGAGTGATTAAAAAAGGAGAAACCGCACAAATGTACTCACGGTACACACAATTATATCAAATCAGTAAATAGGAAAAGTGCGATGATCTGTTTGAGGTTTGTGTTGCATAAATACAAATATGTAAAAAAGCCCCTAATTGCAGAGTTGTGGGTTTTGCTTGTTTGGTGTTGGATTTTTTAGTTCAGAAATTGGTCACAGTGATTTATTTTTTCTAGATTTCATGTTTTAAGTACTTTTATCTTCCACAGTATCTTACAATGACCAGACTTTAGTTAATGTATGATTATAGGAAGATCTTTATGTGAACATCTATTACATCTAGGCTGCTCCGTGGCTCTGGAGTTACTGCAGGTCTGCAATTGGCTTGAGATATTGCCAGTAGAAAACAGCACAGACCTTTTTAAAGCCATTTTAGCTTCATTTGCTCACTTGGGCCCATCTGTTCACCCACCATCTAAGGTGCTCTTGAAGCTGGGCTTGAAGAATGGGGAGACTTCTGGTTTTTTGTTAACTTTTCTGTGCTTTGTTAGAACTTTTTGTTCTAAAAGTAAGTGAGCACTTTGCGTCCGCTTCTGGGGTGATGCGGGGCAAGTTAATAAAGACGGTGACCAAAGGGTGGTCATGGAAATGGTGTCCAGTCTGAACTTGGACTCATCTTCTGGTTACCTGATAATGGTGTCTGAAAGAAAGGTCCCTCAGCAATCATTGAAGATAATTGTAATATATAATCGTGGCCAAGGAGCTTAAAAACAAACCCTATTCAGTACATAAGTCTGGTTTTGTGACTGGGTTGTCTTCTAAAATGATGTCCCTGCAGAAGAAGGCAGGGAGATGGAGCCATGTGGTCCTCAGCAGCATTGCAGTGATGTCAGGAAAGGGTATTCCTGGTGTATTTTACATTGCTGATTTACAGAGAAATAAACCAGGGCTCAAATATTATATCCACATTAGTTCTTCGCGACTAATGTTGTTACAATGAATACCGGAGGAATTAGTAATTAATACCCACTTACTGTAAAGTGTCGCCAAATATATACTTAGCTTGTAATGCTACTGGGAGAACATATATAATTTCTGTGTTTGTTATTATGTAAAAATATAACTTTGATGGCTCATTGGTCTAGATTTAATTATATAATGGCATAAGTTAAACGGCATGAAAGATATATAATTATGGGCTGACTGTTCTATCTAATACTATTAGCTGGTGTTACAAACCCAACATTTGACTTCCATTTGGTTTAGTTTTGAGAGGTTTCGGTTGCTGTGTTTGTGACCCAAAGAAAATGCAAGTTTTGCAACAGAGTCTACCAGTCAAAAGATGCTTATAATAAAAGCAGCTCCGTTTCACTCTTCCTTTCATAAATAATATGAGATGAAGACCTAATTGATTTCATTCTCCCGTGATTTATACCGCAGTACTTTGTAATTATTCCCCTCACATTTCCCATTAGGAATATTTATTTTTCTTTAAAAACACCCAAAAATATGCTGTCCTCCTAATTTACTGTCCCAGCATTCACGATGATGGATGTTGCATTGTTTTGTGGTTTGCAGAGGGCTAGACAGGAATATTAAGAATATATTACTTCATAATTTTTAGTCTGAGTTGAATATTGTCCTCTTGTGTGACAAGTACAAATTGGTGGGTTTTTTCTTTCCTTTGTTTTCAGGGAGACAGCGAAACTTGCAGCAACAGATCAAAGTGTTTATTCTCAATGTCTGGTCTGAAATGTCAAAAAGAAAAGAAGCCACATATGTAATGGGTTATTTGTTGTATTTAGAATGATTTTAGCACATGAAAACTTCCCGCCATGCTCCCAGAAATGGCCTGTCTGATATAGGGATCCTGCTGGACAATCATCGCTTCTCAGAATGAGCACTGAAATTAGTAGGAAAGCTTGAAATTATGTTTCTTCCATCATGGAAAAATAAGGATCTATTCAGGTGGTCTGAAAAAGAAGCAGCTGTGGGAGTCCTCAGGAGAGGATGCAGGATATCCAGAAGAGAGGCCCAAATTACCCTGGTTTGGGCATTGTCAGGATTTCTCTGTGCAGACTGTTGGGCAGAAAAGCCTTGGTGCTTCTTCCTACGTGTCAGAATGTCCTTCTCACTGGAGTAAACAGGGGTTGATCAACAGCAGAGCATCAAATGGGAAGAGAGTGCAACCTTTCTTTTCCTAAATTTATTTTGCGGAATATTAATTGCTGTCTGCTAGCGCTAATCGAGCTGCCGTGCCACGTGCTGAGCCCTGCAAGGAGAGCAGTGATCCCCAGTCACTGCAATGGGTTTGGGTAGGAAAATGGCACCACCAGAATGAAAAGTGGAATGTTAAGGCTATGCAGGCATGATGACGCCTGTCTTGGGTTTATGAAGATAAGTATTTGGGCATCTGTTGTCACAGCGGAAGAAAAATGAAGGAAAATATCAGTGGCCAATTCAGTGTGGGGTGAAGCTGGAAGCTGAGGATGCTGAGGCTGTTGGGGCAGGGTGCTGGGGGCCACGGGTGTACCCCAAGATGGGGAAGGTACCTCAAGATGGCAAGAGTGCACCAAGATGAAGAGGGTGTCCCAAGTTGGGGAGGGTGCCCCAAGATGGGGAGGATGTCCCAATTTAGGGAGGGTGCCCCAAGATGGGGAGGGTACCCCAAGTTAGGGAGGGTGTCCCAAGATGGGGAGGGTGTCCCAATTTAGGGAGGATACCCCAAGATGGGGAGGGTACCTCAGGGTAGGGAGGGTGCCCCAAGATGGGGAGGGTACCCCAAGTTAGGGAGGGTGTCCCAAGATGGGGAGGGTGTCCCAATTTAGGGAGGGTACCCCAAGATGGGGAGGGTACCTCAGAGTAGGGAGGGTGCCCCAAGATGGGGAGGGTGCCCCAAGATGGGGAGTGTGTCCCAAAATAGGGAGGATACTCCAAGGTCCAGAGGGTGCCCCAAGATCCAGAGGGTGTCCCAATTTAGGGATGGTGCCCCAAGATGTGGAGGGTACCCCAGGTTACGGGGGTGCCCCAAGGGAGGCTGAGCTGCCGTTGGCGGCCGTGATCCCAGAGAGCTCTGTGTTCACACGACCAAGGGTTTATGCTACAGGAAAAGAATGTAACTAGGGACCGTATGAGGTTTGGGGTTTTGTGTTTTAACTGACGAAGAATTTTGGGGTTGCCGTTGTTGTTGCTAAGGTCCCGTATCCTTGGAGCGGTGGGTTTCTTTGTTTGCTCTTGCTCGAGCTCCTCTTGGCTTCTTCACCCTTGGCCCTGATACAGCAGCCGGCAACAGTCTCTGTGCAGTTTCCCTATAAAGTAGTATATAGAGCTTACTCAGCACTGAAGCAGAGCTTACTGCCCGGCTTTGTTAGAGGAAAGGAGCTGTTCTCCATAATGATGTTGCAGTGGAAGGGTAGGATGGACTGAACGGAGTGGCAGAGGGGGAGGATCATGATGAGCTTGTACCCTTTGCCATCGGCCCTGCTGCTCTTCTTCCAGATAGAAGAGATGCCAGCAGGCACCGTTCTCCAAACATGGCTTAACAGAAGTGGTTTGCTCTCTCAGATTATGTTTTATCCCTGAGACAGACTAAAATTGCTGCAGCTCACCTATTAAATGTATTGATAACTTCAGGATGGCTGTGTCAATTTTACTTGTATTTGAATGTTAAAAACATAAACATTGTAATAACCTTCTACAGCTTTATCATTCAAACAAGGTAGGGGTCTATCAAAAAAAAAGGTGTCAGCTAGAAGTATTTGAGTTTGGGGGTTCTGCAATCCACGATAAAATTAATGCAGTGTTTCATCCTTCTCCACAAGTACAGAGGACCATGTTAGTTCAGATAGCTCACGGATAGGTCTACAGAAAGAAATAGCTCCCAGTCAACAAAATCCCAACTTCATAACGTGTCCCTCGCATGTGTGTGACAAGGGAGAAACTGAGGAAATCCTTGGTTCTTGGAGTCGGGAGATTTCTGTCTCTGGGATTAAACTGAGCTTCAAGGTAGAAACATCACATTAATTCAACGGTACCTTCAGGACAGGAGAAAAAAGTGGTAACCCAAGTGGGAAGCAGCAAGGGGGGTGGAGGGGAAGGCAGGAATATATTTATTGATAACAGACACGTTGGATTGCTGTCCTTGCATCACTTTTCATGGGCTTAACACCTCGGTTCAGGCTTGCCACGCTGCTCGGGACAGCACGCTCGCTAAAGACGCGGAGGAACGAAACTTGTCCTTGTAGCCTTTAAATGTATAGACTGCAACTCCACTCAAGTATCTGCAGCAAACAGTATTTGCAGGCAGTACTTCATTCCAGCGTGCGGGCTGCTGGCTGCGGCTCTGGGGATCATGCCGTTGAGCGGCGGGTGTTTGACAGAGGGCTGCAGCGAAGCTCCGCCGCTCAAGGTCACGCTGGGCTGTGCTCCCTCTATGCCCCTTAATTACAGGGGACTGTAATCTGCCACTGCAGTCACAATTCAGCTGGGTCTTGGTTTTGCAGAGAGTTAATGAAGTGAGGGAGGGCTGGAGACACAAAGTCTCCGCAGCTGGCGAGGGGACACCAAGATTTCAAAGGGAAAAGCTTTTTTTGTTTTGTTTTGTTTACTCTAAGAAGCAAAAAATTCAGCCTGGAGGCCCCAAAACTGTAGATCCCTGTAGCTAAGGCCAGACAAGTCTTCATGCGCTTTGGCACATATGGGAATCAAAGGGCTTGGATTTCTGGGCAATACTCGATGCTGTGATTACAGTCAGGTTTCCTGGATATCCAAAAGGAGATCAGGGCTGAAGTGGGAAGATGTGGGAGCAGTGGTACAGAAGGGGTTTCTACCCACCAGAACCTCTTTTTGTGAAATCGTTCAACTATTTAGGGTGTTTTATCCTCTCTTCGCTTAACTCAGGCTGTAATCCAGGGTTGCAATTCATGCTCTACCAGAGAAGGGCAGCAGACATAGATTTTTCTCTTACTTCTCTTTTTTTGTTTGTTTGGTGTTTTTTCCACCCCCCCCCCCCCCCTTTCTCTTTCTCTTTCTCTTTCTCTTTCTCTTTCTCTTTCTCTTTCTCTTTCTCTTTCTCTTTTTCTTTCTTTCTTTCTTTCTCTTTCTTTCTCTTTCTCTCTCTTTCTCTTTCTTTCTCTCTCTCTTTCTCTCTCTCATTATTTCTCTTCTTCTTCTTTTCCCTTCCCCTCCCCCTTCCCCTCTTTTTTTTCTTTTTTCTTGTTTTCTATTCTCTCTTTCTCCCTTTTTCTTTCTCATTCTAATACCCCATGTCCTATAGCGCACTATTACCCATCTCACAAGTGCCATATAGTTTGTTACAGTGCCTTCCATCTAATGTCACGAAACCATAGTCTGGAGGTTTTAGACTCAATATATGTTCTCTCTGCTCCTTTTTTTTTTGTCCAATGTTGTCTCCATGAGTCACTAATTCCTTCTCAAAACTCCTTCTTCTTTAACCAAGAGGAAACTAATGGAAGTTGGTATTTTCCTCAGTGCATCCTCCTTCTTTCTGGCGTCTATACAGCCCCATATGTCATGCTTCTTTCCAGGTAAGTTATTCCATACTGCTCTCTTCCATATTGCTGTCTTCCATATTGCTCTCTCCTGAATTGCCATTTTCAGTGCCATGTGAACTCCTGCTCCTACATGAATTACTAAATTGATAACCAAGGCCCAGGCCAACAGCCTTTATTGTCATACAGTCAAATATTAACTGGTAAAAATCACGGGTGCTCTTTACATCAAATTATTTTCATATGTAAATGCAAACTGAAAGTTAAGCTATTAATACTTCAGTGTGACCCCTTAAAGTGACACAAGTCAGCGGCAGGTACAAGAGCTGGAGAGAAAAGGTCCCACTCCCGGAATGACGAGGTCACAATTAATGCAGGACATCCTGAGCATCCTGTAAGCGTTACCAGCTCTCAGGGTCCTGCTGAAAGAGTTAAATGTTTCCGAACTGCTCTGAGGGGAAGTGGAAAGACACTCCTGGGAGGGCTCCTGATGGGATCTCAGAGATCTTTGTCACTTCATTCCCTGGTCTTTCCTCCAGCCACAGGTGACCTGCAGTTGCGGTGTGAGCTATTTCATCCACACATCTCAGAGGTGCTACAGAACAGCCGCCTGTGCTCTTCAGGTTGTAGCTATTGCCACCCTCTGTCTATAGCAATAGAGAAGAAATAGCGATATGTTCGGTTTCCCTTACCCAAAGAGAAAAAGAAATGAAGAGCAAAAAATACAATTTAGCTGTTAATATGCTGCTGCTATTGCAAGACAGCCCTAAACTAGCGTAGAGTGGGGCGGATGCTTTGGAAAGAAAAGCTGCTTGTGGATGAAGGAAAGAAAAACTAAACACATAGAACAAAGAAGATAAGGAGGACAAAAATCACAGTATCACAGTATGTTTGGGATTGGAAGGGACCTCAAAAGATCATCTAGTCCTACTGAAGCAGGGAACATAAAGGAGGGGGAAGAGGGAACATAAAGAGTCAGCAGCAAAAGATACAAAGGTAAAGAAGATCCCAGCAGCAGCAAGACACCCACAGAAAACATCCCCATTCCTCTTCCCCTGACAGTGCTGAAGAACAAAGTCAGATTGGATGGATGGATGGATGGATGGATGGATGGATGGATGGATGGATGGAGAGCCATTGCCTGCGGGAATAACCTGGAGAATCAGGATTGTGGCCCCTTTGAAGCAGCCACACAACCTGGATGCAATTTTCATTTCCTGCAGGGAAACTTGGCCTTGTTCTTCTGAAGAGGATAAACCAAGGCTCGTAAAACTAATTGTGGGAGGTGGTTTGACATGAGAAATTAAAAGGCAAGGTTTGGTCTCTCTCATGCACCCTAGTGAAGCAGGGGCACCTCAGATTAACTTTTCCTTGACATTTTTTTGTTCATAAACAGTTCTGAAACTGCTGTGAAATTGTGCTGTTCTCCAGAACCAGAGGTAACTGTAATTCAGTAGCATTTCTTTATGGATGCTGTTAATAAAATACTTGTGGATCTTTTGTGATAAACTATCCATTTATCAACTTCAAGCCCATAAAAATCAGTGTAGTAAAATGCAACTGTTCCTTTCTGATTCAGTTTGGGGGGAGGAGAAAGAACTCTGATAATATCTAGTTCATTCATGGTAGTGAGTGACCAAGATATAATTGGCTCCACATTCTCTGTCAGGGAATATTGTTACTCAAAATAAAAATACTACCATTTAAGTAAAAAGCCATGTGGGATTACCAAAACTCTATTTAGAATTCTTTAGTTCCTTTTGACTGATTTTTTTTAATGGGAAAAATACCTTCAAAGAATAAAATGGTTTACATGGCTCTTATGGTGGCCTTCCTCAGTCTTCTGGTTTAATTTTAATGTTTTTCACCAATGTGCTGTGTGGAGCATGTATGTCCATAATGAGACAGAATCATCACAGAACCACAGGATGGTTTGGGTTGAAGGGACCTTCCAAGCTCATCCAGTGCCACCCCTGCCATGAGCAGGGACATCTTCACCAGCTCAGGTTGCTCAGAGCCCCGTCCAGCCTGGCCTGGGATGTCTCCAGGGATGGTTCATCCACCACCTCTCTGGTCAGCCTGGGCCAGGCTCTCACCACCCTCAGCAGCAACAGTTTCTTCCTCATGTCCTGCCTGAATCTCCCCTCTTTCAGTTTAAAACCACCACCCCTTGTCCTATGGCAACAGGCCCTGCTGAAAAGTCTGTCCCCATCTTTCTTACTGCCCCTTTTAAGTACAGAAAGGCCACAATAAGGTCTCCCTGGAGCTTCTCTTCTCCAGATGAACACCCCGACTCTCTCAGCCTGTCCTCCCAGCAGAGCTGTTCCAACCTCGGATCATCTCTGTGGCCCTCTGGTTGTTGACTATAGCTGTTAAAATGTAAGTGATAATGGGTATGTAGGGAAAAAATAGCATTTGGGTATGTTATTAGCATTTGGGTATGTTATACATAGGATAATTCCTGACTGCTGGCAAGGATTGGGGTTTCCTGAGAAGGGGCATGATGAAGAAAATATGTGCTGCTGATGTGAGACTGGAGAGGTAAATGTAGACAGAGCTGATTCAGAGCACTGGAGGTGAGTCCATGTGTCTAGTTTTGGGTGGAGAGGTAAGGGGAGAAAATATACTTTTTAACTGTGAAGAAAAACAGCTGCTAAGAGGCCTTTTCTGCCTTTGCTTCACCACCTCAGCTCTTCTCCAGGTTTATATGTGCAGAGATGACCTGAGATTACCACTGGTATCCTGGGATGTGACTGTCCGCCGGGGTAGTTCCAGCTTGGGAGCTGCAGCATTTTACACCCATTGAGTTCCTGCATAGTCCAGATCACTGTAAATAACTACCAGCCTGCTCTAGGACAGGCTCAAATCCATGGCTCCAAAATAAATTACTATGTGGGATTGCATGGCTTTTGCTCCTTTTGATGTACAGACACATATTAAGCCAGTTTTGCCAACTGCACAAGAAACACGGGGCCAACCTGCAGAATTAAGCATCAATATCCAAACAGAGGGACTGGGGAAGAATCTTAATAAATTAAAAATAAAACTACACAATAAAAGTCTGAGAGGATTTGCAGGATTAGGATCTTACTACTGTAGTACAACATTCTGCGCAACACGTGGGCATGGTAGTATTTTGCTGGTACATTAAGGAATAGATAATCTGTATTTGGTTATTCTCCCAGACAGTCAGCAATAGCAATTTGAATGAGGAAGATTTTAAAAAATGCATCTGGCAGCTCTGTGGGTGTGTTGTTTCTTTTTATTTTTTCTTTTTTTTAAAAAAAAAAAAAAAATCAACCCTGTGAAATAAGTCGGAGGCACCAGAAACAACTCCGAAATAATTATGAAACCAATAAATAATCCCTGAGCTCTTAACGTATGCAGATGACTTTCCAGAGGAAGCAGCCAAGGCTGCGTGTGCTGCAGAAATGGGAAAATTGGGGGTGGGGAGACCCCAGGCCCCCCCGTCCCGTCCCGTCCCTGCGCGGTGCTCGGCGCTGGCTGCGCGGCGGCGGGCGGGCGGTAGGACCCCGCGGAGTGGGCGCGGAGCTCATTTGTTCCATGGTGAGCAGCGCGCAAGCCAGCACGGCCGGGCTGCTCCTGCACGGCAACGGTCAACAGAATTCAATTTTCCTTGCCAAAAATAAAAACACAAACAAAAAAAACCCAGCACACCCCAAAACAAAACAGCCGCAAACCTTTTTATCTCTCAAAAAGAAAAAAAAAAAAAAAAAAAGAAAGAAAGAAAACACCAACCAAAAGAAAGACAACTCCTCACTCTTTTTTTTTTTTCTCTCTCTCTCTTTTTTTTCCTCCTAAGAAAGCAAAGCCCAACTCATCAGCAGCTCATGCAGGAGCAGGAGGGGTTTTGGAGTTAACTGCATGCAGGAAATCTCTCACATCCTGAGTCCCAGCTCGCTCCTCTCTGTAACTGTATATTATGGTGCTGCTCTCCAGCCCCAGCTGATGAAAGTTTGTCTCCCTCAGTCTGGGCTAAGATGTCAAAGCGTCTCCATGCAGAGCAGCAGCGCTCCCCTCCTCCGCACCCCCCAGCCCAGATTTCCATGCTGCTGCTCAGCCTCAGCTGCCTCCTCTTAGCATCACCCGCAGCTCAAGGTAAGTTAACCATACATCGCTATACATTTTGCTGCAGCACGTCCTCACCCCACACTCCATTTTAAGGGGACAAGCAACACAGAAATTACTTTGTTAAAGTGAGCGCACTCAGCAGCGGGGGGGGCTCTTCCCCCGGCGCTGGTTTTGCGCCCCACGCCGCGCTCCCCGCCGGGCTCCGCGCTGCGGAGAAGCGGCGGAACCTCCGCGGTGCCCCGCGGAGCGGGGAGGGGGGGACGCGGTGGAGCCGCGGGGGTTTTGGCCGGGGACACGCGGGGCCGCGTAACCTGCGCGGCGTGGGGGCTTCCGAGCCCTTTGCGGAAAAACTCCGCTTTGCAGCGCCCGGCACGTCGCCTGGGGGGCTGGTCGTGGGGACCCCCGGGGTGCCCTGGGGGGACCCGGGAGCCGTTACCCCTCTAGGGTCCCCTGCAGATTCAGTTGGGGGGTTGAGTATCGCCGGAGTTCAGGCTCCGCTTCCAGCCGGGAGGAATTGCCTGAAAAAGCCCCATACTGATGGAAAACGCGTCCTTGCTGGGGACAAGTTTACTCGCCGCTTCGTTCATTCAAAGTGAGCACAAGTCAGGGAGCGGTGGCTTCGGTTTTAAAGGTGTTTTGCAGCACCAGCCCCGTGATATCTGCGTTACAGAGTGGGGAGAGGCATAGAAAAAGTGAGTTGTCTCTTTATACGGCAAGTTTGGGGCTTATTCGGGAACCACTGGAGGGCCCAGGCCCTGTGCTCTTCATTGAGCAGCAGCTGACAATGCATATTTTATGTGAGAGAGGAAGGGAGATTCTCTTGTGTAAATACATGTAACAGCGCGTGTCCCCCTATGCGTTACTACAAACTCTTGTCTTGGGTCTTTTTTTTCATTGTAACTTTAAACTTTGTAAATGTTCGTTTGTCTCCAAATTTATGCGCAGTGAGTTTCACTGGGACTTGGGCTCTGGACTTGCTAAGAGAAAGATAGAGATATACTTTGTGATGTTAGCCAGCACATTGAAATCCTAGGGTAGACAGAGCAAGTTGTTGCATTTAATTGAACACCTGGGGTTTATGTTAATGCCTTAACAGGAGCTGAAGCTTTGCTTTGCCTTGGTAAGGGGTCTTAATTTCTCTTTATCAGCATCTGTGTTTACACCAAATCAGCACATTGGGGATAAAAGCTGCAGCAATTCTCAGGTGGATGAGAAATTGGTCCCTGGTTCCCCTGTGGCCATTCCCTTTGTATGGGCTGAGGGGGGTTTGTGTAGGTCAGGGAAGCACGTACCGCATCTCTGAGCATGGGAACCTGGCCAGGCCCTCTGTGTGCTGCAGGTAAACGTGACGATGCATCCAGGGCAGTCTGAGGTAAGATGCTTCAAGCATTCACATATGACAGGAATGAGTATAACTCAAAGTAGTTGTCCCTACAGTAAAATAAAAGGGCAAACTCTAGGTGACTTGGATCGAGCATACAAATGAGAGAACGCATTGGTGGGTGTGGGTGGAAATCCTGTTACCTGTGTTTTGGGATGCCCTAAGAGCCAAGCCGAGGCTCTGAGGTTCTGTTTGCTCTGATGAACTAAGCTCTTGGTAAGACTTGTGTCAGCTGCTCATCTCTATGGTGCCCGTCTTTAGATGTCTAAGCTTGAGCAACAGTGGTGTTTGCTAACCCTGGATTTGTGGTTTGCCTCGCTACATCTTTCCTATTCCTTTCTGTAACACGTCTGTAACTTGCTCTTTTGCGGCTGCAGCCAGTGTGCTTAGCAACTATCTCCTTTAATTCCTTTTTTGATGTTGTCGTCGCGTGGAAGCAGAGAGCAGCTTTAGCTTTGCCAGAGCATGTGCTGCTTTCTTGGTCGCGGAGGTGCTGAAAGTTACAGCCGCGTGCTCCTGGACCCAGTGACAAAACGTCCCCTTGGCTGTGCTGGCACACGTCCCCACCGGGCGTTTGGAAGCTTTGCAGCTCCTGCCTCAGCTTTACGGCTGTCACTGCCCTGGGCCCGGTGTTATGGATTTGAGGTGCTGCCAGGATATCCCAATTTTTACATAAACACGTGCTTAGCGATTAAGGGAGAAGTTTAAGTTGCCATATGCCTTGAAAACGGATTTTGAAATGCGGTTGTTTTAAAAGGCAAGAGACGTGCATGGTGTGGGACTGCCCAAGTAACAACTAATATTAAACAGAAATTATCAGGTTATAAGCTAGACAGCTTAAAAGTAACCCTGCCACTCACTTTTGGTATGAGTTTCCAATTTGTATGGTTTTAGCATTGCCTTTTCCAGTTTTCAGAAGTGCTAGCTCTTGGTCTAGTGCTAGCTAAAAGACCTTATGGACAAAAGGAAAACTAACTGAAGTACCGGCCTCAACAAAGCAAAACCAGCTTTGCTATCCTGGTGGAGAAAAATACCTACTAGGATATTATCTAATCATATAGACTTAGCCAAACGCCTTAAAAACTATATCTATACAAGTCTTTTGCTTAGTCAAGGCCTTCCTGTATCTTCAGGACAGACAATGAAGGTGTTGGTGTATAAAGTCCAAATCAGTGTGTGTGTGGAAGCCTTTGAATCCCTTTCAGATATTAGGTGTTAGCTGCATGAACAGCAGAAAAATGAAAACCCTAAAATTGTGGTCCAAACCTCTTTACCTTCAATTAAAATAACTTTTCCATCAGATTTTATTTTTGTTACTGATTGCTACTGCATTGGCTGTAGCGGAAATAAATTACAAAAGAACAAATCTTTGCTTGTCTCTTGCTTTTTAACGCAGTCTCTCCAACACACTGTTTTACAGCTCAGTTTCAAATACTGTCTTCTTTCAAAGTGTTCCAGCACTCGTGGCAGATATTTACAGCCTGTGTATAATCACCTTCTTGTCTGACGATTATCCCTATCAGGTCCCCTGCAGATAGCCTGGCATGAGCTGTCACTGTCCACGGGGCTCCGCAGATCCATGCCAAAATACACCAGCTGAGGATATTATGCCCACTCTCCAAATCATGTTCGCATCGTTAACCCTGCTGCTTGCTGGGGAGCTGCCGGGTTGTTTGCTGGTGTTTTGTCGAGCTTCGCATCTCTTGTTTCTCCTTGAGATTTTTTTGGAAAGGTGTCCATCCAGCCGCAAAGAGCATCCTTGAACTAATGATTGACAGGCTGTGTTTTGGGCTGCTTTTCGTCCCGCTGGCAGCGCAGAGGCTGCCCTGGTGGCACTTTTCTAATGCCACCTGAGTGACAGCAGCAGATCAGGGTTGTGTTTATCTGTTACTTCCACTCTGGCTGTCAGCTGCTGCCGATGCTATTGATCATGAAATTCTATTTTAAAAAGGCTGAATTCATGTAAAGGCTTATTTGGTCCTGCACCAGCCTTGTTCAGACCTCGCGTATCCTCATCCTGACAGATTTATCACAAGCGGTCCCCGAGTTTCTAACATATCTCACATTGCAAGTGCAAATGGTCCAGGGAGTCCAGCTGGGCTTTCTTTGATTAGTATTCATGTATATGCTTTTGGGCAGGCCCGTTTGTGCTCCAGGGCTGCGGTGTGGCATGCGAATGGCGAGCGGTGTTGGCCAGGCGGGCAGCAGGATGCTGCCAGCACGGTCCATGGAGCCGCCTTGGTGCTTGGCCAGGGGGTTTCACAGCCCAGTTTCTGCTGGGGTGCTGCCAAGCCCCGCTCTGGGAATCTGACTTTTGGAGACTGCACGTTTGAGGGCTGGTGGGGTGGGTTTTCTTTTGACTTTTGCTGTGAGTTGTTGTAAACCGAGAAGTGACATTTCTAGGGTGTTTGCAATTAGGTCTGAAATATGTTTCTATGGCCAGGCCCTGCTACACCAGGAGGTTCATAGAACCACAGGATGGTTTGGGTTGAAAGGACCTTCAAAGCCCATCCAGTGCCCCCCCTGCCATGAACAGGGACATCTTCACCAGCTCAGGGTGCTCAGAGCCCCGTCCAGCCTGGCCTGGGATGTCTCAGGGATGGTTCATCCACCACCTCTCTGGCCAACCTGGAACAGGCTCTCACCACCCTCAGCAGCAACAATTTCTTCCTCATGTCCAGCCTGAATCTTCCCTTTTTCAGCTTAAAACCATCACCCCTTGTTCTATCGCAGCAGGCCCTGCTAAAAAGATTCTCCCCAGCTCTGCATCTCGCGTAGCATCCTGTCCTGCTTAGGATACCAGGCCCTTCATAGTATTCATACTAGAAGGATTTTTATATTTTATCCTTTTTATGATGGCTTTTCTTCCATCTACAAGTTCTTGTATTTTGCGCCACATCATCTCAGATTTTGCTGTTCCTGTTGCATGCACATGGTACTTACATTTCTATTAGCTTTTCAGATTACTTCTAGGACAAAAGCACATCATCTCCAAAATTTGATAGTACCGATGGCCTAAATCGCACCTGCAAGAGCCTTCTCTTAGGCCCTGCTGAGTCACCAGGGCAGATCTACAGCGATCTAAATTAAAAATCCTCAGGTTGAGTAAGTCTGTTACAGAATTGCAATTGGTTCTTGACAGGACAGTGGAGTCCAAAAGGTCAATCCTTTTTGTTTCTGGCTAACACAGAGCAAAGGGCTTCAATTGTATTAAATTTTTATCTCTTTGGGAAAAGGATCACACTAACTGATAAAGGTTCTGTTTCTTGGGTGACCCCTGCTCTGGGATGTTGATTCTTCTCTTTTTAGTGTCATATAAGAGTCTGAGAGTACGTCGATATTGAGTGTGATGTTGGCATCCATGCTTCAGAACGTGACTTGATGAGCAGCATCATCTAATTGGAAATGCTGACTCCCCTGTTAAATCACTTCATGTTGCATCATTAGTTTTTTTACCCCCCATATCAATGAGTTTGCTGCTTTCTATGTCTTGGAGCTAAGAGGAGAAATATTTGGTAGATTGGGAGCGGTGTGTTGTCCATTCACAAGGTCAACATGACAAAACCGTTGACTAGATGAACACATTCTTTCTTGTCCAAAATATATGATCTAATAAGGCAAGAAGCAAAATGTCTCATGGCCTGTTAACCACGCTGGATAACACACAGCAGGGCATAAAAAGCAGGACGTGGGATTTGGCACAGAAGAATTTTTAACTAGTTTATTGTGATATATTTGTTAAGAGGAACCTTGTCAGTCCCTCCAAATACAGGTTAATGATGTACATCAAATGCTTTAGGTGAAAAACCTCCTTCTGACAACAGTGAAAGTTTGCTGGTTCTTGCTTCTTGTGTTCTAATTCTGAAAACGGCTGATCAAGCAAGAGAAATAAACCTCATGTGTGACTGCTTACCTTTGAAGGAATATTTGAAAATAGAAACTTCACTGAATCTAAGTGTTTAGGGGATTTTGTTTTGATGCAGTCATCTAAAAAAAGTAAGATAAAAAATCATAATGCTACATAAGGTGAGCATAGCGGCCTGACCATATGTGGAGCAGAATATCACCTAATATCATCTTTATTCAGCAGCACTGTCTGTAGGCAGCAGCGGCAGTGTGCTGAAAACCCCGTTACTTCCACAATTAGGAGATGTGAAGAGGAGAACTGTTCAGTCCAGATGATTTAAGTCTATATTGCATTCCTTTTCTGTCACTGAGAGCACTGCGGTGGCACAGCTGTAGCTGAGAATAAAGCATGGCCTCTGCAGCTTCTAGGGAAGGATACAGCATCTCACATCCAGTCCGTGCTCCTTTTTGAGTTGGAGATCATAAAACTGTATCCAGGTTGAAAACCACTCTTGCGTTTTAATGCAGATTTTGAAGCAGGAGATAAGAATTCCAAGTGCAACAGCATTTATGCGTTCACCTATTGCCTCTTAAGTGAGGAAAACACGTCCCACTGAAGAGACATTTTGGGTAAACATTTGTGGTTGTGGAGAAAATGCAGGGTTGTTGCAGACGAAATTTTCATGCTTCAGAAAGAAGTAGTTTGTATATTTATTTTGTGTCATGTATTTTCCTTGTTTGTGGGTCTGATCCTTGGTCAGGATAAGTTGTCTCACCTCTGTGGATCTGGCTCCTTTGCACAAGCTGGTGCTGATGTTCTGTGCTGTTCATTTCGAATCTGCTTGGCAGGATCAAAGGATGTGTAGGTTAGATGAGCAAAGTGTGTTATTGACCTGGAAAGATATCCTGCCCTGAGGAAACAATAAAAATAAATGTTCGTGACTTCTGTACCTCGTCTCCCGGAGAAGCCTGTGAATGTCAGGAGTTATGGACTCATCCAGCGCTTATGGTGACATTTGTTGTAAGGTTACACACATAAACCTGAGCAGGATGGGTGGCTTCGAGAAGATTAAGTAACTCTGAGTTGTCCGTTCATTTATGTTTCAAAATATAGGAAGACAGGAGTCAGTGACAGCTTCTGTTAGTACAGGTGCAGTGATTTTTTTCTTCTGCTGCTATTGTGCAATGTGAGTAGCAGATATTCCCCATCCAAACCAAAATGCATGATGGATATTGACTCCCCAGCCCAGCAGCATAGTTGCTTGGGAAAGGATTATAAATTGTTTCCCATGCACGTTTACGTCAATTAATACTGAAATTTGCTTCAGCTGGATTTGCTGTGTTTTGAGTGCGATTTCCCAGAGAGCACCTGGATGAATGATTTGTGAGCACGTGACGAGCACAACTCAAACTCCCACTCAATAGTTTTTTCCACCAGTGGTTGTATATGGGAAGGAACATCTCTCAATACAGCAATGCTAAGGATTCCTTGTACTCAGTGGGAGAGGCTGGTAAATCAAAAGAGAAAATGGTTATATGGTACCTTTTAAAAGACCAAGAGGAAATAGTATTTTGGGGCATAATTTTGAATTTCATTCAGTGGAAAATAGCCTCTCCTGAGAGTTTGGAGGGAAGGAGCTGGAGATGAATGGCTAGATCTGGATTTTCATGTAATTATGTAGACTCATTGCTGAAAAGTGAGTATATTCAGTACTTTTTTTGACATTGGAGCTTTATGGATTGGTTGTGTGTGTTCCTGTAAAGCATGGGTTGCTTTTCCTCTTCCTGAGTGTTTTTGTGAGGAGCCGCCTTGAAGGCTGCAAAGCTGAGTTTATAATCAACGTGAGAATGTCTGGGACTGGGATCTTTTGGGGAAGGAGCAGCAGTTTAGGCAGAAACAGATGTGCCCTTGTAGTGCCTGTGCCGGGGTGATGCTGAGTTAGGGCATCCCTCACTATGGCATTCTGGAAATACCTGTGGGAAAGGCAGAGTGCAACCCTCAATATTTTTCACCTTTTGTTAGTCCTCTCCTGCTTGTTTTCATGAGAAAGAGTGGTGGGGACTGTTTATTTGGTACGCATCAGGATCTGGAAAAGAAGCCAGCTTAAAACAGGATTTGCAGTAAGGAGACCAAAGTTGTCCCAAGCCATTGTGTCACCCAATTTCAAAGCTGCTTTGGGGTTGAATCTTGCATTAACAACTTGCCCTTGGCCGTGAACTCCAGGCTTTGAGCTCGTTCATAGGAGGAACCTCTCGATACGCACCCATCACCCGGCATGCTGAAATGCCCTCTGGTTCAATGTTTCGCTGCTTTATTTCTCTCATATTTTGAAATGTTCTTTTCTAGGGAAAAAAGACAACTCTTGTCTTTGGACTGGTCCTGAATAGTAATTCCTCAGTCAAACGTAACAACATCACAAATGAGGCTGGACAGCTGTTTCCTAAATATAGTATATGTATGTATTCTATACACGGTAATAAAGCTTGGTTTTCACTATTGGAAACGTTCTGCAGTCTCCCTGCCCCCTCCTGCAGTCAATGGCAAATGTTGTTCTCAAAACTCCACTTGTCACATTTTGTTCTCGAGAACAGGGAGGATATTGAGATACACTGGCTTCTTTCCTCGAGTGCATTTCAATATGTATTTTGTATAATGAGGGCCCAAATCCTTCTTGCATTACTTATGCTTTAATCACACTGTGCTCTCCCAAGATTGCTTTAATCGCATTTGCATCAGCAGGAGGAACTCTGGATGATGAGCAATATTTCATCTGCAAACAGAGGGGACGGATCTCAGGCGCACGCCGAGGCAGGAACTGCCTGTCCTGGATCTGTTACAGCACAGCTCTGTACTGAAGAATGGTGTAGCGTCCTGATTTGAGAAATAGATATTCAAGAATTAGAAGGAACAAAAGCTATTTTTTTACAGTTTTCTTGAGGACCTGTCAAGTATGATACTTCCCTTTTAATTTTCTGGTAAATGGCTTTTTGGCGTGCGTTAACTCCGGAGAAGCGCGGCGCTGCATAGCACCACAGACATCATTTTGTACTTTAGCCATGACATTACCGTATATGAGAACTGAAAAGTTATATAGATATTACACCAATATATAAACCATGTGTGTTAGAAAGACAAGTTCAGTTTTGAAATATTTGACTTAGCTATGCTTTTCACTTTCAATCTGTGCCAAACATGTGCTTGAATGACTGATGGAGTCATATGGTTCCCTGAATAAAGCACTTTATTGTGCGCAGACTTAGAGCCTTCCAACAGTTGTATTACAGAAGCTTGAAGATTAAGATGACCCAACTGCTTAGGGGGTATGTTCCACAATGAACATTTTATTTTTCTTTTTATTCCGCCCTCTCTATTTTCGCCCTGAAATGTGTCATTAGTTTGTTCAGCTGGTCGCAAAGCGGCACTGACTGCAGAGTCTTTGGTGGAGAAGAACAGCAAGTTACCTTCAAATTTAAGCTTTCACTCCCAAGTCCATATTAAAATGTTGAACATACGACTTTTTCCATGGAGTTTATGGGATTTGGTGGGGGTAGGGCTGAGAGGGCTGTTTCCTGTCGCAGATTATTTCATCAGCAGAATTTAGATTTAGGAAGGGAATAACTCATGCAAGAACAAGTGATGACAGGAGCTAGCTCTTAGAATTATAAAACTCAAATATTAAAAAGTGTGGTTTTAATGCTGTTTAGTTAAAGGGGATCCGTGCGTCTCAAGCTCCTATTTGTCACCCGAGCGGTCGGTGCCGGTGAAGGTGCTTGGTGGGAAAGATTAAGTGGACATGCTGGAAAGTCACGGACAGATCAGTTCCAAGTTGACAGACCTGTCAAGCTGGAGAGAGGATCTTTTTTCATTAGAGGCAGAAAGAACAGCAAATTAAATTCAGAAATGTGTGTGGAGCCGTCTTGCTCTTGCCTGTCCTCAGGCTCATCAAAGACCTTTGCTGACTTTTGATGTTTTAAAGACTTTTGCACTTGAGTCGTAATTTTGCAACGGGAGGGAAAAGAAAAAATTCAAACCCAAGAAGATCCATGGATTAGTTGTTTTCCAGAAGTTACTGGTGCTTAAATGCCTGAGGTCTCGGATTTGGGAATGAGGGGAGGAATGAGAAGACAAGTATAACTTTGTGTCTAGCTAGGTGGCTTGCCCTTTTTATATTTCCTTTGTTCTAAATAATTATTTTCCAGGCAGGCCTTGAAAGGGCTCATTTCACTCCATTCTGTAGAGAGAATCAATGTACTGCTCAGATGTCCAAATGTTAGCTGGAAAAATAATTTATGATTTTGAATGAATAGATAAGTTCTTTATTTTGTGCACAGTCAAATCCTGCCCAGACTTTTGTGCTTACACGCAGATGAGGGCAGAACCTGGCATGTTATGTGCTGTCACTTCTAAAGCTGTTTAAGTGCTGTTAGTGGGATAATGGGATAAACCTTATCAGTCTGCTGGAGTTTCTGATTTTTGTCCTTTCTTCTGAGAGGGTGGCTGTGTTTCCAGCTGGTGGTTAGTGTAAAATTTAAGACAGATGAAGGGTTGACTTTAAGGCAAGCTAGTGCTTGTCTGACCCTGTGCAAGTTACTGGGCTTTCATTCTTTAACCATTATGCACTGAAAATCTTGTACTGGTTTCTTTTGCAGCATTCTCATATTTATTATCAGATATAATTTGCATTTTTGTTGTGTTACTAAGTGACAATTTATTATTTTTCCTGGCTCAAACAGAATGGGTACCATCCTAGAAGATGGTTTCAGCAAGAACAGTGCCTGGATAATGTTTAGCTTGGGTAATGTTTTGGTTTTGCTGGAAGATGGAGTGAAACAGCACTGGAAGCACACATCCCCACTCCTTGGCCAGATAGCTGGATAGTTAATTGGGTAGTTGACACTTTCTTTTTGGCATGATATAGACTGAGTCCTAACGTTAACAATTTCCATTTAAAGCAAGTTGATTTTTTCTTTCGTTGATGCACAAGAGCTGGATGTGATCCTCTTTGCCCAGAAGTTCTTTATTGCGATCCAGTCTAACTTTGTGTATCGCCACTTTATACTCTTGCCATCTATAAATACATCAGCCCTGGCCAGATAACAACCAAGAGGTATATAAAGCTAAACGACATTCATGGGCCTTTGGTTTCCTAGACTATGTAAAATGATTCTTTTAGTTCCCTTCTGGTAATTCAGTCTTTCTGCTCCCCTGATTGCCCGGGCAGCCTTTCCCATCCACCAGCTCCAGACCGAATCACTCTTTTGTGAATGTAGGTGAGGAGAAATACCTGCAATATTCCAGGTATTCTTGCATTGGTAACTCTTGGGAGTAACTTCAATATCTGATATTCACTGGAAACACTGCTTTTAATGCATTGTTCCAGGACTATCTTTGCTTCATGTGACATTGATGTTATGTGAATAGCATGTGCTCATCTTTCTTGTGTTATTTGCCTTTGAAGATTATGGCTTAGAACAGAAAATTTACTGGTCCCTTAGAATTTGGCCCTCCATTCTGTACTGCTTGGTTTCGGCCCTTTGCTCGAGTTGCTGGATACTTTTGTTGTATTCCTGTCCTCTGTGCAGATGTTGTCTCCTAACTTGGAGCACTGGGTTTCAGGACACTCCTGCATATTGAGTAAAGGTTGATCCTAATACATTTTCTGACTAAACCTAGGTAGAAAGCTTTACCTGGTTGGTTAGTGATGTGCTTGGTGGGGAGTCTCTATTCTTTACCCAGATTTGTGTCCTTACATTTCCCAAGTTCACCCCCACCCTGAAGGACAAATGCTTGGTCCTCCTCTCTTGGCGTATACACTTGGTAATTTTGGATTTAAAAGTTGTAGTTTGAGTCTAGAGGTGATAAAAGATTTCTCTTAAGACATGGGAGAGAAGCAACACTTCCAAACCATGGATCCCGCTGACTGTGAACTAAGCTGAGGAAGCTGGAGAAAATGAGGAGGAAAATGGGCAAAGTATGATTCTTCTGTCTTCCACAGCCTGCGATACAGAGCAGTGCTAATACCGGTGTTCCGTTTATAGAAAGATTACTCTTCTAACCTAAGATTATTCTGATGCATTGGTGTTTTGTTGTAGATGAAAAAGTAGATAGGCTGTGACTTACAATTCTGAGCCCACTTGTAATATGGAAGTTAACACAAGTGTACTATAATTTAATATAATTTCTCCTTTTTCTATTCCCCTGCCCTTACTTCTGTTATTTTCATCGCCCTGGGCTGCAGTGGGGTGTTTGGGCTGTGAGAGCCTTTGGGTGCCTGGGGATCCTGATGGGATCATGTTGGCACGTGTGGGACAAGACGTGCGGATGGGACGCCCGGGACATGCACATCCACAATGGGGAGGAAGCGCAGTGTCGTACGCTTGGCTTTAGTGTACATAATGTAAATCTGTGTTAATAGATGGATGGTTTTTATAAACCACCGCAGGTCTGGGCCCGCTCTCCCGTGCTGTGCCAGGGGAGCAAAACCAGCACGAGCAGGATGGCAGGGGTGGGCAGTTAGGGAGCATTTTCTTTTCTTCCTTCCACTTCAGCCCATTTTATCCAGACCCACTCAGTATTGAGAGCATTCACCTTTTTGTTTATCATAAGGACAAATAAATTGCACTGCCTGACTAAAAGCTTATTAATTTTAAGCAAATGCAAATCTGAAGTGTGTCTGGGCTTCTTCAGGAGGCAGCGGCCGTTAAACAAAGATGTCACGTCACACGCTTGGAGTTTATTTTGCACAGAGCTCAGAGGAGCTGAAATACAAAGCAAAAAGATGAAAACTCTTCTTAACTTCTTTCCCAACAAGTCCTTGTGTGATACTGCACGAAGAAGAAAAGTTGTAGAAGTAGATGGCAGATGAAAAAATATTTAAGCTGTGCAAAAGTCACTGTCAGATAATATGTACTCATCTCACTATTTGTACAAAGTGTCTTTTATATTACCAAAAAAAAAAAAAAGGATAAAGGGTGCTACATCAGCTTGTGGGCTGCTTATGGATCAAAAGCGTTACCTTCGCTGCAGGCTGAAAATAGAAAACAGATAGGCACAACTGTGAAGTTTTTCATGTGAAAAATTGGGAGACGAGCTTGCGTCAGGAAGAACTGGACAGAATTTCACTGAAATGGAAAATAAGTAGGTGAGTAAGTAGGTGCATGTGACACAAGAGATAGGAAACCTGGGTCTAATAAAAGTTTCTGGTAATACAGATGGCCTGATTTTTCTTCCCCTCTCATGACACGTTACCGAAATTTAAATTCTCTGATTTCAATTATTACACTATTTATATTGCTGTAATACCAGGAGTCTCTGTAGAGAAGAGGCCTCATTATTAATATAACGCAAACAACTCTAATGGTCTCAGCTTCAAAGAGTTCCTAATGAAAATGGGCAGAGGAGATGAAGAGTGGCAGAGAGGAAATACCAGCAGGTCCGTGTGCGTGAGGAACGGTAGCACGGGGAGCTCGGGGGACGTGATTGGGGTGATGGAAACCCTTTGTTAGCACGGACCTGCGGTCCCATCCCATCGCTCTCCGCTCCTGGTGCTCCTTGGATGCTCTTGGGAAGGGCTGTGCTTGTTTTTGGGGACGGGTGGCCCAAAATTTCTGAATTCACGCTTTCCTTTACCCATATCTTTTCTGTCTGCATCCCGTTCCTCGGTCAGGCTCCGTGGCCCTTTAAATTCCGTCATATTTCCCATCTCAGATGGGTATGTGTGGGTTGCTCTTTATTGACTGTGATCCCTTGTTTTCTGCAATGTGTTCTCTGAAGCTTTGCAATCGGGCTGTGGAATCCCATTTAAAGGATCTACCTTTTCATCTTCCCCCTACTTTTATATTTAAATACTGACCTAGAGTTTACTGACCAGTTATACAGATTTCGGTGTTTTGTAATCTTTCAGGAATATGCATAGTGATTAAATATTATCATCTTAAATAGGAAAAACATTATTATTTGATTTACAAAAGAAACTGTAATGTATTTATATCACACTGAGGACAGCTGGGAGTTAAGCACGTATATAACATTAAGCATGTGCCCAAGTGCTCTTCAGAATGAGGCCCCGAGACTGGGCTGCAGTGCTTTCTCTGCCTTCTGCAGGAAGCTGTGATTTCTATCACACCCAATAATTTCAATAAAAACATTCAGATAAGCAGGAAAATATTTGGCTGAAGAAAAGCAACTAGACAGAAACTGATCTTGTGTTTTATAAATGCTATGGCTTCAGAAGAGTTCGCAAACCCTAAAGCTTGTCTGTTTAGTTTCCCCCAAATAAATTGTCTTTTCCAATAAAGATATAACTGCTGCCTATAAACCTGTCTTGATGTCTGTCTCCAGACTATCAACACTTCTGCACAATATGCATTTTCAGATAAATAAGCATGTGTGTAAGATTAAATTTCCTCATTGTAACCTTACTTTGTTATGCGCCACAAGCATCGCTTTGTCAGGATAGAATAGAAGTAGGAGTGGCAAAATTGAATCACACTTTGTGTAGATATTGTTCTATTTTCCCCATGATATTTTTATAGCAGTTGCACTTTCTGGACTATGCCATATAATGAGGGAATAACACATCTGTGCACAAAGGCTGATCCCACCCTGTCTCCTATTTCTTCTGTTTTGGGTAATGTTGTAATGTTAATGCTTTGCAGAATTGATAAGAAAGGCAACTTGCACATGTAGGAATATCAGAAAGACTTTGATGCTTCCTGATATCTAGTTGCAGTTCCATGGTATAGGATAGTGTGGAATCAATGTAGACAGTGCATCCATGGGAGGAAAAGTGTGCTACTAGGGTTCCTTAAAACTCACATTTCATGAAACTTTCAGAGTGCAAATCCCACAAAATAATAGAAGAACCTGAGTCATTTAATTCATATAGTTGAGACTGCTCTAGTGAGCCAAGGAAAAAAAAAAGATCAGGGCTGGACTCAAACTTTTCTCATTTCCCTGAGATCCTGAGATATGCTTCATAAATTTCTGTTCTGTGCAGGGAGCTTCACGCCTGATAATCAGGATAAAGAGCTGTGAGGTTCTGTCTAGACCCTCGCAGGCAGATGAGATGGTATCTCATGTGGCTCCACAGGGCTGAGCCCAAGCGTGTGCATGAATGACTGTGTGGATGTTTTTAAGGTAATTCTAACAGTGACAAAATTGGGGTCACTCTGCCCAAAACATAGCTCTTGATCCACAAAGGGTGAGAGGTGGCCCGAGAGGACAAGGCAGGTTACTGAGGTGGCGGCACCGAGCGCTGCGCTGTGTGGGCAGGTTCCCGCTCTGATGCGGCCTCACCTGGAGCACTGTGTGCAGGTTTGGGCACCACAGGATAAAAAGGATATAAAGCTACTGGAGAGTGTCCAGAAGAGGCTACAAAGTTGGTGAAGGGTTTGGAGGGGAAGTGGTATGAGAGCGGCTGAAGTCCCTGGGTTTGTTTGGCCTGGAGGTGGCTGAGGGCAGAGCTCATGGCGGGAACAGCTTCCTCAGCAGGAGAGCAGGAGGGACAGGGCTGAGCTCTTCTCTCTGTGACAGTGACAGAACCCCAAGGAATGGCAGGAACATGTGCCAGGGAGGTTCAGATTGGACATGAGGAAAAGGTTCTTCACCCAGAGGTGCTGGACACTGAACAGGCTCCCCAGGGAGGTGTCACGGCCCCAATCTGACAGTGTTCAAGAAGAGACTGGACACTGTCCTCAGACACACGGTGTGACCTGTGGGGTGTCCTGTGCAGGGACAGGAGCTGGACTCCATGATCCTTGTGGGTCCCTTCCAGCTCAGGACATCCTATGAATCTATGAGTCTCCCTCCCATAACACGCTTCAGCTCTGAGCTGTGGTTGAGCTGCTAAAACGCTTACCCATCGCCTTCCCACTGCACCTCCTCGCACAAAGGCAATGGGGGAAGGAGGCAGACAGGTAATGCCGGCCTTTCTCCATCTTAGTGGAGGATGGACACGATTGTAGAGCACCTGGGAAGACTCAGGTCTCATCCTCGTGAGGTCCAAGTACACCAAAGGGCTCAGTGTGATGGTAGGTCAAGAGTGTGGCAAACCTTAGCAGGGTTTTGACTGTCCCATGGCACCTGGAGGCCAACCCTATCTTCTCTTTAAGGTTTATTCTCAACACCATTCCAAACTCTTGTACTATAATACTGTTTTTTAGGACTCTGCTTTGACAGGCACAATACCATTAGTATGTTTAGTGAGAGTAAAAAAAAAAAACACCTGATAAATGTTGCATGCAAATGGCTTTTTGACATTCTGGTATGAACTGAAGTCATCTGACTGTGCAGGATTAGAGCATTATTCAGTGTTTTGTTTTACACAGCTCAGACTGGTTAAAACCAAGTACAACCGCACCTTTCCATGTTGAGCGGAGTAAGATGGTCCATTAAGAAGTGTTTGGGGGGATAATAAAATACTGAGGATTAAACCCGGTAAACCTGCTGTGTACAATTAACCTGGAGTTTTCAGGAACCCCAAACCGGGTTGTTACATCGATGCTGTGACTCCAACTCGCAAAGTGGGAGGACCAGTGGACCCCACTGCAGAAACGGGAAGGATATAAGGGAAAATCTGGAGTCACTGTGCCCTTAGGGAGCCTGTGTCGTGTAACCGCAGGGTTTGTTCGCCTCGGGGACGGTAGAGCTCCCATGACACCCCCTGGGGCACTGTCCCTCCTCCTGCCACCACTGTTTGAATCTGATCCAGAGCAACTGTATCCGGGAAGAGGGATGGGGAGAGGAGGGCTTGGGGAGTGGAATGATCAAGGCTAATTTCTTACCTTAACTATGGAAAAAGAGCCCTGATAAAATCTTCTCTCTTCTAAATCCCTGCAGCCTGCTTACCCTCTTAACGTGACACTGAAAAGACAGCCAGCTAGGACATTCCCCTGACCAGTCATTGTAAATGGAATAAAAATACCAGACTCTAGTATGGTGATTAATGTAACACTTTGAATAGTGGTGCCAATATTTCTCCAGATTTTTGTATTTAAGTCTTGCATCCCAACTCCTTATCTTTTCATCCTGCTATCTCTACTCCTTACGTGCAGTCTGTGTCGTCTGCTGCTACAGAAACGCACCATCTAATCAACGCTGGAAATCACCTCAATGCTTCTCTCCCAGAACCCCAGCTCTTTGAGAAATGTGTTTAGGTTTTGACACTGACAATATGACCGCACAAGGTTTTACTGTTTAATCCTTTTCCTGCATTTTTTCCTTTTGAAATATACTGCCAGGTCCCCTAAATAACAAGGTTCATGTTGTCAGATGCTGTTCCCGACTAATGTGAAATGCTTCTCCCCGTCCCCAGGCGAGAATGTGGATGGCAGATTGGAGTCCTCCAGACAGCAGATGCCAAAGGACCAGTCAAAAGATTATGAGATAACAGTTCCCTTCCTTTTGAACGGAGAACAGTGGAGACCAGTAAATGGCATTTATTCGAAGGTTAGTCTTCATTTTGCTTGTTATTTTATTCTAAGGTCTAATACAATTGGAAGGCTTTAGGGGAAAGTATTACTAAGTGCATTTACTTTGTATATGTTATAAGTGTATTTTTAATAATTTTTTTGTAGAGAATCTGCTGTGTAAAATTGTTGCTTACCTAAGTCAAGAAAATGGATAAGGTCTTTGGTTGAAATTAATACCTTTTTACTGTCAAGTGGCAGAAATGGAAGGTTAAAGTGAAATAGATTTTTAAAAAGAGGTTAACTTCCATTGCTTGAGATTTTATCATGCAACAGCAAAACAGCCTCAGAGCTGAGGGGAGGGGCAAATACAACCAACACATTTGTTTGATTCAATACAGTCTGACAGCAAGAACTTTAAGGAGAGGTGTAAATAATGTTGCTTTGTTGAGTGCAGCCTGAGGCGTTACCTGGAGCCCAATCCCAAATGCCATCACGCTCCCTTTCCCTAACAAGGGATAATCCATCGCTGGCTCTGACTGAGCAGGGATTGTTTCCCCCTCTCGACAGGCCCTGATAAGCTTTCCTCCTTTTTTTTTTCCCCTCGGACATTGGCTGATAATATAGGTAGCTGTTTTTAGGGGAAAAGGTCTGTTTTCTGTCTCCTTGGTCTCCTGCTTGAAGTATGAGGACAGGTTGTTGTTGTTTATTATCACCAAAAGATGTCAAGGGAGTCTCTTACCCAGCCTTTTTAACCCAGGTTCCGTTTTGTTCCAAAGCCCTTTTTACATTCTTCTTTTAATTGTCAATATGAAGATTAAAAAGTTAGATTTTTCAACACTTGTGGGTGGTGGTGGTGTTTGCTTTTGTTAAAAAAAGAAAATGCAAGAATCCCCCACACAAATAATGCAGACAGCCCATTGAAACCAGCTCTTCTTACTGCATTGGGCAAGTCCTTCATGGAGGAATCCTACTTGCCTGCTGCCTCAGAGTTTTGAATCATGCTGCTTCTGATTGACAGGAGTAGGTGTGAAAAGAGATTCCAAAGCAAGAGATCTGATCTGATGTTCAGAAAATCTTGTCTGATTAAAAATGTGCTTCCTTTTTCTTTTTCCCCTCTGAAATGGGACAGAAGGGCCAGTCCTAGTTTTGAATATGTGCAGTGATGAAAGGGATATCATTTGGGTGTATAACAGCTTATCTTAGAGAGATAACACAGATGGCTTGGTCCTAGATGTATGTAAACTCTATTTTTAGATCATTTAATTAGAAACAGGCATTCTCCATACAGAATTCTTCTAGCTACTCACTGTAGCTTTCCGAGAGAGTTAGAACAGAGTATCTTTATGTGAGTAATGATAATGTGATTTATACCATTAATTTGTTTCCCAGAATTGCTTTCAGTTTAAGACGAACATTAGAAAAGATTTGTGGTTTGGTAGAAAGATCCATGTGCTGTATCAGCACTTTTTTTTTCTTTGAATACTTCTTTTCCATGGAAACTGTTATAAATTAAATACACAAAAGTGCAGATCAGGCTGTGGGAAGAACAACAGCATTAAACTGGTAGAGGAGAAGAGTATTTAATAGCTTGTCACGTAAATATTGATCAAAAGCACAAAAGTTAAATACTGTTGTATTTGATGGTTAAATGGGACCTATTGTTCTTCAACTCATTTCAGAGTGTTCCTCCATTTTATTTTAATTTATATGAAATTAAAAAAAAGTATAAAGTGCTGTGTACTTGCAACCAGGGGAGTGGTATTGCAATAGAATAGATAGTAAAATAAATAACGTAGTGGTTATAAAAATGCCAAAGTATTAAAGTTATTTGTGTAGAGATAATTACTTTGCAATGATAGTCCCATTCTCCAATCCTCTGATCATAAATACTCTTGTTTAACAATTAGTCCCTGAGAAACCTCGTTAGTCATTTAGTGCAGTGTACTCTTTCACTCCCATCTCAAAGATAAAACTGTCCTTTTATTTACCCCAGGAGTCACTGCGGTAGCTGTTGGAATATCTCATTCAGAATCTGTCAGGAATTATTATTGAGCTAATGACTTTCTCAGTGAGAGCCGTCTACGCGATACCCTGTGCAGAGGAGAAGCAAAAAGCTGAAACTAGTCACCCTGACTAATCACACAAACACACGGACTCACTCACCAGCAGCAATAAAATTACATTTACTGAGAAGTAAAAACTAAAAAGCTTCCTTAGCTATAGCCTGGTTTTACTTCAATGCAGTTAGGGTGTACTTTTTCAAGGACATCTGATGATTTAGGTACTTCCGAAGGATGACGGTTCAAATTAATGGGAGGAAAAATCCAATTTTAAAATCAGACATGTAATCAAATTATATATAAAGAATTTGGGGTTCCCTAAGTATAAATGTAGTATTTTGTTTCTGGAGAGAACCCATCATTTACTGGGCAGATTGATGTTTCTCCCTGCCCTCTGCACCTCAAGTTATAAGAGACCAAGGCCAGGATCTCATTGTGGTAGTATTATTTCAGAAATGCTGCTGTTTCTTTCTTGTTTAAAAGGATGCATATGCTCATATAAACTTTATATATACTGAAGCCCATTTAAAAAATTACATATGCATATTTAAGTTACTATGGAAATGAATGCACATTTTTGCAACTGTACCATGCTGCTCATCTAGTTAGTGGTTGTTAACAGTTCTCCTGGCATCTTTTGTTGAATCCAGAAAATTTACATCCTTTTCAGTTGGAATATTTTAATGGTGCCCAGTTACATTCTTTTATTAACTTAGTATAATATTCTGTTGCTAATCCTGAACGTGCTGCTAAAATTAGTGGCTGCTATTTGGAGTACCCAGTTGTACCGATGAGTAACTGTATTTGTGGGTGTGTGACGGCGACCTCAGGACCCTGGAGTGTTGTGCAACGTTGCTCTGCGCTTTCAGACAATAGCTGCCCCTATTCCGTACGGATGTGATTTCCGTTTTTAGTGAAATTTTGTGTACATTATAGAACGTGTTGATAGGTCATTATACATTATAGCTCCAGTTCTCTTTCCACTTCTCTTTCATTTGTTCATCACTTTGCGTTCTGTGTTGATTTATTTTTTTTTTCCCCTCAGTGCTTGATTTAAACCCAAGAGGGCTGGGTTCTATTTTTCTTAATTTATTCTAAGGTTTGAACAAAATTTTTTCGTTTTTATGTTATTCAAGTGCAAGAAAAAGACTCTTTCTCCCCACATGTTTCCAGCTGAATATTTTTCTCCAAACTTGGCTTGAGACTTGCAAATCAAGCCAAGTTTGATGGGAGTTGGGTAAGTGATGTTTTAGTACGCAGAACACTTCAGGGGAGATTTTTTTCAAGGACCATCTGTTTGGCTTCAGCTTTTATCCTCACACCCTGTTAGGGACGCCCCATGGTTACCGTGTGCCAGATCCCTGTGTCCCGGGAGCTGTAGGTCAGGTAATGTTGGTTGCATTACACCGGAGCACGTGCCTTCTCCTGGAGAGATGAGCGCTCCAAAGGAAGCATTTCATGTGGGCATTAAGGGGTTTTTGTCTCCATTTCTGTGTTTAAAGGGTTGTAACTGGGTGGAAGCGCTGCCTGGCAGGAGCATCCGGAGCAGATATGCAGTAGGTGGAAGGCTGGGGGGTCCTGGTGTGGCACTGCCCTGAGCTGACTTTCGTCCTCCTGGAGTGACACGCTCATTAATGAAGTTGGCTTTGTATCCAGGGTTTAGTGCAGATCTTAAAATGCATTACGTTTCTGGGAAATGGAAAACATTTTGGGTGTATATGACATGATCGATTATGCAAGTAAACACAGAGCCCTCAGGTTGTGGCATCTGTCACTCGGGTGTGGGGTTTTTCCTCTGCTCTTGGCTGTGCAGCATCTGTGGTGCCATTGCTGGCACCTGCGAGGACTCCAATATAAGCACGAGGCTCATCAAGTGCTTTGAAAGATTTAATCCTCTGAGGTTTCTAAAAGCATACAAGCAAGTTAGGTGTAACTCTCCTTATCGGGCGGTGCTTTGCGTGTTTTGATGCTTATACACATACTTTTGTAAATCTGATGTCTGTACCTGTCTGAGTGCAATATTACACTGCTCCATACACAGATGTATGCTCCACTCAGGCTACAATTGCCATTTGTGAAGCCAAATCTGAATGTACTTGGGCAGGGATTGAAGGACTTGGCAGCATGGAGTTGGGCATGGTCTCTGAAGAGCCGTGCAAGGAGCTGGAAAGCCCTGAGAGGCTTTAGGTTGTTTTGAGATGACAAGTTGCTAGTCCAGGTTGTTTTCAAATGATGCAGAGAATTTGGGGTTTAATGTTAAATGTATAGAGGACAAGGAGCAAATTTTGCTGTGTAACTTTTAAAAAATATTTAACTATGAGAAGGGACATGAATACAAGATACCTGTCAAGGATCAGACCCTTCATCCACTTGAATCACGGTGAGTCCCGCTTGACTCTTTTAAAGTGATACCACTGACCTTGATATATAAAAAGTATATTGGATCAGCAACCTCCCCCCTAGCTTGCAGACCTTTTGTTTGATGGCAGAGAAGCTGGATGACTTTGCACCCACCAGGAGATGTGGAGCTGTTGTTGTTGGGGTTAGAGGCAAGCCAAGGAAAAGCAAGATGCCCATGGTGGGCAGAGAGGATGGGAAAACCTGCAGAGGGTTCCCTGATGAAGAACAGCTAGGACTCCAACACCCATAAAATAAATCCAAATAAATCAGAAATTCGTTTCCCCTTTGGGGAGAGGGAGATGGATTCAGAGAACATTAAAACTCCTTCACCAAGTTTAAGCTTTCAAGGCCAGATTACAAGCTCATGTGAGTCAGTTTCTTTCCTTTGGTTGGGCTGTTATAAATCAGGTTTGCAAATTGAAATCTGAAAGAAGTGTTTTCCAAAAAGATGAGTAGACAGAATTCCTTTCCTTGTAGCAACACTTCTTTTTTTTCTTTCTTGGTGGTATGTTATACTTTGAATATAAACTCTAGCAATGAAATGCAAAGATAAAGATGAAGCCAGCTATAAATATACACTTAGACCGTATTTCTTGTGGTTTTTAAGTATATGCTTGTCACAGCTCAAAAGATTCTGCATGTAAAGTGGCAGAAGATTGCCATTTTTTACTGTTTAGCATGCATTGCATCTCATTGAGCTTGCAAAGAAGTGGCTTTTGTGTTTCTGCCTGCCTCATTCGCAAAGTATTGTTATGGATCATGTTCATAAACAAACATCAGAATCTTGATTATCTGTATGTCATTCTGGACACTGATTACTTGAATTTCAATGTGAAGTTCTTCACTATCTGTACAAACATTATGAGCTCTGACAGTTGTTAGTTATCTTTATGATTCTCCAGATTTATCAGATGTTGCACTCATGTTTTTTTCCAGCTTTTTGCATTTTTTTCCATGCCTTCACTACAAGGGCCTAATTCAACACCTACTGAAATAGGGATTTTTGCCACTGAAACAAAAACTCATTGGAAGAGGCAAGAAATAACTTCGAATTTGTTAAAAAGCCACAGGAATAATGCTGAAGATTCGAGAACATTCTCGAACCTGCCAAGCAGGGATCAGCCTTGCCCGTTTGATCCTGTCTTTATGCTCTTGCATTATGACATTTCTCTTGCAAACTGGCAGAATAGGCATGGTCTATCATAGTCCAGTCTATCATCCACCACACCAGCTTCGGTATTATTATGAAGTTATTGGTGCTCTCGTTAGAAAGACCCCAATTTAATGAGATCTCTGTGCCGGTTCATGTTTCCCCTCTTTGCTGCACATCTCGTGCGACTCTCATATAGGGTTTGATGTATGGAGTACAGCTGAGAGGCTTGCTATATCCAATAATGAATTTAGTGCTCGGTGTTCTCAAGAGCAAAGCCATTCAAGTTTGTTTCGTAACTGGCATAGCCTTCGTGCAAGTGATAATTGTTTATATTCCCTTCAACAGAGCCTCCTGCTGTTCTTTTTCATTTGAAATAATTACCAAGTTTAGACTTCCAGACAATTGTATTAAGGGGAATCATACAGTGCTGCTTAAACAAGTCTTTGAAGACTGAGAGGACAGCTTTCAAAGCTCTTTTACATAGTTGTTTTACATATCTGAAGAGAGAGAGGCATAAACAGAATTTATAGTCCTCTCCATATTTTTATGACTCACGAGTATCGAATAGAAGAGGCAGAGCTGTGCATGCTGCCGGGGCTGTGTCATCAGCTGGGAATGCAGCTTGGCACAGACAGCTCAGCGGTGGGAGAAACTCCACTAATCCTCGATAAAATTCTACGGGCGGTCTGCACCTTGAGCCTTTAAATAGTAACCTGGTAGCCATTAATTTAATAGCCTAGTAAACAATCGGGGTTGTTTTGTTTTGTTTTATTATACCTCTAGCCTTGCCTTGTAGGGCTACTGTGAGAGCCAATTAGTTCAAATGTGCTTTATTATTTAATAACATTCTGCATTTGTTTAATTCAGAAATAGCATAATTTTTGCATGGAACTGTTAGGAAAGGGAGTGTGTCACCTCCTCTGATTCTTGGTTGAATGTCTGTGACTATGCAAGTAGGGCTGGGTTGCTTCACTGGGTGAGCAAAAGCAGCTTAAATCCACCCCTCCTCATGGAGGAAACACATTTTCTGCATCTCAGACAGCCCCGTATCTGTCTTTAACCAATTGATCAATCTGATTATTTCATTTATGAATTTTTTTTAGAAATGTTGTTAGGTATATCCTGGCCCTGGGGAGTTGCTGGGTCTCACACAGCAGCTACAGGGTTGAGAAATGCCTGGGGCTGGGACCACCAATAAAATCTTTGTGTTGGTGACTGAGTAGGGGAAATTCTTTTCTCTGTCTGCACTGAATCAGTGCCCCAGTTTAGACGAGATACACGAGTATTCATTTCCTGCCTGAAACGCTTGGGCATACTGGGAAGTGTTAAGCAATTGGGATTCATCCCAGAAAACGGTCCATTTCATTTTTAGCTTAAGTGATACAGTGTGTTAAGTTTTGTGCAATAGTTTATGCACAATATAAATAGCAGATATTATTGGGAGAGATTGCTATTTCAATAAACAGAAAACGGAGAGTTTTATATTAACCATCCACCAGACACCCCCCGCCTCCTTTCAGCATCTTGGAGCCCTCGATGGGGTGAAAGTCCCTTTCATGAGCCTGTATCACGCTGAGCTGTTGGGAGGAATTTTGTCATACTTGGCCAGTAAAGATCTGCAGTGATATAAGAGTCTTGGGCGAGCTCTGTCTGCCCGTACCCCCGGCCTCCCGCTGCCAGCGGTTCCACACGATGCGACTCTGCAGAAGCGCTTTGTTGCGTTTGCTGCCTGGGACCCACCAGCGATGAGGTAGCGTCTCAGATTCGGGCTCGAGGAATCCATTCATATGTTCCTCTGGAAGGTGGTGGGGCTGAAGCGATGCTCTTCAACATGAGCTTTCAGACTGGCATTTAAAAAGCCAAACAAACAGATCTTACTTTCTGTAAGAAAACGGAAAAAATATTTTCATCTTAATGACGCGGTTAATGCTAGCAACACTTCAACGTGGTACTAAAATCTAAAATCAAGTTCTTGCAATTATGCAGCATAATGCCGGGTTTGTGAAGTGCTTGTACGGAGACATTTTCATATTGAATTAATTTAGCTTATACTTGGCTATTTCATGTCTCTTGCAACAGATTTTGCGAGCGTAAGGTATGAATTTCAGTGCTGGATTGAAATAATGTGTTGCTTTCCAGCTATGAACACGTGATTATTATTTTTTTTTTTTTACGGGCAAAAGGAGAATCTCTCTTGTTCTTAATTCTTATTGTGATTGCCTTGAGTCAGACTGAACACACCGCAATTCCTGCAGCAGGATCTCTCTCCCACCATGTGCTCTTGCTGTGTGGAGCGTTCAGCTCCTGCAAGGAGGCATTTGAGGGCTTGGAGGTAACAGCAGAAGAACTTGGGGCTCTTCCAATGCCTCAAGTTCTCTGAGCAGGGGAAGGCCATGGAAACTAAGAGCTGCTGACGTACACCGTGATGATGACCCTTATCTCAGGAAGCCTTAGTAAATTGAATTGTACTCTGTATATTTTAAGGATGAAGAGGTAAATTTAGCTGATCGATCCACCAAGTCCTATTATTAACAAGTCTGGTGGCTTTCTTGTTGAATTATAATTCTATTCCAATATGATTTACTCAAACCCCAGTTGATTTACCTCTTCTATACGAATATTTCTCATTCTCGTATTGTAACAAGAAGCCATAGAGTTTAGAAGCAGTTTAAGGCTTGATAAGAAAAAATAATTCAGATTGATAATAAGGCTTTTTTAAATGCAGTAGTAATATCTTGACAATACAAGGGTTTCAAAGTGTTACTATTTTTCTAGCAATAAAGTGGCTGCCAAAAAACCTGCTAATTGTTTTTGAAAAGCTTGTGTAGATGAGGTAAAACTGATCTATATCATTGTGATATTGTAGCAGAAAGTTTGTGTTCAGTTTCTGTCTTGAGGAAATTGTGTGTCCCTTTTGTGCACTGTCTTTCTTCAAGGACACAGTTTTAAAGAGTAATTGAGCTTTTGGAGCTTTATTCAACAATACGGTTGCAATTTACAGCTTTGTGGACACGGTGGAGTGGTGAAGTTCAGTGAGACTGGAGACGAAGTGCATTTGGTGATAATCTGTGCGAAGCTTTTCCATTGGTGCGATGTGTGTGTGACAGGGGATGCTGCCAGGCTCTGCTGGCGTCTTACTGGACTTGATCTCATCCCTGTCCTGCTGGGACATTTCTGGTCAGTGTAACGATAAATCTGCTGCCAACACAGGTTGTACTGAAGTGTGTGTTTGCTCACCCTGATACAGCACTTAGGGACACACAGTTGCTTTGACGGGGCCACTGAATCCAAGGAGGGGTCTCGTCACCTCTCGTTGCTTCTCAGCAAACCAGAACGCGTTGAGCTCTGTTTAGATCTCCAGCTCTGACTTTCTCATTGCCTTTTCATCCTCTGCCCCAAGTCCCAGGGTGCTCATATGTTGTTTCCTCTGAAGTTTGAATCACTCTCAGGAAATGAAGTACTTTAAGGTCCTGCCCTCATTCCTTTGCCCTTACTGTGTGTCCGCCTTAGGATCAACTTTACTTTGCTTCTACCGAATGAACTTGTTCCCTCGTTCTCTTCTGACCATTGATCTCCACCAGGAGCTACTGGGCAGTTTCTTGGCAGGGTTCATCTCCTTGTTTGCTCCTTCTCCCTCCACTGAGCACGTCCTTTGAGAAGCACTGAAGTTCTGCACGAAAATGGTCCTTTTAGGGTGAACCTGCCAAACCTTTCCAGCCAGTCGTCACTGTCTGGAGTGATTTGCCTCCTTCCCAGGTACCAGCAATTTAGTCAATTTAGTATTTGGGAGAATTGTATTTGCTACCTGAGGCTGCTTAAATCATAGAATGTCCTGAGCTGGAAGGGACCCACAAGGGTCATGGAGTCCAACTCCTGTCCTTGCTCAGCACAACCCCACCGGTCACACCATGTGTCTGAGGACGTTGTCCAGTCTCTTCTTGAATTAAAGGAGCACAGGAGTAAATGTTTTTTAGTCAAAGCTGCTGCCCAGCAAGGGGAGGATCAGATCTTCACTGAAACGCCTAATTTTTACACGCCGGTGGATGCGGTTTTCCGGGACACTTCATTTGGGTGAGTGTTGGAGATGACAGGCTCCTTTGGGCAGCAGCCTTGGATGGAATCCCACACTGGTGTCTCTCAGAGGACATTATTTACTTGGGTTTCACCCGTTCCATCATCTTTCCCTCGATGTTTTCACATTAAGTACATCTCGTACTGAAAAAGAAAGGCTGCTCAAGGAGGTTTTGCTTCAGCTCCTGGCAAGTGATGGTGAGACAAAAGCTCTCAGATGTGTTAATCTAAACAGCCATAGTATCCCTGCCCCAAAAAGGACCATTTACTTGGCAGATACTGAATCTGCCTTTTTCAGAGAGGGGAGTTTCTGGAAATGAATCTGTTGTGGGAAAAGCCAATAAGAGGAACTGTGTAATTTTGTCCTCAGAGCAGCTTTTAGCATATTTCTGGTTTAACTTTGCACGCTCCCCTCTGCCTACGCTGACACGGCCAGGGTGTGTTTTCAGCAACAGAATAAAAAGTGGGATCACTAAATCGAGTATCTCCAACATAAACTGCCTTTCTCTTGGTTTCAACAGACAGAAACATTGTTCAAACCAGACTCTTTTTGGCATTTACTGGCGTTACGAAGACAGAGTTGGCAAGGGAAGCTGGCAGGAGGAGATGAGTTGGAGAAGCTTTAAAGATTATTTTTTTTCCTATAAAATGAATATCCAGAAGCTGTGTAAATGTATTTTTTTTTCAGTTTAAAAAGTGTATAGAAAGAAAACATACACCCAATTTTGACTGAAATAGCATATAAGCTGGCTGTGCCCTGCAAGTTATTTTCCCTCAATTAAAAAGATGGGAGAGGAGAAAAAAATAGAATGAAAAAGAAAAAGCAAAACAAAAAAACACCTCAGGAAATCCCTAGAATGTTTATTTGGGAACAGAGTGGCCTGTTACAGTCATTAGCTTGCAAAGGTATTTCTGTTATAGTCAGGGGGCAAAGTGAATTTTAACCTTTTATTGCCAAGAGATGCCATGTTTGTTAGTGAAGTAGCTATTGAGATACACTGGGGCATGTAAATTACCGTGAATAAGTGACTGACACGTGTAAAGCCAAAACCAAACCCCAAAAGTACACCCTGCAGAGAGAAATTAAAATCAATTTAAATGCCCACAATTAAACACCAAGTGCTGTATTTCATACTATATTGAGATTCTATTTATTATTTCAGGATTTCTGATTGTAAAAGGCTTCAATACCAACAAAAAAGACATTTCAAAATATTGACCTCCTTTTCTTTTTTATTTTCATTGCAAGTTTTAGTGCAGAATTGCTTTGGTGTGCTGGTTATAAAGGTAAAAAGGGACCAACCAGGGCTGGGCTGGGCTGGTTTAAACCGCGACATGTGGGAGCCCCCAGGCCAAAGGGCCAATTCCTGGGATCCCCACAGGGACAGAGGAAAGGAAACGGCAACACCACAGGGACCAAGAGCCTGGGAACGCGCTGCAAGTCACAGACGGCAAATTTAAGTCATTGATAGAAACAGTTGGTCTTATTTTTCAAGATGGAAACTTCAATTGTTTGCCTTTTTGCAGTCAAACCTCTCCCATTTTACCGCCCTTTTCCGTCTGTAAAATGGGAATAAAGCTTAAGCCAAGCCACGGGAGATCGATTAGACTTTGGCGATGGCCTTTTCAGATTAAAAGTATTATTTGTGTCCGTACTCTTGCTGTACAACTTTTAGAGAGCAAGGATTTGCTGTTCTGGGGGAAAGAGGGATGTCTTACATGTGTGAATAGATCACGCATGTGTTCTCAGAGCAAGGGAACAAATATTTTCAAGATTTTAGTTCCCAAAGAATTAAAGAGGAGTGTTTGCAATGCTGCATACGAGGATTTTCACTGTTAAAATCTTGGAGGCAATTTGAGAGCAGCTTGTAAGTACTATGAAGAACATTAACTGAGATTTTTATAGTGTATGATGAGCCATATAAATCAGTCCAAGTTTAGCACGATCACCTTTCGTTGAGGGAGATTAATGTTGACGTGAAAACACTTTATTTTAAGCAACATTTTGAGAAATGAGATTTGGTGTATTATGTATTTTTCTTTCACCTGTACATTTTACTGCTTTCAAATATGCAATTTAATCATCAAGCATCAAGTAATTTTTAAAATCAAATGTATTAGTTTCAGCACGCTTCCATGCATCTTTTACTAACTAACTTAAGAACAAATCTCTACTTGTGGAATTGAAGTCAACTCTAATTTCAGCCTTCATTAGTATTTGGCAATTTCTCCAAATCTGTATGTTTGAGATGGAGAGAATGACGGCTCTTTGGGGGCCATTTCTTTAAAAGAGGTTCCTGAGGCGTCCCCATTGCATTCCTGAATGTCCCAGTACTTACGTCTGTATCGATATTGATATAGTATGTATATCACTATCTATGCCTATACCATCTATATCTATATATCTATACATATATACAAATACTCTGTCACAATTTGAAAAATTTTTGCAACAATATGTGAGAATAAGGTGCCACCAAGCTTGTGCGCCGAAATCAAATCATAAAATCAAGTAGTTGAAAGGGAAGATAAATAGCGTTGAGTGAAATTCCTGTCAAGGCTTCCGCAATGGAATCACATTTGGAAGCAAAGAGCTTATCGGTGTGTCCTTGTAGCACACTTGCCAATGTCAGCGACTTCATATATGTAGAGTTGTTCTAATTTTAGGACTAGGCAGCGGGAGGGGGGAGACACCCCAAACGACTACAAACACCCAAACCCAGCATATTGTAAAGGAAATAAAACCAGTATCCAGCCATTGAAAGTGTGGATATTAGCTGTGTCATCACTAAAGAGCTTAAAATTTGCAACAGGATCACCTATTACAGACATTTTGGCTGGTGTGTATGAAGATAAGTGTCTTGTGGGTAGGGGGATCCCTCATTATTTGGTGCGAGAGCTGAACAAATATTTTCTATAATTCTAATAAGCTTTGGCAGGTAACAAGGAGAGATTGAATTTGTTTTTTTGTGCTTTTTGTGGTTTTTTGGTTGTTTTTACAGCAATACAAAAAAATTCTTCATAACCTTCATTACTGAACAATTTCGAGGAAGACTCCAGTGTCTGCTTGAAGTCATTAATGGTGATGTTGGTTTGTTTTTACCAGCAGAATCTTTCTCAGTGAAAGGCAAATCAGTATATCGCTGGTAAAACACAAAGCTGTGTTTCACCAAGGTGTATTTCTGAAGCTGAATTCTTACATGAGCCATCACGGTCAAGTCCAATGATTTGGAAATACCGCTGTATGCTGTGCCATTTCACATTTTTATATTATATGCTTCTATTTTCTAGTCATAGCAGCGAGAGTTTCAAAAGTTCCTCAGCTGTCTTGCACCTGCCAGTCTGTTGTGAGCTGGTGAGAAAATTATTCAGCCAACAATAACATTTTACAGCAATTTATTGCTGTCTTTATCTTTCCCACAAAATCATTCCTCTGCATCTCCCCTGAATGTGCAAATTTGCTTCTTCAGTTTTAGGGAGCTGTGTCTTGTCTGTTGATGCAATGTCACCGTCACGGCCTTGATAGATGGAGAGGAAATAACTTGTCCCATGTATTTAGCCTGAGGTAAAGTTTGCATGTGCGACGTATTTTTATCTCTGAATTTTGATTTTTTCGAACTAAAATATAACCGAGTTGTTTTGGGTATCATGTATCATGACGTTTAGGTTTCTTTAAAAACAGAGTCTCTATATAAAAGCAAATAACTGTTGTCGCAGAGAAGAATGCAGCAGCCCTGGGCTAAGGTGGTTCAGATGCAGTTGCTCGGGAGTCCCGCAGGGGATGAGCACACACGTGGCACCTTTGCTCTTCCCAATTCCCTGTCTAGCTGTAACCAATTTATTCAGCCCTCAAATGTTATTTTCTCATGCACCTCCATGAATTGTCCGTCCAAGTTCCTGGCTGAAACTCTTCAGTCTTCTGGTGAGCAAGACTTCTCAGTTAAGCTTCATGATATGGCTCTAAAATACGCTTTCCCTCATCGTCTCAGGAAATCAGCGCAGTAGGAGGAACCCCTGCAGAGCCCTTCTCTATTTATATGTTGATGAGCCTGCATGAACATTTCCAAAATGACTATATTTATTTTTAAACCTGCCAGAAGGCTCTGGCTTGCTCTTGTGCTTCAAAGTCCTGCTCTAAACATACTATGTTTGCTGACACTTTATGATGCAGCATACTAATACCCATATCTGGCAAATTCTTGCTATTTATAGAGCCACTAATGAACCTTTCCAGAAGCCGTCCTCTTTGCATTCTGCTAACTTGTGTGACTCAGGAGTACAAAAACCAGAAGTCCAGTGCTATATGTCATCTTTTAACAGGCAAAGTTTCACATGCTCATGTTGAACTTCATTTAAATATGCAACATCGTGCAGCATCAAGCCTTAAAAAAAAATAGTGCTGTAAAGGAGTTGTAATTTAGTAGCATAGGTGCACACCTCAATGAAAGGTTGGACTTCTTGCTTCAAAAAAGGAGTGATGAATGGCTCAAGAGCAACAGTGTGGTGCAAACCTGTTCATTAAGAATCTAGTGGTTGGAGTACTCGTGAGTGCAGGTGGGAGACTGTACGCGCTTCATTCTCCAGAGCGTTTCACAAAGATGGACCCGATTTCAAAGTGAAGTGATTTCCAATTAGGTCCATCTTTTTCAAACACTCTGTATATCCTCATTGAATAATTACCGGGCGGGAGAATAGCCATTAAAATAAACGAGAGAGGGAGGTCACCTGGGGAGAACACAGGAGGAAATGAAGGGAATGGTTGGAGGTCTGAAACCGTGGCCTGTGGTGAGGACCAAAGAACGGGGACTGTCAGCATGGGGAGGGCAGAGACATGATGAATCTTCCAGTATGGAAAAGGCTGCAGGAAAGCAAGAGGGAGTAATTAGTTTCTGTGTCACTGTTAGATATGCTCCCTGTCTAGCAGGGACAAGAAGAATGGCCTTACAAGGCAGCAAGTAAGGGCTCAGTAATGAAGATAATGAGAAAAGGATGTATTTACATGCACATAGTGAGGAAGGGAAGCTTTTCAAGTCTGTCAGAGTGCCCTTGGTTTTCAGAAAAGCCAGAGGAACGGCTGCTAATGAGAGAGATATCGTTGATCCTGACATGGGGCAGGAACCTCTAAGGTCCCATATCCACATTTTCTATTATTTGATGTGAAGTGGAGACCATTCTTTCTCCTTTATCAAAATCTGCTTTGCGAACTTTTGCCATCTCTACATTTCAAAGAATAAGATTTAGGATTTTTTTTCTGAGTTTTCAGATACCTAAAGCTTCCATTTCATGCCCAAGATGATGACTTTGTTGACCTATAGCTTTTCTTTCTCTTCTAATTATTGGTTTAGCACAACTTAGAACCGGGCTCTAAATAATGCGTAGACAACCATAGTCCTGTCTCAACTGGATGAAGAGAAATGCCCAGCAGAAGCTGAACCTTTTGTCTGCTCTTTCAAATTTCATTATTAATTCCAGGGTGGACGCTGAAATCACAGGGCTGGGTCAGGCTGCCCTGAAGGTTGGTATATTTGTAACCTGAAGAGGTTTGCTTTAGGGAGAAAGTAGTTAAGGCTCTAGAAGGACTTGGTAAATATTGTGTTGTGCCACACAGTTCACATGTAATTATGGACAAATCAATTAACTTCTCTGTGCCATAGTTTCTTATCTGTAAATGGAGATAGCAACACTTGTCTGTCTCCCAGGCACTTGGTTGCAGCCGTGATAGAGACTCTTAGGAAAATGCAAGAGAGTTTTAACAAACAGTAGTGGAGAGCTTGAGGAAATGCTTCCTCCGAGGAATTTTGGGTGTTCAGGAAAGAGCTGTATAAGCCATTATGAAGAAAATACGGTCTCCATGTGAACTGTTGACCGCGCCTTGTAGTAGCACTTTAATTATTGCCTCTTTCCAAAGTATACACTATAAAATATTGTAAATAAAAGTTGCATGGAGATATGAATCTTTCGAAACTCTATTTTATATCTCTTTCTGGATTTTATGGAAAAGTTGTTCAACAGAAATACTCAGGCTTCATCAGAGGCCCTTGGGTGGCTTTTGGGGATTGTAATGCCATGAACCGTGTTGGGTGGCAGCAGCAGCCTTGGACCCATGTCATCTGTTCCTGAGCGGCATCAAAGCTTCAAAAGGCTGTCAGGGAGGAGAGGACTGAACTGCAGTGCATCATAAATAGAGCAAATCCTGAGATGACAATTTCAACCGTTTACAATAAGCCTGAAGTAATTCAAACCACATTGTGGGACATTTGGCTTGCGAAGTCCCGGTGGATCACATGTTGCAGAGTTGCCTTATTTTTAATTAGCAGTGAACAGAGACATGGTGATGGGCTTGGGTGCTGCTTTTTTTTTAAGTATCATCTGGATAAAAACATGTTCAGTCCAGAGCTGCTTGTGAGTATTTCTTTTTCTTTTCTTTTTCCTTTCAGTATCTTTTCTGCAGTTTAGTGTCAGGAGCTATGAAGGAAGTCGACAGGATGCAGAGCGTGGCGCGTTTGGGGCAGATAACGCTGTGCTTCGCCTATTGCTAGACGTTTTCAGGTGTTTAACAGATTTGTTCACTCAGTGCTCCTCAGTAATATATCTCTCTTGTGGCTACCAACTCTCCCCAATGCTAAGTTGGAAAATATGATTTTTCTGGTTTTATTTTGTCTTTGCTTGGTTTTTTTTTTTTGCTATGAAGGATGGTTGGTTTGTAGCTCTCGGTCTGGGTTCTCCTCTGTGTCTAAAAGTGAGAATGTTCCCTCAGAAGACAATAAATCTCCAAAGCTGATGGAAATGCAACAGCATACGGCACACAATTCATCTAGTGCAAATACCTAAATACTCTGTATGTCACAGCCCATCCTTGGGGAAACCATTCTATTGAAATTTCCATTGGGGTTTAATCTTGGGGGAAAAAATATCCCTGAAACTGAAATAAGAAACAGAGAATTTGAGACTATCACAGACATTTAAATCAGTGTGTTGTCAGAGCTTTACTGCGTTTGCTCAGACAAAACCGCATAAAACAGACTTGTCTCAGACAATCTTTATTATTCTCTTAACTGTGCTCATTCACTGGCGGCTGATATTGGGGAAGGCAGGGAAAATAGAGCGGGACTCCTACGAATAATGGAGTGACAAGAAGCTGGGGGGAGACATTATAAATCCATGCTTGAATGGTGTGTTAACACAAAAGGAATGGAAAGCTCTGCAGAAAGGCAGATGGACCGTCTTCTCCCATCATGGGATGCTCTGGCAGCCTGGGTTTTGCACAGACAGATTTGGAGAGAGGTCTGGTGACATAAAGAACAATTAAAATAGAGTTTGCGGCTTGCAATTTTACTTGCTCCTCATCTTTTATCTGCACGAACAAATGTCGCTTTCTTCCATCATTTCAAAGTCATTGTCGGGTCCCTCTGGGTGTTGGACTGGGTGGCTGAACTGGAAAATATTCTTGCTCATTCCATTTTGCTGTGTTGGTCCATGAGACCGAGGTTGGGTGATTGAAATGTTTTAGGAGCCTTCTGCAGAATGTTTATTTTTCTGTTTTCTAAGCCAGTGCGGTCAGTTCAGCAAAGAAACGGGAATATTTGTGTTCATTTGCACTGTGTGGTAGAGCAGCTGAAGGTGACAGCGAGCTTTTCTTTAGACGTTTATCACATGTCGCAAGTGCCTTTGAAACGTTTCTTTCTTTGTTATCTCGAAATACTGTGCTATATTGATTTTTACCTTTTCTCTAAGGGGCTGAAAATTTCAGCACTAACCCTGCAGCCGACTGAAATAATTGATTATCTGTTTTTACCTCCTCTTCAGTTATTTACCTCATGCCCTTCGATGGGGAAAGGGTGTGCTATTTCTAGATGATTTAGCGTAAAGCAGATACTTGCTGAGCTTTAATATCAATTTATATAACCTTGATGCAGGAGTTATTTTTTAGACCCACAAGTTTATCTGATATGTCACGAGAGAGCTTGTTCAAGAAATAACATTTTATAGCTTATTTGTATTGAACTTAGGAGTAATAAGAAAAGAAACAGATTTTCTATAAACTCGGCAAATGAAAATACTTAAGCAAATTACCTACAGGAGGAATTAGATGCATATTTGCCTTCTGTAATCAAGTTGGATATATTTAAAAATCTATTTTATAATTAATAGATACATTTTATTTACGGGCTGGGGGGGTGTATATATTAATGGTAATGGCATTTTCATCTGTGTTTTGTCTGTGCCTTTGTGGCAAGAAATATGCTGGTCATTAATACTTGAAATCTCTAGGTATTGTTCAGAATAAAACATATGTTTTTGTTCTAGGGAGTACTTTCTTAGATAAGTTTTCTGAGCATTCTACACTACATTGTGTCTTTTATTTTCCATGAGGATGTAAATGCATAGATGAGGTATCTATGAGTAAAGTCTCTTTCTAATTAAGTAGAAAAATGTGAAATGCTGCCCACAGGTTTGCGATGTCATTTGCTTTACTAGGAAATCTTCCTTCTCTTAGGGCACATTCCAGGATATAAAAATGATTCATGTGTCTTGGAAGTACAGCTTTGGAAAGTTTGTCAAGTTATCTTGAGTAGCCCAAGACCGGGGTGAAATCTCCCCTTCCATTCATTTAAAAAATATTAATATTTTATCTGTCTTTGTATAACTCATCTGTCATCTTCAAAAGGTCATCACAGACAAATTACAGTTTGAAAGAGTGGAAATTAGATACCGGCTCCTCACTTCTGGTTTGCGTTCCAGTATTTGCGGTGCAAAAGGGAACTCGAATCCAGAAGCACATCTGTGATTGCAATAACAAATTAACGAAGAAGATTTAATCTGAGCCACATAATAGAAAAAGATGTTTCGAGAGGATGAAGTCTGAGCTCAGAGATCTTGGCACAGACCTGCTGCAGTGGAGCGGTGCGACCGGAGAGGAGCGGGAGGGATCTGAGAGTGAAGAACTGCATGTGAATTAAGCCAAATAATTAAGTGATTTAAGCGTTAATCTAGCCAACCCTCCGAGTTCATTCAGAGAAGCAAAACATAGATCATTCCATCGTCAAGGATTCAGTTTAGCCAGGACATTGAGACCAACCCTTCACTTGCGTTCAAAAAATTCTTAAATTTCTCATTGTCTGAAACCGATTGTGTCTTTTTGCCTTTCAATAAGTTTCATTTAGCTGCAATTACTCTGGCTTCAAAATCTTGAAATCAAACGAATTAATGAAAATGGAAAATCAGAACTCTTTCCTAATTAAGGACTGAGCTTTTCAAGGAATATGAAAGGATCTAATTTAGAGAAAGATGTTTGGAGAGCATGAAATGTGGCTTCAAGGAGATACATGTGCATTTAATATAACTTACTGAGCGGAGCCAGATTTGTATTGACGGGAGACAAAAAGCATTTGAAATCCTCTTTCAGTGACAGAACAATTTATGGGCTTTCTTGAAGCCTTCTGAGCTGACTTGCAGTTTGCTGAAATGGGTGGCCATCTCAGTTTGCTTCTCGGTGGACACAGCTTCTACTGTATTTTGCGTTCTTGCTTTCTCTGTTAGTTAGCTGAACCATGGAAACATTGGGAGGGGGGTGGTTGTGATTTTTGGTTTTGCTCCTCAGCTTTGTATGAATGTGGAGAACCCTCCATCCCGGGACTCCTGCAGTCACAGAAGGCTCTGAGGATGCAGGTGACACTGAAGGGACCTAAAGAGTGGGTGGGTGACTCAGATAATGTCTGTGATGGGTGCAATTCAGATTGGACTTAATTTCCTATTGACCTGGAAACATTTCTCTTATCTGCCACCTGCCCAGCGTACACGAGTACATTGTGCATGCAGGCCCCACGCAAAATACATGGAACTCATCAGCTCGTGTCCTCCTCGGCGTGCCAGACATCTCCCACTGGGGAGAACATTTGCAGTGATAATCTGGAGGAAGTGCCATTTCTTATCATGGGCAACTTAGTAATTATCTTCAGTATTAATTATCGTCATTATTTTGATCACCCCTAGTGCACGGCACATTCTGGGTTCCCACAAATGTACGCTGCAATAATGATGCGCATAGAAGTAGAGAAGAGGTGTTTCTAAAGCGGGTCAGGTTTGCTGTTCGGCTCCAGCTCTGATAAAACACAGTGGATGTGTGTCTGGTAAATGAGATAGGAATACTCACAGAAAAAGTGGCAGGACAAAGGGGTGAGCTGCGTAAAATACAATGACAGCGGGTAGATAGTGGACATACAGGCTTTGATACAGGCCATGCTTGACCTTGATATTTGAGTACATTGGAAGAACACAACATTATAATCAAACTTCTGGTAAAAGAAGGTGACAGGCCCCAGTGTCCTTACAAAAAGGAGGAATTTTACTTTTAAAGTTATGTGTAGTTTTAAACTCAAATGGGATCTACTAAATCTACATGGCAGAGACCTCAAAGAAGTTCACATACATTTAAAATTGGCAAATATCAACAGCTGTTCACTCACATGATAATTACCCAAATTGCAAAGGACTGTCTGCAATAAGTTCTTTCAATAACTAAGGCTACCAAGACCCACTGCAATTGCTTCCTAGCTGCCAGCTCTATTAAGTTTTGGTTTGTAACACTTTACTACAGAACCGATATGTTTGTTTTCTTCGCACAGCCTTCCACAAAGCATTGTTTAAGCAGCACATAATCTGTTCCAGGAAAGAGGTACTTTTTGCTCCCATCTGTTTGATAGCAAAATGAACAGTTGTGATTGGTACGTGCAGTGTAAATACTGTATAGTGACTGCGGGTTTACTTTGAGCAAATTCCAGGTTATTTTATTCCTATGCCAGGTTTTAGTTGGTTTTTGAGTCAGAGAAAAATTTCTGATGTTGGGCTTGAACTTTTTAGGTGTTAAACCTCCCTCTAACAGAGTGACTCGTTGTCATCTGAGGTGATAGTAAAAGGCTGCAACAAGAAGACCTGACAATGCAGCAGGTACCAGGAGGATGAGGTGCCACATGCTTCTCAGCCCTCCAAGGCTGTGGTGTATAATATCGAGTTGCCTTTTGGAATATAAGACAACATAAACACTCTCCCAGAGACTTACAGGCCTGTGGGTATTGCTATTTTAACTTTTTTGGGCAGCAAAGTAACCAGTCTTTTAACCAAACTCTTCAGCTAATATTTTTTTTTACTGTTAAAAAGACCTTTATATTTTCAGGTCTTTCAAAAACCTAAAATGGGCATAGGTGCAATCAGTGTCCTGCCTGACCCCTTTGGCGAGATTGTGGTGCATCAGGGGACAGGCAGGGCTTGGTCTTTCCGGCTGGGTGAGGGAACATGTTGTGATAGCAAACAACACACCCCTCCATCAAACTCACATTAAAAAGCACTGCTGCTCTTGGCCTGCTTCCAGGCTGAGGACCTGCCAGTTGTACTCATGGTCTGGGTAGAAACTCATTTTCTCCATGAAGTCCTTACCTAAATGACAAAATGTAGTGGCTTTAGGTAGATCTATGGAGAGAGTCCTTCAAAGAGGTGGCAGGCAGCAGCTCAACTGGGGGCCTGTTTGGCTCACATCGCAATAAATCATAGAATCACAGGCTGGTTTGGGTTGAAGGGACGTTCCAAATGCACCCAGTGCCCCCCCTGCCATGAGCAGGGACATCTTCACCAGCTCAGGTTGCTCAGAGCCCCGTCCAGCCTGGCCTGGGATGTCTCCAGGGATGGTTCATCCACCACCTCTCTGGCCAACCTGGGCCAGGCTCTCACCACCCTCAGGGTAAAACATTTATTCTCTATAGCTCCTCTGAATCTACTCTCTTAGTTTAAAACCATCACCCTTTGTCTTATCACCACAGGCCCTACTAAATGAAAGCTGGCTAAAAGCATACATATTTTAAATTATTTTTATTACTTGTTCTTAATACAAACTTGAGTTCACAGTTTGCAGTCGTTTCCATTCAGTCAAAACCATATGTTGTTGCGTTTTCCTTTCTTCCTTCCTTTGTGATCCGTGAATCTAACGAATCACCCTCTCCCAGATGCAGAGCAGACTCCTTGCAGGTCATCAGGCGCGCAGAGAAGTGCAATAAATACACACCGAGCGTTGGTTTATGTTGGTTTGCATCCATCCTGCTGCAAAGATACAGGAAGGGCTTCAATACCTCGCACTGGCTGGTTTGCGTTACAACTCGCATCCTTCTCCCAAACCACATCCTGAACCAGAGGACAGGGGAGCTCGCTCCCCATCGGCTTTTTCAAAGCGTTGGCAACACCAGTCCCCTTCTCCATGATTCACTCACGTTTGTTCTCTGAACTTGTTTTTAGGAATCTTTGAAAGATTTTTGATTTCCCAAGTTTGTCCTGAAAAGGGAGTATTGATTTTTTTTGACCTATTTTTAACCAATATAATTCAGCAGATAATTGGATGGCTGCTTTAAAAACCAAGACTGCCCTATTTGCTCTGCTTAGATTTAATTAAGAAGAAATAACACATTTTGCTTCTTTTTTTTAGTGTATAAAGTTGTGAATTTTCTGATAATCCCTGTTTAGCCGGCCAAATGCACATAAATACATTTTAAGACAACTTCAGTGCCTGATAATGAAAATACGGTGTAAATGTTGAATTCAGCTTTCATGCCCGACTTTTTACTGACACTAAATAAGTTCATAGCACAACAACTCAGCCTCAGAAGATGCAGATTTCTTTAAAACATCAAACTGGTTATTTTGGATTTGCTCATGGAAGATTTGACCCATAGTGTTATGACATTTTGAGCATGTTTTAGCCAGGTTATTCTTTAATTTTTAAAGAACATAAACTAGAAATACCTCACCAAAAGGATCTAGCTAGACCGTAAGTACGCTTTCCCTTTCCCAGAGTAGTCATTAGCTTTGTATTTCTGCATGGAAACCAGGAAACTGTGTGCTGAAGCTGTGTGGTTTTATTGATTTTGGTCTGGCACAATTAACTTCTCAATTTCCTCTTTCTTGAGCATTATTTGCTTGAATTTTTAACTCTGAATAGGGATCTTGGGACACCAACAGTGAGCAAGGAACTGTTAATTTTAAGAGCCCTTTATAGGGATTCGTAGGAGCTTCAGCAGATGTTGCCAAATAACCTGATGGCCAGAGGCTGGGACTGGCAGTGGTAGAGAAGCAGCGCACCTACACATTTATTCTATTTAAATCTAAAAAAAATAGAAATTATGCCTTCCAAATAGAAGAATCTTGCATCTCTGTACAGTCAGCAAGAAAGGAGTGTTACCGTTCCGTTTTCAAATAACCATTTTATTTTAAGGTTGGGAACAAACTTGGAAGTTCTTTCCTATGTGATTGCAGTGGCTCAGCCAATTTATTAAGGGGCTGTGATTCCTTGCAATGCCATTAAAAAAAAACAAGCTGCAAAACACTTCGTTCCCTTTGTTGCTACTCATTATATACAACCACAGGGATACACGCTTGTCATTTGACAGTGAGGAAAGCACAGCTGAGTTCACTGCCCTCAGGAACTGCCAAACCAATATGAATTAAATGTTTCTACTTTTCATGTCCGCATGAAATATCGCTGGGGTTTGGAGGTGTTCGCAGGAAACACAGCCTCTTGTGTTGGCTTCTGAACTCACGCCAAAAGAAAAGGAAGAAATACTTATTGATTTAAAAGCGAGGCATGCAATTTATAGTATTCATTGCCGATTGTCATTATCTTAAAGGTATATACTTTGTAGACAGCTTGTGTTTGTTGGGTGGAATTCCAGTTATCATGGTAAGATTCCCCAGGTGGTTTTATTTCTTACAGATTTTCTAGTTTTTCTCTCTTTGTGTATTACAGATAGTAGAGGGGTAATATCAGCCCAAAGATACGATACATATAATCAAGCCTTTTAGCTTGTGAAGACGCCAACACAGGACCTCGGTGTGTGACAAATAAAGTGGGGGGAAAAAGGTATTTTCACATCGATAGCACAAAATGGCATAGAATTTATGTATATTTATGTACTGGAAATAATGTACTCTTTCCTCAGTTATGCAATCTCTAATTCCTGATGTTAGCTATTCAGATACAAGAAAATGCATCTAGATTTGTGTGGAATGTAACTATTTCAGAAGTCCTTCATTTCCAGAGCTATGCTTAAGAGATAACGCAAACTTGTGACCCTCACTGTTTTTGAGTTGGAATTTCTGGTTTAAGAACCATAGAGGAGAAAGTAAATAGGGTCTTATCCTTAGAGTAAATGTTGGGGCTTTTTGCAGTTTAAGAATCTGGATTAAAAAACATCACCAGATTTTCCCCTGGTAGAGTACGTTGAGATTATCCCCTGGTAGAGTATGTTGACCATCACATCATCGAGTCTGGTTTGACGTGTGCAATACTGGGGGAAACCATGTAACCAAAAGGCAACAGTCCTTGTTGGCCAGTTGCGAGTGGGGAATTTCTGCATGAATGAGCTATTTATTTAGGTTCGTTTTAAATACATGCTCAAGTTTCAGGTATATATTCTGGTTTCTCTGTGCTATGGAGATGTCTTTTCCCTATTCCTCTCACTGTTCTCACGAGCAAACACTGATTTTCTTCTAAAGCCAACTGCCTTGTATAACACCATGTTAAGCTACTATCCATGACCACATATTTATCAGAGCCAGGCTGCTCAAAATAAATGACAGTTGTCTTTTGCATCTCAGTGTTCTTTCCCTATCCTACAGGAACATTGTCTTTTGTTTCTATGGGCTAGTACAGCAATGACGAGCTTTGTGCAAGGCTGGAGTAGCTTCCAGAATCTCTTCTGTCCTTGTCACTGATGATGTGATTTCTCTTACTTCAAACTAAAGCCCAGGCAACTAATTATTAAACGAGGCTTTGCTGCATTTTTATTTCTGGTCCACATTGAATGGCACAAATCTTGTTGCGTACAACTAATTGCAATCTGTAGTTTTCCTTAAAATTAAAGTTGGACTTAACGATCCCTTCCAACTCAGGACATTCTATTTTTTTTTCCTATAGCATCGTGCCAATTTTGACTGATTTCAGAGTAGGAGCGTCCCGCTGGTGACCTGTCAGGATGGATCCTGCAATCTCTGATTGGCACTTTGTGGGTGTGGGTCGACTCGACCGCCCGTGCAAAGTCAGCCCTGTTGCAAGTTTGCCTTTAGTAAAGTTAATAGCAGCTCTGAAGGGACTGGAAACCGCTTTGTTGGGTTGAACAAACCTGCCTATTTCAGGCTACCATGTTAGGATATAATTAAAACTTCGAAACCAGAGAAGGAAAATCATCCCTTTTGGTTCTATGTCTTGTGCTGATCTCTGTTCTCAAATACTGGATTTGGATATCTGATACAGCTGAAAATGCTTTTCGCTTTCCGAATGAATTAATGCCGCTGTTTTGAGTTTATTTGCACTCTTTCCCTTGTCTATCGATATTTCCTTTTATTTCCACTACATGATTGCTAGAATATTTTTTATTTAAAGTTGTGCCGGTCTAACTCATGTTTCTTAATCCAATAAAATGCCTTATCTGTAAAGGTGTAAAGACATATGCATTAGGACTGTCCACTTAATCACTTGTCTCTCTCTCCAAATGCAATAAGAAATTACTCAAAGTGTCCTATCCCAATCTCAGCAGTGAGTATCAAGGGAAAAGCTGACGGCACCGCAGTGTTTCACAGTCCCTGCCAACTCCGCAGCCCGAAGGAAGAGATGATCCAGAAATGATTAAGACTTTTTCCTACATTACTGTGCAGAAAAATATGCTCGGTGACAACTACTTTGTATTCGGATTCCAGAATGGGCATCCCACCAAGGTGAACAAATGTACTCCAAATGGACAGCTACTAGTATTTCAGGCATAAAAACTGACTTTTTTTTGAGGCTGTCATATTATTATAAGAAAGTCCCTGGAAGTGTGCGAAGCTCAAAATCTGTTACTGAGAGTCTGTCTTGGTATTCATGGTGATGTGATAAAACATGAGCAGCTGAAGGAAAGAAAGTGTTATTGCCATTTTTGAGCCACTGCTCTTGTACTGTCTTGATTCCTTCACCAGAAGTACCCATTCGCTCACATCTGTGTTTAGGCAGCATGTCTTTAAATCAGTTTACATGCGAAGTAGACAGAGACAAGAGGATGAAAACTATTGTCAGGTCCATTTTGCAGATTTTAAGTTGGAGGAAAGAACTGGACAAGGGTGAGTGAAGCCCCAAAAGAATAAGGTGCAGTAGGCTGGCTCAAGTGGAGGGGTGTGGGGTTTCCCACAATGAAACGCTGTGTCCCAGCCAAGACACGAGTCCGTGGTAGAGCTGGGATCCCAACACCATCTCCAGGTTCACACAGGAAGTCCTTAACCTCCAAACCATCCTTTCTGTTCTCTTTCTGTATAAAGATCTGGAGATCAAAGTGATTCAAAAGGCGACAAAAACTTCAATAGTACTTAAACTCATGTACTAGTTAAACTAGTTTTACCAGTACATATTGATTTTCATTCCATTGTAAGAATACGAGAACTCTGACAGAAGTAGCTGCTGTCTCACCAGCTTCCAGTTGTTCAGGTGCTGCTTTATTCATCTGCTTTTAATCTGCTTTACCTGAGAGTTCTTGCTTGGTCTTACCTTACCTTACCTTTAGAATATTGTGTTTCACTAATGCACATTCACAGTGATATCCCTCAGCAAGCAAGGAAAAAATTACTGGGGAAAATAGTTTTTCTTTTCTGCTGATACAATTTGCCGTAGATTTTGAAAGTAAGTGCTCTAAATAAGAGGGGGAAGTTATGGAGGATACTGCTTCAGTCATCCCAAAGTCAGTTCTGCCTCTTCAGATATCAGGGAAGGGTTTGTGTGCATTGGTGAAACCTTTTCTTACGCTACAAAAGGCATTGCCAAAAAAAGAGAAAGCAGCAAATTGTACTGAAAGAGTAGAGAGAAGTAGGAAACGTAAGTCAGTAGAGAAAAGAAGGTAGAAGCACACATCATTATTTATTATGGTTTAAAAACTGCTACTCTTATAAGGTTCACTTTACATTCACATTTGATAATTTTAAAGGCATCATTGTGGGAATAAGTTTTGGTATCAGCATGGAAATGGTTTATAAGGAGTGGTTCTTTCTGAAATGTGCCTTCACAACGTGCCTTTTCAATTTTTGTAACAGAAAATATACAACAGGAATCTAATATCTGTGTTTATGGTGATTCCCATTTCATCCTGCAACTCGGTTTTGAAAATATTGATTGTAATGAAAAGCGTTAGAGATTCAAAATCAGCTTTTACGGTGTGGTACAGAACCACGCAAATACTTCAGGGGAGACTTCACGACTGCTGAAATGTAAAAATGTAAAAGATTTTAGTTTCTTTCACAAGTGTATACCTTAAAAAAGGGAGAAAACAACAAAAAATCCCACTGTTTCTGAATGATCTGTGGTTTTCTTTCGCATGACAAATGTATCATTTGAGGTGTTTATGTGTTTCCCGTCACCATCCCACCTGAGCAGCCTGTCATTTTCACTGTATTTATGCTTATGACTGCCAGTCAGAATAAGAAAAAGTACAGTTTCATCTCTTCCCAGATGGCAAACGAGGAAATGAGGCATTTGTTTGAGAGAAAAATCTATGGTACAGCAAGAATTTGAACCTGGGTGCCATGCAAAGCAGCGCAGCACCCTGACTGGGGACATTACTGTGCTCGATAAGGAGAAGCTCCAGCTTTAGGAATTCTCTGAGAGATGTTTTTGTCTTGTACCAGTCTGCTTTATTCTGCAGCTGCTTTTTCAACTTCACAACTTACTAACATCAGTTGACTGTCAAATAAGTACCACTGAGAACGCATGAATAAACAGTTATCATTTACATATTAACAGAGGGCCTTTAGCTGAAAAGGGTCCATTTGTGCTACTGCAATATCTTAATTATTTACTGTGTTATATTGTAATTAATTGTATTTTACCCTCTAAAAAACTCTCTAGTATCTATATCTTACGGGGTTTGGAACCGATGTGCTGATATCCAAGCGGTAATCAACAGTGCCTCTAAATATTCATGTCAATAAATGACTCCCATGTGTTTGCTGAATGCCAAGGATAGTCTGAACATTTATTTAGTATTCTAGTGGGATCTGCTTTCTGCAAAGTTCACAGAGATGCAGAATTTCAATAATGTTGCTATTTTGCATGGGGAGAGAGAAAACACGTTTGAATTTGCACGAGCAGCGGGGCAGGACACAGAGGAAAGCAGCGGCATCTCAGTCACGCTCTGCGCGTAATAATCTCCGAGAGCACTGGGCAGCTGTCAGCTAGTTTTTATTATAACAAAATTACAATTTTGTTTAGTCTACGACAGCCTCCTCAGAATTTCACTTTTTAATAAACATTCGCCGTTTTCTAAATAATGTAAAAATCATTGCGTTTCGTAGGTGGGGTGCCCCGTGCAGCTGGGGCTCCATCAAGGCACCCCTACGGCAAACACAAAGTCAGCCACACTTCTCAATAAATCAATTCAATACTAGAACTCTAGAATTATCCTGCTTCAGTATTGCAATTGGCTGACTGAAATCTTCGGAAAGGCATATTGAGTGTACAGAGGAATAACTGATTGATGGAGCTACTGTGGAATTTTAAAACAAGGAAATACTCTCTCACAATCCAGTAATTTTTTTTAATGAAATGTAAGCTAAATGTAAACAGGCTTAAAATATATGCAAGTTCAGACTCTTGGATTAAGAGCAACTAGTGTATCATAAACTGTGCTTTCTTGATTGAAGTAGAGTTTCAAGAGGTTCTATAGGTGCGCTGCCCCTTGCAGCGAACTAGTGTCTGAGCCTCCAGCTCCTTCTGCTTCTGATGGCAAGTGGATCACCAGACCTTTCTGATGCTCTTTCACAGCTTCCAAAAAAATAGGCTATTTACCTTTGAATGCTTGAGAAGGCAAACAACTTGTTTTAGAATCAGGGGAATGCAAGATGAAGATTGCATGCAGCCCTGATGGTGCTGAAAATGCAATCCAGATGTCCTGGTCCCTGCTCCGTGCTGGAGTGCAACTGGGATTTCCGTGTGCTCAGCTCTTGATGTCTTGTTTAGAAAATTCTCTTAAATGCTTGAATATGTACAAATACTGTGTCTACTGCTCTCACAGAGATACTTGATAGTACGTACCATTGACCGTATTCCTATTTTTTTTTTCAGCTACAACTTTATCATTCCTTATAAAAGGTATCAAATACACATTAAAACATTCAGCTGTTTACAGGGAAAAATAGTTCAGCATGAGTGTACTTTATGTTTCGTTTACGTGATGATCTTAGATCATGCGTGCAGTTGTACGTATACAGCAAGATAGAGCATTGATAAGAGATTATAGTAGTGTCTATTGCAGTTATGCTATTATATAGAGAGGAAAAAGAGAAAATTCAGCACTGTGTGAGATGTCTCCTGGAACTGATTCGTATTGCATCACTATGCTTGTCTTCCCAGGTGAGACGCTTTCTGATGTGCAAAGTTGCAACGATACAGTTGCTTGAGGGTGCATCGTGGCCTCTTGAAGACGGAGGGTTGAAATCCTGCTGCCTCTCAATGTTTGTTCGCACTGAGGTGGCACTAAGGAGCTGGGACACCACACACACTTCTCTTTGTAGCTGTTTGCTCCTCCGTGCAACCACAGACATGGCAGAGAGGGGTGTGGGACGATGGGCTTTGGGTTTGGACTCAACCCACTCTATTTTCCTTTTTCAGAATCACCCGGCATTGCTGCAGTTTGTGATACAAGCTGAGAGTAAACATCTGGTCATCGATTTGGAGAGGAATGAGTAAGTACCCTTGTTGCATGTTCACTTTGTACTGGCGGTTCTCAGAGAAGGGTTATCATTTTAAAATTGATGGTTTAAAAGTAACCCAGGGCCACGTTGGCTACTGGCCCCTAACAAGAGAGTATTGTTCCAGTTTGGGTCATGTGTGTTTGGACGTTGCTTTTAGAGCAAGAATCTCCACAGTCGTCTGCATTTATGTGGGACTGAAAATGGACATGTTGCCTCTCCGTGTTTTCCTGTTGGTCGTTATTTTTATTTGATTTGGGTTTGTCCTACTTTCCTGTGGTAAGCCCTGTTGCTGATGGTAATGTGGAAAATCCTTCAGTCTTTGGAAGGTGTTTTGGAGGACTCACTCTCCTGGCACTGCCTGTGACCGCGGTTGCTTCCATGCAGTGGCCATCGGCGTCTGCTCAGGGAAGATGGATCAAGGGTTTGAGCTTAACCCCTCTGGACTTTTAATGGGTTTGGTGTCAAGGGGCTGATGATGGGACGTTTGTGCTGTTCACAGGGCCCGTGATCAAAGCTGAGCTTGTGCCCTTGTTTGTGGGTTGAAAATATTGTGTCTTCTTCCATGTGCTCTTGACAACTCCCCCCCATATCCATCAGCTTTCAGAGGGGACACCGGGGGCTGTTGTAGAGATGGTCCCACTGGCAGAAACCCAGCAGAGTTTTTACAAAGGGATACAGAACTGTACAGAAATGACGTCACTTCTCTGCAAGTCCATGACAAATGGAACCAAAGTCATCCAAGTCTTAGTTTAACTTCTCAAACTGCTTTTCCTCTAATAGCATCTCAAGAATATATTGTGGGAATTCAGATCAGGGCAACTACATGCTGCTTGTTGAAGGCAAATCAAAGACCACTCTCAACCTAGGGAGAACTTTTTGTAAATGTTAGCAAGAATCTATGAGTTCTGTAGGTTTCCTTGCTGTGAAATAAAAGCAGCAGAGGGTTGGGTTTTTTTTACTGTAATAGAGAGACCATAGACCTAAGCAGTGCAGCTTTATGTGCTAAGAGGAGGGAATGTGCATGTGAAAGCAAATGTCTGAGGGAGACCGGGTACAGCCTGGAGATGGACGATGTCAATGGAAAATGACAGGGCACTGCTTTAGTCCTCTGTAGTAAAACAAAACACTTTCTATTTCCAGTCATTTGGAAGAGTCTTAACATTCAGCCTAGACATGAACAAGAAATTTTTGACAGTGAGGGTGGTGAGAGCCTGGCCCAGGTTGGCCAGAGAGGTGGTGGATGAACCATCCCTGAGACATCCCAGGCCAGGCTGGACGGGGCTCTGAGCAACCTGAGCTGCTGAAGATGTCCCTGCTCATGGCAGGGGGGGCACTGGGGAAGTTTTGAAGGTCCCTTCTAACCCAGACCGTTCTGTGATTACTCAGCTGTGAAAATAATCCAGTTCACTTTATTATTCAACATCAGGCCCAAATGTTGAGCTCTCTACATTATTTTTAATGCTCCTTAGTTGTTCATTTCCTATCCTTGAAGGGTATGTAGATCCCCCATGCATAGGCTGCTCTGTTTCAGTAAGTAGAGGAGGATTTAATTCCTTTTGTAAACAGGGATTTAACTTTATATTCTGGTAATCTTTGTCAAAGGGCGTGCCTTCCTTCAGGAATGGGAAGTATGCAGCAATTGAGGAAACTATTTACATTCCATGTCAGCAATTAAAAGAACGTAAAACTGCTAATACAGGCCTTGCTGAAACTGTCCAAACTCTCTTGTACTTGTAATAAAGTCAGATTTAGAAAATGGTAAGATGCAATCTCTACCTCTTTTAGAAGCAGGACATGGATATTCAGTAAATTAACTCTATGAGCATGTGTCTGACTAATCAGATTTGGAGAGGTTGAGATCTGCTCCTTAATAAATTTATTAATGATTATTTTTTAGTTTACCTCTCTCTTTGGTGCGGTGTCCACCGGAAGATTTGCATTCTATACGAGTTTTGTGTGCTGTTAACAACATGAGGTTCCTCAACCTTGCAGGAGCTCCTAGGCAGGATAGTAAAACACTAGAATTACCCTTTGGAGCATATGAGGCAGTTCATAGATCCCAAACCACAGAAAAAGCTGGTCATGGCTTTGCAAAATCATTCGTCCCTTTTCTGCAGTATTACTGACTTTGATTTTCAGAAGAATTAATGGTTTGAATGTTGCAGGTCTGCGCAGAAGTTGCTTTGGTGAGTGTGTGTGTAGTTGCATTTGTTACGTGTTTCTGTAAATAACACAGCACATCAGTCTGTGCTCCCCGGGGCAAACAATCTCAAAGCCTCTCTGCTTGTCTGTGGAAACTGGTGCTTGCATTTCTTCTGCTTGTGATGATGGTGTTGGGCATGTTGTCCCTGGCACGGAGAGGCAAGTGGCAGCAGAGGAGATGAGACATTGGGGGCACGTAGCAAACGGCATGGACGCGCTGCTGCTTCCAGGGGCTTCTGCAGGTTCATGGAGCGAAAAGTAATGTCCAGGAGAGAAATGAGAGAATGCAGAGCAGGGGTGGGATAACAGCCGGTGGGCCTAAGGTATATGATGGACTCCAGAGATGTGAGAAGGTCCCCGGAGAAGGGAGCGAAGTTCCCATGCTGCAGCTCCTGCCCGTGGGTCTCCCAGGCTGCCGAGAGGACCAGCAGATATGGATACAGACCCCATCTCCTCCAGCCTGCTCCATCTTCCTCATCTTGGCACGAAACATGCAGCTCAAATAGCCCGAAAGCATTGATGCTGAGCACTGGAGAAGCCATTCAATCAGCATGCTTTAGGTAGAAGTACAGTGCTAAACACAAACATCTTTTCTTGAGTCATAGGTGACAACACATATGAAGCTCTGATATGTGTGCTGTTATTTTCCTGTAGTTTCATGTAAAGCATGTTATTCCTTGGAGAATGGTGAGGGTGGAGGTAGATGGGACCCATAAATTACATAATTTCTGCATTGGGTCATGCAAAAAAACCCCCCCAAAAAACTGGATGTGATTTTCCATGGTTAGTAGAAACAGCTGCTTTGAGTAGTCTTGACATTAAACTTCATTTATCGAAAACCTTAGAGATTTTCCAAACCTTGGGTTATATTTCAAAACACGATTCAGATGCATTAGGCAACCCAAGTGGGGACTGATGTGTTAAACCATCTGTTATCTATGGAAATATTTAATGTCAGTTTGGTGTTTTCTGATATTTAGACTCAGCAAGATGTGTTCGTATGTACTGGGCAAGATGTTGTAAGTTAGTTCTGCAAGAGTTACTGGTACCTAACTTCACTGCTCAGGGTTTAAAATCTCTGTGATTTCCAGCTGTTAAGGTTACTTTTGCACATATTCATTAAATACTTCAGTGATTAATTTTCAGGCATTGCACATTTGTAATTGCAAAACCAAAATTATTTCCCATGAATCCAATTTGTTAATTGTAGAAAACCTGCCAGCGAGCTTATACTGCAAGTACATTTCTTACTATGATTAAGTTGCAAAATATGGTTGCACTCTCGAGAACCTTAAGCTCTGTAGTACCTTAAATGTTTTAGGAACACTTGTCATATGGAGAGATTTCCAGAATCAGCAAATCATCGATCAGCTGCAAAATAAACCACTCTGCAGAGCAGCTGACTGTACTGGTGTGCATTACATCAACAATACTGATGCCGTTCTCTTGTGCAAGGGACAGTAATGTATGCACATATAAAGTCCTTTAAAGTTGATTGCAGCATGTGGATCTGAGGGGAAAGCAGGCTGACTATTGTGTAAATGAAACAAACCCCCTGTAAGATTAAATCCGCGTTGGAGAGTGGAATGCTATGTGACTACTGGCTGGTTTTCTGCGACTGGAAACATTTTGCACTCTGTCAGAAGTAGGTCTGTACACAGCAGAGTACTTAAGTGTTCTTTTAACTTTAAGCATATGAGTAATCCAGGTAAAGTCAGTGGAATTACTTATTTTCAAAATTAATTTCATGCTTAAATGATTTGCTGGCAAAGGTCATAATTATGAATGTCAAAGGAATATAACTTTGAACAGATGTTAGAGAGCGCGTTCAGTGCCGGCTCCTGTGTATAGCTGAGCCTGTGGCAGATGAAAAGCTGAGGCCAGTGGAGAGCATGTGATGGGCAGGATGGAGGTAGGATGGCACTGCCTCCAGGACATCGGCAGCATCTCAGCTGAGTCCTGGGGTGTCACTGCGCAGCTTTGCAGAGTGATGGGCGAGGCTGTGGCTGACAGACCATTGCCAGAGTCCAGAGCAATGTGCAGATAGAAAGAAAAAGCGCAAGTCTTTTAGAGAAGCGGAGTTCACTAATCATTTCCCCATAACTTAATGCTCTTTTTTGTCAGGTTTATGACACAGCCTTTAACAAAGCAATATAAAAAAATGAAATATATGTGGTTAGATTGCTGCCTTTTATTCTCTCGGTAAAAATTATTCTGTTTATCAGGAGGAAAAATCCATCCTAGGCCATGGTATAAGTCTCCATCTTATCCTTTAAATCCCTGAGGATCCAGAGATGTCCAGAAGTTCAGAGCATCTCTGACTGTCCCCCTTGCACGGTTACCACTTCTACATGGATGTATTGGGGTGTAATGGGCCAGGATTGGAGGTCACCTGAACGCTTATCTCCAGGACAGAGGAGGTTCCAGCAGCATTCCTTCCATCAGAAAAGCAGGCCCTGGACATCTTCACACTCATGTGAACTGTTCCAATGAGGCTTTGGTGTTCGGAAACCTTTTCTGTTATTTTTTTGGTTAAAAATAAAGTAGTTATCTCTTCTCCCTGACCTTTCTGAATAGGAGCACTGACCGGTGTGCAAGTGACATTCTAGCTGGATTAGTTTAGCAGGGAAACAACCCATTTCCAGTGCCAAAGAAAATAACTGACAAAATTTGTTAATGAATTGACATGCTTATATGCAATCAATGGCCTGAAAATCAAATCTAAACAAACAAATACCAAATAGAGAAATGGGACCTCTCAGATATATTTGCTGTTATAACTCTGTGCTGCATCTTAGCCAAAAAACGATGACCCCTGACTGTTTTATCTGCAAATGCTGGAGCTGGCAGCTGTACTGCAGCATTTCAGCGTGAGCTGACAGTCGGGGTTTCACTTTAATTGCAGTAAAAGTTTCACGTTAATGGAAGGAACAATTTTTCCCTTCTGTAATGGCAACAGTCGAATGGTTTGCACCACACTGAAATGTGAAGATTCAGCTCCCACAGCTACAGTAATGATGGTATTGATCCCTGGCTCTAATGGAACAGGTATTTGCTGTGTCTGTGTAATATAAGCGTGGCATATTTAGTGTGGCTGTTGAGATACCAAGATTTTTTCTATAATAGAATAGGTCGGTATTGGTGAAGGTAGTCGAGGTTGTGGAGTTGGGGCTCCCTTTGGCTGTGACCTTTTGGAGCTGTGTGTTGGAGTGAAAAGCTTCAGCTCCATCAGGACAGAAACTGCTTCTTCATATGTTTTTCCTCTCCTTATATAAATACACCAAAAGAAAAGAATAATGAGAGAAGGTATTTGTACACTGATATAATATGCTCTAAGTGGAGAGGATAAAAAGACTGGAGTTTCTATTCTGGAGACCTTCTTGTGGCTTATTGTCATAATCTCTAACACGGCCAAGCTTCTTCTCATCCCATGCCCCATAAAACAGCAGGACCATGGGGCAAAGCCAAGTCTGTGTCCCCTTCACAGCCCAAACCCTGGGGCCAAGGAGAGCCAGAGCTGCTCTGTCCTTGTCCTGCAGCCTTGGCACACGCGAAGGACTCAGGGGACGATCCCCTTTCTCAGATGGGAAGACTCAGATATGGAGGAGTTTAACATTTCTCTACGTACTGCAGCAGTACAAGCCTTGTTCACATAGCATGCAGAGAAAATTGGAGTCTGATGGGTAGGACAGGTACTGTTTTCCCTCCACAAATGTTTTCCTGAGAGTGGTAGTTTCCAGTGCTGCATCGGTTGTCAGCTTTGAATCAAGTTAACACAAGGTTTTGCTTGTTCAGTGTCTGTCAGTCAGAGCTGTACCTTCCAATTAAATACATAACAATAATGGAGAGGGAAATACACTTGCTGGTGCAATGGATTTAATGAAGAAGTGCCTGCTTTAGATTTCACTCCCCAGATATATTGCAGCAGTAGAACATTATATTTTCAGAGCTGTGTTTTAATCTCCTTTCGTACTGCAGAATGTGAGGTTTTCAGCATTTCATTTTGACAGGGCTGAGCAGCGGGGTCGGGGAGGAGAGCTGGCTGCAAGAACACAATAGGAATGTGCGCTCCCGCGGGCGGGCTGGAGTCAGCGCGATCGCGATGATAACGAACACGCAGGCAAAGTACAATCATCTGGGACTGTACAATGAATGATGAGGGGAGAGGAAAAAAAAAAAAGAAAGAGAAAAACCCCATTTTCTGGAAACCTTGTAATCTCCCATGGATAGTCACATGCCAGCACACGTGGCGCAGAAACATTTCGTGGCCTCGTGGCCACCGTTTTGCAGGTTGGCAGGAGAAGTTTGGGTGCGTCCAGCTGGACCCAGGCTTTGCTTGCAAACCTCGTGGGTGTTCCTCACGTGTTTCTGCTATCGGCTGCTTGAGCAGGTTTCAGATTGCTTTTGTTTTGTGGTGTTTTTTAATTTGCTTCTAACAAGAGTGAGCAGATTTTTCAATAGCGGGGAAGGGGGAACATTGAATTCGGCTTTGCATCCTCACGTGCCCCCTTGTTACCCGTTTCACAACACGTGTAAAGGTACCAGCTCAAAACCAAGAGGATTCTCATGCTTTTCAGAAACGTTTGTGGATATTGCTTTCTGGCTTCAGAAACACAGGGAGGACTGTAAATGAGTTTTCAAGTCAAAATTGTGGGTGAACTTGCTTTTAATGAATCTTCTATCAGAGATTTTCACTGTGATGCTCAGTCCCAGGGGTCCAATGTCTTTGAAGAAGAGCAGATATGTGACAGTATATCCAGCACCCCTAGAATTTGCCTTTTTGCATCTAGTGGCATTTTGCTGGCACACACTATGCTCCTCAACGTCTCCTGAAGGCTTTCTAGAAAGAACACTGTTGCCTTCATGAAGTTCTGTAGGGAAAGATGCCAGCTATTTAATTTGCGTAGAGTGTCCACTGTTTCACGTATGTATTTATAGAAGGTTAGTAAATACAGACTACACTGAAGCACAGTTCTTCTGATGAATTCCTCATTATTTTATCTCGCATGTGGAGATGAAAAGCGTTCAAAGGGAACAATTCAATTCTGCTAATAATCCTTGTCCGGGAACCTGATCCGCACCCCCGCCAGGCACAGGGCTGGGCACAGCACGGGCCTCCCAAATCGGGCACTGCTTTCCCAGCTTTTGACTGATCTACACCGAAAGTGGCCCTGAACCTGCTGCAGAGCTTTCCAGGGATCTGCAGGGCGTCATGCCTGGAAATCCATCCCCTTGTCCACGTGTATTGCAGGGTCCTGCACTTGTCCTCCCAAATCACCCTCTGCACAACTGTTGTTGAGTCCTTATGGTGAATGTTGAGTAGTGGAGGCAAGTTCTGTAATGCAGATTTGTGTCTGTACATGTCCAAAGTTATGTAAAACATAAATTAATCTCCAGCATCTCAGTGCCTCAACCCTTCCCCTCTGACCCACCAAAGCATATGTGTGAGGAAGAGGCACACTTTATTGTTTCCCTAAAACACATAGATTTTTATATACTAGACTATCCCTATGTCAGGTTGCTGCTGCTGTTGCATCACGGTCCGTTCAGGTTATTGTTTCTTCCTTGAGTTTGCATTCCGAGGATTTCAGCTGCTTGGTGGATGTATCAAAAAGGAGACAAGAGCAGGAGGAGGATGAGCTGTGTCCTGACAATGCATGTCTGTGTCAGCACCAACTCAAAGAAAGAGCACGACAGTAAAACAAACAAACAAAAAAGGCAAGATGCAAGTATTTGACGTTCTTTTTAACCTTTGCTGTTGCTGTGATATCTAACATTCATATCATGAAGCTTTTTTGCTCTGTCATAAGTTTAGAAAACCAAACTGAACCCCTGATGATATAGACACAGGCATGGTAAAATCCTGATGTTTGGGAGCCTTGTGGTGCTGTCGTCATGGGGTTCAGATACATGAGGGCCCAAGAGGACCTTTTTTCCCCCCACGCACACACTTTGCCCCACGTGATTTGTGTTTTGAGGTCCTGGGACATGGTTTGACACCCCTGTAGCCTTAAAGGAATAGACGTTTATGAAGAAGTGTAGGGATATTTTGAGGGGCTAAAGAGAAATTAGTCATCCTGTTCTCGAGAAGAGTCAATACCTTAGTTTCCTTTAAAAATCTTGGTCAGGAACTGAGTGCAGGAACTTCCACGTAAATTTTGATCTGGCTCTTTTTTCTTTCTTCCTTCTTTCTTCTTCTTTTCTTTTTTATTTTTTTTTTTCCCTTTTCCTTTTTTGCTCTTTTTTGCCCTTTTCCAGCTGTATTGGCATTTCCATAGCCAAAGTAGGGCGACCTTTGGCATTTCAAGCCCTCCTGTTCTGCCAGGGTGCAGGTGAGGGGGTCAGTGTGCACAGACCCTCCTCTAAAAATACTTGTGTCCTCCTGTCTCACAAAACACAGGGAAAGAGGACGGCCAAGGGGAGGAAGAAATTAATGCCCTGTGTTGACAGGAGAAGACTGTGAGCCCTGGATGTTTCTCTGGGCACGATGTGGTTCAACATCACTGATGTAACGGTTTCTTTCACATTTTTTGAGCGAGGCGTGTGTGAGTCAGGCAGCAGGCATGTCTGCAGAGCTGCTGCTGCAACAGCTGTTTCTCTGCATTTACTTATGGAAGGTTTTCCTCTCATTGAAAGAAAAAAATTAGAGAGAGAGGAGAAAAATGGAAAAAAAAGAAATGAAGAAAGAGAGCAAAAGCCAGACGCGAGGTATTTAAGGACAAGAATCTTCTATATAGGACGGGATTCATAGGAGAAGCAGATACTTTCCTGGACGTTGAATTTGAGGCTCTTTCCAGAAAAGGTCAGTTCCTGTCCAAGTGACGGCGCAGTTTCCCGGGGCTGCGGAGCATGGCAGAAAGCGCCGCCCGAGGAAAATCCTCGCTTGCAAAACCTGGTGCCCGGAGATGCTGGAGCCGCGTCCAGCTCTGCTGCCCCAGCCGGGTCAGCTCGTCCCCCGCTCACCTCCCACGGCCCCGCGGCATTTACTTATTTCATTGCCTTCAAGCGGGGCCTCGAGGATTCATTTGTTCGCATTTTAAAGATGAAAAGCGGTGTATGAGCACTAACTCTTGCAATATCAGCCAAGAGGGCTGATTCAAAAAGCAGAGTCTATATGAAGAGTCTGAGTGTGGAGGAAATACATATATGGAAAAATAAGCTTGGCAATAGGGTGCTTTTTTCCCCCCCACTCTTTGATGTCTGGCCTCAGTAATCCAGACAGATTCCTTCAAGAAACCAGTCCAATTTATTTCTGTGCTTTTATCTTACTACCTGCTACTTGTTCATTTGAAGTAGCTATGCAAAAAGTGGAGTACCTGGTGCTGTGGAGAAGTATGCTTTTTTATGAATAAGGTAATTTGAGTACACTGTAATACTCCCTCTAAATGGGACTGTTGTTGGCAATTTCTGCTTTTCAAGTCCTCTGGGGATGAGAGCAGAGCTCGCCTGGTCCTTCAGCTGACCCACAGGTTTGCACTTTCTCAGTGTTGTTTAGTCCAGTATAAGCGCGTTGTCCTCCTCTTCCTCGCTGATGCTCTTTCTTCCCCCCAAGGAAAAAAGAAGTTGTGTTCAGTTATAGCCCTAGTGATGGTTCAGTTTCAATAGAGTCTCTATCACGTTACATATTTTATCTAACATTCTGGTATCTGCTTTGCTAGTGTTTGTGTATGAAATGATCACAGCTTATTACAGTTCTTCTGGAAAAAGAAAGAATAAGAGGATGGATGTATCTCCTGCTCTCTGATCAAAATAAGTAAACTCCTGGCTTTGGAAGAGTTGCACGTGACATTTAGAAATAAGTTAAAGCAAGCTTCCTAGTCAAACTTTATCAGAAATACATATATGCAGCCCACTCTGATTTCAGGGGAATGGTTGCCTACTAACATGAGAAAAGAATTTGATAGATATGAATGTTATTTTTATTCTGGATACCAGAAAAAGGAAAAAAAAAACCACAACCAAACCCTGAATGGGAATCCAGGAGATGGAAGTAGAGAGATTTTTACAATTTAGCCTTTACTGCATCTCTGAAAAACATGGAAATGACATTAAATAGAGTCCCTCAAATATAGCCTAGAATTTTGCCTGCTTCCCTCTGTCACTTGCATTGCTGCAGTTCACAGACACGTTCTGCATTTGCTTCTCGAGATAGGTCCTTGCTTGCCCTTTCTGCTCTCCGTCTCTTCCCCTTCCAAGCGATGGGTAAAGCAAACTCCGCATTCTTCCCACCGCCCCCCAACATCATTTATTCTTGTTCTAATTTAATACTAAGGCAGTTAAAAGCCTTATCAGTTTTGAAACAGCGGTCTGGATAATTCCAAGCAGATGTCTCTCCTCTTTTAATCACAACATCAGTTATTTCTTGGTCAGTCTTGATTAGCTGATTCTTACATAATGAGAAAGTATAGTTAATGGCCACTTATATGTGGGTTGAACATGCTGAAAAGAACAGCTTAGCCCCTTGAGAACAAGAGGCTGATGAGCCAGTAAAATCAAGCTAAATGGAATGAGTCTTCATTATGAGTCATTAGAAAAGATGACGCTTTGGCTAACGGATGAAATATCTTTGATGAAGACCAGTTGTAAAAGCACAACTTAATGCTTAATAAATGTATTGGGGTGACTCATAAATTCAACGTACACATTTGTTTCTCTGCAGTACGTGTCAAGTCCGGTGCAACACCATTTCCTGAATTAGATCTGTCCCCTGGCTGGGTATGGGCTTTACAAAAGACACTCTTCGAATCACTGGATGAAAGATGACTGCACGATAACTTGGCAGAGGATTCAAAGTGAATAAGAGTGTTCAGACCCACTGCATTTGGCTGGAAAATGGGCAAATCGCCCATTATGGACGGGCTAGTGCCTGTTAGGTGTATCATAATTTGATTAGCTTTGAAACGAATCTAGTTGGAGATTGGATTGGACTGGTGGAAGCTACAATACCTTAACTTGTTCCACAGACTCATTGGATAGCTTATGCAGTTTTAGTTGGACAAATAAAAATCTAATTTATGAAACAGCAGGGATTTTGAGTGCTACACAAGAAATGAAAAATGGAATAGATCTCTTATCCCTATAAAAACAGCAAAACCCCACCCAAATACAAAGTAGATAACGTCACACATGTTATCAGCTGGGTGATAGCACTGAGGTAGCACAAAACCAGCAGTGGTTGTAACATGAATGCTTCTGAAACAGAAATATTTGGGGAGGAGAGGAGGGAATGTGATAGGAGGTTTTTTTGGTTCTGTTAAAGAAGTGTTGCTGTTGGTGTCTGCTGCAAATACTGCAACCGAAAGCAAGCAGTGACCGTTTTCACTCTCACTTGCATGTGGGTTGAAGAGTAGTTCATAAAGGAACTACATCATCTTTAAAAATCTTTATCACTTTGTTTTGTGGATGTAAATTGTGGCAAATTAATGTCTTCCCAGACAATTGTAGGAATAATGCTCAAGCAGGACATACAGTTATATGGTATAACAATCTCTTTTAAAAAAACGACAAACATAAAACCAAAACCAACAAGTTCTTGTTAAGATATTTTTACTTAGTAGCACCTGTTTGACCTTTTTAAATAGCAAGTGATATTATTTTCAGGAAAATAAGGGTTTTATACCATTTTAGAGGAGCATCCATCAAAACCGCAAGCGACAGTTCCTTGAGAGGCGTCACAGATGCCTGAATGGAAGGACGGGTTTATCTTGAGAAACTTTGCTCAAGCTCCTCTGCAAGAAAATGTGTTTTCCCTTAGCTTAGCAGTTCCTGGAAGAAAATGACTCACCATTGCCTAGGCAGCACCAGAGAGACGGCTTGGCTCTTTGGTTTCCGGGGGGTGAACTCACTAGTTTCATTTCCACACCTCCTAATCATTTAATTCTGATCAATGGGGCAGTCTCAAAGACTCTCTGTCCTTCTTGCCACAGCAAGACTGACATGGTTACGGACCCAAATCCTTGTAATCGTAGCAAGAGATATCCTTGCATCTTTAATTTTCTGCCGGTGCTTGTGCCTTTTTCATCCCAAATGGACTTGCCCCAGGGGCAGCATCACTGCCCCCAGTGAGCCCCGGGGTGCTGGGAGCTAAAGGGCCAGCAGCAAATATATATATTTTAATAAGTAATGAATTGACTTAGCAGGAAAGAGCAGGGTAGGGAATGAATTGTTTAACAGATTAATGTGAATGTCTTTTATATTTTATAAACCTCTTAAGTCCCTGGTGTGCTGAGCCAGGTTTTGTTTATGTACATGGAAACATGAAATCTTTTCCAGTCCCTGTGCAAATAACACAGAATTGGACTTCATTACCTTGGCTAATTTAACAAGTCCTAGGAGGCTTTTTGTTACTCGGTAATAGAGGAGGAGCCACAAAGGCCAGAACTGCTGCACCAGCACAATCTCTTGGAATGAAATAATCTCTCTCACTTTCTAAGCTCTCCATGAAGGGTTTCCCTGCGAGGCCTGAGTTCACAAGAAACAAAGATTTGGGGCAAGACCCAGGTTTCCTCTGGGGCCACCGGCACCGCGGAGCAGCCGGCGAGAGCCATGGGGGCAAGTTCCAGCCCGGGCTCCTGCTGCAGGAATACTCTCATATCAGTTTCCCAACAAATAGTCGGAAGCATCCGATTTTGGTGAAGCTATGAGCTTTAATGAAGGATTTGAAGGTCTTTTCTTTATAATGAAAAGCATTAAAATTCTAAACCTGGGAATTTATTTCTCTCTCGTAACTGGTAGATAATGGTGTTGCTGAGAAGCGAGGCATTTTTAACTGCTGATATTATTGCTGCTATGCCCGTTAAATAGAACTAATGCAAGCATTGCATAAATATTTTAATAGCTTTTTACAGTATTTCTTTAGAAATGTTTAAAGAGCCACCTAATGTCAGGCAGAGATACTTCCTGTGTAAACCCTTGTTAATTCTCTTTTAATGGCTTTATTAACAGTAAGTAATTGAATATTGATACATTTAACAGACCTTTAAGCATCCCTTTTTTATTGAAGCTTTACACTCGCATATTGATAAGTAGCACAATGTAAGAGCACTGATTAATTGCATCTTTGCTTAATTCTATTTGAACTACTTCAACATGAAAGATGAAATGTAGGTACATGAGAGCTCTCTTTTTTGATCAACTTTATATGCATAGTTTGTACCACTTAATTTAGGTTCATTTCGATTCCCAGTATGCCCAGTTAGTGTGGGTATGATCACACTCCCAGAGTCAGGGGGGGTCTAAATATTTTACTCTGTGAAATGTTCTGCCTTTTATCTCTTCTTTTATGAATAATTTACTTGTTGGTACAGCTTCAGAAGTGAATCCTGTTCTGAAAAGCATATATATTTTACTGGAAGAAGTAAGTATTACAGTGATATTAGCTTTCTCGTTGGAAAGTGTGTTTACAATATTAGGAGTCTGCAGAGAGGTGGATGCCTTGTCTTGCATTACTTGGCTTAATAGCCAGCTGCTTTTCTTATATACTTCCACGAGAAGTATTTCCACAGATTCCACATTACTGTACATATTTAATCACAACACGGTTGCTTTTCTCATCTCAAATGTTCTTCTTTGCTTCTTTATAGACATTTTTTACAAAGTTCAAGCAGGGTGAAAATCACTTTCAGAGCAGAGGGACCTGGAAGATCTTACAGTGCACCAAACCCACATCTCTAGGGCTTTGCCATTGCCAGATTGTTGCATGGGCTTTCCGCACCACAGTGAATTTCATAGATTTTCCTAAAATTCACTCGCATATTAAGACAAAGAGAGGTGCAGCAGTTTTATTAAGTTAGTTTTTCATGCTTATTTTCATTCACGTAGTCAGCTGAAACCATAATAAGCCCTCGCTTTTGAATTGTCTTGCCAGGTAGATTTTGAATGGTCTGTCAGTGTCTGATGGTGAGAACAGAGCAGGGTTTGTTCTTTACCTGTTTTCAGTTCAGTGGGAAAACATTCTCATTTTTGGCGGTAGAAATAAAAGGAGAAAATTCCTCTTTTATTGGCTTTCCCCTAATCCTCCTGTGAAAGGAAAGGTGTGCATTTTCCACACAGGTAGACTATGGGGAGAGTATTCAACCTGCAGCAAGAGACTCAGATCCTGAGATCTGATCTCAAGATTATGGATTTTTTCCCCAAAGACCATGCACGGGCAGGTGTGTCTGTGAAAATTCAGCAGGTGGCAACTGAAATCCCACCAGATTCCAACATTTTGCATTACTGTCTATTTTTTTTTTTGTATGAACTAATGTGTTCTGGTGATTGCAATGCACAACCTGAGCTTTTCCTTACCTTAAAAATGAAATGAATCTTAAAAGTTCAGCCAGATGCAATTTCCTCCTCCTTGCTTTATCTGAAGGGATCACCTAAAAGGCTGTCACTGCTTGTGACAGTTGCCTTGGGCAATGCTCTGACACCGCTGGGCTTGTACAACACGGTGTAGCGCTCATGTATTATTAGAAGCGTTGGAGGAGGAATGCAAGAAAGGATCTGTGCACAGGTTACACGCGAGTCACAGCACCAATTCTGAATGTATGGAATCCTGGAATCATTTTGGTTGGAAAAGACCCTTGAGATCATTGAGTCCAACCATAACCCACCCCTGGCACTACCCCATGTCCTGAGAACCTCATGTCCGTCTGTCCAACCCTCCAGGGCTGGTGACTCCAGCACTGCCCTGGGCAGCCTGTTCCAATGCCCCACAGCCCTTTGGGGAAGAAATTGTTCCCCAGATCCAACCTCAACCTCCCCTGGGCAACTTGAGGCCGTTTCCTCTGCTCCTGGCGCTTGTTCCTGGGGAGCAGAGCCCGACCCCCCTGGCTCCAAGCTCCTTTCAGGCAGTTCAGAGATCAGAAGGTCTCCCCTCAGCTCCTGTTCTCCATATCCTGACACTCCGACCTTGATCTTTGCTGAAATTTGACACTGCGGCTTTTCTCCTCCATGGTATGGATGCTTTGCTACATTTTTTCAGGTGGCTTTTGTTTTAGGGCTGCGTTCTTTCTCGTCCAAAATGAATAACTGCAGACTGCAGTTCCAGGTGAGGGTCTCTGAATCGGGAATCGCGTTTACTTGTTGCTTTCAGCTATGGCTCTTATCCCCATGAGGTCTGCAGCTTTCAGTAGCGCGTTGATGGCTCTTCAGCACCTTTTGTGCCCCTCTGCGCTTGTCCTTGGGCGGCGGCAGCGACATCCTCAGGTCACCTCCCCGGATGGGGGAGCGGGAGGGGCGGGACCCTCGCTCAAGAGACAGCGGCCTCAGCCAATCAGGTGCGCAGGAGCAGGGACGCTTCTGGAGCCCGCTGGTAACTGCAGTGGCCGCAGGGACCGCGCTGTGAAATGGGGTGCCCGCTGTGAAATGGGGTCCCCGCTGTAAAACCCAGTGGGGTTGGGCTCCTCAGAGCAGCAGGTCTGCAGTGGAAGGTTTTCCTCCTCAGACTGGCCATCCGAGGGACATTTTCCAGGGACTGAGACACCTCACTGACATAGTAAGTGATCTGGGTACCCCTGAGGCACCTCACCCTGTCAGGTGGAAAACGCGCGTTTTGAATCATCACTCTGGAGTTTTGGGATCTGATCCCCTTCAGTTTCACTCGGCTGTGTGGTGACTGATCTCCTAATTGCTATCCAGACGTGTTTTATAACGTTACCAAAGTGATGAATAATTTTGGCTAAACTCTGTTTCTAGTTGGTTTCTTTGCTGAACGGTTCTGGTTGCAATAAAGTCTGTTTGGAGCTCTTTGCCTGCCCAGATTGACTTCGGGGTGTCTCTGTGACATACGAGATCTAGTCAGTCTCCTGTAGGTGTGGTTGTAAGTTCATCTCAACCCCGAGATGAAGCCACTGGCACCGGGCTCAGGCTGATGGTCCTTCCTCAGGAATGTTCTCCTGGGAATGGAAATGCTCCATGGAGCTCCATGTTCTCCATGGAAATGCTGGATTAATGGTGTGGTGGCACAGGGGAAAATGGCCCTGGTGGTGAAAGGGGCAATCTAAATTTTGCCTTTTGGGTACTGAAGTAGTTTGGTATTTTCACTTTGGGGAGTCTAAAGCGCCTAGGGAGTGATGGAACAGAAATGTATCCCCATTTGGATATAAATCACTAATTCACTTTAGACGTGGGTTGGATGAGAATCTAGTATTCTAGAGCTCTGCATTGTTAGCAGAAGTATATTTGAAATAAGTTAAATAAGTGGGCATATCAGGCAGCAGAAACTCGTTAAATGAGGCTTGTTGCATTTTTTGTTGAACATTTTCAGTGAGGCGAAGTAGAGAAACAACAGGGTGGAGTAAGGACAGGAGAGTCGGAGGGGGAACTGGGTATGGACAGAAAGCAACATTGATATAGGCGAGTCTTTTGTGGAAGAAGGAGTAGGAGTTTTACTGTCATTGATGATTTAAGGGAGAAGGGGAGAGATGGAGACGCCTTCGCTTCTAAAGGTTTGGCACTGAATGTAAAGAGGTCAGCAGGAATAAAAAAAAGTTGGTACTCTTGACATGATAAAAGAGAAAAAAAAACGTAGGTGAAAGAGAGCTGAAGGTAGTGGATAAATTGTGATTAATAGTCTGGAAGATCTATCAGAGGCAGTGCTGATATTATGATAAATCTGGTGTACGTAGCGTATATGCTGTATAGTAATCTGTCCTCTTCAGCTGCTCACAGGAGGCCAAGGAACACTGGGGAGGCAGGTGGGTGCTTTGTGGAGGTGATGGTGGAGAAAAGAGGCTCAGGTGAGATCTGTGCGTAGGAATCTCCAAGGGAGAACCTTTCTTGTCCAGTTAAGGTTACACAGGGTTTGCTGTCAATGAAACTGGAGGAAAGGAAAAATTAACATAGTACCTCAGCCCAAGGAAACTAAGAATGTCGAGTATGTGATTAACAGTGAAACTACTGATAGGACTAAAATATGCAAATAGCTTTAACCCTGGCAGTTGCACACCAAATACAAGGTAGAGTGTCCAGCTGGTGTTGGAAGAGGATGCTGGCAAACCGTCTTTCCCCTTAGGAAATTATGTCAGGGATGGAGTATAAGGAAACCAACACAACATAATTCCTGACTAAAAATTGTACAGGAAGCATAGGTTACATAAAGGGGACACATGACTAATTTAAGGTCATCTTAATTTGTAAAGCTGTTACAGTGTAAACCATGAGCAGTTCCTCTGTGATCTTCATATTGTTATTTTCAGTTGCCTAAATAGAAAGATAGTTTCAAAGGGAAGTGGGAGAGAGGAAGACAGCAGACAGCAATGGGAACGAACAGACTCGTCACAGGATAGATTCTTTGCTTTACAAAATTTATGTTGAGACTACTGGAAAATATGCCATAGCAGAGAAGTAATAAGAAACCTAATAACTTAAGAGACTTGAAAATACGCTGATATTAATAATAATGTCTAATTTTTAATTTTCTTTGGGATCTTGAAGAAGCAATTTTATTGATAGCAGAGTTGGCTGACTGACTGTGTTTGTTGAAGCTTATATAGAAGAGGAAGCAACTGTGTTTTCTGTAAGAAACCAGAAAACCTTCTATTCGCGAGGGATGGAAACATAGAATTCAGAAGCAGAGGATTTTCTCAAAGGGAACACAGACAGAAGTCTTAGAAGTCTTTGCATCCTCTAGTAAATGAACAAGGACTTGGCAATGGTGTTGAGTTGAGGTCCAGTCCAGGAAAAATTAGGAGCCTTCAGGCTTATAAAGAGGTTTAGGATGTGACTGAAGTTTGAGTACTGAAATAGCCCAACTTGGAGCTATCTGTGCTTTATACAAGCTGTTTGCATTTAGTTTGCAGGAGAATGGGAACTCCTCTCGGACATGCCTAGAGAAGAGCTAATGTACTATTCAGATATTCTAGCGAAAGTCAATTCTAATTTATTTCTCGGTATTACTAATGTCATTGCATGAATCACTGGCAGAGATATGGAGATGAGAATAAAAAAAAGTTAAATTGGAAAGGCCTAGTGTTTTTCCTACCTTATCAGTTATGACATTTAATCTGAATTGTGTCTGAATTTGACTGATTTTTCCAATTGCCTGAGTTTAGCAAGAGTGATGTTGTTGCTAGGACGCAGCTACTTCATGTGATAAATCTGTCATCAACATATAAGAAAGATTTTAAACAGCAATTCTTTTATTTACACTCACAAGGATATTTGGAGCAGCAGTGCCCCAAATGCAGAAGGACGGAGCTCCCTTATTCTGAAATAAAGGCATTGAGTGGTGGTTAAGAAGTGTTTTGGTTTTTAATCTCTCCATGGATAAATAGGAAGGAGGACTGTGCTCCTCCCTTGTTCTTGTTTCCTGTGATTCCTTAGTCATGGGTTGTTTATCATTTTCATCTCCTCAGTCCTGAATTTGATTTGTTCTGTTTCCATTCTGTTGCATGTGAAAGTTATCTTAGTACCATTCATTTCTGCCACTGATTTGTTTCCTCCTTCTGAAAATTCATTATTCATCTTAAAGAACAGTTGCAGATACTCTGCTGGTTCCGCATTCCTTCACAAGGTGTATCTGAATTGCCTTTCTTTATTAATATCATGACATAGGGAAATTCACTGCATGTGTTTATATGGACCCTAAACCATACACGTGGTAATTCTGTTCTGTATTCAGGTGCTAATCATACAGTGGTGACTTCAAGGCAACTTTAACATTTTTGTGGAAGGATTCAAGACTCTGATTTTTTTGTGTACACCTGAATGAGCTGGATGCCTGTTATCAGCAACAGTGCCTTCAGTTCTGCCTCCCTTACCCCCAAAAAACCCCAGTAAAATTTCTATAATGATGTAGAATAAAACCTGTGAGGTTCTTGTCATGTTTGATTTGTGTCCCAGAAGCCCACAGAAGCTCTGCATGTGGCTTGGATATATACTGGTGGTTCCCAGTAACTGTAGTAAATGAACTTCTATACTGTTAATTGTGTGGGTTTTTGTTATTTGTACCTGTGACCCAGCTGTTGAAGTGTGTCATAATTCTGGATTCATTTCAAGAACCAATACCTTGCCCTTGGTGACCTGACAGGGTTTTGTGTTCTTTTTTAATTTTTTATTTTATTTTATTTTATTTATTTATTTATTCCTGAGAGGCAAGTAGTGTGAAAATGGGATTGTTAAGACTAATTTATTAGTTAGGGGTCTTCCAAATTACAACTGTGTTTGTGCCCCAGTAAGTTCACACCAGAGCCTGGCCGCGTGATAAACCAGCTCCGTCACGTTTATCTCTACGCTGTTAGTAAATGTGTAGCACAGTTAGGGGAGCCAAACTGGGAAATCCTTTGGCTTCCTGTTTTTTTTGTTGTGAAGACAAACATTTCTGGAAAAAGTGTCTAGAAACTTTTTTTTTCCTCTTGAGAGAATACTTTGAAGGAAAACATTTAGCTGTTCAATCAGGAAGGAGAGGGAGAAGTAGATAGTATAACAAAAATGGGATAGCTGCACAAACCCCTTAAGTTAACAAATTAAAGTACAGCGTATGGGGCTCCAAAATAATAATGAATTTGAACTGCATATGGCACACATTTTTATGTAGGAAATAAAATGGCCATTGAGAGCAAGTTAAAACATTTACTTTCCAGACTTAATAGAGAATTTTATTTCAGAAGTGCTTAAACTTTTGCTTGGTATCAGCTTTTTTGTTGGAACTTTATCTTTCCGCGTAGCAGCACAGTGCGAGTCCAAGACGATAGAAATATGTGATGAGAACAGTTAGAATGTCATTCATCTTCAGAGTTCAGGAAAACCTGAAGTTGAAATTGGTGGTAGTAGAAGACAACTATTTTACCAGGGCCGTTTAGGACTGTCATTTGCATGAAATTAAAGATGGTCTCTCATAAATTTATGTATGAAGTTCTGGCAATCCACATCATTGTACAGACAAAGATTTAGAATGAGATACTGGAATAACATTTGGTAGATGTATTGCTAGATCAAAGTCTGCTGATATTCATATGAAATCTCAGTTTTCTTTATCTCCAATAATCAGTGGTTGAGCAGAATTTTAGCATGCCCTGTACAGGGAAGGCTAAACACTTAGCACTCTCTGCTGCTTGATGCCTTTAAGAGGTTTCTGCAAGTGGTCGCTTTCAGGTGAGAATTCAGTGCATGAAAAAAAGCTCATTTACCTGATACAAAAGCTTGATATGCCAGAGGAATGGATAGACATTTAATGATGTAAAGAGAACTTCTTGTACTTTGAGGGTGGAGTAGCATCTACAACCATAATACAAATTCAGATGCCATGAAACAATGTAAGCAGTAATGTTGTATGCCAGAAAAAAATAAATGGATGTTGTTCTACTAATAAAATTCGCTCACGTTATCACCCTTGGCTAGCATTACTGACTTAGCTTGGGTTTTGTATTAATTATTGCAAATTGTGTGTTTTGTACTCCCCAGAAGAGTGCTTTATTATTCCAAATGCAGCTGACATCTTGCAGCTGCCAGCACCTTTTTTAACAAATTCCATCTTCCTACTTCTTCTGTGTTTTAATGTCTGCATCAGCTTGCCAGAACAACACTATATTAGAGCATTAGGCAGCATGGCAGGGGCAGGCAAAATAAGTAGCATAAGTTAGGCAAAGCTGAAAAATAAAGAGCAAAGCAGCTGATAGAGTAGATCTGTCATTGACAGAAAATCAATGGCCCCACACCACTTTATCTGAGCTGTGTTGATTTACAGTAGCCACTGATCTCGTACCACAGGTAATAGAGGAACAGAGTAGATGTAATGACCTAGCATTCATCATTAGGTTAATGATCAATTGTCCCAATGCTCGTTTTTAGTTCATACATTTCTAATCATGCTTTTCAAAGATGTCCATAGTATCATTTATGGTTTGTAGCCATGGTAGGCAGCGTCCTGGCTGACACCTCATGGTGTGGTTGCTTTCTGCAAGTGGATGTGGCCATGAATCTCATGACATTTGCAGACCTCTGCATCATGACATGGTCAGTAAAATATGCTCTAGACATCTAGTTTCACTCCTGTAGCAGTTAAAGCTACCATAAATCACAGGGTGTTTACACAAAGTATCTATCTCTATAGTTACAGAATGTAACTGTAAAGAATGATTTCCAGAACATCTGGATGGATGTGGATAATGATATGCAATTGGAATTTATCTGGATGCAACTGTACTTAATTTAGGATTAATATCATATCTAGACTGTCTTCTGCAGAAGTATTGTTTGAACATAGTGCTTTTAATTTTAAAAGGCCTGTTTATTTTGATAGTAACACAGGATTTCCGTTATCATATGGAGGTAGATGAGCAAGTACAAGTGTCTCCAAATAAATTTGGCTGTCTGGGTGTTTTCAGTGAGCAAATCTGTTGCTGATGGAGGGATCTAGGACAGTGGCAATACCTTTGGTCTCTCCTGCTGTCCTCCTGTGCCACAGCAAAGTTTTATGGCTTCTGGGCTTCTTTCTGAAGGCTTTTGTGTTATTATGAGTCTGTGAATTTCTTAACCTGAGGTGAATGGAACTGATGTTATATACACCTGAAGTGAACATATATTACCAGGTGATTCTTGCTAGTCCTGCATTCCTGTGATTCTTTTGCAAACAATTGTGTCATGTGGTTTTATCAAGCAACAACATAATTTAGTCATCTGAGGTTGGAAATGGAAAGAGAAGGGACCTATAGTATTGGATAAACTTCTGTGGCCTATTTCATTTGAATGATACTAACCATATAAATGTGAGGCTCCCTGTAAACAAAGCTACAATCCATTATTAATAAGTACCAAGGAGGTCTTATCTGCTGGATAGAAAACATTACTTGATCCGGTGCAAATTATCTATAGATGTTGCTTTAAAAATCCTGTCAGTATTAACATGTTGTTTTTTCAACTTGTCTTGAACTTCTCTTTTCAGAATATTAAGAACTGATCTTGTATACTACTTCTTGCAGTGCGAGATTTGATTGATGGTATGGATCAGTGCTAATGATGCTAATGCAGGAAGATAAGTCAGAATAAATATTACATTATTTTTGTGTTTGTGCTTGTGTGTGTGCAAGTCTCATGTAGTGCAGTGACTGATGCCTTCAGGGAAAAATATCTTTGAGCATAGTGTTGGATCAGTTCCCTACAATCTGTCTAAGTCAAGCTTTCTATGTAATTTTCAAGCATGTTTCTTCGAAGAAAATATTTGACCTAGTAGACCATCATATTTCACTGTCACAATTATAATTCCCTTGATAATTAGCCATGTTTATCTGATTTCAGATGTTCTGTTGTGCCATTCCTTACTGGTAGGAGGCTGATGTTTTGGAAATGCAGATATGGCAGGGCATTATGTGACCTGTAAGGCTGGACTTGCATGTCACTGCATATCGGTGATGTGACGAGTCGGGTCAGAATGGAAAACTTCCATGAAGGCTTTGGGAATAGGAGTCTGATCTCCACAACAGTTTTCTTATGGCTTAGGGAAACTCAGCAGTTGTATGTGGTTGCCAGTCTAAAGTGGTTTGGATTCCAGTGTTTTAACTTGTTCCTTTAGCTGAAAAGTTTGTATAACATAGCTGTAGCTGAACTCTGAAGTGTGCGAAAAGGCACAGCCTGGAAAAGGCTTGGAAGAAGACCCAGCTGTTTAGCAACCAGTTCGAATCATGAGCTGTGAATCCTTTCGTTTGCCTACAGAGGAAATAATATCAGATTAATAAATGGAGCATTCAGGGTCTGGGCTGGGAGGTATGCAGGACTGAATAACATACATTCTGGGCAAAGACAGACTCAGACTGTAAATGGAGCTAAAACCTCTGAGTCTGAACAGTGCTGTCTGTGTTACAACCTGATTTGGTTGGGGAATTAAGAATTGATCCTTTTAGGGACTGACACTGGATTATTGACACTTGTCTGTGTCTTCCCGCAGCTTTTACATATATGTGAGACTTGCCACACTGCACTCTAAAATATCTTGATCTTAAATTCTATTAAAGTTGGGCTCTTTTTTTTTTTTAAAAGGAAGTTTGTTGTAGTGAGATAGTCTGAAAGACCGGGACAACAGCAAAGATGCATTTGGCCTTTATTTGAAATTGCCACATTTAAACTCTTATGCAGTAAAGGACTTTTCCACAGATTGTACAAAACCCCAGCTAGGGCAGTAAAACTGACTTCCCTCTTTTGCTTGTGGATATTCAGCATGATTCCTCTTTCTCTGGGGGGATCACAAAGAATCAGTGACAGAATATAAAGGCTGTGCATGAGTTTACAGTACTGACCAACTTCTTCTCTTATTAAAATCACTTTGAGTTTTACCATTGACTTTTCAGGCAGAGTCAGGCCAATCCTGTGTGCTAATGAAATTGCTTTCCAGAACGCTCCTCCAGTAGTTGTGTCCAAGCATTCCAAGCCATGGGTCACAATATGATTTCAGAAGTACTGAGGAGCCCATCAGCATTGTGAAATGTGTTTCCTGGCCCTGGGTGGCTCCAGTTTGCATCTCGTAGCCTGTGACAGGAAGGAGAAACCACACAGAGGGTCCATTTGGGAAGAATCTGCTTGTGCATTTGCCTCTGTGATCTCCCTCTTGATGTTTGGTGGGGTAAGACATCACGTGGAGGAACTCAGCAGGAATACAGTGGGGGCTGCTCTGCTGCAGTTGTCCCCGCACGCTACACAGGGGTTGCATGAGCCAGCCAGGCTCATAGTTTTCATTGCTGCATGATTTCTATCCTGTGAGCTTTAAACATTTAGGAAGACTTCCCCCCTCCGCCCCATTAATTCTTCTCTAATTTGCACCACAGCTCAGCATTTCACACTATCTGGACAGTTGACAAGTGAGAGGGCGCTGCCAGTGTAGCACAGGCAGAAAGGAAAAGGCTTTCCTTTGTGTTCAGTGCATATCCGTAAGAAGGAGCTTTACCTGGGTCAGGTTTTTCCTCAAGTATCTAGAGGAAATGCTGACTAAACATAACAGGTTAAATGGGTGGAACCCCAATTTTCCTAATACTAAGGGTAGAATCAGAGCCAAGGATTTGGTTTTGGTCTAAATGAATTCCAGGATATAAAGCTGAGACTAAAAGAAAAACACAATTTTAAACTGTGTGCTTTAAAGTTAATCACAGACTCACAGAATGTCAGGGGTTGGAAGGGCCCTGGAAAGCTCATCCAGTGCAATCCCCCCATGGAGCAGGAACACCCAGATGAGGTTACACAGGAAGGTGTCCAGGCGGGTTGGAATGTCTGCACAGAAGGAGACTCCACAACCCCCTGGGCAGCCTGGGCCAGGCTCTGCCACCCTCACCAGGAACAAGTTTCTTCTCAAATTTAAGTGGAACCTCCTGTGTTCCAGTTTGCACCCATTGCCCCTTGTCCTACCATTGGTTGTCACCAGAAGAGCCTGGCTCCATCCTCCTGACACTCCCCCTTTCCATATTGATCCCCAGGAATGAGTCCCCCCTCATTCTCCTCTTGTCCAGCTCCAGAGCCCCAGCTCCCTCAGCCTTTCCTCACACGGGAGATGCTCCACTCCCTTCAGCTTCTTGGTGGCTGCGCTGGACTCTCTCCAGCAGTTCCCTGTCCTGCTGGAACTGAGGGGCCAGTGAATAGTTACACTGTCTGCAATGCTACACAGGAAACAAAAACTCCTGTATTTTTTTTCAGCTTTATATTTTGGGGGTTTTTGTTTTTTTCTTAGCAGTCAGAGATGCATAAAGGAAGACTTGTGCATTCAGATAATTTGGGGAGATAAAATACATTTCAAAGGGAAAATAAAAGATTATATTTCTAAAAAATGTTAGTGCTGAGCCTGCGAAAGGCTGTGAAAGCAGCAGCAGTGTGCCCTCCAGTGACAGGAGCTGCTACAGCAAAGGGACTCAGCCTCTCCGGGGACTTTGCCATGCTGGAAAGCTTGGAAAGTTAAGATGAATTAATCAAAAATACAAAGTTAATACAGGCTAAGTGAAAATATCTACATTCCACTCTCACCACCTTCCTTTCAGCAGATGCTTTCATTCAGATGTGAAATGCCCTTAATTCGCTGTAATCTTCAGACCCTTGGACATTCATAGAATTGTTTTTGGCTTGTAGACTAAAATATACCAGAAGAATGCAGTTTCCACATACTTAAGTAGCTGTCAGTTGGGATAATTTTATATACTTTGATGGATAGGCTTGCAGGAATGAGGAGCTTTGTGCTGTGTGGTACACAAGACCTTGATTTTGCAAGTGGATTCCTGAAGGACACCCACTGGTGTGGGGCTGGGAGCTGTGACCGGGGTGGTGTTCATTCTGCCCTTGTTTGCACTGGGATTACAACAAGGACTGAGCCCTCAAAGAAAAGAGTCTGGGTGGCAAGAGAGGAGGGAGAGCCTGGCATTTCCGCTGTCCTCAGGGCAAAACACTTGTGCTGGGGGCAAAACCAAAAAGACCATTGCAAATGCAGAGTTTTGTGCTAAAATACGCAGTGTTTGGCAGTTCTTCCAGCACTTCAACCTGAGGTTTGTTGGTGGGATGAGTGTTTTTTGCCTGGTGTTCTGCTGGTTTTATTTTTTTTTTAATTAATATTTTTTTTTCTTTTCTGCATTGAGGCAGTGTTGTCAACTTGACTGATTTTTACAATGAACGTCATTATAGTTGTGTCTTCATTTCAGTTTTCAGCACTTGTGTGCCCTAAGGGGATCCCCAAAAGATGGGCAGTCAAAAAGTAGATAGAGATGTATTTGTGTAGAAATGTAATGACTTGAAAAATGAATCTTGTTCTTCTGCATGGAAGGAATATAACCACTGAGATGACAGGTCAGAGTTGGCAATGTTTTCTGAACCCTCTTATTGTTTGATGTGTGGGTGTCGATTCAAGACTCCTCACCCTCCCTTTCTCTTTTTCTCATGCACATGCAGAGGGAGAGAAATCCCAGAACAAGTAGGAAACCAAGAAAAGAGAAGGAAATCAAGAAAGCCTAACAAAAGGCCGTGTTTGTTAAGAATTGCGTTTTGTTGATCTGGATGTTGTGAGCAGAGATTTGTGGGGCTGCATGATCAAAAACTGAATTGTCTGTCATCTCATACTACTGAATAATCATATCGCACACAAGAGCCGCCTTAAACATATGAAGAGGGAAATCCTTTCCACTGAAGTGAACTGATCCTGTGGAGAACAGCTGTAATTGAACTAGATCCTGATGAATGAAATATCACTAGTAGTGACACTGCGTTACAGTGTCACGGCAGCACTTTGGAGCAGCACTCGGTGCCAGGTGGGAATCACCAGCTTTGTCACTATTAGTTCCTGGCTTTTTGTCTGTGCTACTTTTTCAGAAGGGGAAAAGTATAAAGGTACCTCATCTTATATAGACATAAGCAGTTACCATTTGCACAAAAAAAAGATGTTTTGATAAAACAGATATTTTGATCAGATTACTGTAAAACATAAACTTCATAACTAGTATTTTTAGAGTGCAGCTGTTTGCATGTTGTTTCCATACCTTCTTGAAGATAAATGGTTGGCTTACAGAGTGGAAGAAATTGTTGTTTTCCAGTTATTATGTCATTGAAGAGAAGATGCAGGTACACAAAACTACCTTGGGTTCCCAGATGGTGGGAATAATAGGGTTCCCCTCATTTAAACTCTTCTTAAAGAAATAATTTGATTTTTAAAGGATGTCATACAGTATGCATGTTCTCTTTGGTGTCTATAATTGCTCAGCTTTTTAATGCGAGTCTTCTATGATAAATAAAGCTCAAAGATATTGACTGAAAGGACTCTTTGTTTTAGTTTGTTTAGCATCAAGGAGAAAATTACTTCATATGTAGCCCAGGTTCCTTGACTTTATTTTCAAAGCAATAATTAGTAATAGTAGGCTCATATAAGCAAATTTCTATAGAGTAGGCATGAGAGAAGTTGAGCTTGTGCATATCTGTTTCTTAATTGTTTAACTCCTAATCCAGTCCGCTGATTTCTGCAGTCTCAGTCATATAGACAGATCTTTACATTCTTTGTAATCTGTATTGATCAAACTTCAGCTTGTTCTCAAGGTGTGTGGGTGAAGGCATGGAAGTGAAGGCATTTGCAGGGACCTATTATAGAAATGAATCTATAATCTTAAAATTTTCTTGGCACTGAAGAACACGTTTTGTTACAGAAGGTGAATTCCATTGCAGTGGCATTTCAGAAGCAAAAATATTACTTTCTATGTTTGCTCTAAATTGTTTCAGCCATGGTACAGTTTAGTCGTTGTATTTCAAAATTACGCATCTCTTTTAAAATGGATGCTAAAAGAAAAACATAAACCTATGAATAGAAAATGTAGCAAACTTGATAGGGCTGGTAACTCCTGATTGGAAATCACTGCTACAGTTGTTACTGTTGTAGATCAAATTTACAGCTGTCTGAAGGTGTTACATTTAGAATATTCTCATTTGGAAATCATTATTAAACTTTGAATACACTTTAGGGGTTTTGCCTTGATTTTTTTCCCCTTATTTGCAATCAGCATGTTGAAACAGTTCCTATTTCAGTTTTTCTTGTTTACTTCCTATTTATGTTATTAGGGCTGCAGACTTTTAAAAGCAAATTTATTCATTACAGGGGAGGGCCATGCAGAATATAGAATTTGTGCTATTTATCAAAGCCTGAAAAATAATCATGGAGTTTGTGCATGAAGGAATAGAATTTACACGTGTTAGTAGGATGATACTGTTATTTATCCACCAGAAACAAATTGTTTGCCTGAGGCCAAAAAAGTGTAGTATTTTGCAAGACTCGCTTATCAGAAGCTTCCTAACTTTGGATGAATTCTTCTGTGGGTTGAACTGCGAGCCACGCTCTTCCCTGAAGAAAAGAAAATACGAGAGCCTTTGGTGAAACATGTCTTAGTGATTTTGAGGTATTCAGTCTCATTCTGACCTTTCCAGTAATGGGGGATCTTTTCAAAGTACGTGCGGAGCAGCTGTTTGGGTATGATGGCAATCTTGAGAAGTTACTCTGGGTACGTGGAGGATGTAAATGCACATTAGACTTCAGTTTTCAGTGGAGGGCTTTGTTCTGAAGGTTAAATTACATGGATCTGCCTACTGAATGTTGTCATTTGGAACCAAGTCATTTTTACTCACTTGTGGTTCTGCCCTGTTTTTTTAATATTTGTAAATATTTCACAAACCTAGGGTGTTTCTTGTTATTTAATTTGCAAATAAAACAGCAGAAGGCTTTAGACCGAATCCTCCTCTTCTCCCCAAAAATCCCCAAGCATTCCGGAACATTAAAGACAGCAGCACAACCACAGCCCATAGTTTGCCTTAAATGGGTGTTGCAGACATTGTTTTTCCTTTGTAAATCAGCAGAATTTCAGTTGTGTTCATTCAGTAGGAAAAAGTAGAGAGACAGGAGAGAATTGTGTATCTGAGTGACACCCTTTGCCCTGCAAAACCCCACCTGAGAAACTTTGATCTGAATAAAATCCGTGTAGACTTGGTCATGATAGACGTCAACCCAAGTAGATCCCTAAAGACATGAAAATAAAACAGCAAAACCACTCCGTTCAGATATTGTCACCAACAAGGGACCGTAAAACTTCAAATGTTTGTATTTCTTTGAGACAAAATACATGTCCACGAACTTCTAGATGCACAACAGCTAAGCTAAAATGGATGTAAAATGGTATTTGATGACTTAGGTAACCTCCAGCTGTTTAACTGAAAAAGACACGCTATTTTATGCAATAGCTATTTGGAATGCTGTAAAAATAATTACTTTTAAAATCTATACTGCACATATGCAGATGGTTAACAAACTCTGGCTCACTCTGCAGATGAAAATGATATTGGGAAAATCCATGCTCTAGAGATAGTGCCATTCCATTAGAAATGTGCAAAGTATGCAAAAACATTACATCTATATTGTTTTCCAGAACAGACTGTATCTTAATGCCAGATGTTTTATTCTTTGCATATCTTGTTCTAACTTAACAATTACTGTTCTTTGAGTTTGTCCAGACTAGGAGGGGAAACGTCTATTTTAGATGCGCCAGCTAAATGCTTGTCTGGTACAGACAGAAGAGGTTCTAGCTCATTAATCAGCTCTCTCCTGGTTATTTATATTGCCTAATTAACATGTAATTCATTTTGTTTTGCCCATAACGTGGGTTTAAAGCGTGATATTAGCAACACTGCGAAAACAGCTCTTGCACCACTCAGACCAGCCGTGTCCACTGGGATAAATGGGGAGTTTATGTCGCCTGGGAAGAGAATGGCTTAGGCACTAATTAGCAAAGTGAGTAATTTCTGCTGGCCTCACTGGTCTCATCAATTTGTCTTGTAGCCTTCTCCTGAAGGAAACTTCATCAGTGATAGGAAAGACCACTTGAAAATTTCCATTTTCAAACTTAGATTCAAACTCCCAGGTTCAAACTTAGGTTTTACAGAGCCAAAATTCGTGGCATTTGGAATAAACACTTAGCTGCGCTCATAGAGAAGATTAGTAGCTATGTATTCCACAAATGTATCCCTTATCCACCTTCACAAAACCTTCCCGTTAGGTGGGATCATCACCAAGGGGAGCAGTAAGTACCGTTTCACTCCGCCTGTGAGTAACACCACGTGCACTGGGTGTTCACAGCTATCCTTACAGGCGCGTGTCTTAGGGAAATCGAGATTTCAAAAGTAATTTGTTCCGTTACGACTGAATGATAAACAGTAAATTTCCCGGGTTTGTTTTCAGAAGATGGCTTTTCCCAAAAGTCCAAGTATATTCTGTAGCATATGGCAGGATTGTTATCATGGATTAAATCTATTTCAGTTGTTATCATTTATCCTTATTACTGAGTTGCTTAATTAGTACGTTCTGAGAGCAACCATAGTAACTGTCACAGATATTATAGGAGAGCCATCAACACTCAGTATGTCAGTAAAATTTTAGACTTTCGTTAGTTGTCTGAGTGTTCCCGTTAAGTGCCACATGCTATTGCCAGTGGTTTGTCCACAGTATTTCATATTCGAAGGAAATCTTTCTTTAAATAAGTATGGACTGCAATTGTAGGAGTCTTCTAAACTGAATACATATTCTACATAAGTATGCATTAGGAAAAGAATCTAAAATATGGTTTAACAAGCATGTGACAATAAATTAAGGAAATACATTTTGATATGTGAGAAAAATTGGTTTCCACAAAAATACTCATCTCCTCCTAGTCACAGCTGTGACTTTTGAATATGTATTAAGCTCTGCAAGGATAGCTAAGCTAGGAATTTGGCAGTAATAGTATATTCATAAATATACATGAAATGTGAAAAAATAGTTTACAGAATTGAAAGTGAACATTGGAAAGGGTAAGCATGCATACCTTCAGATAGAAATTGTGATTCATTGTCAGCGTGTGAAGCCTTTGCTTTTAACTTATAAATGTTATAGTGTCATTAGATTGTCTCATATATACTGCATTGCTTATAATTGAATAGTGTATTAGCAACTGAATGGTTGTTTAAAGGAAGAGAAAGAACCAACTACCCAGACAGTTTAAGTTTTAATATCTTCTCTCCAACAGAAACAACTCATTTAACATTCAAAGAAAGATCTTGGCTTTTTCTCTCCACTCACTTTACCTCAACAAACCAGATGGCAAATGTCTCACTCGAAGAGCCAGTGGAAACAGTGCCTGCATCTGTCCACTCTCATGTTTGTCTTGCCAGTATAGGAGAAACCATATTAAATTTAGGGTGTTGCACTTAGTGCAGCTGCATTTCTGTTTTTTCCCAGTTTGCATTCTGACACTTCATTGGGCCATCCTACTGACAGATTTTACTTACTCCGATGTAGAGCAGGGAATGAATTGTATTTACTGACATCATGTTTCATGTGACGTCTTCCAACAATGAGCACATGTGCCTTTGACCAGTATTTGATATTTCTTCTGTGAATTTTTTGCTTACGTAAGCAGAGATCTGTTAATTTTCAAGGTGATCATCTGTCATTTGAAGACAGAGTTATCTTGTAAATAGGTGGTTAATGTAAGCTTTTCATAGTACAGATGCTAAGTTGATATTCCAATTTCAGAACATTTAAGCTTGCATATGTTTAGGGTAGCCAGAAAACAACTGAGAGTGTAACTTAATTTTTTTGTTGCTTGTGTCACCACTGGGAACTTCTGAAATGAGCATCACACGTTGCCTTCAGATTTTTGGTGTTTTTTTCTGCACCCTCTCAGCTAGGAAGGGCCTAGAAACAGGAAGAATGGAGCATATGGAAATTGTTTTCGTATTTCTTCCTGTGAAATCTGTTTGGCATTAATATTGTCCAATAAAGAATTTGATTACTGGCTGATGAAATGAAAAGCGAGGTAATAAATAATGTTTTCAATGAGTTCATGTAGGAAGAGTAGGCGTATTTTAAAGGACATGTTAAATTATGACAAAACTTAAAATGGTGCAAGAGTTTCTGGTCCGTGTCGGTGAAGGGGAGATCTTTAGAAAGGAAGGATATTGTAAGAGGGAGGGTAACATAGCAAGAAAGTAAATTAAGTGATTGAGTCAGATGGTGTTCAGTAAGAGCCAGTGGTTGCACCGTACTTATTTTGTATTGCACGTATAGAGATTTTCTTTGACTCTTTTCTACTTAACTTGCTTCTTGGTGCATTTTGCAGTAGAGATATATACTGCAGCATGGCTCAGTGGTTTTAAAATATTCCGAAAAATTGATAAGAAATACGCTGTCAAAATAAGCACGCTTGAAAGTGACAAGTGAACGCCAAGCAACAGCAGCGCTTTCACAGACCTTTCCCTGAAAGCACCAGCACTATTTTCAGGAAAGGGCAGAGGGGGAGACAAAGCAAATCAGATGTTTTTAGGTTACGCTTGGGATAGAAAATAGATGTGGTCACTTCAGAGAATCAGGGTAGGATTTGTTTGCATAAATCGTAGCTGCTCTACATACGTAACCTGGAAAGACTTCTATTAGAGAAATGCCAATTTGTTAAAGAAGTATCAAGCCTCATGCTCTGCAACAGCTCATTGTGCTGGAATAGCTGGCATTCCTGAGCAGCCAGCAGGCGCTCGGAACACTGTCGTCTGCTCTTCGCCCATTTGTAAAGCTATGTCCAGTCTGTTTATCCAAACAAAAAATGGTGTTTGTGGAGAACTCACATAACTTTGGCGCAAAAGTCCTTATTGGAGACTAATACATGTACTAACTGACTAATTGCATTTTCAAACAACAGTGTAATTTAAAGAAATATATATCTATATTTGAAAAAAAATAAACTTTTCATGCTGCATGTTTTAACTTGCATCACAATAACCTGATGGATCTGTAGTAGCAGTTACAGGCATCGTGTACAACAGCGGTTGAGGTTTCCATTAAATCTGAAGAGGAAGGAGACCTCTGAGTAGGAGCAGTCACCAGATGTATTGCCAGCAGTGCTCCTTACCTTTGTGTTCTCTGCATAAGACATTCGTAGCTTTCAGAAGGTCTGCTATGGCACAGAAGTTGAGATCTCACTATTATGGGTTTTATTTTAAAACATTGGTACTTAATAGCATCATAAGCGCCTTGTTATTCTCTAAGCCACTTGATATGCTGCTCTCTGTCCCTTCCATGGATACAGTAAAAAAGGCCAGAGCATCCTGCATCCACAATTCTTAATCCATGCTGCATTGCCCTGGGAGATGCATTCCAAGCAGCCTTTTTCTCCTCCAGATATTTTTTGCATCTAATCTCCTTGCTCTTTGTTGCAAGAGTTACACTAGTAACATTTCCATCTGCCTTCATGGGGGATATTTACACACAGATGCGTATGGAACATGAGGTCCAACCGGTATTTTCTCTTGTCCGACCTTTTCTTTGTTCCAGACTGCTGGATGCTGTTGGGTTGAGCCTGTGCTGGGTTGGGTGACAGGGACATACCTGGGCCCACTTTTTGCTCAGCAGGCGTCCCCTTGGCTGCTGCAGAGATGCCTGGTGAGCCAGCTCAGACCTTCCCGACAGCCCCTGCCCAGATCAGAAGAATCTACCTTGAGTATTTTTCACTGGTTTTTAATTTCCAAAGCCCTCAGAGCTGTGAAGCTCTATCCCTCTCCCTCTTCTTTGCTATATTCTTAAGGGTTCTGTGAATATCCTTTGAACGACTCACAAAATGGTCTCGCTTTTCAGCAGCTTGGGAGAACTTCTCCTGATCCTCTCAGTTTTGGGTCATTCTTTCACTTGGCCACTTTTTCTCAGGTCCAGAGAGATGGATGGCTCGATGTTGTTACCTACAACCGTTTGCTGGGCTACAGTCACTGCTTTCCAAGAAAAAGTTCTCTTCTTTCTCACTGCTCTCTGGGTGTATGATGCATTTATACTTACGAAAATCAGAACCACCACTGAGGTTTCTAAAGGATCAATGTCTTTGTATTTTGCTGCACTAACGGGCATCTTCCTTGAAGTGGCCCAATTAACAGTGTAGTCCTTTTTTTCTCATCACATGAATTTCCTCCCAGCTTTGAGCAAGCTGCATATTTTTGCTTCAAAGCTGTTGATCACAGTGCAGAATAACACAGTGCCTGCTACAGAACCCAGTGGAACCCCACCAGGATCTGAATATGGGCATTCTTTGCTGACACTCACTTTTTCAGTTTTCCTGTGTCACTAGTCTCTGTTGCATTTAGCATGTCTTCTAGGTGGATCTTCAGTCAGGACACTGTGCGTTACTAGGTCAAATGCCTTACAACAGTTTAAACCATGTAATCATCTTCATAAAAACAAACATATAATTAATAGATGAAATTTGTTTTGCTTGATGTGACCTATTTTCCTCCAACAACACTAACAAAGACTCAAGTTAGAAAACTTCCTTTTGCTTATAATTGTTTTATAGGTCCCAGCCTTTTAAAAATGCTAGTTCAGTGGCTTGGGTCTTGCATCCAGGTTAGGCTTTTATGTTCTTGATGGAGAGAGCAGCTCATAGTGAAAACCCTGCAGGCATAATGTTAATAATATTGCTCCATAAAGTGGGGTGGTCAGGCTGGAAGTCACTCTCAGTTTGGTGGCTTCTTCAGTCATCTGACAATGAGAGAAGGAAAGGAAGGGTGATTGGAGGTATGAAATATGCCCTGATATAAAAATAAAGCACATGGAAGCCTCTGTGATGCCTCTTTAAGAAATGTTCTTAAATTAATGAAGGCTGGGATATTAAATAGCCTGAATTTAATATAGCCCCGTATCGATTTCTCTTGCTTGTTGGATTAGACACATTAACATGTGAACTAACAGTAGAAAGATACGCTTTTTTATATAGACAGCAGTAAATGTAATTTTAGTTCATTACTTAAACATTTTGTAATTCTGTACATTAAGGTGAATTATTATTTAGGAGTAGTTTTTACTTTCTTATTTAATAGTAATCGGGCTAACCACTTGGCTAGAATTTTCCATCTTCAGGGTAGCTTGTGACGTGTAGACAGCTCTAATTTGCCAATGGCTGTAGCCAAGAGACTTGTATAAATACCAGTGTCCCTTCCCTCCTGCAACTGGAGCACTCCATTGTCATACTCATGATCATGGAATCATAGAATCACTTTTGTTGGGAGAGACCCTCAAGATCGAGTCCAACCATTAATCCAACCCTGTCACTACCCCCTGTCCCTGAGAACCTCTTCTCTGTGTCTGCTAAACCCCTCCAGGGATGGTGACTCCACGGTGTTCCAATGCCTGACAGCCCTTTCCGGCAAGAAATTGTTCCTCATATCCAATCTGAGCCTTTGCTGGTGTAACTTGAGACTATTTCCTCTCCTCCTGTCACTGCTGTCTGCACCAACCCCTTGCCCTTTGCTTTTCCTCACGCGTCTGTGCTGCGCAGATTTCCTCATCTGAGCATGGAAGTCCCTTGCCCGTGTTCCTCCATGGCAGGATGGCACTTGCTGTGCTTCCTTCTCTTGATGATTGATTTGCTTTCGTGTTCAGGGGAGCCAGCGTTTTCCTGCCACTGCCTGGCTAGAAGCCGCTGCGGTCAGAATCACGCTCTCCCGTTTCGTAGGTACGCTGAGCACTAGGCCTGTTGTTCTTTGTGACCTTAGGGGTGACTTTCTTTGTTAAACGGGTCACAGTTAGGAGTCCTATTTCTGTCTGGATGTTTTCAGCAGTTACTGTGCACAAAGGACATGAAGTACAATGCATTTTTTTCCTGTTTGCTTCATGTTGGCTTTCTTGATACAGAATCATCCTCACAGAAGGTGCTCTGAGCAGAGCTAGGCTGGTATGCTGTGCAAGTCCCTGTTAAGACCTCCACACTTGAGTGCTGCTTCTCTTCTGAAAAACTTGGTTGGTTACTTAACATTTACTTCTATCAGTTTCAGAAAAACCCCACATTAAAAGCTTTAGCCATGTGCTTAAAGATTTCTCTGAAGAGAGCTGGAAATGAGCATGTGTTTTTACTTACATGGGTGCTGAAATCTCGGCTGGATCCTAGCCATAATTCTGCAGTTTCCTATTTAGTTTTGGGAGGCTTTACCCATTGGGAAGAGGAGATGTTTTTCAAAACAGCAAAATGAAATTGTACCCCCCCCCCCCACAATTGGCAGGCGAATAAAGGCAAAAGGGAAAACTTGAAAATACTTTTCACTGCAACTTAAATAGACTAGACTTCATTTGCTTGGCTGCGGTTCTGAGTTGGGGTACTTGATGCATGTCTACCTCTGTACAGACACAATTTAGCTCTTCTGTGTATTATCTGATATGTTTCTGGATGTCTGTCTTAGATTGAATGCTGTCTGCTGGCTTACTCCTGTCTTGTACCTACAGATAAACCTTATTGCCTGTAATGGTTTGAGTGAAATACTGGCCATGATGAAGACAGCTTGGGGTTTGACTCCAGCAGACGGGTTTTTATCTTGTGTGTCAGAAAGTGACTGTACGACCTGTAGCATCATCTACACCAACCAAGTGTGAAATCAGCTGTACAGAGCAGCTAGTACATTATAATGAGGAAATAATTTCTCTGTGGCAGATAGTCACGCTGTGGCACACCTGCTTTTTTAACATAGAGACGTACAGTGAGAAGGATTTGTTAGCCTTTCCTCTTCACTGCTACCGCAGCTGACACTTCACAATAAATACAGGGTGGGTTCATGGCTCTGCTACAACAAGAGCTGTATCTTCATGAAAGAGCAGGACTCCTAAACAGTGATGTTTGCGCAGGGGAAAAAAACCCCATAAACAGTCCACCGAGAGCTGCATCAGTGAATGCAGCATGACCTGTAATGTGCTCATTACATATGGCAGCTTTTTTCTGAATTTGCAGCCCTTGGAATGACAGTTCCCTTTAGTCCTTTGGATATTGGCATTTTTTGGTAGATGTTTTTAAATTACACGACTGGGAAGGCATTGCTTTCTTGAGGATTTCTCTGTAGACTGTTCTTCACATCTGAGATTCCAGGAGCAGATAATTATTAGGAAGTAGCAAATCTTAAAAAGAGCATTGCACATTCTTAATGTTGCTGGTGGGCAAAAGCCACGGTCCGTTGGTCAGTGTGGACTGCAGAACACGTCTTTCCATTGCCTTGGCATTGATTCTGTAAGCAAAAGGCTTTCTTCCTTCAGCTGGGAAGTTTCCCTTAGCAACTCAGCACATGAGTGCTGTGATTTAGCAATTTTACATGAGTTTGCCTTTCGGATTAATCTTTGACATCTTGAATTTGTTACTTTATGGAAAAGATACACTGATACAGAGTGAATTAGTTCTACTGTTGCACTGACTGGAGTTGGGAAAATAGACTCATGGCTTTGAGAGGCCAGAAGAGGAATATTCTGGGAAGTAATTTGAACTGATGTTGTTGGGAGGGTAATATTGCTTGACATATCTGTTATGACAGCTGAAGATATGCTGAAGCATGAAGTAGAAAAGGAAAAGACAGTTGTTAGGCCAACGACAAGATGAAACCATCCTATTTATGACAGCTATTGGCAGCATGATATCACTGTCCTCAAGCTTTCTACTGATCTGGAGTGTTAGAAACTTCAGGATCGTGGTTGCCGTGTGTTTCTAGAGATCTTGTTAGTGGTGATGCTCTCTGACAGCAACCAACTGCAGTTGGCAACAGGGATTCTTCAAATACAAACAGACATACAAAAAACATCCACATTTTCTTGCTGATCCATTTGTAGGGTGGTTGGTCATTGCATTCGTACGGGAACCATTTGCATCTTGAAATGTCGTAAGACCCTTTTAGCTTCTAGAGCATCAAAGCAAAAAGAAAAGTATGAAGGCATATAAACAAAAATAAGCTTAGTGAGAAGTGAAGTGGCATTTTGGGAAGCAGGGGAGGCTTTCCCTTCTGTTTGTTGAGGTGCAGAATCACAGGCCAAGCTGATGTGTTATCAAACCAGTTTTAGAAAAGCTTTCAAGTCAACAATATATCTAAAGCTCTGTAGATAACAGCCAACAGCCCAGCAGTGAAGCCTCACTGAAAACTGATGCTCCTGTGTCCTCTCTCTTCCAGACAGAGTATTTTTCTGCCACCTAGGCTTTCCAGGTATTTTTGCTGAGGTTCTGCTACCTTTCCAGCTTTTAACCATCAGGAAACTGAGACAGGCCAAATAGTCTCTGGTCAGGTCTCGTTAAAGTTTAAAATGCCTTTTTGGCAGCACTCTCTGTATCTTGGCAGATTTGGGTCTCTGGAGCTGCAGTTACTTTCTTGTTTCAGTGACACTGTACGTTGAGCCTCCCATCCATCAGAAAGGATAAGGAAAATTTCCTCTTAGGAGAGCAGATTTTAGGAATTCCAGTGCTGTGATGGTTTTTTTCTTCTTTCCTAAGCCACAGTTACTGTCTTGCATTGAGTTCAAAACTCAGCCTCTTCCCTTTGCTACCTGATTTTAATTGAATGATCTAGGCTGTTTGGAATTCTATTTTTTGTTGACATATCTCTTTCAGCTGATATGAATCACCAGAGCTCAGTAGGAGATAATGAGAGTCTGCTGATTTGCACTAGTATTGGTGAAATATCGCTTCCTGTGCTCTTTCTAGGTATCTCCAGAATATGCTTATGAAACCAAATAGGTACATATTAATAATTTGATGCACTCTTCAAATGTTTCTGTCAGATTAAGGTAAAGAAATGAACTGCTGCTCCATTTTCTAAGGACAACTTCCTCATAGCTCTCAATGCTGAAAAAACCCCAGTACCATGGGCTGCAGACCAAAGCTCATCCCTTTTGGTGTGTTGTGATACGGGGAAACAGCACATCTCAGGTCATTGCCATTGCACTTTCTGAAGCCCAGCTGGGATATTAGTCCTCTCTGGAACACGACAACCGGGAGCAGACCAAGGGGAAATCCAGGAGCAAGCAGATTGGCCTTAAAGGGCAAAATCAGGTAGAGGTTTTTCATTAATGGTATCTAAAAATGTTGGGGCTATGGTAACAATGGTTATCATAAAAACTGCTGCCCTACCTGAAAGCCATGGCAGGACACAGGTGGTCTGTTACTGAAACAAAGGGCCTTTCTCCTGTATGGAAAGTTAGGCCAAAATGTGAATGCACTGAAAATGTAATTAAGTATAGGAGATGGGAAAGAAAAGCGTTGAAAGCAGTAGAAGGATGTCTCAAAGCATTACTGACACCTGGAAAATGCCTACAACTATTGAGGAAAAATTCTACATTTCTAGTGTTTGTTGCTTTGATTTTCTAGTTGTTTGTCTTTATTTCTGTTTTTCCTTTGTTCCATTTATTGTATTAGTTAGCTGCCTGAGATGCTGCACTAACATCCCTGGAATTGATGAGCTTGGCATGCAGAACGTGGAAGCCAGTTTTACTGCACCCTGCTCATACCCTGCCCGCTTCGTCTGCCTCAGTTCTGCTCTGCCTCCCATCTCCTAATACCGAGAGAATAGTTGGGAATTTATGTGGTATCTCCTTCCTGCTCAGACTGATAACAGAAGAGAAAAGAGACAGTTGGCAGAATTGAGGGGGGAAAGGGGAACGTGGTGAGATGGAGTGTATTGTACTATGATATCACTGTCTCATCTCAGACCAGCTCATTTTTTGCAATCCACACATCAGCCATCAGTTGCGAAAAACCTTTCCATTATTTTGGACAAGGATCTAATTAAAACCAGAAGTCTGGAGGGGAAAAGCTCAGTATCCCATAACACATTTCCCAAATGGTTGAATTCTCTGCTATTTTGTTAAAAGCTCTGATTGTGTCTTCTGTTCCTCACCTAACTGAGCTGGGTTAGAGCTTTTTTGTTGGGTATTATCTAGATCTCCCTGACAACCTGGCATCTCTTCTGTTAACGCGTGCTTTCTCTCTAACCTTTGTCAACAGCGCCATTGTAAGCTTGTCTGGCTCTGGGTAGCAGACAGACACGAGTGGTAGAAATTCTCCTGTACACCTTCAGATAAAATTTTATCTCCTGCTTTTTGCTATGGAAGCGTTGTAGGTAATTCCTGCAGCGCAGTGCGGTGTAACGTGTCTCATCGAGTAAAACAGCCGCCTGATTTCCCTGTGAGTGTTGACCTAATGGCAGAGCCCAGCTTAAATTAAAAAACCACCATTTATTTTAGGTAGGGCAGTCAACCTAAAATATCATATGTATTTTTTTGGACATAAATTTAAAGAGTAATAGTTCAACTATGTGTGAGAAAGCAAACAGATTTTTTTGTGTGTGTGTTTGCAATGCAGTGAGCAATTACACATTGATTCCCTCCAGCCTCTTGCAGTGTCTCAGCAGTTCTCCTTTGGCGAACTTTTTTGGAGGGACTTACTCTAGGGGTTTTGTTGTTGTCTGTTGTTAAAAACAATCTCTTGCCTTATCGGAAACTATCCAACACTTAAATGTGGAGGAACATGTCCTGGCTTGAGTGTAACTCATATAAAATTAAGGTAATTCTGAGTGGTTTGGAAATAACCAGGAGATAAAGCAAAAAAAACCCAACAAACCCAAACCAATCCTTTTGTGTAATTAACCTTCCTTTTGATATTCCAGATGTGAAGGCTGCAAGATTTTCCTTTTGGCACAGCCTTCGAGGAGGCAAATTTAAAGGATAGGCTAATTAATATAGTCTCATCTTTTCCATGCCACAGTCTAGTCTTAAGCCGGTTGGCAAAACTTGTACCCTCATGAATTCCTTGGTGATGAGCGCTGGTTTTTTGACTGATATGTATAGGCAGGGGAACATTTCTACATCACTGCCCAAACTTTCTGAAACATACGTAAATAATTTACATAAAATCCAAATCCGCATGTGAAATATTCTCATGAGTCAAGAGTTTATTCACTGTGAATTCGTGCTATGAGTGGGAGGAAACCTAAACTGTCTTGGATAAAATGGCCTTTATAAAATATGGATCTGTTTAATAATCTTTATGTCAGGTTCTGCTCATTAGATTTTTGTTCCTCTTTCTTATCTTAGTATGAAACTACCTCACCAGCCCCTTGCTAGCACTGCTTCATATGGGTGTTACCACTAAATCATTAGAGTTTCTTCTGTGCCTGTGTCATTAAAGAGCCTCTCTTTGATTTACCAGAATGTGGATTATAATAGAGGCATTAAAAAGGCATGTATCTGTAATTGCATTTTAATGCCATTGCTATTTATGGGTAATTTTAGTTTCAAAGTAACCTGGAAAGTCATGTAAGAACATAAAGCATTTGGTGATAAAGGTGTGCCAAGGAAAATTCATCATACATGATGTTATTTAATGGAAGCCCTGGTAAGGATCCTAGAATGAAACTGCTTTCTAGGTGCAATGTATTATACTTACACTAGTCAAACACGGTGTTGTAGTAATTATTTCAAACTCATAAACAGTAAAAAAAAAGATGTATGTTTTATATAAACATTATTAACGATTATCATAGCAGTTCCCGGTATGACAGACATAGCCTGATCCGTGAATAGTGGAAAAAATATTTAAACTGTGTGGAAGTGCATGCCCTACATTTGTACAGAAATCCAGCTTTTTATGGGTGAATGACATATTTCCCAATGCAGAGGAACCTGAGTTGGCTCAGAAGTCTCCTGGCGGGTTTTACATCACTTAAATCCTAGCTCAGGAAGGAAGGCTCTCCACAATCCTGTGGAACGCTTTCTCAAAAGATTTGTTTCTTCGCTCTGGGCATCTTCCGAGTTAATGACACCTACACAAAATAAAGCAATAGCTGCCAGGATTTCTCCGCTCCTCTCTGCAGTAGTAGTGTACATACGCTTCGTTTACTTCTGAATAATTCTGTGTGGTGTAAGACGATGGCACATCAGGTGCATATATTTCATATAGGTAATAAATGTAAGTATGACAAACATTTTCTAAAGGGATTTTGTGTGTGCAATTTGACCAAGTGCCTTAGAGAAGACTGATTTTCAGGGGATGGTTACCCAAGTGCTTGAAGCTGTGTTTCTGAAATAACCATTCACTTTTAAGTCTGTTTTATGTATGTGCAAATGCATATAGTGCTCCAAAGTGTGTGTGTATGCACATAGAATTTCTGTGTGCTTGACTCTTGTCTGTATCTACGAACAATTTGTATATAGTCCTGTGGAACTTTATTTTCTGGCATTAATTCCTAAAACCCTCAGCAACAACAGCATTGCTTCACAGTGTTGTGGGGGTGTGGGGGGGTGGGGCATTACAGTGAAAATGAAGCATACTTTTAATTATCTGTAGTCATTTGGATGAAATCTATAATGAGCTTGACAAATGCTGATGCTCTAGGCATCAATTTTTCAAATGACAGTAGAACCAAAAATATCTGGCAAGGCTTTGTTAGCTTAGACTACACAATATTTTTGAGGTCTTAGTTAGTAGGAATAATTAAAATGACTTATGTAAGATAAGTGTCATATCTCTGTCAGCAACGAAATGTTAAATGTTATTATAAACTAATTACTTCCTTGAATTGAAAAGAAAATTGCAATTTTGTGTCTTAACTGCTAAAAGACGGTGTGTGATCGTTTGCTCCTCCGAGCTCTTTACCAGTGTATCCTCAGTGTCTTCAGTGCAATGAGATGCCCTCAAAGTGAGTGAGAAGCAGGTTTGGAGCCCTGGGCCAGCACAAGCCCTTTGTGTAGCAAGAAGTCAGGTTCTCTTTCTGACACTGACCACTTCCTAAATAAAAGCAGGAGCAGCTGATGCTGTGGGGTTTTGCTTTGTGTTTCTGAGCACAGACTTGCTGCTGGATAAGGGAGGAGGAATCCTCATGCTCCCCCAGCCTCATACACTGTGGTGTGGTACCCCCGGATTTGGGGCTTGTGTAAGAGAAGTACCAGTGTGGTTGTGTTGCTTTTTTGCATCTTGCTTACTAAGAAAAATATATCTCCTGTTTAACAGTTTAATGGTAAACATAGACATGTAGGAGGTGATGAAAGGAGGGCTGTGGAGGAATAATGCGTGGAAAAGGAGAGGGAATGGAAAGAGGATGAAGGATGGCTAATGTAAAATGCAGGGAATATAGGAAATGAATGGGTAAGAAAGAGGAAAGGAAGGAGAAATATTTTAAATCCCATCCTTTCACATGCCTCCACCCTATAAACTTGCTCTCTTGCTACCTCAGGCCCGTGCTTTTATTGTGCAAACACCCAAATCACCCCATCCCAATTTCAAGTTATACATTGAAGCAGACTTAGCTGGAAATGAGCCGTCATCCTCTGAGAGTATAGTTTAATATTACTTGAAAAATCACTCCAGGCTTCCCCAAGTCACCTGAAGTGCCATGTGCCACCAGCTGCTGCAGTGTCTGGGATTCCCTGATCTGGTGTGGGGTCAGCCTGCTGGCTTTGAACTGCAATTGTGAGCGATGGTGGGTTTATCCGACCAGAGGAGCGTTAATAGGAGTCTGTTCTTACACAGCTTTGCTTTCTATGGTAAGAACCTTTGCACACTTGAAAACCACACGAGCATTCGTAGTCAGCCTGTGAACACAAGAATACAGGTTGCTGAGAGAGCGGGTGTCTCTAACTGGTGGCTTTTATGTCCCAGGAAAATTGCGCTAGGCACCTCAAAGCCGTATCCATCGATTCCACGGGAGCAGACTGCCCAGCACACCACGCTGGCACTGCTGCCGTCAGCATTAATTGATCTTCGTGGAAGTCACTGCTTTAATGGGAAAGGGAAGATGTCGGGGAGAGTGAGAACAGCCGTGTGAGTTCTCATTTAGTCTCCCCAGTCTCCACTCCACATTCGTTGCTGGCTTGTAAAGGATTTGGAGGCAGAGCTGGAGCAGTATTTCAGGGAAATGTAGCATGCTTGCCCTCTTCACAAGTTATCTCCCTAATATTGGACACCGTTTGAGACAGAATATAGCACTAGGTGCACCTTTGGTCTGACAATCTGCAGGCAGTCTTATGGCTTTGGCACCTGCTTAGTTTTAAATGGGCATGCACGCTGCATTTGTGGGCATGCAACTTAAACATGGATTTTGCACAGAAATACCCTTACACATCTCTGCCCTCTTCATTCAGAATTGTAGAAGGTTAGTGAGAGAGGCAGTGAGGTGTAGGGCAGAATGAAGGCATATCTGTGAGTCAGTGGTGTTCTGCGAGTGAAATACGAGATGGGCCTCCTTAGGGCAAATGGCTCGTACTTGTGGCAAGGAAAAACTATGGGTTTAGTAAAAAAAAAAACTATTTTATGTTTCAACAAACTGGCAGAAATGGCAAGACAACTTCGTTTACATTAAAAATGCAAACCTACAGGCACATACTCAAAAGCAAGAACAAGATAACAGAAAGGATGTGATTGCTGGTTAGAGTGCTTTTCGTTAATGTACCATCCTGTTTTTCTAGAAGTATTGCAGATGCTTGGATAGAACCTTTTGCAATCCCACAGTACTATTTACATTTTGTTAGCTACATTTTAATAAGTTCTGGTTTTTCATTGGAGTTGCTTAAATTTCTATGTTTATGAATTTTCCATGTTAGGACTAGTTTTCTTGGATGTTTTAAATAGAATTCTGCACTAGTCTGGAAATGTTCAGATGAAAGTACAGTTAGACAGTTTGCCCAGTGACATCTGTTCAGCGGCATAATTTTACTCAGCTACACATGACATATTTAATTGAATGAAACATTTCAAATAGACTTTGACAGCTTTCCAGCCCAGTATCTCCAAAGTTATTATTTAATGAAAATATGCCATCCTAGAAGTTACAGGGACTATAAAGAATTTAGTTTATGAAAGGCAGTACTGTGATGTTAGAAAAGAATGCATTAAAGTATTATGTCTGCCACTTCTGATATACGTACTTTGTCGCTTCTGAAACGTCTCCATGTTTTCTAGTGGCTCTTTTGAGCCATGATTTTATCATGCTGTGTTGCCTAAATCTGTAACTCTAATGCTGTGTTCTGCGTGCAGAATGTTAAAAAAGAGAAAGCCCTTAGATTATCGTGTACAAGTTTTAGTGGCAGCGTGATGATAGCCAGTATGCGTTTCATAAGAAGCCACAATATTGTCATCTGAGGAACAGACCCATGGAACGGGAGCCAGAGGTTTGAGGGCCGTGTTAGTCTGTAGCCAAAGCCAGTTCAGAATACTGAGTTGTGTAAATTCGTGCAGGTTCATCCTGCGGTGTAGCAACGCACAGTACTTTCGATCTGTACCGTAGATACAGAGCTGTAATAGTTGAGTGGTTGTTTCCAGCATAATGCTTTAACTTTTGGCACGTTGCTTCAGGGTTTCACAGCCATTTCTGTTATTTGGAGTTAAAAGTACTTAATGTAGCCCATGCAGTAAAGTATTTCTAAAGCGGACAGCCTCCATAGTTTGCCTAAATGTACAGAATTGTATTTTTCCATCAAAAATCAGTTACCCAATAAGTGCTGTCATCTAGCTGACAACAGTTTGTGCCTAGTGTTATTCTGGAGCCTTTACTGAAGGTGTTTGCTTTTCATGACATACTGCCCAGCTGAACCGATAACAGGATTTCTATTATTCCACTACACAGGGTCGCTCAAGGAGGAAATGTAAAATATTCCTCGCAAGGAGCTCTCCTAGGACAGTTCTGTGAGAGAGATGCTGCAAACTGTCAGATGCTGCTCTGGTAGATTGGAGTTGGCCGGTGAAAAACAAACTCAGATCTTTGAGTTTGACATGGGCGGGATGCTGGGAAGCCAGTTTGGCTTTGGCTTTTGGTGTGTGCAAGATGAGCAGATTTAGTTGAAGCTCACAGCACTGGTACCGCCCCCTCTGCTGCTGCAGAATTTTGCTGTTTCCCCAGGCTCTCTTGCAAAGACAGTGAGTGGACCTTGCTGGTGTTCCTCATTTCCCAACACATGCGGTGTGAGTTGCTTCTTCCCTTAATGACCATCTGAGGTGCAGGGTACCTGTTGTCTTGTTACCACTACCCTGAGGGTTTTGGCCAATCTTAAGCCATTTTAGGGAAAGAATTTGGTTTTACCTGTTTGCCTTGTTGGAAAGCAATGTTATTTATCTTCTTCCAAGGGAGAACATATACTGCATCACTGGTTAGCAGTAGTCTCTTCAGTAACATTTCGGAATTAGAATTATATAATAAATGCTGCAGTTTTGGCAAATAAATGCTTGCCACAAAGATTACAAGGAGCGATGGACACAGGGTGTGCATCAAGAGCCTGGACCAGCATGGGAGCCTGCCGATGTGCTTGATTTAATTTCAGTCTTCTTCTGTTCAAGTTTGGGTAGGTGAGGTTTATGGTTTATTTTCCAAGCAGTCAGGAAACAATAAGCTCTCAATCACTCAGTGATTGCCGGCCAGGGAGGTGGTTTTCTCCTTAGGTTGTTCAGATTTGTTTGCTTAGGTTTTCTATATGCTGCAGCCCCATGCAGTGACTCTTCTGAAGACAGAAGCTTGTGGGCTTTAAAAGCTGTGCTTGTCCCTCTTGTCTCCCCGTCCCCAGCACAGCAGAGAGCAGCTATCGATGTGTTCCAACACACTGTCCAGGGACAACTCAGAGCTTTTAATATTGTAGCATGTGTTTATGAAAATTTCTGCTCTCGGTGCCAGATACTGTTCCGCCTCTGCAAGGGGATGGGAGCGGGGTGTTAACACGGACTCCAGTAGACTCAGGATTATATGAATTTCCGCATCAAAAGAACTGGCTAGGAGTACAGAGCCATATTTTTCAAATGTAGCGTATGATCAACTCAAATTGTCTATCTGCAGACTATGTGAAATAGGCTGGAGGCTACTACCCTCGAGTTAATATTGAAACTTTGGATGCTTGGTTGGTTTCCTAGCTATTATAGTTTTAGTCTGCTCCCCTCTTTTACTCAGAATTGTTGTGCTAATTAGGCTCTCCGAATTTCAGTCTCTCAGGTTCTTCAGTTATGACATTGCAGTCCCTCTATGGCAGCACACTGGAGTGTGGCAGATAGGATATTATGAAGTGGAGACATTCAGTGGGAAAATGTCCAAAAGCATTTCAAATCACTTAAGATAATTAAACAAGGGGAAAGAAAGTGGCGTGTTTAAAGAATATGTGGTGGTTTTATGAATAGGATGATGTTAGACGCCTGTGCATGGGAAACTCATTACCCGTGCTTCACTCATTCGTTATATTGTAATGAGAAAGGAGAATTGAAAAACGCCTCTGTGAATATCGCCTTTGTGTGTATGAGGAGGTGCCTGCACTGAGACCACGGCTGCAGCAGCATCAGGCTTCACAGACTTGTTGGTTCCTACGAATATACCTGTGAAGAAATACAACAATAGAAGAAATAACAGCTAATGCCAGTATAAAGGTCAAAATGACCTGAATTGAGGTGCTTAAGAATTAATGGAGTGTGCCGGTGTCAGGAGGCTGAGGTTTAGATGACATTTTTGTAACTGCCTATATGTTTCACTCCTCGCCTCCTCCATTTGTAGGCCAGGTTTGCAATGCAGAGCTGGAGGGCTTTTAATAAGAATTTGTGAAACAGAGTAAGTCAATACTTGAATGGGGGAGAAAGCAGGCACTTTATCATTGGGAAGGAGGAGGAAGAGTAGCAGGTATCAGCAAAGGTCGATGTCTGCGCTGCAGGCAGCATTGCTGAGATGGGAAGCACCGGAGTTGGGTCTGAGTCAGCAATCCACTGCCAGGGGCTTGTTAGCGACGGGGCTCCCGCAGAGTGAGGAGAGCGGCTGACTTTCATCGCTTAGGAGGGCTTTTTTATGTTTTTCCTAAATCATCAGTTCTTGAACTACTGTAACTGTACTGAGATGTGAGTCAAAACCAAAGGTAAGCAGAAGAGCAAACTTAAGAGTAGGAAAAGTGTATGTTCCTCTCTGAAGCTCAGTAGGTTCACAGCCACCTTCTCTGTATAATTTAAAACATCCCTGTGAAGCCTTCTAACCAAGGGTGCATTGCTGTGGTGTTGGACCCCAAAACAGAGATGGCCATGTATGGTCATATTTGAAACCAGATTTAAGGTGACAGTTAGGGGCTGCCTTTTCAAACCTTTCCACAGGCTGAGGAGTTGCAGAAACACAGATCATACATCTCAGTGTTGTCAGTCTTGCAGTTTCAATGTAGAATATCCAAGATTCATCCTTAGGCATGTCAGGCTTCTGAATCGAAGGTGGTGAAGCTCTAGTTCAGATCTGAGCCTGCTTTACACCTCCATGAGATTCAAAAGTAAACACAGCTGCTTTTAGAAATTGCTTATGGTGTTTCTGTTTCGGGCATGGGATTTTAGCTAAGTGTCCGGTTCCTGCATCACTTTACCCCATCTTGAAGTGCTGGTTAATGCTTGATGGCAGTAGGCAAATGACACCATCCCTGGTTTGGGCTGTATGCCACAGAGCCTCTGCCCAAGAGAAGAATCCCAGTTCCCTGCTCTATCACAAGCACTGACAGTTAGTCCTGGCAGAAGCAGGGATTTGTTGTTGTAAATCCTTGGGTCTCTTCTGCCGGCCCTGATTCCTTGCTGAAGCAAAGGTCAAGTTTTATGCTCCATGTCATGCCAAAGCAAAGCAGAGTCCTTCTGAGATGTGTGACAGCCGCACACCACCCAGGATGTGGAAGAGACATGCACCAGACTGTGGTATTGTTTGGCTTTAAAGCAGTGCTGTTGAATGTTTTCAGTCTCACAGAGCAACTTTAAAAGACTTGTAGATCCATTTTGATGGATAATAATGTTGCTGTCTTCCTCCTTGCATCTGTATTGCAGGGTGATGGCCTGGAACAGGGAGGGCAATCAAAGAAGTTTCATCCTAAGAGACAGATCGAAAAACAAGCCCGTGTGCTGTTAGTAAGAGATTTTCCCCTTAGGCTTTTGTCTGCTGGTTTCTCCTGGATCACCAAGGGAAACCCTGCTGTCTGCTCCTTCTTTTTCTGACTTATCATTTTTTTATAGCCTGGTATGTTCTACTTGGCACATGGGTGATTAAGGGAGAGTTTGGTCATAACCTGCACCTATCTAAATGATGCGTGTACCAAGAAGGAAAAGCAGTTGTTTCAGCTAGGTAAAGAAGTGAAACTAGGGAAGACTTAATATCAGGAAATGCATAATGACAGTAACATCTGTTGGAACACAGAGTAATCTCCCTCTGCAAGTGATGGGATCAGCATTGCTTCTGATATTTGAAGCTCCATGAGACAGAACCTAATTTGATGTAGAGCATACTTGGCTTCCAGGGAGGCCGTCTACATGATCCACTAGATTTTCTCCATGTCTGACTTGTGCGACTCCATCTTTCTGACTCTCCCTGGGTGATGAAATATCATTATAACCTTTCAAAATAATATATTGGAGCCTGGAGAGCAGAGAGTGATTTTTCTCATTTGCAAGTGAGAGGCACTGTGTTAAATTACCATTCCTGTCACTAAATGGATTGAGTAAAAAATCTGGTGTGTTTAATAGAACACATTTTCCCCCTCCCCGAACAAACCACCTAAGACTTCACATTGGAGAAGGTGAGGGTTAGAAGTTTAAATAACGTTCGTCATACTTCCTGAGGCTTAGGTGGGTGGAAGCTGCTTGACACCTGAAAATGTTTCGGCAGATCTGCCAGGTGAGCTTGCTGCTGATGTACAGAGGATGAAGGAGCCTCTGCTGCATCTGTCATAGATCAGGCGGATAAAACTTGTCCTTCTGGGCCATCAAAGCTTCTACTTGTTAATTTGGGCCTGGGAACTGAAAAAATCCATGATGTGGACAAGCATAGTGGCTAAGTACAAAACTAGTTGAACTGAAGAAATGTGCTTCTACATCTCTGGAGAATAAATGAGCAATGTGTGGCGTTGCTTCTACTCTTTTTTTTTTTTCCTAATCGTATCCAGCAGTTGATGCAGTTCTTGATAGCATTTGTTTCCTTTTCATGCAGTGCAAAAAACTGGTAATCATCTGGTACTGCTGAGCATTTGAAACTCCAGACGTGGTGATGAATTGCACTATGATATATTAATGTTATTTTGATCCCTGCTCTTTCAGAATTACATTGATCCAATTAGGTTAAGTAGCTTGCCATCTAAATTAATTTACTTTCCTCTATTAATCTCCTTTACTGTGGGTCAAAAACAGAAATGTAAATCAATCCATTACATTACATATCTTTGGAAGGCAGGGGGGTGGGTAATTAAATTACCTGATAGATACATATGTTGAATTCATTGTTTGGTATGTTAAACAATATTGCTGTAATTGGAAAGTGAAGGGGGTGCACACTGAGTTGTGGAATTTGAATGCTTGTTACACTTAGTTTCCGTAACCTTTTAAGAAGAGCCTTTACATGACTTGCTGTCCCTGGACACTGATGCTGCGTGCTCGTTTGGCTACACAGCTTTTAAGATACTAGACATTTTGAAAGTGGAGATTACAGCTTCTTTCTGTGGCAGAAATGCTTGGACTCCCTGGTGATGTGTCTTGTTGAGGTCCCCAGGTTCTCCAGCCCTTTCCTCTGGCTTGTTCTCAAATCAGGATTGGTGCCACATGCGGCAGGAGAACAGATGTCTCAGGAATGAGGTCTTGGTTACTAAACCGAAGGAGTGTTAGTGCAGACTCCTGAAAAACTTTCTCATTTTCTTAAAAAGGTTCTTCAGTGGTGCATGAAATTTCCATGATTTGAAATCCTGCTTTGGCTTCTACATCGGGACATGCTTCTTACTTCATTAGATTAGTCCAGCAGTGGGACTCCATCATCTTGGTGCTCTTGCCATTCTCTCACTACTCACACTGGGAATTCTTATGTTCAGCTGGTATTTTCATCAGCAAACTTTCATCCTGATGAAACATGCCCGACAGCTACACCAGGAATTTGTTTATCTGCGGTATTTCCTCACTGTAGTAAGCAGATCTGATCATGAAAGACTCATATGAAAAAGAAGCCTTGATGTAAAGGAATGAGATCCACTGGTTGGAAGCTGAACATTGACACAGTCACCCTAGACACAAGTGCAGTGTTTTATATTGAACTTAATTAACTGTTAAAAACTTATCATGCTTGTGGTAGCTGCTTCATCAGGGGAGATCTAGACAAGGGCTCTATGCAATAAGAAAATGGATCTGGTTGCGTAACATTGTAGCAGAAGATTAATTCGAGTCAGATGGCGTATGTAATGCAGCAGGTCAGACTGCTCATCACAGCGCTCCCTTCTGGTGCTAGAATCTAGAAATCCATGAAATATTTTCTAAATCTGTGCCTGAGGGTAGAACGAACAGAAGCAAAAGGGTCACCTCTATCATCATTGCTGTCAAACACTGTGAAAATAGCAGAGCACAAAGCCAGTATATTGCTCTATTACTTTGCCTCTCTGCTACATGTGTTACTCTATCAGTGCCTGTGTTTTGTCCCATTAAATAAAAATCGATCTGCTATCCTGTATGAAATCCCATTTCCAAAATGTGCACAGCAGAACTCTGCTGGGCTTGACAGTGATGGCATCTTACCTTTTGCCTTTACAAAGGTAAAGAATGCCTGCTAACTGCAAGAGATAGCAGTGGTGTTATATAAATAGTAATGATAATTAAGAAAGCAGCTGCTCTTTGTGATAATTGACACAGTAGGAAACACAGATACAGCATATTTTGTTTCAGGCAGGTCTGCCAGAGGCTGCAGGCACAAGGGGTGACATAAAGGTGGGTGTCCGGTGCCATCCGAGGAGTCCCTGTGGAGCCCATTGTTGAATGTATGGACATCTAAATCAAAGCGAGATGCTGGGTTAGGAAATCAAATCCTGCTCTGGGTGTGGTGCTTGGCCGAGACCCAGAGCAGTTCCTCTGTAACACACCAGGTGCTGCCGTGTTGTAACATTCGATATCTATTGATATGCTGATATTTCCCACAAACTGAAAAATGTAGAACAATAATCTGTACTTGAACACTCATTATGTTGGGTCTTTGCTATCTTCATCTTTTTACGATGCCATTTCCTTCTCTTTTTTTTTTTAATTTTCTTTTTGATTTTTCTTTTCTTTTGTTTTTTTTTTTTTTAATTATTCCATTCAGTGTTGTTTTTCTTTTTCTTCTACTTTAAGATACAAGCTTTTCAAGATAGGTTTTCTCTCTAATAAGTGTTTGTGTAGTTCTAGCACAACCAGGTCCTGATCGTGACTGAGTCATTGGATATTAATGCAATGCAAATAAATCAGCAATTAAAATCTTTGTTTTAATGCAAGAAGGACATACTGAGACTGTGTACTAGTTCACACTAGTATATATGCAAGTGTTTAGCATTAATCAGCTTTAAATAAAAGAAGGGGCCTGGTTTGTTCAAATGAACAAGCCGAGGGAGAAACACTTCTTTGAAGTGGAACAGAATATTGTGAAACTGTGCCAAAGATTTTTCAGTAGTCCAGACTCTCCAGTTTTCAGGAGGTGATGGTGGCACTTATCTTGGTTTCCTTAATATTGTGCTTTTGCATTTCACTGGAGTGTTTGTCCGAATGTCGGTGTTGGTGGTGAGGTACCTAGGGTAGTGCCTGTGTTAGGACTAAATGTGAAGATGTTTTCTTCCTTCTGGCCTTCCTGCTCTTTAGATAAGGAGTTGAAAAACAGATCAGTAACAAGACTTAAAAAAAATAGGTGATATTCTGTGTTCCGTAAGTTTACTGCAAAAAAGCAAAGTTTTCCTGGATGTCTCACACGTGCCCCTCTCTGCAGAGTCCAGAAGATGGTAACTGCCAGTCACAACTTTTCAGATCATTGCTAAAGGCAGGAGGGGAAGTGTGGGGAGAATGAGGACAAAATGTCTCATCGTGGTCATGGTCTTCTCACCGTCTCCTGATACATAATTTCAAGTCATTGGGTTTCCATTTGTGAATATCCTTTTTAGATGATCAGAATAAATGCAGTCCTGTAGTGTTTTTCCTTGAGTGTCAGTGGAAGAAGTTTGTTTCATTTGGGTGGTCACTTGATGATGAATACAACACATCCAGGAAAACAAGCCTCAGAGGGAAAAGATTTTCCTTTTTCACAAACCACCATTACTTAACAATACTCCAAACGTCTAGAATTCAGATTTAACACAAAATGTGTTGAAAATTACGTGGAAGATTCAATACTGAGATGTGCTGGCTCACAGTCCTCATTTGGAAGAAAAAGCAGGCTGGAAACTTGTAGTCTTTCCACAATTAACGAAGGAATTGTTCATGCACTGCAGCTTCAGCATTCGGAGTTACATTTTTCCTTATTTCACACACAGCCCTCGTAGTCGCTGTGTCATTAACGCTTGGCTTTGATCGCTGTCTCAAATAGAACCGCTAAAGGACAAAGTCAAGGTGATGTGGCCTTAATGTGACATGTGCTGTGTTTTTTTTTCAGGGGCCTGTTAGCCAGCAGCTTCACAGAAACGCATTATTTGAAAGATGGCACTAACGTGGTGCTCACCCGCAATTACAAGGTAAGGTTGGCGTTTCGTGGGTAGATGATGCTGCGTCGTTAAAACCCAAAGTGTTCTCTGCTGGGATCTGAGCCAGGGGATGAAACAGCTCACTGTGTGATCTTTTTTATTGTTGCCTTCAGTTACCTTTTTGACTACTGTGATCCTACACATGAATCTTTAGAGAGAGACATTAAAGGAAAGCTGTGGGGTTTTAACCAGGTGACTTTTAAAATCTGTAAGATTTATGCAGCTTCTTGGAAATATGCCCATTAAAATTTTATAATAAGCGCAGCCATTGTTGATGAGTTATGGAGGAAAGTCCCGGTTCAGGTAGGAAGAAAGCCCTAAATATCTGATTTCTATAGTGCAGAAACCCACATCAGGGGTTGCGAAGGTTTGGGTGTCGTTCCGCATTGGGGAGACCAATGGGCTTTGGGAGAGGGGCTTGCTTGATTGGGTTTTGTTTTAAACCAGACCATAAGATTGTTGTTGGATATACTTCATGTATATATGTGTATATTTGTGTGTGTGTCTGTGTGTCTGTCTAGATATATATATACATAAATATATGACTAATATGATCCATATTGAAATCAGTAGTTAAAATACTTTAAGGCAGTAATATTTTTGTCCTCTGACAGTATAAATGCCTTAATTAGGAGCAATGGAGCAAGCTATTTAATTACAAAATTTATCTTTTATCTGCCGAAGTCCTATAAAGTATTTGTTGTGTTACGTTACTTATTTATTGATGCTGTCAGAAGAGGCATCATAGTGTTCCCATCCATAATGGGCATTGCTGGGATCAGGGAAAGGCTTTATTTCTATGCATAACATCTTACTTTCTTCTGCAACAGCATCTTCATTATAGCCCCAGACCTCCCAGGTACAGCTATCATTTTGAAACCTTTCAGTGTCTGCATTTTTGCTGGTTGCTCCTGTCTTCTTCAAAATCAGCTTACTAGAAAGTAGTCATTTGTTTTAGAAAGGCTGTACAGATTCCTCAAGGAAGTAAAAGGAAAGAAATGAAGCACAGAACTGACAGATTAACCTACATTAACGTGAATATGTGTCCAGCTAATGGTAGCCAGGCGTTTCCTTACTAAGAAAAAGTCTTTTTTCAGAATGGCAGTAAGTCATGATTAATACCAACAGTGCATACTGGTGCCTAAAACATCAGTATAGTCTGTAGTTGAAACCAAATCCAGATTCCCGTTGAAAAGTTGCTTAGTCAGCTTCTGCTTGGGGGTCCGCGCCAGTCAGGGTTGTGGGGCTGTCATTGGGGAGTTTCTCTAGCGCACAAGTCAGTGTCCAGGTTCTTTTTCTGGTTTATAGCACTTGACAAAATGGCAGTTGTCAGAAGCTGGTATTTATTCAATGATTTCAAGTACGACTAGAGTACTGTTTTAAGTCTGAGAAATCAGCCATGATGATTATTTGTTTTTAGGGGATCATCCATTTGATATACTAGTTTATAGGGATAAAAAGATTCAATAGGAGGGAAAAAAAATCCTGCAGTTCAGTGGAGTTACTGAGCTAGAAATCAATTTTCTACCAGTCCGGTTGCAGGCCATGGTCTGGTAAGTTTGCATTTTTTGGCATCATATAGCATGTGGACCTCAGGGAAATTGTGAAATGGGCCACAACAAGGAGTTCAAAATTAATAAAATCACAAGTTGTACGTGGAGAGTGAAAGAAGATCAGGACATTTGCCATAATTCACCTTTGATATAGACAACCAGAGTAGCCCGTGTGGGATGAGATATCAGCTGCCCTTCCTGTTTCAGTGGGGACTCTGCTTAACACTAGTGATGCTCAGCCCCAAAAACTGGCTTCTTAAGAGCTCTGAACTGCACCTCTACCTTATTCTTTAAGTGATGAGAATGAAGCTACTTTATTTTTTATTTCAGACTGTTTCAGGGTCACTGTATGAGAGTCAGTGCTGAGGTGGGGGGCATTTTTTCTTCTGTCTTATCAACTGGACACATATAACTGATAATATTAAAATAAGATGAAATAGTACACTCACCCTGAAAACTTTGATGTCTGTTGTGACTGAAGCAGTCATCCCCAGAAAACTCAGTGTATGTCCTTCCTCCTTCCTGTTGAGGCTGTATCCTTGCTAATGTATGAGTACTGATGATAAAAATACCCAAGAGTAAAACATCACTGCCCCATTTCTGTCATTTCTTTCTTCAAGAAAAGCTATTGAGATTTGTATTTAGAACATCAGAAGTTGCTGTTCTGTGTTCAGTTACTCGTGTTGGAAACACAAATGCCCTAAACAAATGTTTCCCATGGTACCACCTTATTTGCAGAAAATTAATATCTGAATTATTCCGTGTTGCTCAGCATTTTCATGGCTGTTCCTTTCTTTAAGAAAATCAAGGTGGTCTTTAGAAGCCTGCTAGGTGAGGCTTTGTAAGTGAAAGCCACGCTGCCCCAAACCTGAAAATGTGAATTAATGCGGCTAGATGGATATGAATGAACCAAGTGATAAAAAGGCCCAGTGAGATGACTCTCAGGTTAAAGCCTGAGCAATAATTTCCCTTCGCACTACTACGACAGGAACCTTTAACAGCAGTGTTTCCAGTTGCAGGGTGGCTTCAAGGGAGCCATGAGAAAAGAAATGCTGGCCGTGACACAATCATTGCTTTCCAGCCAGTCACATAATTGGAATGTAACATAACCTTTAGTCAACAATAAAATTAACCTTGATTCCAGACAGATACGTGTATGCGCTGAGAATGTATCTCTGTTGTGGGTGGCTTTTCCAAGCAGTGGATTATTACGGAAATACAATAACCCAGCCACAAAATGAAATTGGATTGTTGCCTCTCAAAAAAGAAGACCCTCGTATTCTTGGTTGTTCTTAATAACATACAGCTCAGTTGGGTAATTCAATAAAAGGTTTCCTTTCCAACCTGTTTCCCTTCCCCTTCATTTGGTCTGTGATTTTTTTCAAACTGTAGGGTTGGGATTGGGTTTTTTATACATCTCGTTAATATATAGCTATAATTTCTCCTATAGACATGCATAGATGTAAATGACCTTAAATAAAAATATCTGTTTATGGAGAGTAGTAAAATGTGTCAGTTGATTTGTTCATCTAATTTTGTAAAATATCCTAGATGCTAGCTTCAGATAAAATAACACAGAAAAGGTGGCCAGTCATGCAGTTTAACACCATTGAGCCTCTTTAAAAAATACACAAAACAAAACAAAAATGCTCCAGCACTTCGGGGTTTAAAAAACACCCAAGTTTTCCACTCAGGAACCATTTGCACTGTTAAATACGGGCCAGGAAAGGTGCTCTCAGTGTGGTTCTGAATGCCGTAGCCTGAAATTGATGATCACTTTGAATTAAAGGGGATGGAAAACCATGAGAAAACTGGAGAGCAAAGAGCATTTGTGACTATTGAAACGTTGTGTCTTTTTTGCCATCAGGATCACTGTTATTACCACGGCGCCGTGCGAGGGTTCCCCGGCTCCTCGGTCAGTCTCAGTGCCTGCTCTGGACTCAGGTGAGCCAAGAGTTCAGTAACACGTGAGCTCCTTAAGGAACCGTTCTGGTATCTGTTGAATTGTTGTTTTGCTTTATAATGAATGTACTGATACCTGGTTTTGAAATGTTGATGCAATCTCTAAAAGCGTTTTCCCTCTTTGAAAAAAAAGAAAATGCAGTTTTGGGGTTTTCCATGATGTTATTTCTGTCTTGCTGCCCATCTTTGTCTATACCCTTCCGTGGCAGCATGGTGCTTGGCACATTTTTGGGCTGGCAGTGCCCAGTGACCCTCCAGTCCTGCTTTGCAGCTGCAAACTCATGCGCTGTCCTGCGGCCTCTTCATTAGGAGAGTTTGCTTTGTGGCTGTGGAGCTCAATAATTGTTCACGGCAGGTATGATGTTCAGCATTCAGGTTTTAGCTACTTGTTAACAGAAGAGTAGCAGATTCACATTGTTGAAAACCAAATCTCTTCTGAGTTTGAGAAACGAACAGGCTGACAGCATTTTAAATACACAATGGACACAGTTCAGGAAACAATTATCTTCCTTACTTGGACAATCAGAGACTGGTATTTACTCACAGAGCTGTTCCAAATCACAGTAATTAACTGTAAATTGGCTCTAGCATTCTCCCTGGAAAACCCAGTTTTCCTGTCAAATTTCCAGCTGTCTCAACCTTTTCTGGGTTTGTTTGATTTATCTACAAACAGCATGAGTAGCTGGACTCTTTTTCCCTTGATTTAGCATTTTGTGCAACAGTGGTATTATCAAGGCTTTTCTAACGGAGCTTTGGGAACAGACAGCAGCAGAAAGAGCAAACTGTGTGTTACCAGGACCCCTCTCCCTGTGTGAGGGACCCGTTTGCTGGAGTGGATGGGATTCCTGTGGCTCATTCCCACACAGAGAGGGGGGGTTTATTGGTCGTTTGTATGTATCTGGCATCTTCCACAAGTTTACTATAATTAAGCCCTTGCGTGGACCGTGGCGGTCTGCGTTCACCAGTCGTTCTCACAGTCTGTAAAAATACAGCGCAGCGCTCTTGGTGTTTTAAGCACGGCTTAGTGAAAGGGATTGCAATGCTGCAAGGTCCACCGGGAAAATCTGCACTGTGAGACAGAGTCTGCACCAACGTCTTGTTCCAGAGCTACCTAACAAATGAAGAACTCTCAAGAGAAGTTACTCTTCTCCGCATGAAATGCATTTTCTCTCTTCTAATGTGCTCTTTTTACAATTGTTGAGCTCACAGAGTTGTTTCTTAGTTTTAGGTAGTCGGGTATGTCAAGGCAACATACGTTGGCAGTGACATTTTTCGCTCATCTGGCACTACTGCAGATAAATCCCCAATGTGCAAGCTGACAGTGTTAGACTCCTTCCCCATAGGAGAAGCATAGCAGCATCTTTTTCAATACGATTTTTCATAAGTTTCCCTGCCAGTGCATGTTGTGCTCCAGCAGGAGAAACTGAGGATACATCTCAATACCCATGTCCATTTAGCTGCTGCATTCACTGCTGAGGTTGGTTAAAGGATTGCCCATGAGTGATAACATTTTGTGATAAGGGTACTTGTTGACTTACTTCAAAAAATTCATTTCACAGCCTGATAGCCAATAGTAATAACTTCCAGGCATTACCTGTTCCTGATCTAAGCCAGCAGTGTGTGTATTTGAAAGGCTTCATAATGCACTATCAGCTCCTTGAACCATCCAGACCCTCTCCTTAAAACTGGTTAGGGATAAAAGGCCAAGTGGTGTGAAATCCCAAGCAGCTGCAATGAGGTTCTGAAAGCACTAAACATCTCCCAGAATCAGGCCCACATGTCACTGTGTACCTCTGCCACCAAAACATCATTGTGGCAGTGTGTCCCTTGAGAATTTGGGTGGAAAGATCTAGTTGAAGACGTCCCTGCTCCTTGCAGGGAGGTTGGACAAGACAACTTTTAAAGGTCCTTTCAAGCCCAAACCATTCTATGAATCTGTGATTTACTGCACTTGATCCAGGCCGAAAAAATACAATGGGAATTAGGACAGTTCAGAGCTACTTCATGGCAACTTTCCTGGTATTATGGATAGGGTGGGATGGTGTACTTGCCCACCAGCTTGCTGGAGTAGGGATTCTTGTTTTTCCACGGCACGCTAAAAGCTGCAAGCTGCAGGGGTGAGGACATGAGACATGGTGTGGCCGGGCAGCCCTGGGTGAGGACAGTCCCTGGGGCCGCAGTTTCGCTTGCAGCAGCCGGTGGAAGGAAAGACGGGTCTCGTTCTCAGTCTGTTCCTGGCTTTGTGACAGTTTCTGAGTGAATTGGACAAATGTCTCTGTCTCTTTTTCTCTGTCTGTGAAATTCATTAAATGATTCTTACCTACCTCAGACAGCTGTTGCATGGGACTAAAGTTTAAGTGCCTGAAAAGCATCTAATGAAAGGAAGTGCAAGCTGTTAGCCTACCGAAATCTCAGAGCACTAATATCCTCCCACTCCTACTACACAGACACCTCGGGCATTGTTCCAGGCGTGGATAGGCAGGGACTGTGTCTTTTCCCCCAGATTAGGGGAGTTCATTAAAAGACATGAAACTCTTCATAAAGAATAGGTTCCACATTTCAGCGTGCTCTGAAGCCTGAGTGCTCAGTGGTAGTCACAGAAGCAAAAAGGATCATAGGAATTACTGAGACAGAAATAGAGGATAGAACAAAAACCTTCATTACCACTATAAATCCGTAGTGCACTCACATCTTGAATTGTTCATGCAGTTCTTGTTTTCTCATCCCCGTTTCAGAAAAAAGAAGCATTATATCCAGAAAAGATACAGAGAAGGGCAAAAATCATGATCAAAGGTATGGAACAGCTTTTATCCAAGGAGAGAAAATAGACTACGATTTATCACTTTTGAAAGGAGATGGCGGAGAAAAGGGTATGATAAAATGAGGTTGAATGTCATTCTGAAGAGGGGACAATTACTGAATATTTTTCATAACCCCAAAATTAGGAGACATCAAATGAAACTTTAGAGCAGAGGAAAGTACTTTTTTGTTCCCCACCTAATGAAGCCGTGGAGCTCAGTGCCGCAGGTGGGTGTCAATGTAGAGTCAAAAAAGATGAGCCAGTTTTAGGAGGGGACCTGGGGGAGCCTCTCCAGGGCTGTCAAATCCAAAGATGTCTCCAGTGCTCACGCTGTCAGAGCTGGGGGAACAAACTGCGGTGTATTTGTCGTGTTCTTATGTCTTACCACTAAGTATCTGCTGTTGGCCAGGGCCAAGGTGCTGAGCTGGAGGGACCTTGCTCTGACCTACTGTAGCCATCAGGTTCTTACTTACTATGCAACCACATGGTTGAGCATTTAAGATGTGTTATTAGCTTGTAAATATGACAGGATTACTCTGTAATGAGCTACAGGAAGAATCAAGTGTGAAATCTGCAAATTAAGGCAGGTTTGACTAGTTTACTTTTTTCAGGCAGATAGAGGGGGTGAGATAGGAAGATATGTGAGGAGTAGACTTGGCTCTTTTACACAGGCACTCATGTATTCCAGCTATGTTACATCCTCTCAGACATAACATTTGAGTGCCTCGCTTCATACAGGATTACAATGGCATAAATAGTTGGATTGACACTGATAGCTGCCTAAAATGCAGGTTAGAGGAGAATATAATCATGCTGTAATCTGTATCCTGCTGGCTCCTCCGGAGGAGGAAGGGCTGAAAGGCAGAGAGGAGACGGTAAATGCTGAATGCACGAAATGGGAACAATGGATAATCAGGATTTCCAGCGCTTCCGTCTGGATAAGAAAACCAATTAGACTGTCAGAGCTTGTGGGAAGGTGGAGGTACGACAAAGTCAAGTCATTTCCTTCCTGTCCCGAGGAAGTACCCTTCTGTTTATCTAGCTTGGAGGCTCCTCCAGTTTATAGCAAATAGCTTTGGCCTGTAACCACCACAGACGTCTTTGATGATGAATTTGTGTAGACTTGAATGATTTTTCCCCTATTACTTTCCCTGCAAGTGCAGAATGCAGCAAATGCACAGAAAACACAGGCTGAAGATGAGCACGATGTCCATGGTCCAGGGGCTGGTGGAGGATGGTGACACGGGGACATGTGGCTCCAAAGCCACATGGGGTCAGTGTTGGGTCCAGTCCTGTTTAACATCTTTATTGACGATTTAGATGAGGGGATTGAGACCATCATCAGCAAATTTGCTGATGACACCAAGTTGGGAGGGAGTGTCGACCTGCTGGAAGGCAGGAGGGCTCTGCAGAGGGATCTGGATAGACTGGAAAAATGGGCTGATTCCAATGGGATGAAGTTCAATAAGGCCAAGTGCCGGGTGCTGCACTTTGGTCACAACAACCCCCTGCAGCGCTCCAGGCTGGGCACAGAGTGGCTGGAGAGCAGTCAGACAGAAAGGGACCTGGAGGGACTAATGGACAGGAAGCTCAACATGAGCCAACAGTGTGCCCAGGTGGCCAAGAAGGCCAATGGGATCCTGTCCTGTATCCAGACTAGCGTGGTCAGCAGGACAAGGGCAGTGATCCTTCCCCTGTGCTCTGCATTGGGGAGACCACACCTGGAGTATTATGTTCAGTTCTGGGCCCCTCAGTTCAGGAAAGAGATTGAAGTGCTGGAGCGGGTCCAGAGAAGAGCAACACGACTGGGGAAGGGACTTGAACACAAGACCTATGGGGAGAGGCTGAGGGAGCTGGGGTTGTTTAGTCTAGAGAAGAGGAGGCTTAGAGGTGAGCTCAGCACTCTCTAGAACTACCTGAAGGGCAGTTCTAGCCAGGTGGGGATTGGTCTCTTCTCCCAGGCAGTCAGCAATAGGACAAGGGGGCATGGGCTTAAACTCTACCAGGGGAAATTTAGGCTGGATATTAGAAAGAAATTCTTTACAGAGAGAGTGGTCAGGCATTGGAATGGCTGCCCAGGGAGGTGCTGGACTCGCCGTCCCTAAAGGTTTTTAAACTGAGATTGGACATTGCACTTAGTGCCATGATCTAGTAAACGGACTAGAGTTGGACCAAGGGTTGGACTCGATGATCTCTGAGGTCTTTTCCAACCCAGTTGATCCTGTGATTCTGTGAAAGGCGACCTCACTGCTGGAGGGAACCTGAGAGGTGCTCTCACAGATGCCTCAGTAGTTTAAGGATGCAGATCTCACAGGAAGCCTTTTCTTTCTGAAACACCAAAACACCCTTGAAAATCTGAGAATCCCTTGGAGTTACCCAGTTGCTAGCTAATAAACCCACTCACACATACGAAAAGTATTCAGTCATTTACTCCTCAGCAACTGAAAGATGCTGTGCCCACAGTGACAATGATGGGGATAAGGCCCCAGAACTGAATAGGGAGTCGTTTTTAATGGGATTACATAGTTCTGCTACATGAGGCCGCTGATAATAGAGCCATCCATTATTCCAACGGTCTGGCTGAACTCCCTGCTTCCCAGACACAGTCAGCTAGAGAGGAGATTTAAATATGACACTCCAGACATCAACTATTTGAAAAAAGGGATGGAAGTAGGAAACCAGTGTGAAAAAAATTAAATTCCTCATGACTCCTCAAGCATGATTTCCCCACAGAAGGGGAGATTTCATCCAAGAAAAAGAAGTTAGGAGGAAATCCCAGTTGAGAAAAGCACTGTTTTGGATGTTTGCTTTTTCTCCATATTTCTGAAGAGCTTTTAGTTCATATAAACATCTTGCATGGTTTGTAAGTTGTTGGACCGTGAAACTACTCAAGTATTTTAAGCTTAACATTAGAAAGCGTTGAGCTTCTGGGGTTTCATAGCTTCTGTATTCTGGCTGTTCAAGTGGTGAACAGCTCCTGGGTCACAGTCACCTCTGTGGTCTGAGATGAACATTACGTCCATTTTTTGCCAATTGTGTGCATGCTGTCCCCAGGTGCAAAGTAATGCCAAAGCATCGCTCACAGGAGAGATGACCTGTTTGAGCCTGCCCCTTCTCCAGCATGTGTGTCTGACAACACTCAATTTAGGAAAAAAACAAAGCAAAACGAAAACTATTTTAATACATTTTTTGACTCGGAAAAGCACCCTGTAAGCATTACCGTGATGTTCAAGTTTCAATCAAGCCTTCATTTGTTGTTACACAGTTTGCTGCACTGTGCTATAAAACGTGCTTCCTAAGTTGGCACTGACGCCAACAGCTCTTTCCTTCTTGGTTTTCTCTGCTTTCCTTGGTATATCTTGTCACCCTCCCTGGTGAGCGTACGTGTGACAATTTCTCTGATAAAACAGTTTCTGTTTCTTGCAACCCAAATGCTAGATAGGAAATTGCATTGTTGCTTTCAGTTCAAGTAACTCCCTGCTTAAATTCCAGGCATCAAAGTTTAGAGCAATATGCGTTCACACTGGACAAATCTGTCTTGCACCGAGGAAGGATTAAGTGTGAGTTAAAGGAGTGTCTGGGTATGACTACATTTTAGATGCTGTGCTATAGAGTGTATTTTCAGGTTAATGAAAGGCACTGGCTGGAGTAAAACTATGTGACTGATGATGTGTCTGCGTGAGAACACCTCTGCCACTGCTGCAAAATGTAAACCCAATAATGCTACTGCTTTGACCTCCCTTTGAGAGACTGCCCTTGCTTCATTTGGGTCAGATTTGTTATTTTAATGGAATCCTGATGTGCAGTGTAGTAGGCTAATGGTATTATTTGGGTCTTGTGTGATGCTCTTCACCAATATATAGTTATTGTTTGTGGTTACTAAATCTTCCCCCATTTTAAAGGTGGGGAACTGATGCGGAAAGATGGGAATTCCTGTCCATAGTGGCCCAGGGCAGCGGGGGAGACGTGGCTGCTTCTGTCTCTGCATCCAGATCCCATGCTCTGTATTTTTCCCAGTTCTTTCAAGTTAAAGAATGACCAGATCATTTGAAAAATATCTAAGGATCACCTAGCCCATTAGAAAAACAGTCGATAGATCATCCTGTTCACTTATCCCAATAGTATTCATCTGCAACTTATTAAAATGGACTAAAAGTGAAGTTTTCATTCACTACTTCATTCCTCTTTTGTTTGTTTGTCTGCCAACTTGCCTGGGAGTTTGTTACACGACGTCCTGAGAACTTAGGATTGATAAGGAAACTACATAAAAATGCCTTATTTTACAGATCACCTGATATACATGTTGAAAACCACTCTAGTGAGGAGCTCCTTTACCTCCATCACGAGCATCATGACGACACTTCGGGGCCACAAGGCTCCAATTCTGTCTGTTCACCTAAAACTCTCATTGAAATAGGTATTACAGCTGTGGGATGGGTCCCTTTACTGTTGAAGCTGTAGCATCAGTTACAAAGTGTAGGTTTTCAGGTGGCACTTGGGCACTGTACAGTGTTCGGCTGTGTCTGTGGGCAGAGACAGACTCGGGGGGAATATGTGGGGTGTAAACATGACAGCCCTGTGTAGTCTAATTAATTTCTTACAGACTGAAAACATCTACATTCCTCTTCCAGTGGTAATAGAGCTTTTTATTATTATTGTTTAGAAATGCATATAACTTTGAGCTTCATTAAAACCAAATGTTTAATTGCACTCATGGATATCAGATTTATTGATTTACTTAACTTCCCCTGTATAGTACAGCAGAATAATATATCACAGTTTAATATAATGCTGTCCTGGCCAAGTTTTACTCCGGCATCATGGTTTCTCAGACAAGTATGCATTGATGGTTTATGTTGGCAGGGCCTTTGCTTCTGCTGACAAGCTGGAAAAGAAAAATCCCATTTATATTTAGAGATTTCCTAAAGCCTGCTGATTTATGAAATACAACTGGCCTTGCATTAGCTTTTGTTTTGGTTTTTCTTTTTAAGAGAAAAAACAATCACATTTTACTTTATCAACGATTTAAATAGTGGAATTATTCCATCAAATTGCACTTCCCTAATTGAGAGATTCGTGGCAGGTTAAACAGCAATTAATAACAATTATTTAAGTTATGGTTTAATTTCTTTTTCTTTGAGATGGAGAGAGCCGTGGCATCATAGGCCATCTCATGTAAATATTCCCTGTGTGTGCCTATGGCGTATAGTGGCATATAGTAGGCAAATACCAGTGAGTCGTTTGTGTTCAGAGCTGATTAGCGGTGACGTGGATGTGGTTTATTTGGTGCTGCGCACCAGACATGAGCAAGATTCAATCCCTGTTGAGATGGAATAAAATATTAGCTCAGGCTCAAGACCACACTGCGGCTGCTCCCAGTTGGCTTGGAGCCTGTGAACTCATGTCTGGACATGCTATATGGTATAGATTCTTTTTTTCCCCCCTCCTTCGCTGCTACCGGCGATGAAAAGGACAACCCGCTAGTTTTAGACAGTGGTTGAATTATCTCTTTAAAATGTTGCTGACTTGCCAGCATCACTGTGATTTGGGACTGGCAAAAACACAGTTTGATAGCTGGAGACCAAAAAATGTGTACTTCATGTTACATTTTTCCCAAATACTTGTTAGCTCGCGAGTTCTGACAGTCTTTGGCCTGGTAGAGGTAATGGTAGAAATCCCACACGTTTCAGGTGGTCATAAGGAAAACCCACTGCTTGAGCGCTCCCAGGGTTCCTGAAACCCCTTTGGAGTTCCTTGTGTAATTCTTGGTTGGACATCCGTAGTTCAATAAACTGCCTGTTTGCCACACTAGAAAACATGGTATTACTCAACGTGAATGCATTCCGAAAAATGGAAAAGTTGCAGCATCCTGGTCTTGGGGAGCAGAGGCTGACCCAGGGGTGTGCGGGACACAGAAATAGTGTAGGAGGAACAGAGGCTTTTCTGAAACACCCGACAAAAGTGCAAGAGAAAGGTAGTTTGGGATTTATTTTATTTGCATCACATTCTAAGCACTGAAGGCCTGGCAGGTATCGTTCATCTCATCCTGGCACACCAAGAAGCGAAACCAGAGCTTTTGACTAGTTACAGTTTGAAGGTGCTGTGCTTGGCACTGGTGAATAGCGAAAAATGCAACTGTAGGAAAAGAAAATCAGTCAAAACCAGGGAGCTGGCCAAAATAATTCATATTTGATGTTCATTATCTTATTACAAATGGTCCCAAGCCAGGTGCTGATATCCTCTAGGCAGCACTCAAAGGACAAGTGTGCATTAAATGAAATGTATATTTTCCTTTTTATCGCATCTGCAGGATATCTTTTTTTTGCCATGGGATTGCTCCATGTGCAAAGGTGGAACTGTTGTGGTTATTCAGTTATTTTAGACAGCAGCTGGGTATACAAGGGGTGCATTGGAACCTGCCATTGATGTGGCATGTTTTGGCTGTGAACTCTTAACACCAAGGAAAAGAGAATACTCCTTACCCAGTAAAAAAGGTGCTACTGAGTCTCTCTGTTTCTAGTGTAAATAATTAAATTATTTAAGTCTATTTTTTAAGTGAATGTTCTAAATAGGATAAAGTTTAACAATAAAAATAAAACCTCCCATGGTTTTATGTTGGTTTGGGGTTGTCAGTAAAGGGAGATGGCGAGGCTGGCCTGTGTCAAACAGTGACTAATGGACTCCTGCCTCCATCGCTGCTTCCAGCTGCCTCCTAAATTAAATGATTAATTGCACAAGGGGAAGACAACAATCCTTATTTGATTATGCTGATTGCAGAGTTGCTGATTATCGGAGTAAAGAGAATATGTTGTCCTAGTTTCCTAAATTCTCAAGGAATAAGGCAGATGTGAAAATAATGTAGAACTGGAGGGTGTGGGGTGACTGGGATGGCGGGTTGTCTGTGCTGCAGTGTGTCCAGGCTGGTTGCTGCCATCAGTCTGTGCTGCTTTTCCAGCTGGGATCCATCGTACCCAGTGTGCCTATGCAACAGGTAGATAAAATACCCCGTTTGCCAAGGGCACTAACGAAGCTACAAATGAGTTACCAGCCCCTGATGCTCGGTTCAGATCAGTAAAGCTGTTGCACAGCCTTTTCAGTATTGTGGGTTTCCAGGCTTTTCTGTTTCTCTTGGACTTGTAGCTGTGCTAGCTAGTGGTAAAAGGGTCACCTGTTGGCTTGGCTGAACTGATGGCAATGATGTTTTGTAGCAAAACTGCAGGCAGCTTGGAATGGAAATTTCATTTAGCTGGTCAGGAGGCCAAAGGCTTTGAGTTTCTTCATATCTCGCTAAGAATAGAATAGCTAGGGCAGCTTTTTCCTAATAATTTTTATTTTTAAATCAGTCTTTATGGTGTCATTAACCTGCTTCTGGGTCCTTCTTTTTTGTCTTTTTTTAGCTTTCTGCAGAAGAAATGTGTAGAGACACATATCGATCTCCCAGTGCTTGTAGTATCTTACCTTTGTTGCAGTACAGACAGAAATAAAAAGAGCAGACACTTTCTATCCACCAAAAAGACACACTAATAAAACGTAGGCAGCTTTGGGCTGAAAATGGTTGCTGTGTAACAGCATATATGGACAATATAGAGTAGTTTAGAGGCGGAATTGAGGAAGAATGCCTTGGCTAATTTAAAGTTCCATTGGAATTCCTGGTATACAGGTTGTAATTACTGCTGCTGAACCTTTGCCAGTGCTTAGGGGTTAATGCCTTTATAATTTACAGACAGGGAAGAAATCAGTAACTCGGTGCACTGTTCAGTGTAGTGTCTAGTTGATGAATGCTTACAACGCCCCATAAACGCTTATTCCTAGTTTAGAAGAGAGAAATGGGTTTTAAAGGGTGTCTCTTTGGTCTCGCAGTTACCCAACAAACCCCATGTCCAGCATGATGCAGGAATTGTCTGGAACCCTGCTGTGTGGCGGGCGGGATGTGCTCAGGATGCAGGTTAGACACTTGTCAGGCACAGAATATTTCAGTTCCTTTATCTTAGTGATTTTACCCAAGCCCTGTGTGTGAACCCACTTCATGCCGCGTTGTGCTGCAGCACAGAGCAGTCTTCTTACTCCATGGTCCTCCAGCTGCAGTTCTCATTACCAGTTCCAGCAATGTTGTTGGAGATCATCCTACTTTGTGCCATACAGTACCAGAAATCCTATTCCAGCATACCCAGACCATGGACATCTATTACCATGCTGCCTGTATTTCTGTGCTGAGCTGAGAGCAGCCTTGTGCCAGCAGCTTCCTCAGTGGGAAGAACTGGAAAGATATTCAACCTTTTGTCAACTTTGTTTTACTGTAGCAGCTCAGAATAATTGGGCAGGACCCAAGACAAGAACCCAAGCATGGCTTTTATTTGGTGAGTTGTCTGGAGTATAGAGGGAGAGCGGTTTTTAGTGAGGAGGCAGCACACGAAGCCCAGAATTGGCTCCGTGTTCTATATTCTTCCACATGTTCTTGGAGCAAGGTGTTGTATCTCTTTCCTCTTTGCATACTGCAGCTTAAAGTAGCGCAACAAGAGTGCTTTCATTGATGGAAAATCTTTGAGCTCCTCGGAGAGCAGGTGGGATTGCTGTAAAAATTATTACTTTGGGTAGTAAAATGAGTTAAACAGGGATCAACTGGCTAATATATTTGAGGTTCATTCTGTTGCCCCACTCTGCAAGACTTAATAATGCATTTTGATACTACAATGCCTCTTTCATCTGGCAGAATTGATGCTTGCATCAGCATTTGGCTTAGGAGGTCTAACGCACACGGCAGGTCACAGTGAACACTTTCATTCTGCTTTTTCTTACAAAGCATTTTACCACACTTGTGTTCAGTCCTGTTTGCCGTGGTCCTTAGAAGCACGCGTATCGATACTCCACTCTGCAATGGCTGTGCTTCACTGCAAAAATGGAAAACACATAAAACACAGATACAATTTTGCTCTATAGCACTTCAGAAGAGGAAAATTTTCTTTGAGCCATTGCTTCTTTTAAAGTATAGTGTACTGCAGTGACAAATACACAGCTTTGATGTTTCCTGCTCCACACGACCATGACATTGTAAATCAGCATTTTGCTTTTTCATACTGTTGTTATAAAAACCTGTTGTAACTTTGTTGTAGACACACATATGTTAGCTCTTGAAAACTATGCATCTTACTCTGTTCTCTCTTGTAACAGGGGAATTATTTCATTTGAAAACAAAAGCTACGTTCTGGAGCCATTAGAAGGTGCTACAAACGAGCACAAGATCTACCGAGCAGAGAGTTTGAAAATAGCCCCAGGATCTTGTGGCCACCAGCTGGACATCTCTGCGGTGAGAGCTGCTGGTGGTGACACATTGCGCCGTTCCCGGGCTGGCAGGGTAGGTGGATGAGCCACTTTGATCTTTCTGGCTTGTGAGTGTGTGTCTGGTAGCATTTCCATATTACTGCCCACCCAAACTCACTGTCGCAGAGTCCCTGCTTTGCAAAACATTACACACATAGTCACCTTCTGTTGATGGCATGTGCTTAAGATCATGCTTAAAATTGAGCATATACTTAAAAGTTTTTTACTCTTTCTTGATCCTGCATGCATAACTTGCTTTTTACTTTCTTTGTGGGAATGAGATGGCACAGAAGAGTGTATAGTTTCATGCTGTGGTAGTACTTTTTGGTTCATGGATGATTATAGCAAGAATTTAAGACCCCATAAGAACACTGAGCGATGTCTGGAAAAGTTCTTGCCCACCCAAGATGGAAGAGAACACGATAGCTGTGATACTTTTCATTTGGAAGAAGACTAGAGGTGCCTTGGGGATACCCCTCTGATCAGGACGACATAATAAATTTCAGATTTCTGTTAGACTTCTAGTGTCTAGAGAGGTCAGTTCCATCACAACACCCACATGGTCATTTGCCTTGCGTGGCATCTCACTCATGTCTGATACATTTTGTTGGGAGGTAAATCAAGCTCCGCCAGAGCACTGCAGATCCATCTGAAGTTTAGTGAGACGTGGCAGGCCCTTTATATCACATCTGCTGCGTGCCAGGAGCAGCAGGAGGGGACACACTGACTCCGTGGTGTCCTGGGTCCCAACCAGCACATCACCGGACACAGCTGATGACCTGGGTGGCAACCGGGGCATGGGCATGTGCACCAAGTCTGTGCGCTCACCGTGTCCCCATGGTGGTGGCAGTTGCCCAAGAAGGTGACAGAGAAGCCCAATATCAGGAAAAGTTGTGAAACTACGTACCTGAGCTCATTTGCCAGACCTTCTATGTAGCGTAATCCTGTGACGTGTTTGTATCATTGACATTTAGTTCATTAATGATAGCTTTTACTGCTTTCTAAGGTCATAAATAGTGCCCAAATAGAACTTAGCTTTTTTCTGTTTCTTGTGGTTTGAAGGTGGTAACACTACCACATGTGAGTTTGGAAGTCACTTTCCTCTAAAGACAGTGCTTTTTGTAAGATGTTCAGAGTCATTAATCTGCAGATAATAAAGTGGAACACTTTAGGAATGTGAAGAAAACTTTGTGAAATTCGTCTGGCAGGTGATGTGCAGCACTGACTTAGCTCAGGGGGTCGCACAGTTTGCCTGGGAACAGTTTGCTTTGGAAAGCTTTAGTTGTGTCTTAGGTTATAGAGAATTACTTTAGTTTAAGAAATGGTGGTCATTAGTGGGTCATACATCTGCTTAAGCTCCTTAAGCTCTGGCATGAAGATCAGATACACTGCTGTGACCTCTTTTCCCGAACTGTCTTATTCCAGAAGCAAGGGAGGAATGATGGAATAGATGCTCAGCTGCTGTAAATCACAGGACTTTTGCAGGCATTAATAGGTCACTTAAGCTTAGGGTAGCAGAGAAGCTGTGCTGTAATTAGTTCTAATAAAGAAATCATTTTCTTCAGTGATCTTTTTGCAGGTCGATACTATGACTCTGCTAGACCTGCATTTAGAACTGCAGGTAGTGTGACCAGCTGTTTTGTGTAAATATACAGATACAAAACTAAATGGATGCCTTCTGGTTTCAGGGTTTCAGTGTTGGTTTGCTTCCCTAGATGCTGACAGTTGATTCTGCTTGTTTCTGCAGTTTTTGTTCTTGGGCTTTTCCTCCTACATAATTTATCAGTTGACCACTTGATCTTTTCTCTGCTTCGCTCAATATCCCTTTATCTCTCGTTTTTCCTAGTAGTCAGTTTGTCTCTTGTGTGAAATGTTTGCTAAAAGTCAGCTCATCATTTCTCTAAATGTGCCTTGGAAACAGCCGAAGTCTTTCTGCTGGAGATGATATTTTCCTGTGAGGGAGGATAGCTCAAACATTGCAGCTGCAGAAAGCTGAAAGCTTGAGAGAGACTTTGCCCCGCTTTCCTGCTTGCTCTGAGCAAATCCTGAGGGGTCTTTTTTGTAAGTACCACATAGGCCGTTTCTGTTGTGGTCGATAAAAGGAAAACTTCCACGAGAGAAGGAATAAAATAAAACTTCGTATGTAGTGAAATCTTTGGTAATTTGAGATGTTGTGTATTTCCTCTTGCAAGCATTGTGTTGGACTGAGGGAGAGGTGATTCCAAGGGTCACTTATTGCAAACATAAAATACTATTTGCATCTTTTTTGGCAGTATAAGAGGGAGACGCTGAAGACAACAAAGTATGTGGAGCTTGTTATTGTGGCAGATAATCGCGAGGTAAGAAAATTAGAAAGTTATGGGGAACACGGGTGGGAAACCGGTAGCTCAGTTCATCTTCCACGGTATCACGTGTAATGTGCTTCGGACTGTAATACAATGGTTTTCCAAAGTAAAGTTTCTTCCCTAATTAGGGCTAAGCAATGGAAGGCGCTGTTAGGATGGGACAGTGCTGACAGTTAATTGTAAAATTTCTTGCAATATTTCATAAGGAGTTTGACTCTCAAGTGGGATTAACTGTAGAAACATTCTAGTGAGTTGAACGGCAACCAAAGATCTAAATCTTGGTTTGAGTTATTTTACCACCTCATTTTTTTTGGCTCCTTGGACACTGCTCGTTAGGGAGATAAAATCACAAAGCAGAACAAGAGCCAACAGGAGAGGCTTTGCTTTTTCACAAAACATCAGTCCCAGAAAGATTTCTATGTGTGATTTAGGGATTTTTAAACCTTTTAGTGAGAAGCAAAATCCTGTCCCACAGCCTGTGCTTGTTCTGAGCCATCAGGAGTTTGCCTCAGATCGGGGGTCCCCAGACATGACCCGCAGCGCTGGCACCGTAAGGTGGCTGCTGGGGGAAACGATGCCATTTGTCCTGCTAGTATATTAATCCTTTACATTTGAAGTTTCAGAGACAAGGCAAGGATGTGGAAAAAATTAAGCAGAGGCTGATTGAAATTGCAAACTATGTTGATAAGGTAAGAATATGAGCATTATTTCACTTTTTCAAATCTTCCTATGCTTTCTGAAGAACATTGCTCTGAAATCAGTGTCTCTTTTACCAGCAAATTAAGAAAGCTTCTAAAACTTTAAACTTTTGCTTTCATAAAAAGAAAAAGAGCTTGCCGCAGGGATTTACTGGTAAGCATAAGCTGTACGTTTCCGGTATTTCCATTCTTAATGGGGCTGTGTCCCCATCGTGCCCTCCCAGCGTACCCGCCGTGCTCAGATCAGCAGCTTTCACAGCCTGTGCCGCAGCTCCTTATCCACCCACCTTTTCGAGGAGCTGACCCTGTGCTTTCCTAATAGTGCAGGATTTCAGAGCAATACTTCTCCCCAACCCGTAAAACCAAAAAAGGAAACGTACACCTTTCACATGCCCTTCAACGTACTGAGCTGTGAGCTCTGCGCTGCTCTGAACAGTTCTCGGTAATGCATGGACTATACACAGGATGCGTATATTATATGTGTACATCTTCTAAGGAGATGTACAGTTTAGCTCTAGGATTTTATTAACCTGGGAAGAGAGTGGGGATAATCACCTATGGAACAGCCCATAGAAAAAGGATTATTCAGAGGAGGAATTTGGAGAGCAAAGTCCTTTGCAGCAGCAGGGGATGGTCAGATTGTCAGGCCACCAAAAGGCCTGCGAAGATATGATCAATAATATATACGGCTAAGGAAGATTGCAGAATTAGAAATACGCAGGTCTTTAGGAAGCAGGAGTTGATGGCTGAGTGAGCGCAATGAGAAAGAGACACACACTGGATTTTTTGTTTTTGTATTTGGAGTAATTTCTTCACATAAACAATAAAGGCTGAGAGTCCTCTACAGTGCTCTTTGAGCAAATCAAAGTTTATTTCTGTTGTGCTGTATGGCCAGAAAAAATCAGGCGTCCAGTAGTGAAATTATAACTGAAGGGAGTCTTAATTTAGCTGAGAACTTGCCAAGTGACACTTCAAGGGAAATAACTGAAGGAGAAGCATTCTTGATTAAAAACAAGCTGCTGTAGACACCTCCACCTCTTCCACAATTGTCTTGCTGACTTATTGCTGGAGGACAGGTGTTTATATGTTACCTGCTCAAAATTAATTTTGCATGTTATAATATATTTATGTTTCATACTTAATTTATGCTCAGCAAATGCCAGTGTTATCCAAATGACTGTAATGCATACAAACAAGACAAAGATCTAGTATATTCTTTACTGAGACTGTCAGCCAAATCTGAACTTGATCGATTTTTGAATCCTTCACATTAGTCTCACACTAGAATTGTTATCTCTGCTCTGTTGATAATTCTGCTCTGGCTCCCCCTCTTGTAGCAAGTGTGGCATTTACTAGTGTGCTAATAGCACAGGTAGCCCATGCTGCCAAAATCACTTGGTTTTATCTGCTATGAGCAAAACTGGATGGCTGAGTAATTTTCAGTTACTATATTGAAGCACAACCATAGTTGCGCACAGTCACCTCTGCCTCTTGAATCGCGCTGGCGCTAGCGAGGGAGAGTCGTCTGCTGGAGCAACACGTTTGTTCACTAGTGCAGGACAAGCTGGCAAACGTTGTCCAGGTCACCTTCAGGCTGACACGTGAAGGTAGCCACGACGTTTAATTTCAGAAGATACCAAATTTGGGTGAGACGAGAAGACGTAGCGTCACCTCTGGATGTCTTTGAATGCCTGGTGGGTATGTAGGTCAGAACTCTTCTCTCTAAGTCATGGAAATATTTTTTCTGACACATTCCTATCAGGTGTTCACTTTGGCCCTGGAGAAGAGACCAGTTAAGTCTCTACAATAAAGGTTCATATGCGCATTGTGCATATTGTAATCCTTATTAACATATTAACATATTCTAATCCAGTGTGGTCTAAAATGAGTTTTAGAAACATGTTTTTATTTTTGTTTTCTCATTAGTTCTATAGGCCACTAAATATTCGAGTAGCCCTGGTGGGAGTGGAAGTGTGGAATGACATGGATAAGTGCTCTATTTCTCAAGACCCTTTCACCAGCCTGCATGAGTTCCTGGACTGGAGAAAGCTGAAACTGCTACCTCGTAAACCCCATGACAATGCACAGCTAATAAGGTAGATTGACACTATATTTAGTACCGGCTGGTATGGCAGTGATACGAGGGCAGCTGTACTGGTTTCTTCCCCAGTTGCTAAGCTGTTGGGAGAAACATCTGTGCCCCTGAGGTTTGTCTTTCCCCTCTGCAGACATCCAACATGAAAGCACTTTGCAGAGCTCTTCAGCAGACACTTCAGATGAATTTCCTTCCGTAGCTCTGCAGTATCCCTGTTGCTTGTAGGCCTTTCCTGAATACCACTCGTGTACAAGTGTACGTGTGTAAGAAGCTGGTAAATGCTATGGGCATGAATTTATGAGCAGTTTAACCTGGTCTCAGTCTAAATTGTTACTGCAAAAGGCAGTCGTGCCCTCACGCCAGAAGCAGAGCTGAGGTGGCACTAAGCCTGTTTGTTGGTAGAAAGACCTCAGTAAACTTTAAAATGCAGTCTAAATCAGACAATTCATTTGTGACTTAAAAATTAAATTATACATGTGTTTTACCCTGCTGCTGCTATGCCTGGGTTAAAGTAATTGAGTAGACACTCTCAGGGTAAAAGCACTCTTAAGAAAAAACAAGAGAAACATGTCTGTCTTCAGCCAGGTATCATTTTTGATCAATGAACCGTTCTTTATATTCTACAGATAAATGTGCCTGATGTGTTAGTAAATAAAAGGAGCTCTTTACTCATTATGTAGATATTCTTACATTAGCTGTGTAAGAGTAGAATGAGCCCTTCCAAACTGTCCCTCATGAGATACTTGATTGCTCTCTATGTATAATAACTCTTTGTTTGGAATGATTGCATTCTTGGCCATGTATTATAACAAGTAGCATATAAACTTCCCACTGCATTAAAATAACCCTTCTTTGAGCTGGAGACATTATTTTTATGTTTGTATTTCTATTCCAAACTTCAGTCAGGGAAAAGAGAAAGAAGGGTCCTATTACAGCAGTAAACCCAAAGGACGGTGATCAAATAGATATTTCTCGTAGCGGGGATGCCGTCATTGTCAGTTTGGCAAGTCGGTGTGACTAATGTGTGCTTTTCATTGTTGTAAACCTGCAAATGTCTGGAGCTGACACACTTGAAATGGGATCTTTGTTTGAGATGGGCCGAAATACAAGACTGAAAATAATAGGGTGGTATCTTGGCACAGAATGGTGATTCAGGGACTGTTCTTCTCCTTTCCCCCTCCCGCAGCGGGGTGTACTTCCAAGGGACCACCATTGGCATGGCGCCCATCATGAGCATGTGCACCGCAGAGCAGTCTGGAGGGGTCGTCATGGTAAGTGCTGAAAGTGCGGGACTTGAAACTGGCCCAGGTGGCGCGACACCATCTCAGCTTTTGTAGCGCTGAATTCTGTACCAGAACGTCAGCCCCTTTTGTCCCACTTTCAGTCAGTGTTATCTATATCTACATGCACATTGCTTGTAAGTGATAGTTTCCAAAGTGAAAAAACTGAAAATGTGGCATTAAAATACAACACGGCCTCTTTGCAAGAATCCCCTGCTCCTAATTATAATGAAATCAGATGTTGAGGTACTATAAGGGATGAAAGCCAGAAGATGTATATGTTACGCACTAGAGTATACTAGTGTTACAGGCAACAACAGCCTATGCTGAATCTTTTATTATATTGATTTTATTCTGTATTTGCAGAGTTTCCTGTGTAAGGCTTTGCTTTCCATCTTAGCAGCACAGCGGGTTTATTACATTGCCAGACAACAAGGACAAACAACAGCAGCATTTACTCTACCTGAGCCTCTCTCCAGTAGCATTACTGGTAATGCTGTGGTTACATGCTAGGCATGATGAACAGACAAGTAAATGTCTCAGCCGATTTCTGGAGGTATTTCTGGAGGATTTTCTTTCAGATTTTTAAAAAATTATTTGATTAATTTTGAACAGTGTTTTTCTGCAGTTGCAGACTCGCAGAGCCTGCAGCCACTAACAGCCTCAGCTGGTGACCTCAGGGCTCAACTCAGAGCATAAAGACCTACAAACCTCTTAGACAGTGTCTGAGTTCAGCCTGCACGTGCTCAAGCCTTTGTGTTTTCTACAGCTTTGTCAAGGCTTCCAGCACCTCAGGTGATGGGTTGTTCTCTCTAGCTTTTCTGGACACCTCAGATCCCTACAGAAATGAGGTGGGAGCTCAATGTTCAGAGTTTGCATGATCTCAAAGCTCCCAGTCTTTCAAAGCTTCATAGGGCAAACCTGCAGCCCAGGGCACTAAGGCTTTTGCCTCAAGACATTTCATGCCGCAGGGTAATCCCGGAGATACAGCCCCTTGAAAGCTCTGCCTTCTGTCTTAACAAGCATCCAGACTGAGTTTGGTCTGCAGGTCTCCTTTGTGGTCTCTTGGACAAATAGGCAAGAAGCCAAGCTGGGGTTTGTGTGCGTCCGTGGAAGATGATGTATAGATGGTTCGGACTGGGAGGATTTACGAGGTGAGCAGGGAAGCTGAGGTATAGGAAAGAACAATCACATCATGTAATTTGGAGCAAGTCGTGTCAAAATGGTAGAAAAGAAAAAGATTTCAGTCTCTTGGTAGCTTTAGAAGCTGAGTCTCTAATTGGTGTTTGTTACACGTTTTCACTGGGTACCTGGGGGATAAGTATGAGAGGAAAAGAGGAAGAACAAGCTGTAGGAATCTCCCAGTGCACTTCCAGATCTTGGCAAAGGCTTATATGAGACAGACAGGCCCATTTTATCCATTTCACCCTCAGACAAGCACTCACTGCTTTGGCTTTATCTGCAGTCAGAGGTGCCCTTAATGATGGCTTTTTGTCCATTTAATTTTTTGCATAAGGTTTAAAGTACACTGCAGTGTATTTTCCTGCGAAGTCAGTCCTCTTCACTCTGGAAACTGTCATTTTAAACAGAAACAACAGAAAATATTTCATTCTGCTAACAAGAAAACAAGAATCAGCATTTCTTAACGTTCTCTCAGGGCTCTGACTGATTTATATGTCCCTGCTCATGGCAGGGGGTTGGACTAGATGATCTTTGAAGGTCCCTTCCAACCCAAACTGTTCTGTGGTTCTACATGTCCAGGAGAACCCCGGTGCCCATATTTGAATCATGGGCCAGGCTGCAGCTTCACTCGAGGTGCACATTAACTCAAGGCTTGTACAGCCTAACCATAAATGTTTTCCAGTTCTTTAAGCAAATCTCAAAAAGGAGCCAAATCCAAAATAAGCAAACACTCACCCCCAAAACCCAAATGGGCAGCTGTCCAGCCTTCCTCCCCCAGTTAACAAAAGCTAATTCAGGTGCATACAAAAATTTCTTATTTATACCAGTACCTAGAGAAGAAAGCTCTGAATTTGGAAGACAGGCAAATGAAAGAATGAATAACTCTTAATCTGGGGGACAATAGCACTCAAATGTCTCAACACTGGGCAACTGAACATCTGGCCATCCTTATAATCCCGCCAGTCTCTTACCCATCCCGCCCCTAACACTCAATACCAGAAAGCTCCCATGCTCTCAAAACTGATCGGAAAGAAGACAGGGAGATTGCATGAAAGGTAATATTTGAATACAAAAACTGGAATCATCCTTGTATGATCTGGTTTTCCTGACTGTTCCTCTATCATCCCTACTGAGAGCCTGCCCCTCTCAGCTTTTCTGTAGGGCTGAATTCTCCAGTGGTGGGTGACACCCTGTCCCCCACTAACTGTAAGAGAAGCTCAAAGTGGGGAGAGCAGGCATCTGCGTCTGAGAAGGCATCAAGAGCATTATAATTGTATTTTACCGCCGTGGTTTTGTTGTGTTGTATGAAGACCAAACGAAAGAGCAAACCTTTGACTTGCGATTTCGTCTTCATTGTGTTTCAGAATATTGCCCGCTAAAGTTGTGGATCTAAACATAAAATACTGCTGTAGTGTGATGTAGTATTCTCACTCCTGTCAAATTTCTGTTGACTTCAATGGGAAGTCAGGCTGAATGACAAGCATGGAACTGAGGTGCTTGCATTTCAGTGAATTGCTTAAATGAAATGAAAGTGTGTTTTAGGAACTTATTCCTGTGAAGTTCCAGGATTGGGCCATTAGCCTGTTGTAGCTGTAGGTGACAGTATTTTATTATTACGATTTGGTCTGAATCTCAGTGGAATGAAGCAGAGTTCAGCTGAAAAGCAGCTGCATGTTTTGTGCAACAGCTTATTATGTCTTAACAGAAGATGGTTGCTTATTCAGTGGTTGTGAAACTGTTTGGTAATGACTTTTACTGCTCAAGTTAACTTTAAAAGACCCCGGTGGAATAAATCAAAGTCACATTGCTATTCATTTATTTAGTCCTTGCGATACTTAGATGGTCTCAGTATCAAATGGGACGTGTCAACTGTTTGTTTTGATAACCTCCATTTATGCTGTCTTCACATAACCTCTTTTGCTGAGACATCACATTCCTGGTTTTAAAAACCCTCTCTAGAAACTGATAAAATTGCATTCCAAGCGGATCAGAGCAAGTAATGAGAACCGCATGGGCTGTAATAATTGTTTGCCTATTCAAGACACAAATTACGCTTCGGAATTCAGTGCTCCAGTTTTGGAGTGGACTGTGTGAATTGTGGGTTTATTTTTACTTGCCAGCTTTAGAGGGTTTCACGTAAGTGTAGTCTCTGTTCAGTAAGAGAGACTGAACAGATGAAGAGACCTGAGCTCGGTTTGTTGTCCATTGAGGTAGCGCAGACCTTAGGGGAGTTTCTGTCCTGACCACATAGCCCTGGTTTCACGGCATCATTCCACGTGCTCTTGGTAAATTACATGGAATTTTATCATTGTTTTATTCATCTTCAGTCCTGGATTCTTTTCCAGTCGAGTGAGAGGTTGTGCTCTTTTTATGACATCGGGTTCGATCACATAGAATTCTCGAAATATTTCATAAATTACTGTGAGTACAAAGGTAAATCAGTCTGTATGTGACGAGTGTCTACATAAGACATCTCCATATGTAGGCATTGTGCAGGAGTTTATATTTTCTTGATTATTACAGATTCTTTTGCTGCATAGGTTTACTTTGTCATTTGTTTTACTACAACAGGTTGTACAGCTTCTTTCAGCAAACAGGCATCTTAGACTAGAACTGCACACAACCTGCCTCTTAGATTAGCCACGAGGTTTTTATATTGCAAGTTAAACATTCAGGAAAAACTAGAAAGATAAAATTCTTTTGAGTTTATTCCAAATGCAGAAGTAGTTTCTTGTTTTCAGAATGACCGTATTTTCTTTTCTATTTTGTTTTCTGAGAAGTGATTTACTAAAAATATTAGCACAGGTGAATGGCAGAAGAACCTCTTAAATGTACCCCAGGTTGTGTATCAAGGGCTTCATTAATATGTAGCTAATGTTTTGAACAGTTTTACCTTTCACTTCGTTTTAGTCTGAAGGTTGGCTTAGATGATACTAAAAGAGTTATTTAAACTGAATATATTCATATATGCTTTTAAAGCAGGCGGCTGTACATAGTAATTCCATTTACTGACTGATAAATAGTGGATCATGCATTTATATTACATGTTTATGCCTTTAGGGGAAGCTTTCAGATGAGTGCAGCGGGATTTTTCCCTCAAGGAAAATGATCAATGTGGAAAGGTCTCTTACTTGTGGTTGAGCCAAAACATCAGTCCGATCACCAGCCTGTAGTCAGACCATGCAGTGAATTTCTCATAAATAATTGTCCTGAAAATCAGTATTTCAACAAGGATTAATGTTAATATTTCAATTTTGACACCGCAACATTGAAGAATATTCATAGGTGTTAACAAGAGGCCATCTAAGATCTCGACTTGCCTTATCCTTTCATTTTAAAAAGGAGATTTTCAAAGTTACTTGGTTTTCTTTTCAAGGCTTGTGAAATCTTGGACTTTCTGATATTAAAGACACAGTCTGAAGAATGTTAAATAGACCAAGTGAAGTTTCTTGCTGCTTATGTAGTTTACCTCCTGCCACGAAGGAGCTTCTTGCTTTTCCCTCATCACACTCATCCTCACCCATGAATGGCTGCCCAGCACTCCACAGCTGGCTGCCTCTTTGCCATGTCTTGGGATTTGGGGGCTTTTATTGAGCAGGGGAATTTTATGCCCTAAATAAAGAGATGGCCCAGATGTTCCAAACTGTCCGTTGGTTTCAAATGTCTAATGTGCAGGGGAAACTGGGTGGCCTGCCCTGAAATTCCCAGTCGGCACTTGGTATATGGTGGATGAGTTTAAAAGTGTGTCCATTTAACACCAACCTAATGCAGCTGGTAAGTTTATCAAACATTTCAAAGAACAGACAGTAGAACCTCAGAGTGGGGAGTGTGTATTTGAATTGCTTTTATATGTTGACGTCACTGGTGTGTTGTTGTGTTGTAGGATCACTCAGAAAACCCTCTGGGTGCAGCGGTCACCCTGGCTCATGAACTGGGCCACAATTTCGGGATGAATCATGACACATTGGAGAGGGGCTGTAACTGCAAAGCGTCTACCGACAAAGGGGGCTGCATCATGAACCCTTCTACTGGGTAAGTGCGGGGTAAGCACTGGCAAGTTACACTTAGAATGGAAAAGTTTTAGTTCTCCTTTGTGTCTCGGGAACATTCAAGGGCAAAAGAGAAAATCTTTTCAACACCTGTCAAGTCTTTCCGCAGTTATCGCCCTCAAGCTGAAACAATTAAAGTTGTTATCAGAGCACAAACATGTCCCATTGTACCTTTGTATTTCTGTTACCAGTGTGAGAGACAAAATGCCATAAGCAATAGGAAAATTAAAAAAACCTTGCAAGTGTTGAATCAGAATTTCACCTTCTCCCATCTTGCCAACCGAGTATCATAGTCATAATAGGAAATGAGCAGCATCCCAAGGCCAAGACTAAGATGAATGTGTAGCAAATAAAGTAATGCAGGAAATATGTTATTACTAGACGCTCTGTAAAGCCTTTGTCTTGTGCAGAGAAGGTTTTTAGTTTCGCACAAATGTTTCCGTTTCACCCCTAGTTATAAGTGTGATGCAGTATTTGCATGTGAGCAACTTCAGGCTGTAAATTTGGTGAGGTCAGGACTGTTCAGTGGCCGGAGGAAGATCTTCCAAGAAAACGTTTGAGACACTGTGGGAATTAAAGCCAGTGAACCCTTGGTCATCTCTGCTGATGATAAGGGTGCTATGTGAAGAGAAGCACAGTGTTTTTGTAGACAGAGCACAGGCACCATGACCAGAGGGGCTCATTACAGATTACTTCTCTGTATTTTAAAGTTCTTCTAGAAACGTGTGATGTAATGAATGAGTTCTCCATGTCCATATTCAGACAAGAACTGATAGGATTACATTGAAGTAAGAACAGTAGATTCACCAAAGCTTTCTGGTGGTAAATTGATGTGCTGGAGTGGACTGCCTGCAGAAATGTTCCAGCCTGTGGCTGGAAGCTGGTGAGAACCAGTGGGGCAGATAATCTGCCAACAGTGTCTTGTAGGTACAGCTGGACTTGCCTTGGGGCAAGAAGATGGTCTCGATGAACTTGTGTCTATTCCAGCTCCAGCATTCTCTGTGTCTGCTTAAACTTCATCTGTTGCTTAAAAATCTCTTCTGGGAATCGTGATCAGCTCAGCCTCTGCCTTCTCCAAGACTGCGTGTTTCTGGGAAAGAGGGAGAGCGAGCTGGGAGAGGCCAGGGAGTGCTGGGCAGGATTGCTTCCCGCTGGTCAGCCTAACAGCAGCCTTGGCGTCTCTTCAAAGGCGTGCTGTCACCCTCCTTCGAGGCAGAAAAAGGGATTCTGGCCAGCGGCCAAGCACAGCAAGTTAAGAGACAAACAAAAGAGAGTTTGTGTGTGGGGGGAGGAAAATGAGAGTGATTTCTGCAGTTTGGAAAAGAAAAATACCTTGGCTCTTCTAAAACAATAGGTAGTAAATATCCGTATGGAATTGCATTCTGCAGCACATCAGGGCTCGTATGCACGCTGCGAAAACAAACTGAAGTTGGAAACGGGGCTCTGAGGTGAGGGGATGCGAGAGCTGGTGCGCGGCGGGTGGACGGGCCTGAGATTTGGGCTCTGAGCTCGTGAAAGATGCACACAGGCTTGAGTCATCCCCGCTGAATTCCTGCTTCAGCATCCAATTATTCCGCTTTTGGAAACAAATGCAGGAGATGCTCTCAGGACAGAAAGTTCTAGGCATTTTGTGTACTCGTCCGCTTTAACGTGAGATTAGATAACTGGTTCTGTCTTCTGTGCCGGGGTCCTCAGGGTTTATCTGAAGCCGTCCTGTGTTCGGAATGTGCCAGTCCTGACACGTGGTGCTGGGTTTGCTCAGGGCATGGACAGACCAAGGCTGTACCCGCTCAGTGTCTTCTCAGACGTGAGTCCAGCAGCTCAGCTTACTTGATGTTGGGGTTTCTGTAGCACATGATGGCTCCAAGGCTGTTTTTCCTCCAGCAACACCATGCCCAGCTCCAGAATGCCACAGGTTTGCAGTCTGGGGAGAGGGGCATCCGCTGCACTCCAGCTTTGGAACACTTGCTTCAGATTTTTACCAAACTTTATATACAACTAGTGCCTCAGGAAGAGTTGCGGCATTCGCAGAATTGAGCGGGCTGTTTTGTTTGCAGCCATTATTGATTTATAAATGGAAATTTTAACATCAGTTTATAGCCTTAGGCTTCATACTGTGCTGTTAATCCATAATAAGTATTCCGGGAGAATACTTTATGCCTTAAGCCAAACTGCATTTTACCCATTTAAAATCAACACTTTGAATATTTACCCAAGATCTGACCAAGGGTGGTATTCCTCTGAGCATCATTATTCATGGAACACTGGAGAAGTACGTGTCTGTTAAGGCAAAATTAAAACTCCCTACCTGAAAAACATTGTTAGAATAGGAAAAACATCAAAACAAAGAGCATCCCAGGGAAGCCACATACATTGAGAGAGACAGCCCGCACTCTCAGTGTACTCACTGACACTCTGCTCCTCTAATTGCTCTTGGTTTAAGGTAGATTTAGCAAGTGCAAGAAAAAATCTTTGGGTTGAAGCTAATGTAAAAAGTACAAGCTGTTGAGAAGTCCTTATGTGATATTTTAAAAGAATAGGAAATCTCTGGGTTATAACAGAAAAGCCTCCGTAAACTGAACTTTGGAGTCATTTGTGTGGTTGTGCAGAAGAAGGGAATGTTTGAAGGTTTTTGACTTAAAAGTGATTTCATTAATTATTGCCATCTTCTTTCAGTTCTTATGTTTCAGTCTTTGAAGAGGTCTTGGAAATTACTTGTTGGTGGAAAAAAATCTCAAGGGATCAGTGTGGAATTCAAACTCTGTTGGATCTGTCCTTTAATGAGCTTCCTATAGATTTAACTCTTAAAAGATACCAGCAAGATGTGAACCACTTGTGTGTGAGCTACAAATGCCTTAAAGACCCTCTACTTCAGCAAAATATGTCTCGTGTAACATGGAGTTAAACATATAGAAGCCAACATTCGTGACACTCCAGGCCTTTTAGAGATTCAAATATGTGCTATGGAAATGACATAAATCCCACTGTAAACGGACCTTTTTTTCCTATAAAAAAATGTATGAACAAGGAAATATTTAATGCTAACACATTGTTCCCTTTTTGTGAGTATTTTTAACGATATTCCTTCAGTTCCTTTTTGACCGTAGACTTTTCCAAATGAAAAAGAAAGATATAAGGAGTCTTAAAGAGATCTGTAGGTCTTTTTGCTGAGATTATAGGATCTGAAAACCAAGGCACTAGGCTGGCTCGGTGAGGCCATTTCAGTATTCCACTTGTTTTCCCAATATCTGCTCTTAGGAGTGAAAATATTCTTCCTGACAGGTAGATAAATACCGAAGACTTCTGGTGAAACCCAAGGCGTTAGTCTAGATTTATACCACTGCAATTAAAAGCAGAATTGAGCACAAATTTTGAAGCAAAGCGATGCCAATTAGCAGGGCTTGTTTATTTCAGAATTTTGAAAATGTACTTTTTATGTGTTCCTTCATCAAAATTGAGCACAGGTATCCCCTTGGGGGTTAAAACTGGGTGATTTCCCCCAAAGTGTTTGAAAGCTTGAAATTTCTTGTCAGCCTTAAGCATGTTTAGTTTGTCCCTGGTGGAAAGCTGAGGGTTTATACTTCCCTCACCCACGTCTGTGTCCTTGCCAGTAGTGGCTCTTCTGGTTTAATACGGGTGACTCACCCAGCTAACTTGTCATTGGGGAAACTGAGTGTACTATAAACATGTTCTTCCTTCCCTCTACCAGAAAATACCCCTTGGCGCCTTTTCATGTCCCCCTGCCTAGTTGAGGTGTTGATGGGAGACCAGGAATCCATGAAGGTCAGACCAGCTGGTTTTACCAGGCTCGTTCAGATCTGCTCCCTTTGCAGATCCTGTAAGTCGCTCTGCTGAAAGCTGCTTTCCTTGCCGTCTCACACAGGCATGCTGCTCTTACCAGGATCAGTTCTCATTGCTGAATCATCCCAGCCAGGGCTAATTGAAATGCCAGGCAGGCTCTGAGGACAGAGCTGGTTGCTTCATCTCTCTTTGCACTCGTGTAGGCAGAAGCAGGTTTTCACCGTGCTGATACAAAAGAGGGTGATGGAAAAAGGGCTGCTTCTCCGTCTCTCCTGCAGTCCCCTTTGCATCTGACTATGGGAATGATAGAAGCTTTTTTTTCACGTTTGCCTTACTGCCCACACCTCATTTCTTTTGCTGTCCATATATTGTGAGATGAAATACCTCCTATTGACCTGGAAGGGGTGCATGCTTTACCATAGGCTGAAAGTTGTCTTTACAGCTGTAAATCCGGGGGGGCTTTTCCACACCCGTCCAGCAGATTCCCCCTTACCCCACTGCACAGAAGCTACAAAGGGAAGATGTGACCCAGCTTGGAGTTTGTCCCTGCAAACAAGTGCGATAGTAGGAAGGCAGGATGGGTTTGTGCTGAGGAGTTGTGACTCTGTCTGCAGTGGGATCCCTTCAGATGCCCTTGAACTCTTGCCTCAAGCACCGTCACTTTGTCACCAGCCTTCCAAATCGTACTGCACATCAAGCACAGCCTGGTCATGTAAGTCTGCTTCTACTCTTACTTCTGCCTTGGCTGTAAATTGCTTCTCTTCAAAGACTGTGACAAAGAAGAGATGAAGTAAATGTGAAATAACTGAAAATAACAGATCCTTAGGAGAAGAAGAATACTGCATGGGCTGTTGTTTCAAGACATGATTCAAGCGGTATGTGGTATATATGTAGAAAGTGCAAAACCTGATGTGTGAGGGAGGTCTTGGCCATTGCTATTTGCTCAGAAGACTTTTGAATAAAAGAATATCTCTTCAGAAACCTTTATGTTAATCTAGGTCCCCAGCAGACTTGTTTTGCCTCTGTTCAGGAGTCACCTTGTGCCAGACCATACGCTGGTTTGCATCCCAGTGATGGCACGAAGCTCTAGGGGCAGAAAGCCTGACTTAGGTTAGGAAACATTTGTTCTTTGTTGCCCATTACAGGCTAATTCCCAACTGTTTTGAAAGTGCAGTGCTGTAAGATCTGGGAAAAGAAGCTTTGCTTGAAAGGCAGCTTTCCTGCCACTGAGAAACAGTTATATTTGACGCTTTGCTTTTATGCGTTAACTTCAGTGGCCAATGGGAGGTGCGTTACACTTCAGTTTCTGTCACTTAAAGCATCCATTTCTCTAACATCTAACATGTAACTTCTGTGACGTGCTGGCAAAGAAAAATTGGTTTTATTGGCTACCCTCTATTAACAGCCCTCTGTGGTAGCACGTATATTATTAGAGACATCTAAACTAGCTCTTTCTTTGCTTTCTCCTCTTCTCCCCATCCCTAGTTCATGCTACTTTCACATTGCTGAAGTTTCACTTTGTTTTGTTTCCTGATTTTCCTGGGGTAAAGGCTCTGAGATTCTGCAGTGCTCACACTTTTAAGATTTTTCCAGCATTCCTGCTCAATCTAAGGGCAGGACTAGTAGAAGCTTTAGCACTCACATGTAACCAGGATTCCAGGAGTCCAGCAGTCAGTATTCTTCCTCTTCCCCAAGCTGTTGGGGTCTAAGGGTGGTTCTGGAAATGCTCCCCGGAGCCACTGAGGCAGCACAACTTGGATTAGGCATTTGTTCTTTCTGTTAAAGTAAACGGTAGGTGATGAGCGTGTGAATTATAGAGTCGGTGTATATGGTCTCTATCCAAAAGCCATCTGATATTTCTGATTCTCACATTATACTCACACTATGAAGTACGAGTTTGGGCAGAGAAATTGGCCTGTGGATCTAAACCCCAACCTGATTTGCTCCTGTGCCGCCATTTACTTCTGGTGAACTGGAATAGTGTTTTGTAGGGCCACGTGATAATCCAAACGATGGCAATCATCCAAGTTAAAAACGCAGCTCGTGGGGGCAGAAGAATGTGGACTAATTGGCAGGATTTAGTGATCGGCCTGGCAGTTTTCCCGGTGGAACTGGGCTAAGTGTGGACAGCAGGATGGGGTCAGGGTGAGGAGATGCTCAGCGGCTTCATCTCCACCAGCAAGGGCAGTCGCTGGGGGAACAGCAGCCTGTGGTTACAGTGTGTTACGCAACTGATGTCCTTTGGTGCTGAGGTTCTTCCCTCGTGTATCACCCATTACCATTAATGAGATTTAGGACTGAACATCAAAAGGCAGCTAGTAACAGTAATGCTCATTTTATAATGCATAAATATGTATTTGCTTGATAGATGGGTGGCTGATGTCTTCTGGAGAGAACAGTGTTGCTCGGTAGGGTTGGCTCTCAAAGGCATTTGTGGGGAGCATTGTTATTTTGTCATCTGCTTTTGTTTGATTTCTGTTTTTCAACTACCACACAAAAAAAATGTTTAACTACTTTACAAACATGTGGTTAAATAAACAGAACATAGTTGGAAACCATTAAGGACAAGTTAGGAAAGTATTAATCATACATGGCATTAACCGTATTAAGTATTAGTTTCAATCACATTTCTTTTTTGGAAAACGATCTCAAGGAAGCAGGAGATACGGTCACCTTGATTTTGGTTGTTCAGGCTCTACAGAACCGGGCTATGAAAACACACCCTCCAGAGATTGCCAGCACTTCCGAGAGACAGGTCTGCCACGAACACAGCATCTTGGCTTCGCTGCTGGTTCAAAGCAAAGTGAACACCACCTGTTCCAACAATTCACAAGAGAAAAGAATAAATACAAAATTTAAAAAAGCTAAAAAAGAAAAAGCGCAAAAGGTCATGCTAGAAATAGGACAGAAATACAGAGTGGGAAAGGACACTTTACTGACTGGTTCACTTTTCCTCTTTCTAGGCGTCTTGCAGCATCTTGTAGCTGCAGAGCTGTTAAACGTTAGATAATCAGACTGTTATTAGTTAGCACAGTATTTCGTGACCCCGCTCTGTTTTCAGTTGTGCGGACCTCACTTTGCATTTCTCAGTCTGGCAGCCTAGAGACACTGTACTGTGGAGTCAGCACAACTATCTGGAATTAGCTCCGTTACCATTTGAAGAAAATGAAATTATCTCTAAGATATAAACAGTTTCTAATTAAACTCTGAAGCTGTTTATGTTTCCAGTCTGAGCTGAGCTCTGCACAACGACAGACTTCTTTGTTGTCTTTTTTTTAATAAAGTTGATATACTGATGTAATAAATGGCTTGTGACAGAGCTCGGGCTGTTGTGCCAGCAGTGCAACTGCTTTCTTAAAAGAAAAACTTAAGCAACACATCCCTGTGCCCCAGTAATTTAGCACGTTGCATTCTGGTCCTTCCTTTAGTAGGAAACAGCCACGACAAGATTACAGAATAGATTTATGTCAGTCTTTTGCTTCGCTCCGAGTAGCCCCATGTCTGCAGCTCGTTTGGCGTTCCTTTTTGTTAATAATTGCCATACATTGCAGATACATTTAATTGTTTTGGCAAATCAGATCTGCATTGAACAATTAGTAGCGTTGGTAAAATAGGTTGCACGTTTCCCAGTCCTTTACAGGAGCGGGTCACTGTGAACAATTAGCACCCAGAGCTACAGGACAAGTCTTTAGAAAGAAATAAATTGCTTTTTGTTTTGGTTTAGTCTTTTCCATTTCGGTAGATGTGCTGTTAGAAGTGAACATATTTTTGGTATATTCTAGAGGGGAACTCGTACAGATTTCCAGCGTGCGCTTTCTGTAAGCGGAGCTGACAAGGAGAGAGGTTGCTCCTCAAATGAAAACACATTTTACTTCTGGTCTGATTATTTATAGCAGATACTTAAAGACAAGTCATGTTTTGTACCATGTGGTGTAGCCAGAATGGGTACAGTTTTACTGGCTTGGATGCTGGTATGCGAAAACTCAGCTGCATTTTGTCTTGTCAGTGTAATATCCATAGAAAATATAGCTCCTTAAGGGACGTTTTTCTCCCACAGTGCTGTTATTGCCATAACCCATGAGAACAAATCATATAAGGGCATTTCCCTTTATCTTAGCTTTTCTGTTTCATCAGAAAAACTTTTCCACCTGCAGGGATAAATCTGTAGTGCAATGCGTGGAGAATTCAGCACACAATGTCCAGTTTTAATTGGTGTTAATGAATTCCGAATTCCCAGAGTATAAATGGAAACATACCTTAAAGGGCATCTTCTTAAGGTCACATGGATGCTGCTTTTTGAACATGTGTTGTACGCCCCGGAGCACGTTGAGGAATTGATGGTGACTTGGAAGGCTGAATCACTGTAATTAAACGATGCCTACAGCTGCGTTTGCCATGGTTGTCATGAGAATCACAGAGTGTTGTGTGCCTGGGAAAGATGTGCAAAATGTTTAGCATTCAGAGCGGGAAGATGTCCATTTTACCCCAACAATTGTTTCCTCCAAGGTCATTCTATATTTTCTGATGTCAAAGGCTGTTAGAAAGCCCCGGACACGTTTCCTGTAGGATTATTGCAGCAGAAATGTGGGTAGGCTCCGTTTCAGCTTTTAAAAATCGAATGGTGCAGCCCCAGTGGTGAGATGAAGATAAGCAACCACCTATTTTAGTGTAAAATGACAGAAAATAAAACGGTGAAATAACTTTGGTGTCCTAGGGAGCCTTTCTGGCTTCTTCTAACACAGCCTGGAAGTTGCATTCATCTTGGTCATTGACGTTCTCCTGGCAGCTGAGCAGCGTTAGATGTGAAATCCAGGCTCCCTCAAAGGTGATAGGAAGGCTCTTGTGGACTCCGGTAAGGCCAGGATTTCATCAGAATACCTGTGGATTCCTTTAGATTTCTCAGAAGCTTTTCATTCCTGTGAGTGAAAGCTTTAATTTGCTTGCTTAAAAATCCCCAACTCTCAGATCACGGCCAGATCCATTCTTTTCTCATGGCTTGAAATAGTGATTGTGTGCAATGCTGCAGCTGCTTAGTTCATTTTCTTTGTTCAAGCTATATGAAAAAGAAAAGGAGAGCTAGAAAAGTGATTCGTTGTTGTTTATGAACTATTTTGAAGGAATTCCACTTCATTTGCTGAGGTGATGTAGGAGATATGGGATAAACTGCTGTTTTTTCCTCACTGCTTATCTTGTAGCACAAGAAGGGAAGGTGGAAACGCTGGGGGAATGCAGTCTGGTATCTGGCACTGTTATGCTTCACTTATCTTTCCTTTGGATCTTCCGAAGGGAAGAACAGTTGAGCCATGCTTCTTGTGAGTCAGGTACTCCTGTCTTGAAGTCCCAATTTCTTAAGAGACCAGGTAGTTCCGATGTTAAGTGAAATCGATAGGAGCCTGTCCCCAGGGTATATATTATTTCCAGCTTTTTGAAAGGCTCACACGTTTTTTTCTCTAGCACCCACATCTTGGTGAGTGGCATTTCCATAAGTTACATTCTCTTACTGCCACTGCAGCTTCTTTACCTGCTGCGGCCAAAGGGCTGTTTCCCAAACCCTTATCGCTGCCCTGGGTTCCTCCACGTGGGGTTTAGTTCTCCTCGGAGTTCTCTTACCTAGACTCTGTGTCCTTGGATCTGCTCTCTTGCTGTACGGGCTCATCCATCTGCTGAGGCCAAGGACCCACAGTATGGCGGGTCTTTAAATCAAGTGGTGACGCTGACATTCCTCTTCCATTTTTACAGGGTCTAGAATTAAGACCTTTTTGAAAACAACCACTCGTAATTTCTTAAATTCATGCTGAAAGAAGCATTGCTATTTATCCTGAAAACAAATAGTACAGAAGTTGGGGGGAAGAGCTCCCTAGGACTGAAAGACAAGGTAACAAATTAAAAAGTGGCACCAGGGGAGGTTTAGATTGGATATGAGGAACAATTTCTTCCCCAAAGGGCTGTGGGGCATTGGAACAGGCTGCCCAGGGCAGTGCTGGAGTCACCGTCCCTGGAGGGTTGGACAGACGGACATGAGGTTCTCAGGACATGGGGCAGTGCCAGGGGTGGGTTAACAGTTGGACTTGGTGATCTTGAGGGGTTTTTCCAACCAAAATGACTCTATGGTTCTGTGGCCAGGAGAATCACCGGGCATGATTCTTGTGTTCTTCAGGGTGCAGTATATCATGGGTTGTGTTTAGGATACACACAGGCAGGACAGGAGCTTGTACTGCTGGAAGGGGGAAGTGTCCATAAATAAATACAATGGATTGATTTTTCCCTATTACAGTTTAGGTTTGAATTTCTTTTTTGTTTGGTTTGCTTTGGTTTTTGAAAAATGATTTTGTTCTTCTCCCGCAGCCAGACATGCTCTTTATAAAGTGATTCTCTCAAAACCAAGTTCCCAAAGTCACTTTACTTGTTTTTTTCCTCCTCATCTGCTCATGACCCATTTAAAAAATAATTCTGAAGCTTTTCAAGGGAGAAAATCAGAATGTAACTGCCTAAAACAAAAGTTGATGTAAGGTCACGTTGGGAAATAAATGAAGTGTCATCACTATGTAGCGCTGCCCCAGCGTGTCCAGCCAGGTCATACGGTGCTTTTTATCTAACCAGAAATCAATAGAACGCTGATGTTCGGTAAGGTATTCTGAGCAACATGATGGACTGCTCTTCTTGATTTGCTTGTCGTGTGCTGAGGATGTTGGTTTGTGCAACAGCTTTAAACCCTGGGCATTCTTTCTGTGCTTCTTTTGTAGTTTCCTTTGTTGGCGGCCAGTGCTGGGTCCGCCTGCTGCCTCGGTTCTCCAGCCTGGGACCAGGCCTGGCCTGGCCTGTGCATCCCTCCCTCTGCTCGTTGTTGCTTTTTAGCTTTCACTGTAGTCAGCATTGGATTAACATCAAATTCTAAGCAGTAGATTGTGAAACCTGAACTCTCAGCAATCCAGCAAATTTTTATTAATGAGGTAGCGGTCTAAAAGGAAACAGAGCAAGAGATGAGCCAGAGGCGACTTCAGACTGATTATAGCTACTTTCCCTGGCTGTCTGCTTTCCAACAGGAAGAACAGTTGTCTGAGTTCAATTCCCGTAGAGCTTTTGCAATGCAGATAACTCGAGCATAAAGTCAGAATTCTGTCAGGATTGATGAATCGGTTTAGTGTTGCTTCACCCCCAGATCACAGAAAGGAAAGTCACAACAGGCCTCTCAACAAGAAAAAACTTCTCTGACCATATATTTGTCAAAGTAACTGCTAATAATGTTTTATTTGGCAGTTTTGTGACTGCAGAAATATCAAGCCATGACAGTATATATTGTATAAAGCCATTAAATGGTGGTCCTTTGCAGACAGAAAGTATTTTTCTGAAACATCCAGTTGTTCGTTTCGTTGCTGCTTTCTGCCCTGAAGTCCCCCAGTCAGTATTATAAATCTGCCTTTTTGGATAGTTCAGGTAGTTAAATTTTCACCTTCTGTTCAATGAGAGAGGTCAAGTCTCGGCTGGGGCTGGGACAGCCCGACCCAGGCACCTGAGCTGAGATGATTTGAATGCATTTGGCAAATCTGCACCATCCCCAGGGCCAAATTAAAACGAACCTAAAGCATTTGTGTGCGAAGTTTAAACATTCGCTTCCAAAGACTTTCTTTTCAATAACCCTGGAAATTTCGTTGTAGCTCAACAAGCCAATGCCACTACACATCAATTAAATGTAACCACCAGTGTGACTTATTCACAGTTATTTATTGGAGGTGTAAAAACCACCATGTAGTGAACGTGACAAAAGCTGTAGGAGAAATCTAGGCTTGTTTCAAATTCACTGACCATAAACTCAGACAGCAAGAGCTTTGATGTCATGTAAAACCACATAGCCCAATTCCATGCTCTACTTTATTGATGCTCTAGGGATTAAAACTATAAAAGAGGAGCAAGGGAATGAAAAATAGGCTAGAAAAATAAGTGCGAGTTGTCAGACATCTAGTGCCTTTTGAAGCAAGCTTCCTTTTTCAATCCTTTTTTTAGTATATATAAAAACATCCTGCATTTTTGGCTAAAAGGTGTGACCCATCCATTCTGGTGTCCTGTACCAAGGGACCTCTGGGTCAGCCCCTCTTCCCAGCTTTGGGTGGGAGAGGATTGCAGCCACCTTTAGGGTCTCCCTTTCCTCTGTTGTGCTTATGGGATCTACTTTAAAACTGTATTTGTGTCTTTCTCCCTCAAAAGTATTTACAAATGAAGGCATTGTTTAAATAATAGATTAAAAAGCCCTTCCGTATGATGGCATCTGTCTGATTTTGAACAATTGCTATTTAAACATGAGGCGTATGGAATGATGTATAACGACAGAACTTTATACACGAAGGGATCTGTAGTATTCGAACACCTATTTCAATATCAAAGAAAACTCAGGTTTACCTCCTGCTTAATACCGAAGTCTATGAGGTTCTTTATGCTTCCTAACTTATTAACAAACATGCTGTACGGAATAGCTGAAGTGTCAGAAAATGTCATCTCATAGCAAATTCAGTTTTATTCTAGTAGGCTCATCTCTCTTAGAAGACCATCAAAAGTTGTTTTTAAGAGATGGAGAGCGGTAATAATGTCTAGAAGGTTAAAACCAAGGGATATGCTTTTTAGTGGGAAAGAATGATCAGGAGTTAGAGAAGGCTGGAAATTTGTCATAGTTCCTTGAAATCAACACCTCATTGGATCTAGAAACATCCATGTTGCTTAAGCTTCTACCTTCTAGAAGGTTAGTCTTTTGTTAGTCTCTACCATTTTGTTGGAAAAGTCACTTACACCTGAAGTAACAAAAGCAATCCTGTCTCAGTTTTTTGAAAGTTAAAACCCCCTATTTTAGGTTTCTATGCAAGACTGGGGATTTGCAACAGAAACCCTACACATTTGTGCATAGGTAATTCTGTAGGGTCTGAACACGGGGGAGCTCAAACTCCCATCTTCTGCCTCCAAAAAAAGGATCGGAGTTGCTCTTCTTGTGAGCCCTTGGGCACCGGAAGATGAACAATTTTGCAGACTAAGAAGAGTAGATATTCATATTTGTTAATCTCAAGGGGTCCTGGGGTTGGGACAGACACAAAGAGACACTGTGGTGGTCAGCTCTGACAAGGTGCTGGAAATTCAGGTGCTCAACCAGCAACATTTCATGTCTTTGAGCACCTTCATGCTCTTAAAAGGCGCTGCTGATGTCTGAGCTATTTCCACATAGGGCCTTGCAGGCTGGATTTTTCGAGCATTCTGGACAAAACCGGGTCCCAGTTTTTTGCAACTTTGGAAATTAGCTAGTCAGTGGTTGCTTCAGTAAGTATGCTCTGGAAAATCAAAATGTCCTTTTAAAATTAATATAATCTTCAATTATCATATTACCTCAGGGAGGAGGGCTTGGTGGTACTTAATAGAGCTCGTTGGGGCTGTTGTGCATTTTAATTGAGTGAATAATTGTAAAGTACTTCGGGGCCTTTTGGTAAAAGGCTCTGTATAAATATTGCCATAATGCTGAACAATCAGGTTGTGATATGAACTAGAACAAATGAACCATGTCACTAGATATATGATGTATACGTACATATAATGTGTATATATAACATTTTGGAGAGACGAAGGCATTTACTTCATAAAAGTCACAGAATCACAGAATCGACTGGGTTGGAAAAGACCTCAGAGATCATCGAGTCCAACCCTTGGTCCAACTCCAGTCCGTTTACTAGATCATGGCACTAAGTGCCATGTCCAATCTCAGTTTAAAAACCTCTAGGGACGGCGAGTTCCCCACCTCCCTGGGCAGCCATTCCAATCCTGACCACTCTCTCTGTAAAGAATTTCTTTCTAATATCCAGCCTAAATTTCCCCTGGCAGAGTTGAAGCCCATGGCCCCTTGTCCTATTGCTGACTGCCTGGGAGAAGAGACCAATCCCCACCTGGCTAGAACTGCCCTTCAGGTAGTTCTAGAGAGTGCTGAGCTCACCTCTAAGCCTCCTCTTCTCCAGACTAAACAAGCCCAGCTCCCTCAGCCTCTCCCCATAGGTCTTATGTTCAAGTCCCTTCACCAGTCGTGTTGCTCTTCTCTGGACCCGCTCCAGTCCTTGAACATGAAAAAATTCTGAGATTGGATAGCGATAATCATCACAATCAAAATGTTAGTTTTCAGGATGTTGTGAACCTGCAGTTTGTCCTCCTGTGTGACACACAGCGAATTGCCAGAAGCGTCGATGGTGTTACTGCTTCAGTGGTGCTTCTTGAGAAACAGCAAGATGTGGTTTATGGTGAGGAACATGAAGGAGGTAGATCCAAGGTACTGTTGTTTAGACGCTTAAAGTTAGAGGTGTACGTCTAGATGTTTGGAGGCACCAAGGGAGTCTCAATTCAGGTGGCTTTCCCAAGGAATTGCTGCAATGCAGTGGAATGCAATTTGGTTTGGAATGGAGGAAAGCTGTGCAGCCAGGAGCATTTTCCAGTGGGAGGAATGGGACAGGCAGCAATTGCAAATGCAGCACATGAGCCTGAGCGCAGGATCCGTGCGAGGACATTCCTGATCTGCTGTGGTCCCCTCCACCCAGCAGCAGCCACTGTGTTTCTCCCGACTGCTTTGGCTGTCTCGTCTCTAAAGACTGTAATTCTCTGCAGCACTGAGCCTCTCTTTTTCTGTCCTTGTTCTCGTGCTTTTCAGCCCATTAGGAGCGGGAATGCCTCTGAAACGGAGATGAACTTGCAAAAAAAATGGCAATGATGGGCAACATGGTGTTTGTACAAAGAATTCTCTGTTCTTAAAAGGGACTTGACATGGTGACGATGCCACTTCGCTTAGTTAATGAAAGGAGCCGTCTAATACAGGCTAAATGCAAAACAACATAGAGGAAACTGGCATTTGAATGGCTTGAGTGCTTGAAATATAAATGAATGGGACAAGACCAGACTCTGTTTCTAAAGGAATCAGTTACCAGGCATCCTTTTACTGCTGTGAGCTCTCATCTGCAGGAACAGTCAAAGCTATTTTTACTGGGAACTGGGATATTCATTGCTTGAGATTAAGTGCATCTTTTAAGCACCAAGGAGACACTGAGGAATGCGGTGGATTCAGGAGGGGTAGACAGACTCTGAAATTATTTTCCTTGCTGTAAACCCAATGAGGAGACTGATGGAGTGCTGGGCACGATCTGAGTTCTGTGGAGTTGTACCCACAGCCAGAACGGTTTGACAAAATGATCCATTTTGTACTAAATCTACAGATTCAAACAGTGTAGGAACTGTGTGGACTATTCAGCATTTTAGAACAAGAATTAGGTTGCACCAAAGTATCCTTTCTCTTCCCAATTGTAGAAAAATAAGAATCTGTAAAAGAAAATGTCTTGAGTGAAGGATAATGGAATATACTGATTGCTAATTAATTTTTTATCTGGTTCTCCAATGGTTTAATGAGCTGGTAGCTGAGAGTTTTTCCAATAGGATAAGTGGCTGATGGCTAGATGACTAAATATCCCTATTTAGCCTGTTATGGAAATCTTGGAGACAGGTCAAGGGCTGACTTTGCTGTGGAGACCACACGACTTTTTCCCACCCGAAGGTTGTCCTTCCAGGTGAGTCCGAAGCCTCATAACAGTACGAGGAAACCTGCTGCATTTGTTCAGAGGACAGATTTCTTCCATGTGACTGTTACTTGGTCATTTTTCACAAGCTGCAGATTCACTTACACATCGTGCCTAAAGCTGCTGACGTCTGATACGAATAGCGTCCCTTCCCATCTGCCAGGGATTTCATGCTTCTGATGAAACAGCTTTAAAATTGCAAAGACAGCCAAAACGTAGCCTAAAATCACAGTGATCAAACGCGGTGGTTATTACATGGGACTTTCTTTTGGTCAAAAAAAATGAAGAATGCTCGTGTGTCAGAATATCGTAGTATTAAACATCAGTTATGTTTCCAGTGAAGTAACTGGCATCGATCGATGTGGGGTCTTCTCTTGCATGGTGTGGTTACCCTTCAGGTGCTCTCTGTTTCCACTTGTTGGGTCTGTCTCTGGGTTTGTATTGCTTTATTTTGGGCATACTTGCTAAAGAACGAGTGTTTTCAGAAAATTTCATCTAATAGCATGCGCTGCACTGATGTCAGCTGAGGGAATCAGCGTCAGAAGCAGGAAAAGCTGGAAGATGAATGGATCTCTTAGTACAAAATAGGAAACAGCTTGAAGTTCCTTTGGGGGAAAACAGAAACCTCATTCATTAACAATGACATTATTTCAGCGGTACAGAGAGAGGATTCTGTTCTCCCGGTAATGGACAGACACATCTCCCATTCATGCAGATGACGCTGAGCATTCATGGATAAAAAGGAACAGCCTTAAAATATTGATAGTTTTGACTGTTTTGACTGTTCTCATGGTCTTTGTGTGGCCAAGACATACGGCACGGGGAAAAATGCGTGATTTGTGTTCCTGATCTGATTTCAGTCTCCATAAGGTATGTGTGTCTCCCCATGTTCATCTCGATTGATATCAAAGCAAATGTGTCACTGAAGTGAAGGATCTTGTGTGGATGATGCACTATTCATTTATTCCCACTTTGATATGAGGATCATGTGTGATCGAGCACTCTTATATTTTGGCAGGATTTATCAGTCAGATGCATCTGGGGTTCTTGAGATGTTTCTGGTGGTTGGTAGTAGTGACCATCCATCTACCTGTTCATAGTCATGTGCACAAGATCTTCTGCAGCACATTTGCTGGTCAGACTAAGAGCAGGACAGGAGTTTGGAGTGTCCCGGTAAGAACATCTCCATTGCTCCGCGTGAAATGGTCAGGAGGAGGTTTCCCAAGCGTCCTTATTTTCTGTTCCGTTACTCCACGTACCTTCCTCGTTTTCCCTTGGGGCCCATAGCTGCAGCAGCCCGACTCCTGCCTCGTGCTATCCCGAAATTGCTTGGTGTATCTTAGACTCTTATCGTTTTGCCTAAACATTGATATTTTCCACACATTAGTTTTTGAAGTGGAGATGCCTATTAACTTTCCATATGTCAGTGAATCACAGACCTGTCTAATTTAAGTAGACAAGTCCTATAGTGATAGTGAAAATTATTTTCTTCTTTAGAGTCATGTTCTTTTCCAATGAATGGCTGTTTCATTGCAAAATAATCTGTAAAAGAGGTAATTTTAAATATGCACAAAATAAATTCTGTTGTGTTAGGTACCTATAACCTTTCTAGAAGATCCTAATCAACTTTATGGCAGCAGTGGAAGCTCTATGGCATCTGTAATTGTCAAACATTTTTTAATAGAATCGATCCCTTTCTGATTCCTATAGGCATCATCATTCACAAAGCAAGCTTTTCATTTCAGGATGTTAGAAACAACAGGAGATTAATAAAAGTCTGAAGTTCAGCAGTGCAGAACTTCCACCTATTATCTATCTTGTCTGTAAAGATGATGCCCCAATAACACGGGAGTGATACAAAACATGTAGGGAATGAAGTCCGGTCATGATCAGGTTGGCTCCCTGTGCTGCCATAATGTTGAATGACTGCTGGACCGTGGAGCAGCAGTGGCCCAAGTACCAAGTCTTAGGGGAGAAGCTATTTTATGATTTCATTGCGATCCAACGTGGACATCAACCGTGTGCCCATCTCAGCGCAGAGAGGGCACAGCAGACTCTGGGATGTGCTCTGGTGGCCACATCCAGCTGCCACTTTGTCTCAAATCTGCAAATCCAACCCCAAACTTTCATTAGTGACAATGGAATTAAGTCCTCAACAGAAAACCACAAATTGTCTGGTGATATTTGTACTGCCCCGGATCATTTCAATAGCGTTGTCCATGTGTTTTCCAAAAGAACTCAGAGCCGCCATGTGCCTGCACAGCGGGGCCAAATCCTGCTCTCAGCAGTGTGAATGCAAAATGCTGGTGTTTTCAGTAGCATCTTTACAGTCATCCTGATGTAAAATAAGAATTTGCTTCAATCATGCACTTCTCAAGCTCGATGATGAATTGCAGAAGCAGACTCATCAAGTTACTCGGTGTTTTTCTGTATGATTTTTCCTGAAAAGAGCAGGCAGTTTGACATTCTGCAGAGCGGGAGGAATGAATTTGCCATTTGGGGCTGAATTTTCCAGGAAGGATTAGGATGTTTTGCAGTCCTGTAAATGCGGGAATCCTCCTTGCTCGCCCGCTATTGCTTTAGGCTCATGATCAGAATTTGCGCTGTAACTACATATGCAAAAGAGAAAGAAAGAATTCCAAATGTGAACATTTTAAAATCCTTAACAGCAGCTACAGGTGTAAGTGAAGATGGTGGAAATCCCTTACTCATAGTCAGAAATTATTATATGTTTTTGGCACAATTTCACAGTGAAATTGCTATTTCTCAGTCCTAGGTTAAAGTGTTAAAAAAATGAACACCATCTTCATGTTTGCCCACAGATGTGCTAAAAGGTCACCAGCATGGCAGGAGAGAGATGTTCTCATCTGATAACACCACCTCTTGTTTCTGTCCCTGGGTATTTTTTCCTAGCTATCCATTTCCCATGGTGTTCAGCAGCTGCAGCAGAAAGGACCTGGAGAACAGCCTGGAGAAAGGAGTGGGAATGTGTCTGTTTAACCTGCCTGAAGTCAAGGAGTCCTTTGGTGGACAGAAATGTGGGAACGGCTACGTGGAGGACGGCGAGGAGTGCGACTGCGGGGAGCCTGATGTAAGGAGCTACCGCTCACCTCCTGTCAACACGTTCTTAACAGCAAAGATGAGTCAGAATTGCTTTGACACGTTTAACACGATTCGGCGTAAAACAAAACTCTCCATTGCTTCTGTCTTAACAGCTTAAACCTCAGAGTCCTCAGATATATGGGGAGTTTGTGCTTAAATTGCATTTGAGTTGCTGAAGTTCAGGCTGGGTTTTAGTTAAGAATGTGTTCGATTCACCATTAGAGAACAAATTCTCATGACTGCTCCAACAGACTAATGGTGACTAACTCATCTTCCCAACAACAGAAATTCCTTCAAGTACTAGCTAATAAGCTAAACTCACATTTCTTAACTTTGCTCAAATTTCTGCTATTACCATGAATTAATTGAGGGTTTGTTAGTGTGTATCAGAAGCCACTCAGATATTAATATAAATAGTTATATAAGTATTATTACTGCCTGGGTATTTTTTCATTGCAGCCAGCTTCAGTTTTTAGGTACAAGACCTTTCCCTCCTTCACCATGAGATTTTTCTTTGCCGCTAGTCAATTACCTGCTGACAGAAACAGCCTGTTCTGCCTTCCAAATAGATTGCTGCTGCATCAAAGATGGTTCCGTTTGGTTTAGTGAATGTGTCCGAGAACTGCTCAGATCAGGGGACAGGCACAACCTGGGGCTCAAATCAGGTCAGATCCAACATCCTTATCCCTTTGGCTTCCTGTGCTCATGGGCTGGATTGAATGTCTCTAAGATTATCTGAATTAAATATATCAGCAGATGAGGGATTTGTTTCCTGTGATAAATGCCCTAGACCAGGGCAGTTCAAACAGCGGGATCTTGCTGCATCCTGTCCGTACAGCGGATTGGATTTACACAAGCCGTAAGGATTTCCTGACAGTTCACTCATTCTTCAGGGTAACGAGGTTGGAGGAAGCAGTCTTATCTTGTTTAAAGTCAATGGAGTGCAAGCAGCTTGCAAATGTCTTTCTAACCCAGTTATCTTTTCTCATTTTCACTTTTGCACGTTAGCGATACCTTTTCAAGTGGAAGCCACTTACCGTCAGCAAGCACTGACTTCATTTGGCTCTTCTTTCTGTGGTTTTCCTTTTTAATTGCATTGGAAAACTGCAGCTTGGGCCCAATTACATTAGTTTGGAATTACTGCTGTAATCTGAGTGGTACCAAAAAACCCTTTAGATGAGTTAATAATTGACTGCCCAGTAATTTATACCAGCTGAGTTTTGTCAGTAGTGTTGCAGTGTTTTGTGGCATGGAAAGCTGTACAATAACATATTCCAGTTGTATTTTATCGGTGATCAGAAGTAAATATCAGTCAATATGTAGATATAGGTGGCTGGTAGGGATATTTCTCCTTTAGGTAAGATACTAGCCTTGTGCTGAGGTCTGTCCTCACTGACATTGGTTAACAGTGGGCTAGCAATGGATTCATAAGGATGGAGGGTTGTGGCTGTAGCCATGAAAATAGGAAAAAAATAGAAGAAGGAAAAAGATAGCAAGATAGAAGAAGGGAAAAAAGAATAACCTTGGTCCCTGAGAACTGAAAAGTGACATATGCGTCTAATTTTATAACGGGCTGCAAGAGGAATCACAAAACTACGAGTAGGTAAATCAGAAGTCAGGCCAGTTACTTCTAAATTTAGTTAAGATCTTGTGCCTCAACAGCTGTGACATGTGAGGGACGAGTCAGCGCAGCTTTTGTGCCAGGAAAGCTTGTGTTACAAACCTGTCAGTGCTCTGAAGGACTGAACAAGTGGATGGAAAGAGATGATGCTGTTCTTGTGGCCTGTGAGGAATTCAGAGGGGCTGTAGACCAAAACCTTTCACTAAAGCCTCTTTAGGAGACTAAGCAGCTGTGGGATGAGAGAATATTGCATGGGCAGAAATTGGGTTATAAAAGATAGGAACTACAACCAGGTATAAATCGATTGTTTTATGGAGTGGAGGGAGATGTGCTGTGACGTATCCATGAGATGTGTCCTGGGGACTACACAATTCAGCATATTCATAAACAGCCCGGGAAGAGGAATAGTCCTGACTTTGCTGATGACATGAGTTAGGATGGTAGAGATGAACGCTGGCTGTGAAACTGCAGAGGAACCTTCTCAGACAGCTGGACTGGGCATTAAGGTGACAAATGGGATTCAGTGCGGAGTGATGCACGTTCCAAATATCAGGTAGAAGATGATGGACTTGAGCTGACTCTGACCATAGAGGAGCGAGACTTCGTATTGCAATAAATAGTCTTGTGAACATGTCAGCTCAGTGCTCAAGAGTGGTCTAAAAGGTAAATAGGCTGTTAGAAATTACTAGGGAAGAAATAGGAAAACAAAGCATCAATAGGCCTCTATAAATCTGCTGCCTCAGAAAATGCATATGCCGTTTTTTCCTACCCCTCCCTGATCTCGGGAAGAATAAAGCAGAATGAAAAAGGTTGAAAGAAAAGCAGTAAGGTAGTTGAAAGTTTTGGAGAGTCTCTGGCTGGAAAAGAAGAAAAGGAAGGAAAATGCGAAATGGGAAGATTGAGTAGGGAGCGATTGCCCCCTGCCAAGAACCGTGCAAATGCAGTTAGAAAATGGCAGGTTTCCGACCAGCAGAAGGAGCTGCTGCCCACACTGCATCGATGACTTGTGAGTTCCTTTCCGCTGCATGTTACAGGTGCTCAAAGTGCCCGTGGAGCCAGGGGTGAGCCAGGAGACCAGGAAGGTGGCGTCTGTGTGTCTTCGTATTGTTGTCCTGAAGCATTTTCTGCCTGTTGCTGCCAGGAGGACACAAGGCTGGAAGGGTTATGGGCTGACCCGACGTGGTCTGTCTTGTGTGCGTAGAAAAGAGGGGCTGCAAAAATGTCCTGTCTGCAGTATCTGACACCATGTAGGTGGTGCTGGAATTGCTGAGGTGCTCTGATGAGCCCAGGAGACCCACACCAAGAAACCCAACTCCCATCATTGCTGTTGTTGCTAATAATAATGAACTACGACACAGCAGTGGTTTGGGGTGGCAGCCTCCAGCCTTGGGAGCCTTTTCTGTTTGCTCGCCTGTTTATGTTAAAACCATTCCTGACAATTTAATGGCCCAGGCACAAAAACTATTTAGCAAACCTGTTCCCTACAATGAGTAATAAGCGTGTGAGTAATTGGAAATGTCAAAGGCTGCAGTAATACCATTCAAAGAGCCGTGTCTTTATCCCGATGAGCCCGTGGAATGCCGATTGCTCTCCATTGCTGGCTGTGCAGGGCCACATGATGGGCTATAGGAGCTGACTGGTTCAGAAGCACCTGAATTGGACTGACATTGCTTTCCTCCTCTCTGCTTTTCTCACATTGCTATTGAGGTGAATTTATAAAATGCGCTTCTGTACAGCAGAATGTTACTTCTTAACTAGAGCAGCTGCACAGAAATATTTATGCAGCCTGCTGCTTTCCGGCATGATCCAAAAGAGGTGCAGGAAGTTGTTCCCCTGCTCCAGGGCAGCGCAGTTAGCTTGCTGTATTTAGGCAGATATTAGCTAAGAACACAGTGAAGTGCTGAGAATAGTTTTGCTCTTTATTTTGAGTGCAGTGGTAGCCCCGTCTTCCAGTTGGAAAGCTTTACAAAAGCCAATAAAGGAAGAAGAGGCTGCGAACATCATTGTAACACACTTTTCCTGTGTTCCCTATGTTGTTGGTGATCTCTTGTTAAGTCAAACTGACTTAACACAGCTGAAGAGCAATTTTATCTGCTGCTATTTTTGTTAGAGAGCTGAGATTCCAGCACAGCTGATTTAACTTGCAGCTTGAGAGCATAATCTTGGAAAAACCAATCCATTATTTTCTGCAACTTCTTAGTAGCTCATCCTACTGAGAATGAAGTTTGCAAAAGCCCGCACATGCCACCGTCTAATCCCTAAGTGTGAAATTGGGATGTATCAGTTAGCGAGAATGCAGTTCATACTCATTTCATTTCTTAAAGCTCTATTACTGGCATAGCCCGATAAGAGATTACATGGAATGGTGTCATCATCTGCTTTGTGGCAGCCGCCCGTCTCCGTGCGATACAGAAGTCTGGCGTGCAACTATCACAAAATAGAGAGTTGTGGTTTGATGAGCAGTAGCTGCAACACAGGTCCTGAAGGCAGTGGAATCATTCCACTGTTTTGTGTGGAAATAAAACACCGTACTGTGGTGTCAGGGTTGGTATCAGCATACTTGAGTTGTTTGGGATATTTGGGATTAGATCCATAGCTAGAATAAACCAGCCTTCCTCGATGGCTTCTCTGCTTTTACTACAATTATTGCGCTTGCTGAGTCTAAGGGCAGACAAGACTGTTTGGATCAAATTGTAGGATTTCATGCATAATTCATTGTTTCATGTCTGGCTTTTCTTGGCAGAGCTATAGGCAGCCTCTTGATTTACAGCTCATTGTGACTGCAAGTTGTCTGCTCTCAATTTATCCTCCATCTAGGAATGTACAAACCGGTGCTGTAATGCAACTACCTGTACTTTGAAACCAGGAGCAGTGTGCGCACACGGGCTTTGCTGCGAAGACTGCCAGGTGAATCCATGGGGATGGTTATTTTCTGTGTGGGGTGGGCAGAATTCCACAATCTTCCCGACTGCAAATTGTAAGCAAGGATGCAGAACAAATTAGTATCATTAAGCATTGAGACACTTGGATCTCATGTAAGCAATTAAAAAAATTCTCAAATTGTACCAGTTACTGAAGGAGCAGATTAACAGACTTTTTTTTTAATGGTGTCTGAGCTATTTGTAGCCATTTAATTTGCTTGTGCAAAACCTCTTTTCACAAACTTTTGTATTCTTTGGTTGTTTTGTGCTTACATGGATGTTGTGCTCTGGCAAACACTCATTAGATGCTGGACCCTCTTTTTGTGCAAAGACTCTTTAAATATTAATTCTGTCAACAGCATATGTATTTTTAATGGCAAATCATCAGCTCTTGTGAACTCCTAACATCCCATAAAAAGCCAGCTTGCTGCAGGCATTTACCTTCTTCGTTTCTCAGGCCATCTCTTGCATATGGGCTACTAAAGCATTCAGCAAGTTTCCGTTGTGTCTGTGGCAACCATCTGCCTAAAAGCTGGGTAGCAGCAAGCTATCCAAACAGCCAGCAAATGCTTTTCAGCAAAATCCATCTCCACATCTCTTTGCTTTTTACTGAAGGCGCTGCTGCAGTTCAAATTCAGCGCTGCTCCCAGGGCACCACCAGCTTTTAAGGTGCTTGTTGATAAGCGAAGGTTCCGACTGGCGCGTTCAGTTGGCATTGCCTGCTAGTTGCCTTCAGCTCTGAGAAAAATATAGTTATCCAGGGAAATCAGGACGGGACAGGAAGAATTATATGGACTAGTTGTATAATTAAGTTGAAGATCTTGATGCCCGTAAGAGAGTGATGTTTCCTTGAGGAGATGCCCCTCCACCTCAGGCAGCTGAATCCGGAGGCAGGTGGGCTGGTGGCTTCATGAGTTATATACCATAATCCATAACATGATGTGATCAGCTGGCTGCCCTGCTCCGTGCTGTCTTGGTAGAGCCATATGGATGGAAAGGTTTCTGTTCTGACTTTTTTGGTTGGTGCTGTAGAGCATCCTTTGCATTACAGCCCAGGGTGTTTCTGTGCCCCTGTGTTTTGGCGTGGCTGCAGGAGGCATGCTGAAAACTTTGGTTTTTAGTTGAAAATGAACAAAAGGCTGGATTTACCTTCTGACCTGAGCCACGTGAGCCATGTTTGCAGCTGCAAGTTGAGTTTGGCCCTTCTTCCTGCCAAACCCTCCGCAGCGTGTCAAATAAACGTGTTTAAAGAGCTGTGCAATCCTTACACTGTCCTCTGCGGTCAGTTGGTGCAGAGCCAGTGGAAAAAGCTGTTTGTGCACCGCATGAGTTATACCACTGCATAACTCTTATTGATTGCAATTCGGTTAAGGATTTCTGTTTGTTTTGCAGTTAAAACCAGCGGGGATTTCTTGCAGAGATTCAAGTAATTCCTGTGATCTGCCCGAGTTTTGCACCGGAGCCAGCCCTCACTGCCCAGCCAACGTGTACCTGCATGACGGGCACGCGTGCCAGCGGGAGGACGGCTATTGCTACAGCGGCATCTGCCAGACCCACGAGCAGCAGTGCATCACCCTCTGGGGCCAGGGTGAGCCTGAGAAACGGGAGATGTGGTCATGAAACACGCTTGGGAAAGAAAAAGCAAAAGGTGTTTGATTATAGATAGAGCTGGAAGAATTTTCTGCGGTGCCAATCTGCATCTATTCTTTTCTGAACTGAATAATGAGGGAATAATTTTGTGATTCATTTTATCGTTGATCTGCAGTCGGCTTCATCTCTTGCAGCAGGAGGTAGAGAGCAACAGTAAGTAGGTTCGTTTTGCAAGACGGCTGCAAATGGCTATGTGAACTTAGACAAATCATTTAATACTGGATTTGATATAGCCTTATGTCATCCTACAAAGTGCTGAATGCTCTTGGCAGGTTGAAATCACATCTCTTTTCAGGCTGGTACATAACCTTCCTTCTGTGCTCTAAATAGCCCATGTGCATCTGTCGACATCCCAAAACAGAGTTCAGTATTTGACGTTAACGTAAGATTCTTGTATCGTTGTGTAGATGTTATTAATCGGTGTTACCTGTAAACCTGCTTCCTGACAGTACTCATAGCAGTGTATGTACTGAAGCAGAAAGATTTTATTCTCCCTTGGGAATTTTTGTATGTTTTGCAAAAAAAGATCTCATTGTACACGTTCTTGGGCTGTCCTAGACAGATGATACCCCAGGAAAGCTGTTCACCTTTCTGTAATGTCCTGTGGCCCTTCCACTGAAATACAAGTACTAACTCAGCCTTTTGCTATTGCCTCCTGCATTGATAAGGACCAGTCATGTCTCCTTCAGCATCTCACTTGGACATTTTCTCAAATGGGAAAGAAGACTTTGACTTCTCCTGAAGAAAAGCATTAGTTAGAGTAGATTTAATTATTTCTTTTAAAGTGACTCTTTTGGCTCCCTTGGCCTCTTTCAGTTCAGTATTTCTCTGCCTTCAACTCTGTTTCAAAACTTATTTATCAATATGACACACAGATGGTTCCCTTTGTCCAAACCCTCATCAGAAGTCTCTTGAAGGATTTATCTGTCATCTTCACAGGGACTTCGACTGTTCACAGTTTTTGTTTTAAAGAGAGTTAAAGCATCTGAAGAAATAATGCCAGTGATGCAGATGGTAGGTTAGCTCGGTCGTGTGGGCATAAGAGAATGGTAGCAGAGTTCCAGTTCATAATTGAACTCCCCGTGTGGAGCAAGCCATGAACCTGATATAGTCCTCCAAATCCCACTCACATGGTAGAGTTAATATGAGCACGTGTCAGTGTGTACAATTACGGCCTCCAGTCTTAGTCATTCTGGGATTTTTAATCCCCTGGACACACAGACATTTTCTCTTATCTAAAGCAAAATCTCCTGATGAACCAGTTTCCCATGCCGTGGAAAGTTACTCGGTTGGACTGTTAATAATTTCAATTGCTGAGAAAAATGCAACTAAAGGTCAGAGAGCTGAATTGCTGCAGCTCCCTTGCCAGGTCTGTGTCCTAACGCAGCAAATCCTCCAAACCCCTGGGCTCCCCGGGTTCTTTCTTGTCTTTCTTCTCTGGCCTGTTCAGTGTGGGCAGCGCTGTGCGTGGGGTCTCCGCTGGGCAGGGCTCTGAGAAATAAGGCTTTGTTCAGAGCAGAGATCCAACAGACTGGAGCTGGAATACACTTATTTGTACCCAAGGATAAAGATTTTCAAATGAAGGATGGGACATTACCAAACCTGAACTGGAAGGCTTAATTCTCTTCACATTCTTGGAGGCAACGCCGGGAAAATCAGCCTTCAAGCAGTGCAGCACGTAGGGCTCAGGCAAAACCTAGGGCCCGTGTTCTGGATTTAGGGACTGAGGATGTGAATATCCACCACTTGGTCACATCTGGATGGAGTATGAGCAGTTGGAAAAACACTGTGGGAGAGAATGTAAAGATTTCCTTCCAGCCTTGCAGCAGAAAGAGAGACTTGACATTCTAAGGTGGTGTCTCTGGCCTTTGTATCCAAACAATATATTTGAACCTTTCACTAGGTTGTTATAGTTGATTAAAATGGTTTTTTACCAACTGTGTGTATTGGAATGAAGGAGAGTCGTTTGGTTTTTTGAGACAAATTCTACACCATAAAGAGAAAACAGGTCAGAGTTCACTTATATTAATTCCTTTTTCTGCTTCCTGATAGGAGAAAAACATGCTAAGTAAAATACAGTAACTTTTTTTAGTATTCTGTATATTGAATTCCTTATCACTGTCTTCTTTGGTACATCTTTCTTTGTTTGTTGGATTACAAGATGTCCAGAAGCCAAATGATAAATGTCAATCTTAATATTTTTCGATGTAGTTAAAGAAAAATGATGAGCACTGTCAGAGCTCGTTCACATTAGGCTGAGCAATAGGAATGTGTTCCCAGAGAGATGTACTTGCATTTCCTTGGGTTTTTTGCTTACTTTCAACAGATAAATTCAAGTCAAATAGGGGAATACCTTTGCTGTTCCCTATCTGCAACATCATGGAAAGCTTGGAGTGAAAGAGGGGAGGAGGACCTGGGGGCAGTGTCTGAAAATAGCCATAAATTCCTCTCACAGACCAAGTTCATTCCCAGAACACACGGATTTTTCTCTCTCTCACCTTAATTCATGTATTTTTTGTCTTTAAGGAGCAACATGCGTGACTTGCTTGTGACTTTTTTAGTCTCATATTCGAAAATATCCAACTGTGCTGGTCTGACTTACTGATAATAGTGACACATCTGTGCAACACCTGGGGCTCCACTGGCACATCCCGGGAGCAACAGGACACACAGATCAAGATACATAAGAGAGAGGAATTATTGGTTACCAGGGAGTAGAAGATTCTCAGTTTTAGGCTCATGGCTTTTTCTACATTGACAAGAAAATGATTCCTTAGGGAAGGAAAGGAGATGCTTGTCTGTGTTTTCCTACTTTACCCCAAGGGGGAAGAACCAGTGGTGTGGGGAGCCAGTGGCAGGCACTGGCTTAATAATTAGAAAAGACTGAAATTTGTTGCATAGAAGTAGCCATTTGCTTATGCAGAAAGAATCTTAACTTTAATGTCAATATTTGTTACAAAGACCCGTCACTGCTGTAAGAGTTTTGTGGTTTTTTCCCAGCTGCGATGCTGTAGGCAAAAGAGATGGGCTGCCCATCTAACCCAGCTTCACCCAGATTTGAGTCCAATGAAAATCAAGCTCTTCTGATCACCAGAGATTTATGGCCAGGTCTATTTTTTTTTGAGATGTGTAAGGCATTAAGCCATGTTTTCAGGGCCAGTGAGAGCCCTGAAATGCAAAATTACTGACAACAGCTCAGCCCCATCTCGCTCTTGCACAGACTGAACAACAGGGATCACCAAGACAGAGAGGCCAAGGGGAGCTTGTGGAACGTTTGCTTTACATCAGCTGTGCGGTAAAACAATGAGAGGTAAAATCCAGGCGCACATCACGTGCCAGAGAACGGTGTTTTTATGCTTATATTTACTTACACAGTTGTTAGTGGTGCTAGTTCGTTTGCTCTGAGCAGCAGAACTCCAGTTACTCAGGTGTGGGCTTTTTTTCCTTCCACATCCATAAACACTGTATAATTTTTTTAAATGTCTGAGACTGTTTGGACCTGAATTGAAATCTCTTCCGTGCTGTCAGCCTGAGAACGGGTGTTTCTCTCTTCTTGGAATCAGCACCATGGTCAGAAAATTCTCTCTTTCGGGAGACGGTGTTTTCTCATTGCAGCAGGTCTTGTGCTGATCTGAAATGACACAGTGTTTCTGTAACACTTCCAAAAGCATAGAGCATGTCTTTTTTTGCAGCCTTACAGGGAAAGAAGTGGGCTCATCAATGTACACCTTGGGAAAAAAACCTCAGGCTCTGGGGGTTGACAACGGCCGTGGTGAGCTGTGACCTTCTGCAGTTTCAGATGGCTGATTTAATCCCTTGAATAACACTTGGCCTGGAAATGCTGACAGGACCTTCATTACAGGGTCACGAGACTGTAATTATCAATAGCAAATGAGATAAACTCTGCTCATCCAGCTTGAAACACTTAATCACTGGAAGTCTTTCACAGATCATTTTGTCTTTGCCTGTAGAGGTGGCAAAATAGAGAAAGATGGGACTTTGTGCTTCAGTTTATGTGGTGCAATCATGATAAATGGGTTTCCTCCAGAAACACAACATCACAGTTCTCTTCCTTAAGCGTCCTCTGAAATCCTCCTTTTAACTTGGGAGCTCCATCTGCTCAGCTTCTTACACTCCGATATGTTTTCCTCTGTAAAAATGTCCAAATATTTTGAGAAAGCAGCGAGGAGAGGGAACAGCCATCTGAATCCCAAGCAACAATATGTTTTGGTTTGATACCAGAGACAGAAATTGAAGCTAGCTTGCTGTTTCCAAGCGCAGGTGATCGTTGGGTACCAGGTGTTTTCATACCCAGGCTGCTCCCAGCCTGCCAGGGGGAGCATTTTTTCATGCTCCATTATCGGTTGGAGCTAAAGCTCGCTGTCTGCGCCCTGCGAGGGTGCTGCAGATGTGGTGTTCTTCCTGTGGGCTGCTGTCCATCCGCTGTAGCACGCTTGACTTCTGCATTCAAAAAAACCCAACCAAACAACACATTTCACCAAGAGAAAGAGGCAGATAAATACCTTAAACTGTCTTAGTGTGTCAGTGAGCCCTTTCTCTTTTTAACACCTTTTTTTTAATGTGTTCATCAGGAATGCAGCGATGTGCCGCTGGCTGAACTAGTTGGGGCACAAAGGCCAAGAAGAAACGAGACCCATTGCAATCGAACAGGATAGTGGTACATGGGGGAGCTTATTCCTTTGGCGAGATGGGTCTGAGCAAATCCACCTTCGCGGATATGGAAGAAAAAGCCTTTTTTCTTGGCCTCTTGCTTACAGCATATTTTTTTTCCTCCCTTTTTCTTCTTTTCCCAAGCTGGCACAGTATATGCACATATTAATGTTTGTATCAAGCTGAATCGTTAATGTGCCTGCCCTGGGAAAGACGAGGAGTAATCTACATGCTGAAAATGGAAATTTGACTTTTGCTTTTTGCACAGTGCCTTGTCTGGATGCTTTTGTTGATTTTTTGATTGTTGCTTGTGGTTTAATGAGAAGAAGTGAAAGAGTCCTGTGTGCGTCCCTTTTAATAGTTCCAGATTTGAGAAATATTCTGAACTCAGCAAGCTTGATCGTAATCTTCCAAAGAATTTCAGGCTCTTGTCCTGCTCTCCAGGGAACAACAGCTCATATTCTGTTCCTTCTGTGCTTTTCTTTCTGAGTTTTCTAGTTGCACTAGAGGGAGAAGAGAGTTCCATCTTAAGCCTCTCTCAGGTTTTAATATTTTGTCCTTAATAGCATTAGATGGTGCAGCAGTATATAGTATTAGTCAAGCTTCTGCCTGTGAAATGCAGATAATTAATTGAGGCGTTAATCTCTGAGTTATTAGTGAAAAGACCCACACTAACTGGAAGTCTTAAAATCATACTTGTATTTTCTTCTCCGGGAATTTGACCCCTTTTTTATTTCAAACCTTCTTCCTCCTTGAAGCTTTTCAAATGAAATGTTCAGGATGGTGCAAATAACTGGTATGTTTTACCCACACTTGGAAGTGGCTCAAAACATTTTTAAAAAAAAGTGATGTTAACTCAGTTTGTCTCCGTTAAAGATGAGGGAACACTGTAGGAATGGTCTGTTCTCAGCCCCCAGGCTGTAACATCACTCGTTGCCAGTTCTTTTTGCTTTAGTTTGGCTCATCCCTCAAAAGTACAGAAATGTTTCCAGCAGATAGCTGTGAGGAGTTTTAGCCATTGTGTCTCCTCACCACCTTGTGTGCTCAAAGCAAGTCCGCTTATTGGATTAGTTGGAATGTTGGCAGTGACTTGATTGTGCTATTAATTATCTTCATGGAAAGAAAATATGGGGCAGTAAAGGGCCCTAGCAAAGGGCCTCTTCATCTTACAAAGAGCAGCAGTTATTGGCTGGAAATAAAAGCCGCACTTCACATTAGAACAAGGGGATTAAATTCTAATACATGGACTAATGAATCATTGCAAGTCAAAACAGGGAAGTGGATCCTCCACCTCTTGGGCCTTGCAGATAAATGCAGGTATCATCCCGTAGAAGATATTCAATACTTGGTCATGATCTGGGAAAAAAATGGACAGGAGATGGTATAAGACATTAGAAGAGATGTTCTAATAGTACCTTTAAACTTCTGAAATGTAAGGCTCGATAATGTGTCTGCACAAACATTGCCCGTACTCGCCCATCAGGAAGGTTCCTTTGCTGTTAGGACATGTCTCCATCATAAAAAGCTGTGGTAGATAAGAACCAGATGCTGCCTTTCTTCCCAGATCCTGCTTCTGCCTCTATGGTAGAAACGACCCTTCTTCCAAGTCAGGCTTTCAGGAGCGGATTAGCAGAGGATTCAGGTGGGGATGGGTTCTCTTCCTCTCCCCAGTGCATCAGCATGAGCTACCAGCAGCATATTCTCTTCACCATGGCGTGTATTTGTGTTTTTAGAGTCACATAGGACTGGTTTGCAACTGGATTTTTTTCTGGTTTCGTGTTGTTCTGAATTGCACTTTAGGCCATACTTGAAGAGTGTTTTCTTTGGCTTCAGCTCTTGGGCTTTCGCTACAGTCACGTGGGCTCCTGGAAAAAGAAGGAGTTGACTTACCGGCTGGCCCTTGTCTTTCTTCACCAAACTAGATTGGGCATTTCCTAAAGGTTTTTGTGTCCCAGGAGGACCCGTAGGAGGGATATCGTCTAGAGAAATTCCAAAAGAGTTGTGCATTGCCTATTGCTCAGCATTGCCAAGAGAGACAAATAGTGGGAAACCCGCACACCCCGGCTCTTCAGTTAGCATGCGGATCCCGCGCCAGTTCTGTTGTGCTTCATCAATATGCTGATCACATCGCACCTTCCCCTAAAGCATCGGTGGAGCTCCAAGAAAATTATTAAAAACACCTTGTATGAGCTGGAAGTTCTGATGAGGTTTTGTTTTCAGGTGCGAAACCCGCTCCTGGGATCTGCTTTGAGAGAGTCAATTCTGCGGGTGATCCATACGGCAACTGCGGCAAAGACTCCAAGAGCTCCTTTGCCAAATGTGAACCCAGGTAGGGGCTGTCCCTGCCAACAGGAGCAGATACACCGGGTGGGAGGGGGCTTATAACCTTTAAAATTACTTAACAACACTTAAAATTACTTAACTAATCTTTGGTTATGTTTATTCCCTTCAGAGATGCTAAATGTGGAAAAATTCAGTGTCAAGGGGGAGCAAATCGACCTGTAATTGGTACCAATGCTGTTTCCATAGAAACTAATATCCCGCTTCAGGAAGGCGGCAGGATCCTGTGTCGGGGGACCCACGTGTACCTGGGTGATGATATGCCCGACCCTGGGCTCGTGCTGGCGGGAACCAAGTGCGAAGACGGGAAGGTAGGTTCTGAAATCCTCCCAGACCAGGGGAACATCACTACGCTCGTGCTGCAAAGTATTTTGTGCTAAACTGACTGGGGTTTGCTTTGGAATAGTTTATTTTTCCCACAGAACAGTTTCTCATGCTTACACTGAGTCACATTTTTACTCCCATCTTTTGGCCACTATTCTGGATCACAGATGTAATGCAAGTTGCTTAAGCTTATAACAGATTTTTTGAGGACAGTCCCAAGTATCTGTCCATGTAGGCTAGAGGTTTTCTGCAAAATAATTACAGCAAAATACATTACACAATCGTTAATGAACTTCTGAGTTCAATGTATCACTTTCCCAGTGTCTGTAGTGTTGCAAAATTGTCATTAACTTCACTTGAGGTTTCAAAATATAATATATCTGCTGATTGTAGCCCCCCCTCTCTTTTCTTGCAGCAAGAGTTGTCTGTCTATGCACTGTTGGAAAAATCTAAATCCATTGTTGGTTCAGCCACCAGAACTGGTTCTCACAATCATATTTTGCAAGCTTTGTGAATTACCCGATGTGAATGTAGCCACATTTCACATGGCCGACTCATTCTTAGGTTTTCTTTTGTGGGAAAAGGAACAGAGAAAGGTGGGAGACAGGCACGAGTTTACAGGAGGAGCGATGGAAAGGAATCCAGAAGCTATTGGAGATTTTCATGCCCTCACTGGGTTACTTGCAATAAGAAAACAAAAAGGTGCTTTGATAATTTGTGGTGAATTCAGATAAACCTCCGAAGTTCTGAGTGCTTGTGAGTTCTGTTGGATTATCACCCTGCGCTGGGAACAGGTTTCAAATACATCCCTAGTGACACTACGGTTCTGGCACAGGAAAACAACCCTGACAGCATCTCTAAGTCATGTTACAAAATGTCTTTTCAAAGAAAATTGAACGCTGGGAAAGCACCCCATTATGTTTTACTAATGAGTATTTAATCTTTCTAATCTATCTAATCATACACATACACACTATAGAATACACAGGCTAATACTTCTGAAATTGTATGTTTTCCTTTGAGGACATTAGTGCGTTTGTATTATGGATTAAGAATATGAATTTAAATATTCTTGAGTTTTCTAAGGCGAAGATACACAATTTGAAATTCACCCATTTTAATGTGATCAGAGCTGCGTGAGCTGCTGCGCGCGGAACCTTTGAATGGTGAATGCTGCTGCAATCAGACCGTATTCTCTACTTGTGTGCGTGTTGATGCCAATTCACTCTCATTTCCTTTCCATTTTTCCTTCTCCTCAGGGGATAAGTGCCCTGATTAAGCATCCCTGTTGTCTCCTGCAGCACTGTTCCCTGCTTAATGCTAATTATTGTGACTGACTCTTAGTACTACTGAACTGAACTGCAGTTAAACAGGAACAAAATTGTGCAGTCGTATTTTCCTTTGTGTCAGGATAGTGACAGTCATTCCAGTCCTGATTTCTTCTTCTCTCAATTTTGAGCAGCATAACTCATTACTGACCTCTTCATCAGCCACTTGGTTGATGGGGTTATTAGATGGTACTAATGTTGCTTTACCCCAATTTTCAGCCATATTGGCAAAATTTACCCATAATGACTAGAAAACAAAAGTTTTGACTGTGATCACTGTGCATATGCTATTTGTTTCAACCATTTTCTATAAGATTATGATGACATTTTACATGTGGTTGGTTTATATTTTACACCAAAAATTTGTTTCTCTTGGGAAAATTCTTGAAAACACATCTCTGTTTTGCTGAAGAATATCAGTGAGCCTGTATATAGATCAGTGACCTCAGCTGAATATTCAGCCTCTCCTGGGTGTAAGTTCTGTACTAGCACAAGTAGGTGCGGTGCTGTTGGTGTAACCAGAACTGTGGTCGTTGCACCTTTCCTCGGGGAACCGGCCGCTGCTGTGGAGACGTGAACGCAGCCACGTCACGTACATGAGAAGATGCTGCTCAGTGCATTCCTAGTCCTGAAGGAATGCAAATGACTGGGGTTTAAATTGCCTTTTAAAAAAGCCCAAACCCAGCGGCTCACCACTAGTTCCGCTTCAGTGAAACCCTGAGTGTTGATTTGCACCAGCTCAGCACATCAGCCGAACGTGAACCAGGTCTGAAATTGAGGCTTGGCTGGGATGCCGATAGGAGCAGTTTTCACCTTGTGCAGATTTGGGCCTGAAATACTCGCACAGTATTACTTTTGGTCAATGCAGCATTGTCAGTGTGCCATCTTTATTTGGAATTCTTTAACTGGTAAAAGGGCCACCGATGTACGGCCAGGTGTACAGACAGGGACACGATGCCCTGTGGGCACCAGCAGTTCTGTCCCTATTCACACTAATTTTCCCCTTTTTTGCAGATCTGCCTTAATCGCCGGTGCCAGAATACGAGTGTTTTTGGCGTACATAGATGTGCAACAAAGTGCCATGGGCGAGGAGTAAGTATTAGAGCAACACTTTTGTTACAATCAGTCAGTAGACACTGGATGAGAAATCATTTTACATAATAGCTTTGGGATCTGTGATTGTTTGTAATATATCAAAGTCACTGCAATACGTTTTTATTATGTATTTCCATTTTCAGTGTCCCTTATATGAACTGCAAGAAATTATTTTTCTTCAACAAAGACATACTCATCAGGTAGCAATTATCTTGTGCTTAATTAACAGTCTGTGATAAAAAAGGAATGTTGTCATCTTCAAAGCAATTTGAAGTCTAACCTTCCTTCATGAAGAATTCCCATTAACATTTTAAAAAATACAGTTTCTGTGTGGATAGAAGTTAAAATATGCAGCTGAATTGAGATGCAAATGGAATAGCATTTCCAAAAGTATTAAAATAAAGTACAACCATACTGATGAGTTTCATGGTATGAAAGTGGTGCAGGATGAAAAATTCAGTGATATCAGTTAATAATATAAAAGTGTTTTGAAACCTAGTTCATATTATGAAAATGATAATTATGTCAAGCTATGCCTTATTAACCTTGATTTGCTAATGAGCTGTTTGTTTCTGTGAAGAGCTGTGGCTACGGCATTGGAAGAGCCGTGGGAAATTCTCTGTCCTCTCCTAAGAAGGGATTTTAATTTGATTTAACTGAGTTCATCATCCCCTATTGGAAACACGGAGCAGCACTGGCAGTTGTGCTGGAACGAGCATCGGCTTAGACGAGCATCTTTGTGTCTGTACGAGGGAGAACCTCTGGCGACTCCTGGGTAGCTGAATTCCTGATGGAATTCTAGATGGGGACTCCTCTAGCGCTTTAATTTAAAAAATACTGTTTAATGAATCATATTTTTAATTACCTTGCTGTCTTTGCAAAGTAACATTTTCATTTTACATGACCATAGGCAGTCTGAGCTGTGTGAATGATAATTTAATACTCCGCAGACACAGCCTGACCTCGCCAGAAAAAGGCATGTTTGCAAACTCCTGTGAACTAAGAAGTGTCTGACTTAGAAACACATTTATTAACCTATAGCGTAGTTTCTCCGTGGTGGTGGTAGATCAGTGATGATCAGTGTCATCACGTAATTATGAACCATATTGACAAGTAGCCCTAAGCCCCAAAAATTTATTTAAAAATCAATTTGAGCATCTACACTTGACTGTGCCATCTTTGTCCTGGGCAAGAACGTTTTTGGCCTGTTCAGTTTGTGTATTCTGTTGATACAGAATGGTCTTTTCTCTTCCCCTTCTCTTTCTCTCTTCTTTTTCGTCTTTGTAGTCTTCTTCGTCATCCTCTTCTTGTTCTTCGTTGTCATCGTCTTCTTCTTGTTCTTCATCGTCGTCTTCTTCCCGTAACTGGTTCACGTTAGAGCTGGGGTCTGAGCGGTGGACAGATCGGTATTGAGGCTAGCGCAAGGCCTTGACGGACAAGGAGGGTCCCGTGGGCTGGCAGAGCTTTGCAGCCTCAACATCTTGTTTCTGTGGAGGCAGGAGGAACAGAAGTTAGAAAGCAGATAATGTCACTGCTGGAAACAAAGAAAGCATAAAACTTAAGAGGTGTGTGGTTATCCTTATCTTATTGAAGTTGTCAGCTGGTGCAGCTCAGTTACCCACCAAATAAATAATGCTTTTTTAAGATCCCGGTTCCTCCATGATGTCCTGCACTCAGAGCTGCCCTGCGCCCTCTGGATTGTGCCCACAGGCAGGTACCAGCACGGCACCTTTCCTCGAGAAGTTGTGTCTCTTTCCGATGTGTTGCTACCTGATTAGGAGGCCTTATCAGCCAGGGCTGCTCTCAGATCTGTAGGGTCATTCTTTCCATGTTAAGTCATTTGTCTTGTTTTGCAGGTCTGCAACAATAAGAAGAACTGTCACTGCGAGGCTGACTGGGCCCCCCCTTACTGTGACAAGCCGGGCTTCGGTGGCAGCGTGGACAGCGGACCTGTTAGGCAGGCAGGTTAGTGCTAATTCCTGCTCTACCTGTGCTTTCCGTGATACGGAGTGGAAACACAAAGTGTTGTCTTGTAAGCAGTGAGATTGGGAAATAAGTCAGTAAATCAACTAGCTTTGTCCAGACATATTGGCACCACCTTTAGAACGTAGTGAAGCAAAACCAAGGCCAGCCTAGTGCATCCATTTTCCTGCGTAACTAAAGGCACAGTGGTCCTGATGGCTTCTTTGCTTTGTCCTTTTTTGCCTCTTTTTTGATTTTCCAAGATGCGTAGTTGGGTTGAGTAGCTCAGTGTAGTGAGTAGGAAATGGTGTTGATGGAAGCGGGGGATGAGGAGCTGAGTCCACCCTCGAGCTGATCCCGTTGGCGTGGCAGGTGAACATCGCGGCGCTCCGGGGTTCACCTTGCGATGGGCCGAGCTGCCGTGCTCTCCACTGGGAGCCTCAGCGTGGAAATACCTTGTTGTACACACAGCGTGCTCCTGTGGGCTGTGCCTGATGGACAGCGGACATTGCACTGATTATAAATGCAAAAGTATTGCAGAATCAGAAAATGAGATGTTACTCTTCTAAGGACAATCTTTTGTATCGTGGAAAACAGCAGAGTTCTGATCGTATCAGATTAAAGCTACATTTTATAGCTTCCAAACGTTTATCAGAAGTTTCCCTCACACGTGATAGTAGCAGGTGATGCGCAGTTTTGTAACTTGCATTTCAGTTTCCCGTGTTCAGTCTGCAGAACGTTGGCTGCAGCATCTTTGGTCAGCTTTGGCCAACCTCAGGAGTTACTTCTGCGCATTGTGAACTTACAGGATGTTACAGTCATCACAAGCCAATTTTGCTCCAGAGAACTGAAACTTCAGTGACTTCCCCAGGGGTGTTTGTGATCTTTGAGTAAGCAACAGGATGAGCAGTCTTCTTGCACATACATACATAAACTATAGCTTGCTGGAAAACGGTCTCTATGTTTTCTTATGAATAATCCTATTCAAAACCAAAGTAGATTTTATTCTCTACATGCCAGATCCTGCAGGGAATTATAATAGTGGATTTATGACACCATGGTCATTTCCATGACAAAACCTCACGTTAAGATGTAACTGTACAGATCTTTTTTGAAATGCCTCCCAGTGGTAAGATAGCACAGGAAGCGTGCTCAGGCACTGCACACGTGTGGTTACTCGTGTGTTCCGTCTGTTAAGGTTTGCTCTAAAGCATTCTAGTCCTTTTTCAGCTGACCTGAAAATATCTAGGGAACCACAAAACAGAATAATGTCCTGCGTAGACAACACTAAGTGGAAAAGACAAATACAGGATATCTTTGATAATTCTTGCATTTTGTGGTTTTGGATCGAACTTCAACAAAAAACTGTTTTCACAATAGTTTATTATAGTGTGCTATTTTCCCCATTTTTCTCAGAAGCCGGCGCTACATTCAGTAATACTGGGAATAAACAAATACGGAAAGTGCTGGCGGAGCTAATTTTCTATCGCTGACACTTGCATTTAAATAGGAACGCTTGACGGGGTGGTTTGGTTTATGACCTGAGTGGTTTGCACGCGTCTAAATCAAATTACAAAAGGATTAGCTCAATAAAACACTTTCATTTTAGTCAATCAAGGCACATGGTCTCATTAGTATTTAGTAACTGATTTTACCCAGCTGACTTAGAATAAATGTATGTTTGGCACTCTGTATTTTTCTTACAAACAAGCCTTAGATATTTCATTGTTAGGTAGAGAAGTTAATTTAAATTGTGTAATCTTAGCTTATTAATTTTATTAATCTCTATAGGGATAGGGAGAGATTTATTATTCTACGGTGCTACAAGGTAAACAGTGCAGCACTTGATGCCCCAGGTGTGGCTGGTTTGGTCTGCGTTGCTGCCGTGTTCCCCGGGAGCTCAGGCCGGGCCAGGGATGAGACCTGAGCGAAGACTAAAGCAGTTTCTCCCGCTCCAGGAGTGCAGCTTGTAGCTCAGCAGCCCTGAGGAATCACAGCATCCTCTCCTCCAGGCAGTGATCGTAGCACGGATCCATAATGACGAGAGCTGCTGCTTTACCCCTTCCTGAAAATAAGGTTTTCTAGTCCTCTGGCCGGGCCCGTCTCCCCGTTGTGCCTCGCTCCGGTCCCAGCAAGGCACTGAGGCTGAACTGCGGAGTGGCGGAGGCTGCAGAGCGTCCCCGCGAGGGCACACGGCCCCGCTGCCCAAGGCTTTTCTCACTGGATTTTGGGCTTTCCTTCAGCTCTGCGCTTGCCTCCAGATTCAGCTTGACAGCCACCTGGGCTGGACGGCAGTCATCCAGGTTTCAGACTGTTCGCACTGTGTCAAAGCACAAGCAAACCCTTAAAAACTAGTTAGGAAGGAACTAGAATTAAATATTCCACTGGGGTGGAATATGTAAAACTGGCGCTTTACCAAACTGTGATTTAGGCATTTCTGTCCCTTTTCTCTCCTCCCACCCCGCAGCCGCTGAAGAAGGTGCCAGTGGGTGCTGCTGTGGCCGTCACCCTGGGTGTCTGGATGAGGCCCTGTGGCCCCGTTTGCAGGTGACAGCCGAGGCAGGGCCCGAACAGAGGAGCAGAGAGACTACAAGAAGGTGTTCATGAAAGGAACCTACAGTGTTAAATTTTAACCAGTTCTTCCCCCATGTTAGAGAAATAACTTGAAAACAGACCAAAATTCAAGCGCCAGCCTAGAAATAAATAAATTTATTAGTCTTCAATTTATAGTTTATTCACTTCACCTGCATTGCATTTGAAAAGTCAGGCCAGGCAGCCATGTCCTGCTCCACATACACAACCATCCCAGTAACAGCAGCTCGAGAGAAGTTAATGCCATGTGTTTTGTTGCAGATAACAAGAGTTTAACCATAGGAGTGCTCATAACCATTCTGTGCCTTATCTTTGCTGGATCCGTCGCGTATCTGAAGAGGAAGACTTTCATGAGATGGTTGTTCACAAGTAAAAAGACAACAATAGAGAAACTGAGGTACGAGCATTTTCCCTAATTCCACTCTAATAGGTATGAGCAGAAAGTAGCTGGTAAGGTGGCAGCTCTCACCTTGATGTTCGTCAAACAACAGTGTGAAGGTGTTGGAAAGCACCAGCCTTAACAAAAGTATTAACAAAGTATTAATAACAGTGTTTTTTCTGCTTTAGTTTAACTGTATTGTCAGTAAATAATGGACGTTTTAGTTTGACTGTGTATCTCTTTTGTGATAAAAAATGAAGAAGTGAAGGAAGTATTGCCTTTATTTTCCTTTGCTTGAAATAGTTTCATTACATTGCGTGGCCTTTTATCTAAACTCGGTCGAGTGAGCTGAAACTTCCACATTTGAGCTCATTACTGTTAAATGCCGGATTCATTAGAATAGTCTCCTGGGTGTTGCAAAGCTGCGTTTCCACAGGTTGCAGAAGCCAATTGAACAGACCACTGCTTTCCAAAAAACCAGTATTTATTTTGATTCTTGCAGCAGCGTGAGACAATTGTTGCTTTCCTTGTTTACTCTCAAAAGTCAGGAAGTCCATGCAAAATCTCAGTCTGAAATGGGGCTACTGTTTAAAACCATGTTATAAAGCAGAATGTTGTTTTCAAGAAGTATTTTTGTATTCCAGGTCTGTGAGTCCAGCAAGACCTTCCAGATCGTCTGAGCCAAACCATGGCCATACCGCATCTCGCAATAAAAATCTCATCCTGAAGCCGCAAAATACAAATATACAAAAAGTGAGTTGAAAGAAAAAAGTGCGTATTGGGATCTCATGTAAGTAATTGATCATAACACAATTCTGCTCTGGCATGGGGACTGGACTAGATGATCTTCTGAGGTCCCTTCCAATCCCTAACAGTCTGTGATTTTGTGATTACATGATTTTAATATCACATACAACTAACAATATGTAAAATGGAGATTTAGGCTTCAAAATACTTGGATGGCTTCCACGTTTTAGGCAGGTGATGTCAAGTGCAGGTAAAGAACTCGGTGTCCAGGTCGGAGCCAGGCCCTGACCCCAGAGCAGCACAGGGCGCAGTGCTTGAGCAGGACTCTGGAAGCTGCAAGTTGTTCTGTTTGCAGAGGTGTTGATGGTAGAGGAGAGCAGAGCAGAAGAGAAAAACAAGCTAATCACATAGATTTTAAAGCAGCAATGCCCATGAAGTTTCTAACTTTGTGTTGGGGTTGTTTCCACAGCGAGATGGTCCAAGGAGACCGCTGCCCTATCAGATCGTGGACATCGGCGGCCCTGTGAAGACAGACGATCTGCCGCAGCTCAGGACACCGCAGCGAGTCCTGCCCCCCCTGCCGTGTCCCCAGGCCGTGCCCCACAGAGCCCTGCGCTGCCCCCAGGTGAGCCTGAAGCTGCTATTAAGTGTTTTCTCACCTTTCATCTTGGCCTTTGCCCATAGTTATTTCTTGAAACGCAGTGTAGATGTGTTGTTTTATGCCAACTGAGGCTGTGATCCTAAAATTTAGGCTCCTGATCTCTCTTCACTGCTCAAAAGCCTCAGCAATATGAAGAAGCCCCACGGTAGAGGCAAACACAAGCTCATCTCAGCAGCTGCCCAGCCGGAGGGACCGGTCTGCTTAGCGAGGTGCCAAATCCTGCGCTGCAGCTGAGGAGGCGGAGTTGCAGATGATGCTCACGAGCAAGGGTGTATTAGCCTGATGTGCTTGTTCTGCCGAGGGGGATGAATTGCATGGTTTTTTCCCCAGAGCACAGATCTGAAAAGCAGACTTGTCATTATCCCCAGTTTCCTGTAGACACACCTTTCATTGTGATGTTTAAGTAGAGCTGGTAACCCTTTTCTTTGGCAGTAAGATGCATCTCAAGGTGATGTTCAGGGCAGATTAAGTTGTCTGTGCAGTTGTCTGTATTAAATCGTCCCTTTTATTGTCACTGGCTTCTCTTTTGGTTGCATTTGGAGCATGACTGTGTCTAAGCAGGTCCAGGCACCCAGCTGTTTCTGTTTTCTGGACATTGTGCTATTCTGGATATAGTACAAGATGAAAATGAAGTGAATGTCGTTATGACCAACCTGTCTGAAATGAGCATCCCATGGATTTGGATGCACATCCTGCAAATCCAGACTCAAAGAGCTGTGTCTGGTTGCAAGAACACGCAGGCGGGTGAGCTGCGGTGGCAGTGGCCGTGTGCGTGTGCGCTGTGACCGCAGGAAAAGTGTACCTGCTTTCAGTTCTGTCCAGTCTGAACACAGAATCACTCAGGTTAGATCAGCTGCTGTATCAGTTCTGTATTGTGGGAAAGGATCATGTTTTGAAAAGCTTCCTTTGCTGGTGTCTGATCAGACTGCGACGTCCAGCGGGATAACCCGATGGGACAGAGCACGCTCAGCATTCCATCCTGGCTCAGGCCTGAATTATTTTGAGAATATTTGCCATTCTTTTTACCCCCAAAGCCAGAGCTCACAACGTTCTTAGAGCAGGACGTGGTTATCTGGGGTTTAGTGGAAGTTCTTCTGCATGACAGTCGAGATTAATTTTTCTATTGAATATGAGATTTGGCTATAACAACAAGTTAAAATAAGGTTGTTTTTTAATGATGCTCTTTCTGATTCACTCAAGTACTCATACATGTTGTGTCAAGAGTGAAAAAGAAGAGGGACATTATGTACAGCTTTAAAATTAAAGAATCTGAAACAACTATATAGCAGGTTTACTTAAGCTCCCGTATTTTCTTCCTTATCAAAATGCCTACTGAGAGGTAACTGGCGTTTTCCTTCTTGAAAGAGCCATCATTTGCCCTGAAAAGTAATAGAACAAATGGACATTCAGAACAAATAATGAGAAGCTGTACTTTCTTCATGAGCAATTCATGCCTCTGGTTGTTTTTTATGATGTCTTTCAGGGGATCTGTAACTAGATCACGCTTGGGAGCTCGACTTGTTCCTTTTTGGTCAACTTTACCAATGATAGTTGTGGCAAACCAAAAGAGTAAAACTACTTAGAAAAAGCATGAGTATGCAGTTTGGATAGCAGAAGGTTTTGGATGCATTGGAGCATTTGTGTGTGTGCCCTGAGCAAGTCACTTAATCCATCCCAGTTCTTGAGAACCAGGAGTTCAAATGGAGCCGTTGCGGGTTTGCAGCGTTGGGACCGCGGGGCAGAGGCAGCAGCTCACGCTTTCATCAGTCCTTCCATGGCACAGCACGAAAGCACAGCAGCGTCTCCAGAAAAAACGCCCCAGATGCTCCCAGTCCAAACTGGACTGGAGCAGTTTGGTTTTGTGGGCATCTCAGTTTGCATTTTCAAGTCAGTTTTGGTATTTCCATCTTTCCTATAGCTACTTGTAGAAGTTTATGTATTCAATCTATGTTGTTTTCATTTACCACTAATTAATCAGCTCCAGTGTAGATGCACCCAGTATTTCTAGAGTAAAGAATTAAAAGAAACAAAATCATTACAATGCAGTATTAAGTGTTCATTTTAATATGTAAGTGCCTGTTTATTAAAAATAAGTTATGTCTTGCTCATTTCAATATATTTGGTCACAACTACCCCAAACTTACCTTCAGTTTCTCTCCGTTGTTGCTGTGTTAAGTGTGTTCTGTCGGTTCCAAAGACTAACGTGAGGTGACGTTTGATCGCAGGAGAACCCCAAACCAACTCCTCCTCGGAAGCCGCTGCCGGCCGACCCGCCAGGACACCCCCGAGCTCTGCCCCACGGGGCGCCCCGAAGGTCAGTGTGAGCGCTTGGCGTCTCTGCAACAACCCACTCTGCTTACCTGAAAGCACAGAGTGTCGGACCGAGCATCGCCGGGCTGGAGAGCGAAGATGGGACAGATTGATTAGCAGGGCCTGGTGTGACAGGACAAGGGGTGGTGGTTTTAAACGGGAAGAGATTCAGGCTGGACGTGAGGAAGCAATTGTGCCCCTGAGGGGGGTGAGAGCCTGGCCCAGGTTGGCCAGAGCACCCTGTGAAAACTGTTGCAATTTTAAATACCAGTTTGCTGTTTTCTTTCTGTCCCGCAGACCTGCTCCCAAGCAGCCACCGCAGGTATCCAGGTCCAGCAACACTGTGATGTGAAACGATGAGAAAACCTGACACCTTGATTTTCAAAAGTGAAGACAGAAGTTTGCACTATCTTGAAACTCCAGCTGGGGTTCATTTTTATGACAATACTTAGAATTTTTAATGTTTAAAACAGCATTATTTTTAAGAATTCTGAGCTACTGCCTTTGGTGCTGTGCTGTGCTATGGTGCTCTGTATACTTGCTCAGGTACTTGTAAATTATTAATTTATGTTGAATATTTATTACAGTGCAGTGCACTGTAGTAGATATTTTTACCATAGCAAAGTTTTCCTAAAAAGGAAGCCTTTTTTGTAATATTTCATTGAACTTGAATACTTCTGCTCTATCGGTCCTATGTAGAGTGGGTAGTTTTAATCTGTTCTTTCAGCGCTGATACTCCTGGATAAATCAAATGTACAAACAGCTCTATCTCAATGGTTCGTAACCAACTTCTGAATAAATCTGTCAGGGTAAAAGCAAAACCAAAAACTCTTCTGGAACATGGTGAAATGCCCGATATCTGCACCCGGATGGGTAACGTATTAACCACAGGATCCCTCAGTGCGAGCAGCTGTGCTGTAATTTCAGCTTTCACGTTTGAAATCGCCGAGAAATCTGTGCGGAAAGAGGATGGATTCACTTGGGCCAAGTTCTCTTACTCAACAAGTACTGTATAGCATAAAACTGTATTTTTTTAACCTCATTTTCCTCAGACACAGTGTGGTTGGTACATGTTACTGCAGATATCGGGCCTCCCGCTGTCGTTACCTTTTAGATGCTCTGGGAGGTGAATTCAGGCTGTGTGTGTGAGGTGGTTGTACCTCGCTGTGCCGCTCGGACACTCAGGGGCTGGGGGAAGCCAACGCCGCCGAGAATTACATTGTAAGAATCAACTATTATACTTACTTCTTTTGCCTCATCGCTCTGCTTATCAACTGTATTTTGCATATTTACTACTGTTTTGTATTTAACTCCTAAGATATTGCTCTAGGTTTCTTAATTTTCAAATCAAAATGCATATTTTAACATGGAGAACTCTGTATCTCTTTGCTCTGTGGTGCCATTGGAGGTGATGGGGTCCGTACCAGCAGCACTGCTGAACACGGCTGTTCCACCTGTGCTGTAACACACGCAGATTGCAGTTGAAATAGAGGGAGAAGGAACTATTACCTTATGCAGGTTAGTTTCCTTATTGCTTGTAGTTTTTGTTTCTTTAAGCAAAAATAAAAGCATTGATAGAAACTTGGATCTCAGTAAGTCTAATTGTATGTAATTCTCCTGGTGATTCCCCATCGTTGCAATATTGATATACTAAATAAACTACAGTTTAGTTTGTTACTGAACAGTAAAGTAAATGCTTCCCAAAAGCATTTCAGTTCTTAAATCAACTCAGAAGCAAGAGCAGTGCTCCGCGTATGGAGAATCACTGCAACAGTGATGCCGACTTACCCTATTTTACGTATTTTGTATTTAAAACAGCGATTTGGTCTGTCAGCAGTAGCTTTATATCTAAAACGGGAGGGCGAGGGGGCAGACACATCTCAGTTTGCTGCTTTGAATACTCCAATTTTTAGAATAAGTCATCCTGCTCTATCAAAGTGTTTCTGATAAATCCCCAAAATCTTAAGACAAAACTATCAGTAGTGAAAGAAGAAGGTGAAAATATACGACTACAAAGTTTGTGTTATTAGCATCAGAAGTTTTATCATCGGAATTTAACAGCACCAGCTTAGGTGAGGCTTAACACACGTATAAACTTAGCTCTTTAAAGTAGCCTTTAGGTTTCAAACAAATGTGACCCACCTGTGTAGCTTCTGAGGACAGAAATCGAAATATCCATCCAGGGCAGCCAGCGCAATCGGGGGAAAAAACGCGTTTGAACAAGCTGTGAACTAAGCAGAAAAGCATATGGCAAATGTATTAACTGCGACCATTGTTCTAAAACAAGCAGCTGAAGCACAAACGCCCAGTGACGTGCAGTGTCACATACGTACTGTCCACCGGAGTCACTGGCTTGAGTTAGAGGCGCCTGTAGCCGGATTCCCTGTTGGAGCCACAGGCCAGCAAGCCCCACCGTCCTGTGAAAATGACAACCCTGGCTTGAGTGTTTTCACAGCAAAACAGATGAGTAGGTGCGATGTAACAGGCGTGTAATCTGCAATCCTCCCCCTTAGCAGATATGCAAATGTATTTATACCTATTCAGATGCAAAATACTACAGGCAGAAAATGATCTGTAGCTTTTAGAGGGGATGAAAAAAAACCAACAAACGCCCCGCAAGCTATGTAATATTTCTTCTGTTTTGGTTCGGTTTTCTCCCGCAGGCTGTGAGCAGTAGCTGGCTTTGTCATTTATTTTTTTTAATATACCAAATCAGTGTCTTTACGATTAGACATGCAGATGTCATGTAAAATCCCATTGTGAAAACCAGCTGAATGGTTTTACATTGTTAAGGCCAGGGTAAGCAAACAGATCACTGTGGGCTACACCAGGGTGTAGAATCCAAGCTTTGCTGCTCACACAGCTCAGCACAGGCTCTGAGTCCTGGTGTAACACATTCACCTACCTCTGCTCAGCAAAGTTCTGCTTGGAAATCACCTTGAAAATGGTGCTGGTCCTCAACTTCTCTTGGTGGAGCAGAGCGTGCTCCTGTCTGCTCCTCCTTGCTGTCAGCGTCTTCTACGCAGGCACTCCCGGCCTCTTGGCTTCAGTATTCCTAGGGGGTTTTTAACCTATTCATTATCAGAGCAGCAGCACTTTTAAAAACTTCCATGGAATGTTATCAGAGCCTTTCAAAAGCTCAGGAAAGAAACGCTGACCATCCCCACAGGCCCCCGGCAGCTGCCCTGCGCACACGGGACCCCCAGAGAAGCATCAAAACCCACAGCGTATGGAGAGAAAGGTTTGAACTCTCTGAATTCGGTTAGTTCAGAAATCGAATACTCAACGTCATCATCATGCCAGAGCTTGCTTTTCCATTACCCGATTTTTTCCCCTTTGTCTGTAGAAATGAGCAATAAATTTTTAACATTTACTACGTGTCTAAATTCTACATATCTAAATGTATGCGCTTTAACATACTTGTCTTATGCCAACAAAACCCGCGGTGCTGGTGGCTGGCATTAATGTATGGACTAAGGTTTTAATAAAGCATAAAATACTAAAGCATTTGAACACCCCTGTTGCTACTCACAGCCCGCACAAGGATGCAACGCAGAGGCCTACGATTGGTACAGAAACCGTTAATTTGATTTTGGCAGGAAGTAAAGCCCAGTGACACACAAATTGCAGCAAACAGATGGTCTGAAATAACTTTTAAGTTAGTCTGCACGAGACACAGTTATTCAAAAACACAGGTTGGGAAGAGCTGCAAAGATTAATCAAACTCCTCCTCGTTTATCATATATTCATATTCATCATATACCATAAATTCCACATCTACTACCTGAGTAACTCCCGGTGTTGTTTTACAACTACAGAGCACACAGATTTTGCCGGGGCACAACTGCCAGATCGTTTCTGCCCAGCCGTTCAAGCCAATCCCAAATCTAGAGGTGGTGACAAAGGACAGAAGCCTCTCTAGGAAGGACTTGATTCCTTTCCCCCACTTTGTCTCTAGTTTCTGCCATGAAGCTTTGCAACCTCTCATTTACGCTCATAATACCCAGAAGCACCATCGTAAGTAACAGAAAAGACAGTTCAATGGACTGATTGGAGTAATGAATTACACTGTCAAAATGCTCCCATTTCAGGTTTTTCTTCTCCTACAGCTGTGACTTTTCTAGACGACTAAAACACCCTGAGACGTCGTTTCTTCGCTGTGAAGCTGCACCTGAACACCCCCCAGCACTGACTCTTACACCCCACACCCGGAACGTACTGAAGTTTCCCAAAGTTGTAGCCAGAACACTTTTTCCAATTAGAGGTTTGGTTGCTGCTGGAACTTTAACTTACTCACTTCTCATCCAGCACTTCAGCCAAGGGTTTCTATTCTATCTCTATAAAACCTTTATTATTACAAAGCCAGTACTTTTCCCAGCACCACCACAGACCCTTTAATTGTTTTTAATGTGGATAAGGTCTCCTTGAAGGCCGAACTAGTGCTATCAGCAATTGATCCCAGTAAACATGTTCACCATCTGACTCCTTTAGAATGGGTACAAACACAAAACCTCCATGCTAAAAAATAAGGACCAATTTTTCTATAGAAGTCCATGATGTGGCCAGAGTGGAAATCAGGAGACATAACAATCTCTTATTGTGAGTGGCGGTAGAGCCACTGGAGTCTCGGAATGCCTTACATGCAGATACAACATCGGTTCAGCAATTATATTAACGGCAAACAGAGCTCATCTCATCAGATACCAAGCAGCTTCAATGTCTTTCTTACGGAACGTGCCTGTTCCAAGTACCGAGGATGCAGAAATGCAAGAACAACAACGTAACAGCAGCAAGGAAGTTGCACAGAATGTGTTGGATTCGATAGTTTTCGAATTCATATTCATCTCCAATAGCAGCCCAAAGTCAACCACAATACAAGAAAACGGGCAGAAGTTTAAAGACAAAAGGTTAACTCCCAGTGCAACGCAGTTCTTGGAGAGGCAACATCCTGCATCTTGCCCTTCCTCTTCAAAGCCTCTTGTCTTTTGAGGAACAAGAAATACGACTGCTCTTTGTACTCTGGAAACAGCATGAAATGAGTCAAGACAAACAGCTCCGAGCAGCCTCTGCTAAACAGTTTCCCAAACTCACGTCTCGAGACGTTCGCCCAGAGCAGAAGGTGTCTGGGGCATCACCTGCCGAACCGCGGCGCCCAGGAAACACCTTCTCCTTCCTTCTCCTCTAGCAGCATCAAACCAGAAGCACGAATGGCATCCTGCACTGTACAGCATCACAAATACACTAGGCAACAAAAAATATATATAGTTGTAAGTACCTTTGACATAAAATTACTAGTATGACTAGTTATTACTATATATCCAGCAGTGTTATATACATACAATATATATATAATTGCTATATATCCAGCAGCATTAAAGCTATGAAATTGGAAACTCTGGTAACCTACTGATGGCTGATATAATGATGAGGCTGCTCTCCTGCCCCTTGCTCTGTCTGCACTCCTGCAGGAGCCTCTATCAATCTGATTTTTTTCCTTCATCTAAGCTTGTTTTACAGGTCATCAATTTAATTTCTCAGTGTTTTAGATTCTCCACTGTTCTCAATTAGAATAACATTATATCCATCAATCCTTATCTCTGAATCTCCAGCTTTTCATTTAGCCTCCCAGCAGTCTTGATCAGAGCTTCTCAACACCTTATCAACAGCAAACATGTTGATTAAATTATACCGCCCATTTGCTAGTATTTACTGAGCCATTACTAAATATGTCCAATTTTGTTTACTAACGCACGTTCGTGTCTCTCCATGATGTGAAACCAAAAAGAGACAAATCTCCTGTTCCACGGAAACCTGCAAATGAAACAAAATATCTCACTTTTATTAAAACTAAAAACGTACAATTATAGGCGAGGAAGGGTCCCTATTATATCTTGTATCAACTGCCAATGAGAAAATTTCCTTACTCTCTGTTCCCTATTAAGGAACTGTTATTTTCCCATTAATTAAATATAGCTAAAGAGATCTAATTACAAAAGCACTACAGTGGAAGCATCACTGTCCTAAAGCCTTAGAGGTTATGGTATTTATTGCTATCATATTAGCAGGACTTTATCTTCTCCTCCGTTTTTCAGTCATTTTCACAGTTCTTCACTCTTTGAACCCATTCCCTTGTCATCATCCTTTCAGGCAAATAAGTTTCCATTAAGCAGCAGCACTCTGTTGTATCAGTGCGGGACTAACTTGAGTCAGAAAAATGAACCTCTTGCCGTGTGGGACAATGCAAAATGTAGAGATGAACCTGCATTCCAACCATCACCAATCACCCACGGAATAACGTGAATAACTCTGCCTGCAGCCCTGTGCAAAGCTGTAGGGCCTCCCGGATCTCCAGCTGCCCAAGAAGCACCAGGTGGTCTCAGGTACTTCACCATCTCCAGGTGAGCAGCCAAGGTAGCCAACATCAGGCTGTGCTATTAAAAACACAGACAGAAAGGAAATCAACCCGCTGCAAAACCAGGACATCATTATCACTGCTAAAAAAATTGAAGTGTTTAGTCTAATATGCAAGAACTGAAAATATCTGAATTTGTGAAGACAAGGAATAACAGCATAAATACATTTTAAAAGCTCGATGCACGCCTAAGAGCTTTCTGATGCCTCTTGAAGGGTTGCCACACTTCAGAACAGGGAAAGGGGACACGTAAGCACAGAAACAAGCACCGAGAAATCCACAGCTGAATCTCAACTCTCCTATTGCCTCCACTACCCATTAGTTCAGAAAGGGGATTTCATTTCAACACCTACATTTTACATTTAATGTAATTCTCCTATTGAATTCTCAGTTCCCACTCTGGTACAAGGGTGTGACCTTTGTATTTCAGGTATCAGCTGGAAACTATTAAAACCTAAAGGATCTGGACTTACACCTCTATTCCAAAAGAAACAAACTGACAATAGGTTTCTTTCTGCTTGGGTAAATTCTTAAAATACCCTTTTCATACTTAACAGGCAAAGGTATTTAAGGTGTTGTAATGCTCCAGAGGTTTGTTACTGCTTTTGTATTCTATACCACCTATTGCTGGAGGTCAGTGGCACTGACCACTAAAATAAAGCCAGCAGACAGGTCTCTGTGATATATGGTCATGGGTGCCTGGAACAGCTTCCACCAGCTGTTTGCCGTCTGCACCAGCTCTAGTTCAGCCTTGTCTCCAGCACAGGTGAGAAGATGTAAAATGCCGCATCTTCAGCAAATCTCTAGAACTGCCTTAATCTCAGGATCATAAAAACCGGCACGGAGCTCAGGTCTTTAGTGCAACCCTTGCCCAAAGCAGGGTCAGCGCTGAACTCAGACCCGCTGCTCAGGGGTTTATCTCATACGGTCCTGAAAAGTTCTAGGGATGAGGATGGGGCACAACCTCTCGGGGTTACCTGTTCCGCCGCCTCGCAGTCCTCGTGGCAAAGGGATTTTCCTCACGCCCAGCCAGAAACGTCCGTTCCTTGAGCTCACGTCTGTTGTCAAATCATCAGTGGACTTTAAGCACCTGTAGGATTAGACAGACTGAAGGTGTCAGGAAGTTCAACACGTTAGCCTAACAAGTGTTTGTCTTGCATTTTCACCCTCATCTTTTCTCTCTTTCTATTGAATCCTGTGCTTCAGATGCTCTCAACATCATTAACCGCACTAGCCACACCGGCGGTCCTTGCATCATCTACTTTATTTAGTTTAAAACTGTTCTGATTCTCAAAACCTTAACCGTAATAGGAAATGAAAATAGATGCCATAATTTAATAATAAATTAATAAATAAAACAAAAATACTGTGAAAAAAAACTCTATAATATTGTAGCACTCCAGCTAAAGAAATATCTCAGAGATTATTCTTCCACTTTTTGTCTTAATGATGAAAATATCAGATGACGGTGTTTATTTTCTCCTGTCCCTCAGTGTGGTTCCACAGCACCTCTCACGTGACACTACGTTTATATACAGTAGGAACATATACATATATCTTAAACTTTAAGAATGCAGGACTGTAAGAGCTCTTCCAGGTCATCAAGTCCAGTCTCCTGCTATTACAAGCAACTCTATTATTTTATGCCTTTCAAAAATAGAGCACATGCAGTCCTCAGTGTCGTATTTCCCTATTCCAAACATCTCACTATTGGTGCTTAACTATCTGCCTTTATTATATATGATATACCTATCTAATATAGTATTTATGATATATAAGAATATATTTTATTAACAAAACTGTAGGACTCTCTCAACTAACGAGTCTTCAATGCAGTGCTAGGCCAAATAACATTTTTGTGTCAATCACATCAAAACCAAGTTCCAGTTACCATTAGTTGAAGTTTTCTATTTATTTTTTTCCATTTCTAAATGAGAAATCATTTATATTTATCACAGTGCTTTTCCTAGCACCAAGATGTATTTATCCCACTTGTAAGCAGACCAACTGCCATGGTAATGAATATGCAAAGTGTCAGCTACACTATGGTTAAATTGACATTAAAAGGCTTGTTGTCTCAGATAAATGTGTAATGTGATTCAAAATACAGCATGATACTGGCTTACCCTGTCACTGATATAATAATTCTACACCACGCCAATACATTTACTAAATATGTAGTAAAAAAAGAGTGTTCACTGTCCATGTTCCTCAGTCAGTCCCGGGGTCACGGATCACTGCACGTGAGGCCTTTGGGACAGCACTGAACGCACATCATGTCCCCCGGTTAAACAGGCTGCAACTCCCAATTCAGATATTTAGACTAAAAACATCTCAACGATCCTGTTTTACAATACACTGTATCCACTGGGTGCGGAGTTGCACAGTGATTTTAGCTAGAAAACCTTAAATCCTTCGTAAGCTCCACAAGTTTTCAAACCCCGGCTCCTTGGTTGCAAATACGTACTTTGACAAAGATTAAAACATGACACAAAGCGTTTTTTTCCAAGCAAAGCCAATAAATCATAACATCTACTTCTTCAGTGAATGCAGAACGACGCTGAAACATTTTGGGATAATATGTGTGAGAAAATATATATGAGACTGTGAACCTATCGATTCTTGAAATAGTTTAAGCAGTCCAAGAATGATGAAAGAAACCAAGCAACATCAGTCCCTCCTGCACAATTTATCAAGTTCCACGCAGAACGGCTGCATGGGGGGCATAGAGCTGCCCACAAAACCAGCACTGTCGACCAAAAGAATGGGAAAATCAGCAGAAGGTAGTTGATATATTCATGGATGCTCCAAAGTAAGACCTACAAAAGGTGGTTGTCTCACCAGATAACTAAATATAACACCACAAGAGCATATGGGTAAGTTGCTAAAGAGAAGCAAGCTACAGTTAGAAGAAGTAACTTCTGTGGGTGACCAGAGCCCAGGGAAGACAAAGCCAAGACAGTTAACAACACTCATCCCAAGGAACACAGGTTTTCGGCATAGGAAGCTAATCAGAACTTGGTCAGCATTGCCGACCATCTGGGTTGAATAGGTGTCAAACAACGCAGCAATCGGCACACAACCCTTTTTATGGGTTTACAGCTTAACTAGGAAACATCTGCGCATCTCAAAAGAAGTCTTTATGCTGAGGCTCGGCAGCTTAAGCCACTGGACTACCTAGCTGATGGCATTTAACACACAGGATGGAGCCTGGAAATTAAAGATATCATTACCCACCTACAGGACCCTTGATCTAAAATGACATTGGATGGTGCCATCTAGTCTACAGAAAAATCCTTACATTCTGTAAATGAAGAGCAATGCCTATTGCAGATTAACTTAATTCAGAGCTACCTCCCTCTTTTTCAGCATTCAAGCCGTGCTTCTGCACATCCAGCACACCGAACTCACCTGCCTGAGCTACTCAACTGCAGCTTTTTCATCCCTCAGCAAAAGGGACTTTAAAACTGACCTACAACAAACAGAAACTGGCATTAGGCTGCACACTGGATTTTCAGTGAAAATAGCGTAATACTGCTTTCAGCACGCAAGGGAGGATAATCAGAGGGACGCGCAGCACAGCGTGCAGTGATGTACAGTGATTCTTTGCTTTTGAAGATGGAGAAAGAGGTTTTCTTCAAGCAACTCCCTCACAAAATGCACACGAAGCGGGGAGGGCTGACGCAGAAAAGGGTGCCTGCCGATTAGCTGCCAGCACTCCCGTGTTATGTGGAAGTCTGCTACAGTCTGCCTTAGGACAGCTGTTTTTCAATAAAGATACTCATTCTGTTTGATATCTTTCTTTGCAGATCTATGAACACATACATGGATTAGTGAAAGGAAAAAAAATCGCTATTGGTTAGAGCCAAGTACCTACAGACCTTTAGTAACACATGAAGAATACAGTCTGGAAGTTTCCCCTCTTTAGATCCCATCTCAAAGAGATCACTTAAAGTTCGGTGCTCAGAGCTGAAGCAAAAGCAGATTGTTAAAGCCCCCCAGGTTCCTGAACAACGTGGACATGAATGCACAGGCCACAACTGTGCTTAAATGAAGAACCTGCATCCTATGGCACAGGGAATGGAAACCTCCAGCCAAGGGCCTGAACAGGCATTTAATTGTTTTCCCCTTCCAGACCTATAGCAAAATCCGGGAAATACCAGGAGATCCGAGACAAAAAATTACAAGGGAATTTTTAACTGTGATTTAAACTAGATTATAAATCACAATCTCCAGATTTGAAAAAGCAATGATATAAAAAGTACTTCTTACATTTTAAGATAGGTATTTACATAGTTCTAAATGTATACGACAATGTTTATATGTCATGTAGTCTCTATGTGTCATATAGGAAATATATTCACGCTATACCTGTTTTTTCGACTTCCATTCTTCTCTCCCTTTTTGCTTCAATTTAAATGCTTGCAGAGTAAATTTTAGATAAAATATGCAAACATAACAGCTAAGTCTGATATAAAAGAAGATACACTGATAATTGAATTTTGAAAGTACAATAGCATGTCATTTATGGTATTTTAACATTATAATGGCAATTATCATGTAAATGACATTTACAGAACATTGTATAACACCATTATTAAAACATTTAAATGACATAATAATGCTATTGAACACTTGTAAATCAGTTCTTTTAGACCAGAACATTCTCTTACCCTCCTTGAAGAACGTAAGAAAAGTGCCCGTACATCATTTTCACTGACAGCCAATGCAAGTTTTCTCCATTCATTGTTCTTCTATAGAAAGTGAAGCACAAAGCATTTTTCTGAACAAAACAGTTGGACATTCATTTTAGTTGTATCGTATTAAATCACTACTGGTCTATGATTAATATTCAACGTTCTGTTATCTTTTAGTTTCCAGTTTACTTAGTCCAACAACAGAACCCACAACTTTCAGTTAGCTGTGTTTCATGCGATATGTTATTCGCAGTTGTGATAAGATCTGATATCACTAATATGCCAAAATATTTCAGACATGGCCTTCTTTGGAGACTCTGAAATAGCTTCAGAGTCCATCTTAAAAATACCTTCCAAAGGAAACAAAGTAGGATCAAATGAAGAATTTGTATCCTTTTGTGTGCCAACTGATTTTAAAAGAATTAAAACAAAAGCAGAGCTTACATCTGGATTATGCGGTTTTACGGTGCTTTGTGTTTAGTAGCTAGGTTACCCAAAGCAAATATTTTTCAGGTAAATACAAACCACTGGAATCATGTAGAGAGCAGAGGCCCCTAATAGCCAAGCCGTGTGTGAAGAGGGGAAATAAGGACAACGAAGGCTCCAAGAAACAAGTCGCAAACCAAAATACGAAGAACAAACCTAGAGGCAAGGTCAAAACAAAAGATAAGAACATAACACCTGAGCACAGCGACAGCAAAAAGTACTTGCGTGGAGGACAAAAAGAAAAGGAGATAGCAAAGGGAACAAAACGAGAGAAAAACTGTGGAAGAAGGGGAAGGAAATAAGAAGAAAACACTCAAAATTTTGTCAAGTTAATTTGAAGTCTTGTACCTCACTATGTTCTGCTCCTCTGGTAACCTTCAGCAAATCTGCAACTATGGAGAAGAGGAAAAAGGAGACAACGGCGGCATTCAGGTACCGAACAGGCTGCAGAGGAGGCGGAGAGACCCTTGGCTGGGTGCGCAGGGGTGGTAACACGCTCGCCTTGGATGACGGAAAGTTGACTTGATGTAAGAAAATGATTCTACCATAAGGTGGTGAAACACGGGAACAGGAGCACAGAGAAGCTGCGGGATCTCCATCCTTGGGAAGCTTCAAACCTCAACTGACCAAAGCCTTGAGCAACCTGCTGTAGCTCATCTGGTGTGAGCAGAAGGCTGGACCAGGTAACTTCCAGAGGTCCCTTCCAACCCACAAGGGGCTGTGGTTCTATATGAAAATCCTTTTTCAGAGTGAGAAATCTTCAGAGTTTGGTATAATTTTTAGCAAGAAATTAATCTTTCAGCTAGGGAGATGAAATATGTTTTTCTTTGGGTTTCACACCAGAGATCTGGCCTTTTACAGGAAATGTGATTATTAGATGAAAGCAATGAATCTGTGAGGGTGAAGGTCACATATTTGTCTTTTGAAATATATTCTTCACGTATTATCTGAGCTGCTTAGTTGCAAATGTGCAGGCGGTCATATTGCATGGTGATAGCACCTTTATTTACAGAATTTAAGGCTGCACTGAAAGCAGTGAATAAATGATGAGTCCGTTGGTGAAGACATTCAGCAATTAACAAGCAGCAGCTGTTTGTCTTCTTTTCTCAGGGTAAAATTGATTAAAATTGCATGCTTCATTTAAGCAGAATTCTCTTGTACTTTACCAAAAAGGCAGAGAAAACTTCTCTCAACACTGCAGTTTCTTTCTGGATTTACTGAGCATCTCTCCAGCCAAATACAAATCAGAAACCTATTCTGGTTTGTTGTGCGTGATATGCAGACACTATTTTAAAAATCAGAGTTAAAATATTATGAATGTCCATAGGAAATAAATTGTAACAAAAGAAAAAAAACAGTTGGTGCAACAAGTTATTTCAGGCTTAAACTGTACTTCCTTTTCTATTCAGTTCACACGTGTATATATACATACAAACACACCTATGCAGGTTTTTCATATATATATATATATATATATAAATATATATATATATATATATATATAAAATAGTATGAACTGGCATGATAGTATTAAGAGTTTCTGGACCTTAGATGAAGCTGAGAACTGTTATGAAGCAGCATGAGCTAATCTCCAACATTCAACCAGCCTATGGCCAAACTACTGACTGAGATTTCTGCTTTGTGCAGTTATGAAATGTAAAAGCTTGAATCAAGTTAGAAGGTGTCTAAACAGGGAGCAAAACCTGGTGATGACATCTCAGCTTTTCCATGTAGAAGGCAAAGGCAGAATAAGATGGATTGACTGGAGCTGAAACTAATGAAGTACACGCCAGGACGAGGTGTTCCTTTTTAACAGGGGTAATTAATCTCCGGAATAATTTACCTACTACTGTAGTGGATTCTCCACAGCCACAAGCATGAATCTGAAAAGAAACTCCTGTTGCTTAGATTATACCAGAGCTCAGGTGCTGCCCGTAATGACCTGGGCAACTCTTACAGTAACACTTTTCAACTAAAAATACTTTAAGCAAGTTCTGATTACTTGAAAAGCTGAAGGTTTGTTGCAAATGCGCAAAGAAATAAGTCTCAGCTTTGGAAGATCTGCTTCGAAACAAGTCAAACTGCTTAAGCGTAGTTTACCGCATCTCCGTCTCTCAAATATTCCATGCAACATTTCTTAAACGCTGTGAGTGTTAAGCATCAAAAGCATCCATAAAAAGATATGTTTGTATTTTAGGAAAGCTTTCCTTCATTGTGGGAAAAAAAAACATCTGCAATGCCAACCTGGAGATTTAATGAAAAAGGCTCATGGTAAAAAACTAATTCCTGAAGTCACTTCAGGTGCCCCCTAAAAATATGCAAAACTAGAACTTCTGAAAAACTTGAAAATGAGTTGCTTAATTCCAAGCAGATGTTATTCAGGCCTGAGAATGTTTATTAGAAAAAGAAGTATTGATTATTTTCATCATTAATGATTTTTATATTATTCTCATTATTCTGTCTGCTCCCCACAGTTGGTCTCATCCCACTGAGCATCCCCCAACAGCAACTTCTAACAACGTTGTCGTGGAGGCACCCCGAGGTTAGCTTAAGGGACAACAGAGTCCAAAACAACTCATGTTAAACCGGTGAGAAAATGGGTTTTAGCACTCCAAAAGTGACTTGAATACAGGTTCATTGAGGAAGATTATTAAGGGGCAGCAACTAATACAACAGGCGGTCCACAGAGTGCATGCACGTGGCTTCACCAAAACAACGCCGGAGCCGGCCCTGAGTCCGGGAGGAGTACACACTTGCCTGAACACGGTGTGGGGTTATTTTAAAGAGATACACGTGCTCATATTGAGTATGGAAAGTGTACATTCACAATCCCGCAAGGGTAAATGTATAATAGGAGAAATACATGTGCAAATGTGCACGGAATATTACACGTGCTTATGTGGAAGCACGGGAGGAAAATACAGCCGCGATTATGCGAGGGTTAATTTTACACGCGCTCATACTGAGCACGGAAAGTACGCGTGCAAATATGCATGGAAAGTATAAATACACTCGCAATTCTGCGAGGGTTATTTTACTCACAGCCGTGGCGGCGAGGCAAGCGGGGTCTCCATCCCGGGGGGGGCTCGGCAGCAGCATCTCGCTCATGCTACCAGAGACCCGCGACAACGGGCGGAGTCTCGACGATAATCCCGTTTTTTATTGGCTGGTCAGATCTGACTGTGGGCATTCCAGAAGCTTCTCTGCACCCCCACCCTGGCTGTGGGTGCCCCTGAAGCCTCCAAACATCCCCCAAACTGGCCACAGGTGCCCAGCAGCTCCCTGCGCCTCGGCACTGCCTTCTCCTAACGGCCCTGGCCAGGGGCTCTGGGGCCGAACAAAAGAAGCTGTCGGCCTCAAACAGCAGAGAGAGGGAGATGTGTCTACTCCTTCCATGATGGAGGAGGGAGGGGGACAGAGGGGGGTTTGCATCCTGCCACAAACATGTTCAAGGCAATGTATTCCGTGACCAGTGTCTTGGACACGTGAAAAGAAATGTAACTGATATTCTCAATAAAAAGTGCTAAGTAAGTCATAGGAAAGAGCACGCGTGTCCACCCTTTCATTGATGGAAACATTTCTTGTATCATCATCATATTCTTCCCAAATCCAGACAGCACGAGATAGGCTACACACAATATACAGAACTGCTATTCCACCCGCTTACCGCTAACAGTTAATATTTGGATAAATAAAATATTGGAAAAAAAAAAAGGAAATCAAGTAACCTTTTATTCTTCATTTAAAAAATTATATCAGACGGCAGTCTAGACACTATTATAACTATAATTTAATCCACAGAATAACTTTAGTCCATGCTAGTTAACCTGAGTATTAAAGTAAAATTATATGATTTCCTTAAACTCTGCTCAGCAAATACGGGGTTTTTTAAGCATTCTTTTTTAAAAAAAATCTGTCTAAGGAGTCCTTGAATTAGTTGCTTCATTATAATTTAAAATCTGTGCCACTTTCTGGTTGGGAGAACAGATACAACTGGACTATGAGCAAAAGCTCCTTAGGGCCAGTGACCTTTAATTGATATCTGTGGGACACTCTTGGCTCACAGCCACCTACAACACGCTGTGCGGAACATCCTCGAGAAAGAAAAAGAAAACTCATCTGTTCCTTCAAATATTCCCAAACCTTTCAGTACATAGCAAGTGATCAGAGATGCTTCTGCAACGTTTTCAAACCTCATGCATTATCCCTCAAAATAAGATGTCCTCCAGTTCTGCATTACTTCTCCCATACTGATGCATCTGTCAAATCAATGAGCTTTTTCTATATAAGCTAAGTCACAAATCAAGACCAGAACACAAATGCTGTAATCACTGTTCTTCCAGTTAGAGCAGGATTTCTTCAGTTTTGCTTCTATCCCCAGCTAAAGAGATTCAAAATTGTCCCCCACAGGAAAAACTTACCTTGTAAGTACCCTTACCTGTGGCTGTGAATTGGCTGTTCTCATAGGAAAAGTGGCATTTAGAGACATTTGCACTTATAAATTCCTCACCTGCACATGTAGTTAAAGCAATACCTGACTATTATATAACTTTGGGAAGGACCGAAGCAGAACAACATCTTTTCATTTATAGATCATCTACAAATTTGAAAACTAAAATACTTCTAAAATGCAGGACTGAGGATTTCAGGAGTTGAGCAGGTTTTGTCACAAAGCCAACGTGAACTATTAATCAAATATTTACAACAATTCTGAAATCCAACATACTATACCTGCTATTAAAAAGAAATACTCCTTCAAAAAAGCTGCATTTGTTAGACTTATAAACATTTAGGTATTTTTGAATGCTGGCTATAGTCACAGAGGTATTTATGGTATAGAAAGAAGTCAACTGGACAAATCATAAAAAAATGCTGGTACTAATACAGTCTAATTCTGCCACCTAGTGACAAAGTTGCCTATGTAAATTTTCAAAGGACATCACTATGTGTCTCTAGAAAACACACTGATCTGTAGGAAGAACACTGAAGTGCACAGCCTTTACAACCAAACCAGCAAACTCTGAATTTTAGCACCACCACCACTTCCTATTTAGTTCAGAGGAAAGGGAAACAGTCTCTGTACTCACTTGTGAGTTTGTTACAAGTGACTCCAGAATTGCCAAGAGTTTATTTGGGAGATACCCAACACATAAGCAGCATATAAAAACCACAGCCTCCATGGACTGACTCTCTCTATATGAGAAATGCAAGATATACATAGTGGTTTGAAAATACTATAAGGAAGCCAGTAGTGTTTTCTGTGAGCTATACTACCCTGTACCCAAACAGTATAAATAGTGTATTTTTTTAAGCCAATGAGTAACATAAGTCCTGTTGTATTTAACAGAACTCATTGACATTCATTCCATACATAAGCTATATGTCAACACAACTACTTCTCTCCTGAACAAAAACAATCTTGCAAATAGCCTCTTAACATGTTATTAGTTAACGATACCCCTTGGCTGTAAAACCTTTTGTACAACGTGGTAACACCAAAAGCTTAGCCAGGCAGTAACTGGGGCCCGCAACATCCATACAGTGTAATTAACGGATTTAATGTTCTCCACCCTGGTGGTATAAATGCTTTGAGCAAGGCTTTACACCCTTTCTCTGTGTAAGACGTCCCTTTTTCAGGGCACATTCCCTTTTGCCATACGGTCTGAATTATTCCAGTGTCCACGTTTGCTCTTGTCAGAAGGACTGGACTATCGCAGTAGGTGCCTGCTTTTTTGATAAAACCATTTAATTTCCCCAAAGAAAACCTGTTTCTCACTGCAAAGCCGTGAAGCAGCACCTGATTTGAAGGAAAATCCTCTAAGCTTCTTGTTCCATTATACTTTTAGACATTGTCAACTACAGTTTGTGTAGTTCACAAAAACACACATTGGAGAATGGTGCATTAGCAAATACAGGCCTTTAAGACTTACTACCACCTTCTGAAATGCTAAAAACCAGAAAATAAATCCTAAAAGCATCCTCATTCTGGAGGAACTGAGCTCTCCATCCAACTCAGTCCTTCGGCCAAAGGAGGCTTGAGAAAGAGCTGGGAGATCACAGAATCCAACCTGTTTTACTGTTACATTTCTGCTGCCAACCTGCCTGGGAAACAAGGAACTTAAATTCAAACATTTTGTGAATGATTTTCACATCTTATCTTACCTCTGTTTATTTTTGAAGCACAGAGAAACATCATAAACAAGTGATTTATCAGAAGTCGACATTCCCCCACTCACTCCCAGCTACATTTTACTGCAGCCTGGCATAGCAAAGTTTTACTAGAACAGTGAGACTATTTTTCCTCAAAGTTAACCAACCTATAACATTTACAGATGTTTGTGTATAAAGGAATATATTATACACACACACACATTTTTATTACCATATACATACCTCTATCATTTCCATTTCATGATTTACTCTCATTTAAATCCCATTTTCTCTAAATGAAGAGAAAATATTGTCTTCATTGGCAATAGTTAACAAATGAATTAGCTAAATCTCTCTCCACTGGATACATTTTAGCAATAGCAAATACCGCCCTATAACTATTGCTATGCACACAACAATTTTAATCATTAATCAAGAATTTGCATGTTACTAAAAATACTGTATCTGTAAAGAATTAAAAAAACAATCTTGCCATTTCCATCAAGGAAATCACATTTGTCACAGCCAATGAAAGTCTCAGAATCTTCTGAACTTTAAACCCACTGAACAATAATAAGCTCAGGAGAAAGAAGTTGATTTTAGTTCATTTTAGGCACCCTCTCTTCAGCAGCCACTGGATTCTCCACCTAAGAAATCAAAGCTGAACTGCATGCAGATTTCAGTGAGTCTGATTTACAGCTTGTATTATTATTTCTGAAAAGCTCTTCTTCACCACCACTTGACTTGAATCCCACTTGTTTCACTTCACCATCATTTCATCAAACATACATTGCTCTTCATTAAGCAGGAAAGCACACACAACACAATGCTTAGTGTTAGATGTATTTTACCTACAGGAGAAAGACAAAAACAAAACCCCCTCTTTTCTACCTTGCCAGAGCCGAGACGGTGATATATTGCCCCACTTGTATAGGATTGTTCTTCATGGTTTATTCAATCAAGGCCATGACTGCAAGTAACTGGAAGAGTGTAGAAATAATGAGTAGCTGAATTTGAATATTCAACAGTTCATTCGAAGCTCATGTAGTTCTTAAAAATTAACAATACCACTTAGTCCATTCAATTATATTCTAGGGCATAAGGCAAAATACTACCTTATACACGTACAAAAGGCAAAGATACTCTATTTGCCTCCCATTTCAGAGACTCTAAAATTCTTTTAATTGAAGTATTTATTATTATAAGAAATACCAAATCTCATCACCATGACCGTACAGAACATTTTGCAAGGAGGTTCTTGAGCACTATCAAAGGAAAAAGTCCAAGTTATCTTTCTGGAAACTTTCCAAGTTAAGGTGACATTTGCTCAGAAGGAGCAACATAGTTACTGAGAATGAAGAAAAAATAATCAAGCAGGTATTTTTCTTAATCAACATCTAAAACTATATTTGCTTTCTTCTACAGGGGTAAACAGAAATTCAAGATGAAGAGATCACTCGTTACCTAACATTAGCTTTTTGCTTGCATCTGAAAACTATAACAAAGCTTGACCCCACCTAAAGGGTTATTCTACCTGGAGAAAACCAACTACATTTCCATAAGTCTTTTAACCACACACATCTCACAGATAAATTAACAACATTTTCTGGAAGAAAATTTGGCTTGATTTATATCGATGGCAAAATTCCCATTAAATTCAAAGGCCAAACATTTAGTTCTGCATCTGTAACGAAGCAGACATTTATTCTAAATATTATCTGCATATCCAACAAGAAGAAGGATGGGATTTGGCAGAGTATAGCCATGCCAGTTCGCACTGACTTCCCTAATATTTTGGCTCGAACAATGACTCTAGAGTAAAAGCAAAAGAATGAAGACTGACTCCATTTATGGCTGTAATGACACTCCTACTGACCTGATGAGGGTTGGAATATTATAACATATCAAGCAAAATCAATGCAAAATGGTGTCAAAGCAATGACATGGGAATTTCTGGGTCTCAAGTCGACGATCACAGGATTCCAACAGCTCCGTAATGAAACCCAACAGTGCCCAGCATGCCAAGTCAAGCCTTCAAAAGTTCTCATCCTCTCACCTGAGTTTGTGGTGTTATTTATTTTTGCAGTACTGCAGCATTGTGTTTTGCAGGGCCGCAGTCTTCATTTATCAGAAGGCATCCCTAACATGCAACATTTTCACACCTTGGGTTCCATTAAATAAGTTACTAAGTCACAAGTCACTTAAAAGTTAGTGAGGATAATCAAGTGCTAATAACTGAAAAGTTTTGGAACAGGAAACAAAGCAATAAAAATTGCACTTAGAACATAGTCACCACGAAATACTTTTTATATTAAGAAATAAACTAGATTAACTTTATATATGCTTTTTCCATTCTGCATGATCTAAACCACTGGGAATCCATACCCACAGAGAAAGGAATAAACCTCAGTGTAGAGAAAGGCAGACACCTGTGATGTGAGAATATTTGGGGAGGGTGTCTGTAATATATTTTATTCAGCAAATATAAAAGATGGACACATCAATCAAATCATAAAGAGGCGGTTGGAATATCTTAGAATAGTGAACATTAATTCCACAGCAAAGAGACTTCTCATTCTATCATCCAGCAGGGCAGCAATGAACACGCTAAGAGCTTCACGCCTGCTGCCAAAGGCGGTAAAGAAAACTAGAGCCATGAATTCCCCAAACAAGCGCTCAGGCCCTGCTGACCCAGCAGCTCCGCCGGTCTCTGCAGTTCCTACAGCTGGGAACAGCTTTGGATTCGGGAGGAGGTAATTTGAATAACACACACAACAACTCCTCAGGCTCTCTGGGTTAAATCGTGGCTCTTTTTTATCAACTGCAAAAGTTTGCTGAAAGCCGTGAGACTGAAGTTTTACCTTCCACTTGATTCCTTGTCAGCTGCCTGTAAATCTGTCGCCGCCACTATTTAGCGCTATCTGTAAATGCTTCACCTTGTTCATTTGCCGTTCTGTCACACACCTGCCTCTTCCGTTGCTCAACATCCCTGCCCTACGCTCCGCTCTACCTCCCCCAAATCCAAAAACTCATATTCCAGGCCATGAAAGTATTTCAGCCTTCTCATTCACATTAAAATATAACCACATCACTAATATTTTCACAAATACAGGCCCCAACTTGTTCCAGGAAAGCTTCCAGAGAATATTTTTCCTCAGTTCCTAACGCAAACGCTCTCCCTGACAAGCAGCCTGGTGTTTCTCTGTTCCCCACGCTGCTGCAGCACCAGTTTTTGTTGTCGCCTCATCAGACATTTTGGCCTCTGCCCAAGCTTCTTGTCTGTAGTTCCTGTCATCTGGAACAAAATGTACTAATACCGTCTAGCTGACTCTTCATCTCGTTTCAAATCCAAGTTCAAAATACCCTTTATTCTCTTCCCTGTGAATTATCTCTGTTTCTCCCTCCTCCTCCTCCTGCTGTTCCAGCTCTGGAAAGCTTTAAGTCTCCAGTATGCATGAATATTATACTAAAAGAGAATGCTGCTCTTGCTTTTTCTAAAGAACATAAAGAGAATAGAAAACAGATGAAGACATCCCATTACATTAAAAAAACCCACCAATAAATTAGAATAAAATTCCATTTAGACCTCCTATCATCTGTCTTCTTAAGACGGCTTGGTGTTTAAATAATACTTAAAGCCCTTCTCCAAAACAGCTCAGGGAAAAAATACATACTTGCAAAAGATACATATAGCTACTAGTTTGCTTTTAATATCATCATTCAAACAAGCAGCAAACAAACAGATTGATGCCTGGCTGACAGTTTTCTGGATAATGTCCTAACACAGCTACGCTGCAGATAATGAGACAGTCAACGGTTTTATTAACCAGATGCTGGTGATGAACATCTTAGTATACAAGAAAAACTTGTTTTGAGCTGTCTTTTATTTTATTAACGATGACAGTTGAGGGCATCCAGCCCGTGGCTCACGCCAAGCCAGCCCATCCCGCAGCCCTTTCCTGGAGGTGCCACTGGGCTCTGGCAGTGACATCCCAGCCTCTGTCTCCAGCACCATCTCCTCTCCCACCACCACCCCAGAAATGAACGTCCTACAACAGGATACTGGGTATCACTAAAGAAAATCACTGAAATTGCTCCTGCTACTGATTTGGGATGGGCGAGGTACAGAACACTTACTAAAATACCGAATCTGTATATTTAATTTACTTTTTCTCCTTCTAAAATCATGTCAGTTTATGACAAACTATGTTAAGTCCTGAACTCACTGTGACCCATTGGTAGCAATAACACTCCAGTGGTTTACATTTATTTCCAAAGTCACTGCACTGTACCCAGAACCTGCTGGAATGACAAAGCTGCTTCTGACCATTAAAGACTCCACATGAATCCTCTTTTGGTCTTGTTGGATCATATCAATCTGAAACCATCCTCTCAATCACTAGCTATCAGGCCACGCTTCCTTTTCTTAATAAATATTATTAGAATTTTAAAATATTATAAATTTTTTTCAATATGATTGAATACGTAAAACAAAACCATTACTTTGTGATTTTGATCAAATTCCAGTTTCAATCCACAAAAGTCTTTTACATACTTTTACTTCACTTTCACAAAAAACAAGTATATTGCTTACACATGCACAATTTCAGCTAAAGACACATAACATTCAATAGTGGGCAAATGGTGAGTTAAACTTGGATTGTTTTTTCCTCTTATTTGCTAACTTGAAATGCTTTGTTCTCAACCAATCTATCACTGGCTGTCAGTACTTTCAAGAGCAGTAATGCAAAACTAATAATATTTTACCAGCCAACAAAGCCTTAAGTGGAAATTAAAACACAGTAGAGCTGTGACTCATCTGCGCTGCTACAATCTCTCTGATATGATGGAAATTCTCTATTTTAGTTTTACAGTTTGCTCAATAAATACTAATATAATTACAGTACAACCAAGGTTAAATGTTGCTGTCAATTGGCCAACAGAGAAGTGAACAGAGTCTTGAAATGAGAGGGGTTTTTTTTCCACGTTTGTCTACTGCCTATTGGCCAGGCACCAAGCTTTCATATTCATAGCAGTATAAAAAGCAACCAAAAAAGTCCTGCAGAGACTATTAAAGTGTCATTTTTAGTAAGAGGGCTCCATAAATCACAGTGATGTTCTCACCTAAAGGTTCTACTAGTGCTTGGCACTGCCTTCCCCCCTGCAAGAGCTCCAGTGGGCTCATGCACATAGGTGCTGGTTCAGCTTTTCTGATACCCAAGGAGATCTCCAGCCCTGTCCCCACTCCTACTGTTGTCACAGATCTATTATAACGCGGCCAAAATCCAGTTACCACCCAATCCTCCTACTCGCAACATCTGCCTTGGCAGGCTGGTGTCCCTTGGGGACGGTGGCACTGCGGCATTGTGGCTGGTGACCTGCAGGTCCAGGGGCAGGTCCCTGGGCTTCTCCTGCTCCTGGCCCTGGAGTCCCATAGATGAGGCCACCAGCCTCGGAAACCAGAGGTGGCTCAGCAAGGTAACTCATTCCCAGGGAATAAAGTAAACTGTCTGGGTAGGTGTAACAGAAACTTTTGGAGACTATCTGTCTTCTGAACTGCTGTGGCTCCACAAAACCCTCATTTGGTCTCATTAAGAAAAACAATGAGTTCAAGTGTTATGCAAAACATCAAAGTTTTAAAGAGAGCAATGTTGTATTCAGTGATGAGCTCTATACTGACATAGCCACAGAAATTGCAGTGGTCTATCTGCAATCAAACTGAACAGAAACATCCCCAAGAATGTAAAATAATCTGCAGAATTCCCTATCAATCCTTGTGTTAGAACAGTAGAAATTAACAAAGAAGTGCTATCCGTACCGACTAATGAAACCGTAGTGATGTGCCCTGTAATCCCTCAGATTTCTGACCAGAATATGACTTGTGTATGGCTGGATTAAAAGTCAAGGCCACCTTCACCTCAGGGCCTGGCTTAATGGCTGACAGATGTTGTTCCTGGCTAAAATACTTCATGATTTATATTGCTAAGAAGAAATGTACTAATTTGTTCGCCACAAATCGGAAAGATGTTCACACCTCCGATCCTGAATGGCACAACTACCAGAATATGACCCATACAACAAACCACACTTGTTAGTCTTATACATTGTAATATAATTACTAATGGACTTTTCCTATGTTCAACTTGCAGTCAACCAGCTTCAGAGTGTGTAGTGGTAAGGATCACTGTGTGACATGCCTTAGCCATGTAATGATTTTTTCTGTCCCCCAGCGATCCATCTCCCTCCTGTCTTTATAGTGAGTTATCCTTGATAAAGCAGAGATCAAGAGGATCCCTGAGGAAAGGGACATGTCTTCTGTGAAGTGCCTATCTGTAGGCACTACAAAGACAGAGAAAACTATTTATGGGAGGTTAAATTTGTAAGATCCTCACATGGCAGTGGCACAAACAGCCAGTCACCTGGAGATGTCTGGACACTGTTAAGTGGCTGTGGAAGGTGTACAGGAGCATCTTTACAGAGGCATCTTTGAGTTTAATGTTTTTTCCAGTCTAATAACCTAATGAAATTTAACAAGGGAAAGTGTAGAGTCCTGCATCTGGGCAGGAACAACCCCAGGTTCCAGTATAGGTTGGGAAATTACATGTTAGAGAGCAGTGTAGGGGAAAGGGACCTGGGGGTCCTGGTGGACAGCAGGATGACCATGAGCCAGCACTGGGCCCTTGTGGCCAGGAAGGCCAATGGCATCCTGGGGTGTATTAGAAGGGGGTGGTTAGTAGATCCAGAGAGGTTCTCCTTCCCCTCTACTCCACCCTGGTGAGACCACATCTGGAATATTGTGTCCAGTTCTGGGCCCCTCAGTTCCAGCAGGACAGGGAACTGCTGGAGAGTCCAGTGTAGGGCAACAAAGATGATTAAGGGAGTGGAGCACCTCCCTTATGAAGAAAGGCTGAGGGAGCTGGGGCTCTTTAGTTTGGAGAAGAGGAGACTAAGGGGTGACCTTATTAATGTTTATAAATATATAAAGGGTGAGTGCCACGAGGATGGAGCCAGGCTCTTCTCGGTGGCAAACAATGATAGGACAAGGGGTAACGGGATCAAGCTGGAACACAAGAGGTTCCGCTTAAATTTGAGAAGAAACTTCTTCTCAGTGAGGGTGGCAGAGCCTGGCCCAGGCTGCCCAGGGAGGTTGTGGAGTCTCCTTCTCTGGAGACATTCAAAACCCACCTGGACACCTTCCTGTGTAACCTCATCTGGGTGTTCCTGGTCCAGCAGGGGGATTGGACTGGATGAACTTTTGAGGTCCCTTCCAATCCCAAACATACTGTGATACTGTGATACTGTAAAGTGCAGGGGAGTGATTGGGCATCGTACCAGGCACACAAACAGAAACGTGTTACCAGCATACATCCTTTTATAGGGTAAAAAGGAAAATTAGCAAAGCCTTCAGGACCAATGTAATTCAAGGTCGGGAACAGTCTCTCCACTTTGAGCTGCAAAGATGCAGTTCCACATCACGATGGACATACACAAGAGTGCTGGAGGGATTTGGCATCAAAAGATTTTGTGCTGGAAAATAGGATGGAACTGTTCTTGACAGCATTTGCTGGTTCTCATCTAACAAGAATAAACTATAATTTTGCTTTTTAAAACATGATATATTTAACATTTCTATTTCCTAGGCTTCATTTGCTTCATTATAAAGTAAATTTAATCTGAAACTCTCTATTTAAACATTATTGGGGACAAAAAGAAGTGACACTCTTAAATTCCCATGGCTATTGCAAACTATTGCTGCCAAAATGGTGAAAGAAAAATGGAACAGAGAAGAAGCAATACTGCAATACCCTTGGTATTACAAACCCAAATTCTCTATAAATTACACACAGAAAATCCTCCTCCTCTGAAAGATCTAACAGCAAAGCTGAAAAAAGTAACTATATATTAACAAGACGTTATTAAAGATACAGAATATGTTATGCAGCATTTACTGCTTTCCTACAGCACATTATCATAAGCAGTTGCACAACAACGTATAATTTAAATCAATAGAAAAGTTCTCATTGAAATCTTTGAAAGCAGCTTATACCCTAATTTAGTAAAAGCACTCATCTGCAGCAAGTGTTTCTGTTATTTGTTAGAATTAATTAAATCCTTCTGTATTGTGTTTAAAAGTATAACTTGTAGATCCTTAAGGGCCTGCTATAATGGCAGCAATCAGAGGAGGTGATCGAGAAGCCTGACACCAGAAAAAGGTGCAGCACTCCAAGGGAAGAAGAAAGAGATCTTGCTAAACAGCAGAGCCAAAGTCAAGAACAACTGCAGCGGTACCACAGGAGACACTATCAATAGATGGGTCAAAAGGTGGAGTGACAGCAACCAGGACAGACAAACACCAATGAGGTCGAAATCAAGCACTAAAAGATGTAAAGAAGATAAACCAATACTCCAGAAGAAAATGGCAGAGCCATAGCAATGAGGCCCGTGGAGTAGCAAAGAGCTTAATTTGCAAAGGCAACGTTCACTCCGCTCAAAGCGCTCGGATACCGGGCTGAAGATCAGGATAAAGCTTTGACACAGCCCGTTTTAGCAAAGATAAATAATGTAAAGTAGTTAACAACCTGCCCTGGTAAAACATCCATTATCAGGAAAGGAATACTAGCTTAATAACATTTGGTTTTCAAATACTTCTTCTTGATTTGATAACTTATTTAAATTTGCTTTCTTCCATTATAGGTACCCAAAGGAAAAACAAAGAAATTGCTGCAGTATGACCATTCAAATTTGCTCAATCAACCAGAAAATACTGCTGTTCAGTTCTTATGTTTTGAAGAAACAAGCCTACGCTGCAACTGAGGAAAGCAGAGAGCAGGTACTGCGGGTGCTGCTAAGCACGTGAGAAACAAACAAAATGCAGCATAGCAGCAATTCACCTGTTTGTTTCATGTCATTTTAAGCTGGATTTCACAAAAACCAATGTCTGTAGGATAGCGCTGTCAGTCCCCTCATATGCCTGAGTGATTTCAACCACATCTGAGAGAGGCAGAGATTCCAATAGCAGTGACTTTGCAACAATAAATACGAACGATGCAACAGAAAATCAGATAAAACAGTGGACACCAAGGGATCCACTAAGGTCACAGGAAAATCGACTTTCAAGTTCAGCTGAATGTGACATAATTCAGTGTCATCTTCACAGAAGTCATGACATGTCACCCTATCATCTTCATAGATATCAAGTACATCCCACTCACGGTTAGTCCAAAGCCTATTTTGCAGTACTGTAACACCAGATAACAGACAGATAAACAGATAAATCCTTTTGCCTTTCAGAGATGCTCTTCCAGAAGATCATATTTGGTTTTGGCCCTCAAAGCGGGCAGTTTGTCGGTCTTTGCTGCCAGCCGCTCTAAGTGCCGATAATCAGCCTGTTCTGGGAGCAGCGTCTAATTAGACTGATCTCATTTGGACTGAGATATTCAGACTGCTGAACAAAAGATTTTCTCCTGCTTCTCCTTGCTGGTTTTCTATGCTGCTGTCATCAGAGAATGCCTTAATCACATTGTAACCAATAGCTATGACACGAGGAAAATTTGTAAGAAAAAGCAATAACTTATTATATTAGTACAGAAAAAGCTTAATACAGAAAAGGCACACAAGCATTGTGCTCATCGTTTGTTCATCAAGGCATTATCAGTACCATTGTTCAACAGAAGACTTGCCTCTGGAACTAAAAGAAAAAAATGTTACCTAATATTTGTGTTTCAGTATGGATCAGACAAGATTAGAAGACTATTTTGCTACTTTTGAGTCCTAAGACTTGGAGTCACTTTACGTCAGTAATTTGTTCTTCCCCCATGTTTCAAGGCCACTTCTGTTGCCCTTGAAGGATCAGAATTGGCATCTGCTCTTTTTAATATATTCAGTATATTTTAGGTTGTTAATTGCAGCAAAAGCCATTAAAACCATTAATACACAGAGTAGGTAAAAAGGCACTTTACTGCCTTGACTTTCTAAAACATGGCAAAGAACGCACAATAAAAACATTGGCCCTTCTCGTCTGACACTTTGGGGCAGCAGTTCCCCCCCCGTTAACCACTCGCCCGCGGCCCCCGCGCTAGTTTTGCTGCACCCAGGGGCCGAGCCCGTTGTGCCGGGATTAGCAGCCTCATGACCATCCCTGCAATCACAGCAACCGCCCCGTCGCTCCTATTCACGGCCGCCGGAGCCAGAAAGCTCAGGCTCAGCGTGTTCTTTCCCAATTATCCTCCAGCCCGGCCGAGCAGCAGCAAAGAGCCTGAGCAAACACACCGGCTGGTGCCCCGGTCTGGCTTTAACATGCGACTAAAACCTAAAAACTACTCAGCTTCTGTTTAACATCTTGTGCTTTAATCGCTGCTATTTTGAAGTGTTTGGATCATTTTTTAGACATATTTTTTTGCAGCTCACACTTGAAGTGTGGCGAAGAGACCACAAAGAAGGCAGCTGGAGCCCAGGACTGAACTTCTAAACCGAAGAGCTGGGAAATACTAATCCTGATGCAAGCAGAAATGGATTTCTCCAGGTTCAGGGCGCCTGAGTGATTGATCAGTACCAAGAACTCCTTCCATTACTCGTGTGCTTTTGCTGGGAATAATATATGTAAGAAAAATGGAATTTCTAACCTCTTCTCCAGAGATCCACCACTTTTCAGAATTACTTGACTGCAGTGATGGTGACGAAGAGGAAATATTAATATGTGGAGATTTAGAGCTTAATCCTTTTGATGGCTTGCCTTACTCTTCCCGTTATTACAAACTTATGAAAGAAAGAGAAGAACTTCCAGTATGGAACGAGAAATGTACTTTTATGGAAAGTCTCCTTCATAACCAAATTGTGATTTTGTCAGGAGATGCAAAGACTGGCAAGAGCTCCCAGGTCAGTGCAACGTACTTGGTGGGGGGGTTTTATTACTTTTAGAACATTTAATATTGTACACTTTTCAGAGTTATTATTACTATTTTACTAACCTTTTTGCCATCAATTTACTATTCACTGCTCTTGCCCCTTATTTATATTAAGCACATCAATTTCCAAATGTAGATTATACTTGTAGCTGCAGTTACCAGTGGGCTGTTTCTATGCTGAGTGCTGTATAGTATTGCAATAACATAACTGCAGTTCAGAGCTGTGGTGAGTTTAGCAGTTCTCAGTGCAGAAACAGATGTGCAGCATCTGTTGTAATCTGAGTTGTAAGAGAGGGAAAGTGACATAAAAAATATTAATGCAGTCAAATATAGATTTAAAATATATAAGTATACATTGAAATACCTTTCTTCAAATATTCACTTGATGCTTACTTTACATTCGTCCATTACAAGCCATTTCTATGTAGTTGATGATGCCTTTTGGGTTTCAGGGTAAACTGAGTACTGGAGAATAATGCTCAGACTGCGATTGTCTGACACAGTCATAAACAACTAATAAAAACCTCAAACTACAACTCTTTACGTATTAAAGACTAATTTTAAAAATATCAGGCCCTTTGTGAACACTGAATGAAGAGGATACGCATTAACATTAACAGTATCAGTATAACTGTATTTTTTTCTTTGTATACCAAAACATCACACTTCAACCTGAAAACCTGTCAACCATATTTTTTCAAATCTATTCAGCAGACTATTTCAGCTAAAATCCTTCCCTACTGAAATTACAGGTGTATTTCCACTGTCTTCAGAGAGGTCAACCCTTAGTGTAAAATACTTTAGGATTTATTTCAAGTCGATTTAGTATTTTATCAATAATTATTCCATCTGCATTTGGCTGGTCACTATTTTATTCCTATTGAGAATTTTATTGCCTCCTTCCTAATATTGACTGAGCTTGTCATTTTATCCTCTTTCTGTCCATCACCACATTGAACACGCAGTGGAAATGGTAAACTCCGCAATGCCTATGTTGGACTGAATGCATATTCTTTCTTGGAAAGTGTATTTCAGTTCTTATTAGTGCTATATTGGGAAAGAAATACAGTGGGTTTGCAGGCAGGTCATAAGAGAAGGTGGAAAAAGTTCTCAGGGAATGAGGGACTGAAATCAGTAGTGCTGTGTCTCAGGAAGAAGTAATGGTCCTTCTCTCCCTTCAGCCAAAAATACACCATTACTTTACAGAGCTCATGTTAAAGGACTTCACTGAAGCCAACATCTCAGTTGATTCTAAATACATAAACACCCACCAGGACTATCAAATTCTGTCGTAATAATATATAACAACCTAAGTCTGTTACCACAGGAAGCAGAGAAGGATTTTCCAGCTGAAACACGATTGTTTATGGCAGATCAGGAGAAAACTTTCCTGCAAGGTAAAGCTGTAGGATAATTACTGTTGCAGGGCATCTCGTACCTGCCAGAGACTTTATGCTGGACACTGCTAGAGATCATATGTTGAACTAGAGACATCATATTTCTAACTGAAAATTCCTGTGTTCCGATAAATGGATACACACTCACCTGGTGCCTGGAATATATTTTTGCAGTGCAAAGTCTTCACCTGTTTTTATGACTAATGTATACAAAACAAACTTGGTATAATAATAAACTACTTGCTAAGAAATGTTAGCTTTTTGAATCCTTCTCAAACAAGCTTAATAAGATGTAACACATTGCTGGCTGTTTTTCAAAGATGTTTAGAAACATAAATAAATATACAGAAATAATGACATGTGGCTGATGCACCTTGTTTGTAAATGTTGATTAAGAATCTGATACCTAATACTTTCAGTAAAATAATACTTATAATGTAATTTTACTTTCTAAGTACAATAACACATTATTTTCTAGTGTTGATTTTCTAGTGTAAAAGTATAAATTAGAGAGCTACTGCACAAGTTTCTGGAGCAGTTCAGTTTCACTTCGCTTTGTTTAGAGTAATTAATCTGAAAATTACATCTATTTAACTCTGGCATTTGTCAGTTTGAAATCCTCTTCTTCCTAGGACATGTTTCTCACATCAAGCACTTGAATGTGATATAGCACAGGCAGCTTTACCCCTGAGTCAGCTGAGGAGCCCCTGCCAACAACTGCACTAACATTGCTGGATCAATCAGCACGTGCTTAAAAATGATTCTGTCAGTGTCACCTGCTCCCCGGAGGCCAATTCTGTCCCTTCTGCAATATATTCAAACTAATCTGAGTCCAGTTGAGAAGCTGTCAGGTAAACCTTCTAGCCTGTGTCACTCCAACTCCTGACTGTTTGAGAGATTCAGGGTTTTGACATTTATTGAGGCAGATAATGTCTGTGTCAGGTGCAGCTCATCTAGCAGGAGCCAAGCAAACAGTGAGCAGTAGTGCTCAGGTTGATTTAGTTCTTCCCCACCGCCTACTTCTTTGCATTACAGCCTCTGCTAAATGTGTTAAATACCAAAGATCTCCGCTATCTTATTTACTTACAGATTCCTCAGTGGTGTGCGGAGTATTGCCTTTCTGACCACTATCGACACGGCGTAGTCGTCTGCACGCAGGTACACAAGCAGACAGCGGTGTGGCTGGCGTTGCGCGTCGCTGATGAAATGGATGTCAACATCGGCCACGAAGTGGGGTATTTTGTCCCATTTGAAAGCTGCTGTACAACAGAAACCATCCTGAGGTTTGTGTGCTTGGGTTTTAATGCCTTCAAACTAAGATGTAGCTTAAAGTTCTTCACAAATGCAAAAGTTTAACACTCTAGTCCTCAGGCTCTTCATTGCACCCCTCCACTAATATGGTCAGGACGGATAACCTGACAACTGTGGGGGAACAGTGCTATAGTTGCAAAAGATTTTTGCATACAGTGGCAGGAACAAACTATAAAATCCAGAGCATAAGCCTCTTCCCAGCCATGTGGGGTCCCACTGATTCCCAGTGGAGAAGAGGACACTCACCACTTCTGAAAACCATGTTCAACTGCTCTTCCTTGTGCATGTGCTTTCTCTTTCACGGAGAACTACGTAATGCTCATCCTGCAGCACATCTTCCTGCAGCTGCTCCTGATGTGAAAGGGACATTAATCCTATCTCATCACACATCGAAACCCGGTTCAAGAGGATTCAAAGTCCTGCTGAGCAACACAGAAAAAAATAATATCCTTTTAAAAACCTTTCAGTAGCAGGAATAATAGGGATAAAAGTGAGGAGAGTGTTACAACATGAATTAATATCTCATTTTGGTTCTGGCACTGCCTCAAGTGTGTGTGTGCAACTTCTTTTCCTCATCTGAAAGCATTAGCTCCTCAAGACTTGGTTATGGCATGCAATATGCTTAGATAGTTTGGAAGATGAAAAGCAATTAATGTAAGTTATGATTTGAGGGCAGAAGTATTTCTTCTTTTGCCTAGAGTATCCTTTCAACCATGGTGCCATTTAGTGTCACTGAATTACACTGAGTTTCTAGCTACTTAAAGATTTAAATATGTAGCTGAGACTGTGATACTGTCTACAAAACAGACTCTCTGTTCTTATCCAGTCTTTCTTGTTAGAACAGAAAGATCCAAGCTGTCCCCAAGACCCTGAATTAATTTCTTACGATCAAATCTGAATATTGCAAGAACATTCTGACTGTATTTTGCAGATACTGCACAGATGATATGCTCCAAAGGGAAATGATGTCTGCTCCTCTTCTGAACTCTTATGGCGTTATCATCTTGGATGATGTGCATGAAAGAACGGTTGCAACAGATGCGTTACTTGGCCTCCTTAAAAACGTCTTGGTATCAAGACCAGAACTGAGGCTGGTCATACTCACCGCGCCTCACATGTCCAGCAAACTGCAGAATTACTACGGCAGCGTCCCCCTCCTCAGGGTGGAAAACAAACACCGCGCAGAGGTCGTGTACTCTTGTGGCATTCACAAAGACCACTTTTCGTCTGCACTGAGACTGCTCTTTGAGATCCACCACACCAAAGAGAAGGGTGACATTGTGATCTTTCTGGCATGTGAACAAGTAAGTTATTAACCGATTCCAGTATTTCTGATTTTAATCAGGAAACAGTTTGCATCTGTGTTTTTTATATGGCCTATAAATATCTTGTTGCCAGTATCTAAGACACTGGACATTGCCAACAGGTTTTATCAATTCAGGCTTTTCCTACAAATAAGTTATGGTATACATAATGCTGCATTGTATATATATTGCATAAACTAACACAAGGAACTATCAGATTTTGTGTAGGCTTAAAGAGAGGCAGCGGGTAGACCACACTTCGTGTTACACCTGTGTTGCAGGAATGGACACATGTCCAGTTTGTACAAATGTTCAACTTCACCTGAATGTTTTTATCTTAAGCCTGCTCACAAGGTTTTTCCACTTGCATTCTCCTTTGTGGCTGCAAACTCCCCAACCATTTGTGCACACAACAGCAGGAGGCAAATATCACTCTGGAGATGCTGCAGAGAATCCAGGAATCTGTATGGGCTTGGCTGTTGGAAATAGAGGCACTTTTGAACCCCTAAAGACAGCAGAGATGCCCTAAATTCACTGCTGCCAGGACTGCACCAGCATGTACTTCTCAGAAAAAAAATGACAGTACTTTATAGCTGCCAAAGCAGTCTCCCATAAAATAAACATTTTAAGACTTCAATGTTTTATAAATCATTATTATTATTATTAATTTCCTGAGAGTGATCTTCAACCATCCACTTTGTATCATTAAATCTGCTTTAGAACAATAAACTCACCTTCACAGCTCCAGGAGATAAGGACTTTTCACATGCAAAGATAAATCACCATAAAGCACCCACGTACTAATGCTTTTCACTGTAAAGATGATGAAGAAACACTTCATAATGCTAATAATCAGTTGTAAACTTTATAGACACAGAATTTTTTTTTAATTGGCAAGTCCTACACAATACTAAAATAATAATGTCTTTCTTGCCGAGAAGATAGTACTCAATTTTCTCCCTGACGATGAACAAAACACTCATTATGAACTGTTACCACATAGTTCCCATCCCATGCACTCTTGTTTAAAGTTTCCTGTTACTAACTCAATGTTCCCCAACACTCAACTGTCTTTTAAACTGAAGCATGAATAAACTAAGGACATTACGATTTATGTGTTGTCTTAGCGTCAGCCTTGCTATTAGATGCCACTGTCATATCTTTATAAGAATTTTTACCGAATACATTCAACCTAGCAGCACTATGAATGTAGTGGCACTCTCCAATAGAAACTCAATCCAGTTTTTCACTTTTGAAAAATGTCTGCGAATAAAAACACTTTAAAAACCCAACAAAATCCCTTTCAAACTGAACAAGTCTACAGCTGATGTTGGTATACCTTTAAATAAATTGTTCACAACAAAAACGATTTTATATGTTTAAAAAAGACTAAAACAACAACAACAAATACCTTTTATAATTTATTGTCGACCTCTGAATTCCTGGACTGTTTTCAAGGTGATATTCCATTAGCACAGCTTAGGAACATTTCTTGGACTTTATGACTTTATTAAGTCTTCACAGTGTTTATTAATCACTAGGAAAAAAAACACAAAGAAACAAACACCCAAACCTTTATAATATTTATATCTTCTTAAACATAATAATTAAGGTAAAGTAGGGAACGTCACTCGGGCACCCCACGTGAATAACACTGATTCCAGCAGAGGAGAAACCACTCTGGGCACACCAGTGGGGCACCCGAGCAGCCGCTACAGCATCGTCAGCCCTACACACACCATAAATTTGCACCAGACTAAATCACTGATATAGATGCATCCTACGTGTCCTATATTTATAAAGTTTAGTAACCTCTTCCTAATTTCTCAGCCTAGCTATTCCTACACTATATTTTTGCAGATCTGTCTTCCCCCGGAGGCTGGTTTGGATATGATTAAAGTCAGAGAAGATTATTTTGAAAACTGCAGAAGAGAAAAAGATATTTCAAAAAACAGCTCGGTGTTCCCCTGGTCTATATTTTGCGGATGCATTCAGTAAATTCTCACACATAGTTCCGTTTCCTTTTTTCCCCTTTAATTATTAATCATGTAAAATTTAAATGTTGTTATAGTTTGATACATAGTTAACATTGATTTTAGAATTTAAAAGTTGTTTTAAAATTAAATATTGATATTTGTGTTTCATACTCACGAGGAAAAAACGCCAATCTTTCTCCTGATTACAGGAAATTGAACAAGCTTACCAAATGATCAGACAGGAACAGTCTAACTTAAATCCTGACCTTGGAGAACTCATCCCTGTTCCTTTATACCCCACAAAACAAGACCTAATTCCTAAGCCAAACCAAGACAAACAGAAATGCTGCAAAAAATACAGAAGAAAAGTGCTACTTACCACAAGCTTTGGAGAACCTTTGATTTGGATTAAAAACGTAACCTTTGTCATTGATGGTGGTGTTGAAAGCAGAAAGGTTAGTGAAGTTAACCACAATTAGAATGCCAAAATGAATTATGCATAAGTCTTTTTTACAGGGTGGGGGAAAGGGAAATGTACAGCTAATAGACTGATGCAAATGGTTTCTAGACAATCAAATACTTTTCTATTGTTTCATCAGCCAGACTCTGTAATATTTCTAACATTCAAATTACTAAAATCTAAATAACTTTCATGGATATCTCATGTGAAAACCAAGCAAAAATCCCACAATTGCTTCTTAAATTCAGTCAGAAAACATATTTAAAGTTTCTAAAGCCAGATTAATACTCTCAGCTGAAACCACCATTCATTTGGGCACCGAACTAATGACATTTAATTTTAAACTATAACCCACCTTAGTTTTGGCCTATTAGTCGTAATTATGTCTTCAGTATCTTGTAGACAGTGCAAAACACAGTCAGTTCTTGGCTAGTTCTTGGCTACCTCTTGGCAGACAAATTGGTTTAGTAGATTAATCTCATCCCTTGTTTAATAATTAAGTAATAAGCATAGTGCCACAGATCACACAACAGCCAGAGATGTTCACACTGGGAACCACCCAAGCACCTCAAAATGCTGCCATTTATCAAATTAACCTTTGAACTTCTACAGTTCATTCGAAGTATGGCCTCAGGTCTTGTTTTCTACACCATCCTGGGAAGGACTAGTGCAGCTGCAAAAAATACCTCTTCTTTCTTTCATTTAAACAAAATAGATGTCCTAAAGAGTCACTGACTCTGTAGGAACAAGACATAATATGAATTGGAAAGCTGCACTACTACAGGCTTTGTAACTGTCCTATGTGTTTGACTACTCAAAATAAATATTCCAGTAGTAGGCAAAAGAAACAATATAATTGCGTTTCTTTATATAATCCAGAATGGAATCAGCAAAACTGAAGTGTTCCTAAAAGTCTGGATTGGGGAACATTAATCCTTGGGAGCTACTACTACTACCACCTCTCATTTTCATTGCAAAAAACTGTGTCTAACACTGTCATTTTTAAAGGTTCTAAAGGTTTCTAAAAGGTTTTAAAAGTCAAGAAAAAGAAATGCACTTTCGTGTGAAACAAACAAAAGCCTAAAAGCAGTTTTCCATTAGACCATGCACCATTTATTTCTGAAGCTCCAGTTATCCTGTGTGATGGAAATGAATCTCACTTCCACTTAATCTGAAGCCCAAAGTAAAATTCAGCGCTTCCAGACCTCTGTGAATCAGAAAGATGAAGCAATGGGCACAACCCAGTTTCAGCCAACCACCAAGTCACCTCTATTGGTTATATAAATTTTACCCTTTAATTCAATTACTTTTTCCTAACAGCTGAAGTTTAGTCCTCTAATATTAATTTCTCAGCAGTTCAAAATCACATTCAATCCCTATGGCTGAAAGTCAGCTGAGCATACAGAGAAGAGGCAAAGTTTTGTGCAGAACAAAATCCTGTGCAACTTTTGTAGTTGGGATATATCATAAAGTTACCCAGAGAAAAATAAAATTGTCCCCTGCACTGAAGCACATTTTATCTTTTTTTATTAAAACCCTGCATAAAGTAGACAAAATCGATTCAGATGACATGACCAGAAAGTTGCCTTACCCAGATATTATATCTCTTGCCATATATTTTACTACAGAAGCTTATGGACATCATCTGGTAGTCAGAACAGTGAATGAAGCAGCTCCTCAGTTCCATCAAAAAAGTACAATTAAGAAAAAAGAAAGCAAGGTGTGTTCCATCTTTGATATAGTCCTTGTCTCCTGTACTGAACCGACAGATTTCAGTATTATGACAAAAATCTGGAGTTATGGAAAAAAAAGTTATTAGACAATGTTGGTATTCTGCCATTGGAAGAGAGAAATAATCTTTTTGATGCTTTTCTTGGTGATACCATAGATATACATTTTGTGCTTTAGTGAGGTAGATTTCTTCAGAAAAAGACACTTATCTTAGAGTATACTTACAGAGTTATTGCAAAACCTGCCTGTCAATTTATCAAAGTGCTGACTGCTCTCATTTTCAAGCCGGTGAAATATGTGGTATAAAAAGAAATGAAACTGCTACTGTACTTTCTGCAAAATGACCTAGACAAGAATTCAATACAGACCATTAATATTTTTGTAGTCTTCACTTATCTGATGCTTAATATCTCTTTCATTTAAAGGTGTACAATCCTAGAATCAGAGCAGACTCTGTTATAACGCAGCCTATCAGCCAAAGTCAAGCAGAGATGCATAAACAAATTCTGGGCATGTCTTCAACAGGTAGAATTATTAGCTCAAAATTTAAATCCATTAGCACAAATTATTAATAGAATCAATGTGACAATGCAAAAAAAAAAAAAAAAAGAAAAAAAAAGGTGAAAGAAGTAATTTTCTTAACATCTCTTGCAGGAAAACTTTTCTGCTTGTATCCTGAAGAATTTACACAGAAAGAAATGAAACCACATCTACCAGCCAAAATACAGGAATCAAACCTCACCAGCACGGTTCTGTTCCTCAAGAGGATGGATATAGCAGGCTTAGGACACTGTGACTTCATAAGCACACCAGGTAATGATGATGCACCCATTTTCCATATTGTTATTATTATTTTGGCAGTTATTTAAAGATTAATTTTGACCTGTAATTCACAGTACCATTTTTTATTGAGGTACTAATTGAAGTAATAATATTGCCACTACTTTTACCACTTGCCTGCAAGGAAAGTTCACAATGCGACAGTTGCACTTAGAAGAATGGTACCACGTATGAACTGTTTGCTCTGAAAGGGGCCATAGAGTATCTGAACGGAATTGGAATGAAAAAAAGTAAAAAGAATACTAATAAAAAGAAAAAAAAATCAATATTCCAAATATCTTCTCATCTAGGTTCCGTATTATTTTCCCAGAACCCACAAAGAAAATTTGTGCCCCTTTGTACAAAGCATTGTGCTGATATCTAACAAAATACATTCCTTTAATCAAAAGTTTACAACCCAAATAAACTACTGCTCTTACCTAGGCAATATATTTGGAGGAAATCAGCATTCTTCATATCCTCCAGCATCTCCCACTTCAAATTTACAATAAGCTGTTTCTTAAGAACAATATTGTTTATGAAATAAACGGGAATAAACTTTCATTACTCACAGGGAATACTCTGAATTTGGAGGTAAGAGGGTGAAGACAGTGGCTGCTGGGTTTCTTTAACCATTTTTCTGACTCCTTATTTTAGGGCTTTTTCTAAAGAATTATTTTCTCCTGTGTATTGAGCTGCCACAAAACCCAAATACCACTGCAAATTCTGCTGCTGACTTGGCGCCAGTTAAAGTGAGGGAAACAGCACTGATTTCACTGGTTCGCCTATCATGCGACCTATCATTAGTTTCATTTGTGATAATTTTCCAGTGTAAAGAGGAATAATTCTTATATCATCCTCCTTTTCCTCATGCACCAACACTAAATTAGAACAATTGCTTGTCTTCTATGTGTTGTGCACCATAATTAGGTGATTAGTAATAAAGAGTTTAATTCCCACTGTTGGATGTTGTGATAGATTGTAAGTGGAATTTTTTAAGTTGTAGGTGGAAATTTTAAGTAGAATTTATTCTGCTTTTCCCTTGTCCGCCTGTGCAGCAGAAACATGCCTAAAGAAATCTGAAAAACCTTCACTAGTCTGAACGTAGCTAATTCAAGAGTGATGAGAATCGGAGTATTTCGGCCTTGTGAGTGTTACTCCTGTGTTGAATCTAAGAAGCCTTCATGGAAATGGATACGGGAAACAGTTGGGTTGCACTCAGATTTAGAAAGTATTTAAAAAAAAAAAAAGAATTAGTCTGTAATGTCTTAGTGCTTTTACGGGATATGAAGGAAGCTGTTCTTGAACTGTAGAATGAATTAGTAAAGTTACATTCGGAAAAGCATTCGGCATTTTTGGATTTAAAGGCACAATGGAGACATTTGGTATTCAGAGAGAATTAAATGCTAGAGGCACTTAAGGATTTCACAGATGTAAGAATTCTAAGATTTGTCTGGATTTTTGAGATAATGCAGCTGAAAAGAGCATCTGGCTCATGTGTACAAAATTGTAAAGGCATTTGATGAATGCATCAGCTCTACTTGGACGGGCATCAAATATGAAAAAGTTTTTCCTAAAGAGATCAAAAGTCCGAGGTCTGTGTATTGAAAGGTTTGAGGAATTACTGAAACAGTGTGAGGAATGTTAGACAAACTGTCTGAACAACACAAAAAAATCCCACTAACACTGTAGGGGGTCCACTGAAAGGAGATGAGAAAGTCTGCACCATTTCCTGGTCTCCTTCCCATACTAAGGCCCCACGTAATTAAACATTTGAAACATTGCTTTAATTGTCTAGTAAAACCCCTCCTTTATCCTCAGATAGATCACACATCAGCTTTCTTTGCCTTGGGGCTTCCTTTTTGCCACTTCTGAGCAGGCAACAAACCTCTTTCCTACTAAAATGTAGCCTCCCTACCGCAGTTCTCCAGAGGCGACTATAAAGGTCACACAGACAATACAGAGTGTGAAATACCTGGTGTGAAATACATTTGCCTGAAAGAAACAGGACTACTGAAGTCAGCAAATGTGGAAGAGGAGTGAGTTATTCTATTAGACCAACTGACAGAACTCAAAACAGATGTCAAGCTTTCAAGCACATAAAACTTTTGGGCCCTTCATCCTCCTGAGATCTTTGGGTCAATGATTTTGGCCTGTGAAAGCCCAAGTTTTCTCATTCCGTGCACGCTCTTAATATCTTGAATTAATCTGTATTTGGCAAGCACATAGAATCATAGAATCACACTCTGCTGCAGAGCTCTCCAGTGGGTAAAGCTGCATGACATCTTCCAGCAGCAGCAGGGAAGCCCTTGGAGTCCTTGATGGAAACTCCAAATACCTCTGGTACCCAGATAAAGGGGGGCCCTGAAGCTTTTGACTACTGGTTGTAAGATCAAATAGATGTTACACCTCCCTGGATGACGGACTGCAGAGCAGCACTGCAAAGGAGGCAGAGAAGAGCAATCAGAGATGGAAAACATCCTCTCTTAAGCAAGAGATTGTAGCTTTCCAAAAAGGCTTCACTGTCTTTGCTGCAGTCATTCAGCTGCACAAACCTTCTGTAACCTGAAGTGATGAAGAAGACTGAGGAAGAGGAGAAGGGGTCTCTGAGATGAGATTCGCAACCCAAGTGATAAAGATGAGCAACAAAACTCATAAAACAAGCAGTGTGGCTTTTCAAACCCTAAGGAAACTCCTGGGCATAATGGAATCGTAGAATCATTTAGGTTGGAAGAGACCCTGAAGATCACAGAGTCCAACTGTTGCTCACCCCTGGCACTAACCCATGTCCCTGAGATCCTCATCTCCACGTCTGTTAAGCCCTCCCAGGGATGGTGATTTTCTCATCTACTAACAATGTACACAAAACAATTTGCCCACCCTCAACCAAATGTGGCAAAATATAAACTGGATCCCAAAATGCCCACAAAGGAGCAAACAGAAAGACACAGCAGTAATTCCACATGCTCCATGTGACCTGGCCAAATGAAGTGCTGTTCAGAGCACACAGACACTAAACCCCAAAGAGCCTTTCTGTTTCTGCCCAGCACAGGTTGGCCTGGGTTTGGCTATTCTGTGTCTCTTCATCTCCTTGGACTCCACTTCCCTTTGATTAAAGGGAATAAACACACGGCAGCATCTCCCACGTGCCACATGTGCCACAGGCTTTCCTACGTGCCTTTCCTCTTCAGTTCACATTTGCAAGTTTTCTTTGCAATTGAAACAGATGGAGGCTTTGGGTTTTGTGTTTTTTTCAACCCAAGGCAAATTTCTCCTCAACAAAATAATGAGAGATGACAGAGCAATGTATGGACATGAACTGGTGAACAAACAGATCAAAAGCCCACTGAAATTCATAGCAAGAATTCACAGACAAGCACTTCACAGTCTGTTCCTGTACATATAGTAGAGAACTTACAGCAGATAAGTAAAAAAACCCAGAATTACATCAGTAAAACATTTTATTTCTGCTCAACAATGTGCACAAGTTGTTGGGTTTTTTTCTGCTGCTCTTTGAGGAAGAATAAAAACGTGGATTAACTCTGACTCATTACTGCATTATGAAAGCAACAAACATGTCAGACTTACAGCTGCTGCATTTAATTCACGCGATAATCGAGATGAGCAAATGCAGCAGACTTGTTACCCTTTTTAGAATTCATGAGCCATATGAAAATGTATTTGGCACTGCAGTTCTGAAGTGCATTATTTGAAATCCTGTGCCACTATATTAGGGATGTCTTTACATTTTTATCAGCTAATGAGCTAGATCTTTACTGTGTTACATAATTGAACAAAAGAACTTCTTTCCCTTGGATTGCAGCAACATTATGTATTTTTGTCAATCACTGGAAAAACCTTATTTAAACTACGTAATCAGTATAAAGATGAAGCCATGTGAATTTTCTGTAAGAAATCAAGGTGGAAGCAGTTTGTAGGTTCTGCATTCACGCAGAATTACCGTAAACAATTTTCAGATTAAAATATTTGTTGATGGTCATTAGTACCATGACATTGGAGAGCTATGGCATTATAACCCCACTGAGAATATATTGCCACAATATCCATAATAACAAGAGTTGTTTCAGAAAGAAAAGCTGTGTATTTTTTCATTACAGACTGTCAAAGACAGAAACCCAATGTGCCACATAGAACAGGGTATCACAAAGAGCATCCTAACAATGGGAAGGTGTAGCCCTGTACTGTGAAAACTGAACTACTCTCATGTCACTAACTAAAGAATAACAAAGGAAACCAAAGTGATTAAAAGATTTTTATGCCATTATATAATATCCTTTACATTATAATCTTTGCGGATACGTTGCACAGTCATGTGCATGCTTTGAGGGTGACACAACACAGATAGAAAACCAGCTTCACTGAACAGTCAGTGCTACCCCTGGTGTGTGGCTGGAACTCGAGATGTTCATGTTGGGAAAATGCATGTCAGGCTGTGTCCCGGCCGACACAAAACCACAGTCTGGTCCATTACCAGCCAGCCTGGGGGCGTGAGGAAGCAGCATAAGGGGAAATGGAAGGACTGCAAAGTATGAGTTTGGAGAAGTAATTTTAAATGATCAATTATAACCATCATTTCAGAATAATAGTTATAGAATTGGTAGCGTTGGAGCATGGCAAACTCAAAAAAAAATCAGAAACTATAGGAGAAAAAAAGAGAATCCAGATAAAACCTGCACACAGAATCTTGCAGAAGGAAAATCTTTGTGTAATTGGCACTAGATTTCTCCTTATCTTCAGTTTGCTATCCATGGAACAACATTAAAAAGCAATAACAGAAAACCCCATTCCCCAGAACTGTTGTCCCTGCAGTAATGACTTTGGCAGTTCTTCATGCCGTTCATCCTAACAGAAGCTGGCAAAACTTGTGATTTGCCAGGCAGTGCATCAGCTCCTTAAAGACAATGTGCCTTCCCCGACATTCATTTCAGCTCTAACTTTATGACAGTTATTCCTATGGAATGAAAAGTTCTATCAAAAAGCAGGTATTTTACCTAGTCAAAATTTTCACAGAGCAGGAGACCAGAACACGAGCCTTGTGATAAGCACGATATGGCAGTTAAATGGATGATTTAATAATAATGAAATTTACGTTTCGTTCCTAATATTCACTTATCATAAAACTTTCGTCGAATCGCTAAATCGGTTGCTTCCTTATACAACAAGAACAATACTTTTGCATTTATTTTACCACACAGTGAGCGCTTCAATTTCAGCCACCTAAGACATGACACTGAAAAGATTAAAGGTGCAGCCACCTTTAGAAACATAATTTACTCTGTTCGTGTCAGTCACAAAAAGCAAGTAATTTAATCTCAAATCAACTTGAAACCCTCGGATAAATTATTTCAGTGCTACCAATAATATCTAGCTACATATTTGCTTTAATAAGCCTAAGAATGATTAAGAGTGGGATCTTATTTATATAAAACTGGTCAGACAAGTCCAGAGCAACCCAGTGTTAAGCAGACAAAGAACAGGCAAGGGAAAGAAGATAACACATAAGGAAATACCTTTTTAACTTCCAGGGATGTGACATTTTCTTGTTGAAAGCACAGGACACATCTTGAGAGCTTCTTTTTAACTTTGCTCCTGTGCAAGCAGCAGCTGAGTCACAAAGCCTTGCGGTTTGCCTCGATGGCACCAGTCAGCAGGGTTGCCAAGCAGCCCTAAAAATAATGATGCTTGCTTGAAATCATTATAAGACAATGGAGATTTCCATTCTTTAAAGAAAATATCTAAACATTTACACTACTTTTGTTTTACCATAGTTTTTATTTAAATATGAACCATACCATGAAGAACTCTCAAGTGAGCATTTGATGTTTTTTATTGATTGAGTTTGTACCTCAAAATGCAAACCTGTATCTGAAAGCCCTTTTATTTTTTTTTACTGTTCCTTCATCTGCTTAATCTACATTTACTGTCTTGTCCTTTCTAACACAATAAAACTCCAGAAGTCTTTCTTCTTTTTATTTTTTTTAGGCTCATAGCAAAATAGAGAAGTAATTTGCGCTTATAAATCTCAAGGCAACTAACTCTAGGGCATAAAAATGCAAATTACTGATGCTACCAGGGGATTGAAATTGGCTGCCATATAACCATAAATTTTCTAAGTTCTAGCACAAACTACTTTGTTGATTTCTGGGAATTAGCCTTCCATGATTTCCTAGTAAGTACTATATGTCTAAAAGAGCACTTTACTCTCCCAGTATTTTCAATCACTGATACTTATTTCCTGTCACTGACTTAGTCTTCATCCGCTGTTACTTTTAATTCTTTAAACATCCCAAGTATTTTCTCATCTTTTACCCCATTAAACCTCCTATATCTGACAACAAATGTTCTCTCTAGACAGAAAGCATTCACGTTGTACAGGCAAAGATATGAACTAATACTGAAATGAAACAGGTCCACCGTTTTGACTGGAATTCATAGGCGCCTGAGAGAATTTCTCTGAAAACCAATATCGTTTTGAAATTAAGGGGAAGCACAACACTACCAGATTTACATGGTGGAGAAGGTCTGTAAAAGCTCATGTAAAGGGAATTAATAAACTATTTTTCCCTTCAGACATTAGTAACAGAAAATTAGTTAAAAACAAGTGTTTGGTTGCTTCCCGTTTTACTTTATTCTTTACTTCATTATAACTAGTTAATTAAAGAGTGATGCTAATAAAGTAACAGTTCAATGCCGATGAAGTAAAAACCCAAACTCAATGATATTCTTGCAGGAAGGCAGGGCACCTCAAGTGGGGTGTTATGGCTAAACGTGACATACCAGCTCCTTCAGGCTTTCCTGGCTTTTAGTCTTTATGATGCAGAAGTAGCCTGTCAAAGATAAGTTCCTGTTCATAATGAATTCAAGAAACAAATTATTTCTAGTCATCTAATAATTAAGATACAAGAACATATACACCCCCTGCCTGTGTAGGTAGCTGTGATTGTATTTGTTGTTGGTTTTGTTTGGTGGTGGGTGTGTTTGATGTTTGTTTTTTTTAATTTAGAGATTTATTTCAACATGAATCTGCAAACTGACAGCAGCCTGCAGAAGTCTGGAAAATTGAGAGTGCGGTCATCAGGTTTGCACTGCTGGGTGTGCTTGGCTGGAGAAGAGGCCAAGTCCTGCTGTAGTGGAATTTTTGCCACCAACTTCAATGGGACCAGAATTTAAGTCGTTATTCATAAAACAGAGAGAAAATATCAAGCAGTTCATTAAAGTGGAATAAGGAGAAAGTTGCTGCAATGATAGGAGAGCAGTTATGAATTTAAATTATCTGGCACTCATAAAAGATATTGACCGTTACAATAAGATCTGGACTAGAACTTTATGTTTGAAAAGAGCTGTGAGGAAAGAGCCTTCACAGTTCAAGAGTTCCCCAATTTCCACCAATGTCTTTCATGCTCTAGCAACTACTCTTTGGAGTGTAGGCTTGACAAGTTGTACTCAGCTCTCAGGTTCACTCTCTCTGGCCCCAGAACTGTAGTCACCATGGTTGCACATAAAGCTCTTCTGTCTATTTTGCCAAAGGGAGCCACTCTCATCAACAGCAGATTTCCTACAGACCTTCTCAAGTTCTCATTTTAAGCACTGATTTGCTTAATCCTGGCCTTTCAGACACATTATAATCCTTTTTCCTAGAGCTGTTGTGTATCTCCCAACACCCCTCAAAGGTGAACACCCCGCTTTAAAAAGAACAAACACGAACACAAAAATCACCTGAGGACTGCCAACAGCACAAGGAGTTTTTGCTGTAGCCTGGCTGCATTACACTGTTCAGCACCCACTGTGTCTTGACTTTTGACAAAAACTGCTCTGAGAGAAAAAAAGATCAGTTATTTGCAGCCCTATAATTGTTACCTCTTATTTTCTCCCTTCAGAATGCTCTCAGCCTTCCATTCATCTCATTTATTACTTATTCTTCTTACCAGTTGTCAAATGATAGAAAATGACTTTATCATTTTCACATAGGAGATATACAACTGAAATATTATAATGAGAATTCAGGCATTCATTTATATGTAGCCACTCAAGAATTTGAATTATCTTTCCTTTTTTTAGCTCCTGAAAGCCTGATGCAGGCTTTGGAAGATCTCGATTATCTAGCAGCCCTGGATAATGACGGAAACCTTTCTGAATTTGGAATTATTATGTCGGAATTTCCCCTGGATCCACAACTGTCAAAGTCAATTCTGGCTTCATGCGAATTTGAGTGCGTGGATGAAATGCTCACCATTGCGGCCATGGTAACAGGTACTCAGAAATAATGTCTTACTGCACGGCTCGTGCCACCTGCCAAATCCATCTAGACACTTTCAAAGTCTATTCACAAGGGCAACCCAAAGGCAAACTTTCGTTATTCGCATCCTGCTTTTTTCAAGTAAATTAATATCCTTGGCTGTTTAAGTCTTTACTTTAAGCAGGCAATGACACACAAGTAATGAACTCATAAGGAGCACTCCAATTCCATGCTTCAGATGCACCATTAACTTCCAGCCTTTTGTCAGCAAGCATACACAGAACATCCCTTCCAAATGAACCTTCTTGTCTCATATTCATATACATTTGTTACAGAACCAAGCAGCAAATTAGAGGAAGTTCTAATTACTAACAATATTGAACTGTTGACCTGCAAATAATTACTTTGTGCTCATTTTTCTCCACTTCAAATATTTCATAACGCTAACATAACCTTAAGTCTCCATACCATTCTGTCCTGATGGATCCCTCTGCTGCTACATGGCACTATGAGACAAACGGCTAGCACCAAACACTGGACATGTCAAATCTGAAACAAGAACATTTATATTAAAAGGTTACTATAATAACTATAGAACTTCTTTCATTTGATGTGACAGAGCTTTCAAACCAAAGCATAAACCCCGGATATTTAAAAGCTATTGATTCGGTGCAAGCTGCTATTGAAATATAAATGTATCAAAGATGCACAGAATCAAAGATTTTAGGATAACTGAGAGGAGGGTGACTCCAGAAGAAGTTCAGATAGCAAATAATGACAATAACTTCTCAATATCTCACCAGAGAGTGCAGCACCGGGCTGGATTTTTTCAGGTCTCAGTGTTAGACAGTGATGCTGGCTCCAGCAACGTTCAGCTGTCTCACTTCTCTCCACAGTAGCCTCCTAACCATACAGCACAATGCTACTTGTTTATATCGCATAATTCTAGTACAGGAGCAAATTAAGGCATTACATCCATAGATTTCTTTCTACATTAAAGAAACCATATGCTGGGATTCTGGATAAATTGGATCATGCCATTATGAAGCATTTTTGGCATCAGTGTAAGAGAAAGCTGCTCACCTTCTTTTGTGTTTACTGCACAAATGAACTAAATGAGACCGAAAGAACATCCATATAAATAAAACCTTAGTCAATGCAATATACTCACTTCTCCAACAGCAATCCAACACTGAAGGTTAAAGGGAACTGGGAAAGGAAAAAAAATAAAAATATCAGCGGAGTTACTATTTCTGCATGTACTTACGTCTCTTATTAACTGCTGACTTGATTTTTTTCTAAGCTCCTAATTGCTTCTTACACGCACCTCCTGGAACAGAAGAGATTGCTCTTACTCGCTGGCGAAAATTCTCACACCCGGCAGGAGACCACTTGACTCTTATTAACGTCTTCAACGCCTTCAAGGAAGCCAGTGCAAAGCCCCCAAGCCAATGTGAGTGTACCCATACCAAACCAAATGAGGCACGGAGAGTAAGATTGTTTCACATTTGGTGATGCTGAATGCTGGAGGGCTCCAAGAGAACCTGCTCTTTACCAGCGTGAAGGATCATCACCGGCATTACAAATGTGATTTCAGTTTCATATCCCGGCCTGAATCCAGAAAGCATGAAAAAACAGTTGCTACTCATTGTATTTGAAGCTACGACTTTTTTTATAGACCAGTTAGGGAATTTTGAAGATTTTTATTCAGCAAAATATAGTTAAAATACCATTCAATTAAGTAAGGATATCAAGTATTGCCCACTCACTTTACAAGCAAGATCAACAAGCCTAAGTTGTTCAAATAGCTCTGTTATCAGAATTTCGGGCCGCTTTGACACAGCTACTCAGTCCAAAGTGGTTTTTTATCTATTGCACGAGTCGAAGAGCATTTTACAGAGCAGAACCTGTGGACAGTACCTATCAGTAAGACTTTGCTTTAACTCCAAATACGTTTTTTTCCTCCACAGACTACAGTAATGAGAAATGGTGTCGTGATTATTTTCTAAGCTGTTCTGCACTGAGGATGGCAGAAGTTATCAGAGCCGAACTAGTAGAGATTATGAAGCGTATTGAACTTCCCATTTCAGAACCAGACTTTGGATCAAAAGAAAATATACAAAGCATTAAGAAATCTCTCTTATCTGGTTACTTCATGCACGTAAGGAAAAATATTGTGGTTTCGTCTTACTGCATTGTTAACTTACATAGAATGCTTCCAGAGAACTTAAGTTTGATAGTGAAATCTTTTGATTGTCAGAAAGGATAAAAGCCATTTTTCCACAGTGCATCAGACAAACACTTCTGCCAATTCCCATCTTCTCTCTGGGGTTCAGCTATCACAGCACCAAGTCCACACATTTCACTACGAGAGGAAAATTGTCAATATGCCTTTCACTCCAAGAACTCTTTTACCTCAAAAACTCTTTAACTTGTAATATTCTCTCAGGCATTATTTGCTTTTTGAAGATGTTTTTGTGAAAATACACTGGTAACAGAGAATTGACTTGTTGGGTATATTTAGGTATACATGGCACACAGCTTTCTTCACCTCAACCAAATGAGGCACCTTAACTGTAACTGTAAACTTAAACAAGAAAGATTAATCTATCCCCATTTGAAAACATGTTTTCCTTCACATCACTATACTCCAACTAAATACAAGAATGACCCCTCTAAACTACACTACTTCAAGTGCCCGGCCACACATTGCATTTTAAAGTCTCAGAATTCTTTAGGAGTACATCTGTTTTCACACAGACCCTCCAAAGCCAAGCTCAGATACTTACTGTATCAGCCTGCCCTCATTTGCTGCAGACAATTTCCTTAATTCTAAGCCTCATTTCATAGCATCCAGTCCCTAACTTTCCTGTAGAAATTTGGGAAAAGGTTTAATCTCTCCAGTTGAAAGTATCTGAATACAAGTTTCATTCCTGGTTTTAACAGAATAGGCAAACACTTATCTATGCATCTTGTGTTACACATTCAATTAAGTAACGGATAACCCTTTGCATTTTTTTTAGATTGCTCGTGATGTAGACGGCTCAGGTAACTATTTAATGTTAACACACAGACAAGTGGCCCAGCTTCATCCCTTCTCATCATATTCTAACACCAGAAGGATTCCTGAGTGGGTTTTATTCCACGAGTTTAGCATATCGGAAGACAATTCCATCAGAGTCGTTTCTGAGATATCACCCGAGCTGTAAGTTAACAATGATGAAACTGCTTCTTACTCATAGCTCTACCACAAAAGCGTAACCTAAGTCACAGGCGGGACAGGAGGTGTGTGTACACTGAGAGCAATGGCTGGAGAACTCAACCATAGTCATCTTCTCATTTCCTTCATCTCTGTCATAAGAATAGCTATCTTCTGGTTCTGCTGAGCAAATATTCTAAGTATAACTGATTCACTCTAGGTAAGGATATTGGTTTACAAAAAAAACAATTAAAAAAAAATTTTAAAAAAATCAGTAAAATAGGTGTTAAAAAGACAGTCTTCATACCTAGTCAAACAAGAGGAGCTGGCATCACTGGAAGGGTGAAGAAATTGTTGGTTTTCACACTTTTTATATTCACGAGTGAACATACGTGGAACAGATTTTATTTCTTTGTTGCCATTTTGTTGTGTCACTGCGTGTAACTTTGCTTGGTATCTTCATTTTCATTCAGGACACTCACCGAATTAGAGCTCAGAACTACTAAAAAAGGGAAGAACTGTGATCTCACATCCTTACTACTCTTTTCATGCAAAACTAAACATCATTTAAGGCAGCCTTTTGTTTTTCTTAACATGTTCAGGTACTGAAGTCAGTCTCAACGTCTGCCACTGTAATCGTGATCAATTAATCCACTGAAAAAACACCCTACAAGTAGCAAAAGTTCTTGTAAGGTGAAATATACACGAAAAAAAAAAGGAAGAGTTAACACAGCACTGTGCTCATAGATTAATCCAGCTGGAAATTTGTTTGTTCCCTGAAAAGCTATTTTCCAGCAAATTTTTTCTTGACATGTTTTATGTACCCAGCAGCTAAATCACCCCATAAACTGTTTATAGATTCGAGAAAAGAGAACAGACTTTCTTCTGCAAAAATCTCTTTACACCGAGAATATCCATTTCACTGTCCTATCTTTTCTACTTCCAATGTTTATAAGAGAGTTCTTTCATATTTGTATTGAACCAAAAATATGTTCTAATCCAGAAAAAAAGTACTCTTTAATGCAATTGGCAGCACTGAGAACTGAACGCCAATCACCTCAAGTGTAAACTGAGCACATTAAGTGCAAGGGTAATGAAAGCACAAACTGCTACTACATCTTGCAGAGATTTTTGGGTTTGAGTTGAAATACAACTTTGTAGCTGTATGTATCAGCATTTGCTGGTGTCTTTTGCACAAGCCTAGAAACAGCTATTCAAACATTGCAGAATTCAGTTAAAAAAATAATGCTGTTTTGTCTTATTTCCTCACCAGGTTCGTGGAGCTGGTACCTCAGTATTATTTTAGCAATCTTCCTCCTAGTGAAAGTAAGGATATTCTGCAGGAAGTGATCAATCACTTGTCACCTGTTTCAACCACGAAGGAAGAAGAGAAAACTAACCATGACAGCAAAGAAAATGAAAAATTTCCCCAACCTCCCACTGAACAAAGATGTGTTGTTCAGTGATTTTAGACTGAACTATCATATATTGGACAAATATAAATAAAACCAGTCTATATCGTATATATCTTCATCTTAACTCATGTAATTATTTTGCATTTTTGACGTACATGTATTTAACAGAAGAAACATATAAAAAAGCACTCTTAAGAAAAGGAGTTGCATGCATTCTTTTGCAACAAAAATATACTATTTAGGTTTGGTTGTAAACACATTGACCAGATCTTCATGTTTCCTTGTAACATTAGGTTTTTATTGACTGCTTAACGATGATACCAAAATATAATAACATACGATATTTAAAAATATTACTTTGATGGATATTTTCCATTGTACCACCTACTTGTCTTCTAAGTGTACAGAGGAAGCATTTGAGCAGCACAATTCCATTAACTCAACTGCAGTCTTCTGAAAATATTGTGAAGTCACAGTTCTGCACGGCTGCCTTATAAAAAATGGTGTCTCCAGGAAAGTTCAGAGTGAGAGATAGTCTCTGAGTTTCTCCATGATTACATCCATTCCATCAGCTGCAACTATCATAACAGTCCGCCAAGGCTTCATTGGGACATCATCAAAGGACCACCTGCCACCCAAACAGGTGTCACTTTCCTCTTGCACAGAGTAGCTGAACTTCAGAAGGGCTTTCTAAACAACAGAAATAAATGCACTAGGATTAAAATGTTTCATCAGCATTAAGATAATACACCATCTAAACAAGTAAAAATAATGAACTTATTATGCAGATGCTTATTAAGAAGCTGTTTTCTTCCCTCTCAAAAGGCCCACCAAAAAAACATACAAGAGGATCCACTACCAGGTGCTTTAAACTATTTGCTTTTCACAGAATTTATATAATGCATATTAATTTCTAAAATGTTTGCTATCATTATGGTTCAATATCAGAAAAAAGACCTTACGGGGGAAAAAATAATCAATGCCCCCTTTATGTGGTTACTGTGCGTCATTTTAGACCGTTTCAAAACAGACTCTCATTCCAAATTAAGAACTGTCAATCCTTAGAAGCTGTTGTGCCAACTAGCAGGGATCCTTGAACACTAACAGGAATATCAGGCTCTTACTAGACATGTAACCCTGGAACAAGAGCAAACCACTAGCTGTGTAATTTTCAGAACAGGCAGATCAGGCAAACCCCAGACAAAATGAACAGCGAGAGAACGCAGGTAGCACAGAGCTTGCATTGAAGATGACACCTCGGTGTGGAAAACACATAGAAAACCTGTAGCAATGAACACGCTCTGCTCTTTTCGTGGCCTACTCTAAAACTGCTCAGAGTCCTAAAACTTAACGTACCTGTAAGTATATGTGCTACAATAATACCCTCCTTTACACTGCCAGTAGAAAGGCTATATTAAGGGGGTGGGCACTAATAGGAATCCTGAACAGAACTTCAAAAAGCTCTTGGAAGGCCATTAGATGGCTGTAGCCACTGAAAGACAGATTTATAAAGGTTGCTTCTTCAAATAGGTAGGTTGTCCTTAATGTACATTATTTCTTTTCAGTGATATATACCGAGAACAGTTCCTTTTGACTAGCTTTCCAAGACAAAACATCTGATGCATAAGAACTTGCCTAACAAATGTTTCTAGTTCTCGCACGAGTCAGATTAAGAAGCATGAACAGAACTCCTAAGTAGAAAATCTTATCTAACCTCTTCCCTTTACAAGGAAAGTAAAGATGTAGCCTCCCCTTAGGATTGCTATTTACTATCTCAAGGTTGTAAATTTACTTTTGGAAGAAGCATCAAATTAAATGAGTGGTTTTGCTCAACAACAAACAATTTGAGCAATGAAGGCCCTAAACCTTTAATCAATTTCAAGTCTGGTTGTAACAGAACTTCTCTTCTCCTCCCTCACTAACATTTTAAGGAACAGAATAAAGCACAGGGAACTGACAAGCACAAAAAGGCTTCTCTCTGGTTTATATGGCTCTAAGTGCCTGCCTCACTGCATTTAATACTATTTCATGGCAACCTAATTAATGTTGTGTGTGACCAGGGAGGATATGCACTCCAACACTAATTTAACACATATACATTATTAAATACAGAGACACACTTAATCTAATATCCTCCATAATGTTTAAAATAAATTGGTTAAAAACACTAGAAAGATTGTTAAAAAAAAAGTTCGGTTTGAGCCTGAAAATTATTGCAATTTAGATAAAAGCACACAATTAATCTTTAGAATGCCACCCAAAATAACAAAAGAGAGATAAATACAAAATAGGCCTTCTAGAACATAACACCCGTGAACACACGGGCATCACAGGCTTCTCCCCTTCAGTGCTTCAATAACACGTTTACATAGAGTTCAAGTTCAGTTGGTAAAGCTGCTGTGGCACGAACACAAAAGAAAATCCCAAACTTGTTACCACGTAAAGGCTGCAGTAGCATTCCCTACAGCTCCCGATGAATACACCCACTTACATTTTTCTTCTTCCCAAGAAATAAAATTACAGCCATATCATAGCCTCCAACAGAGAATGTCATGAATGATTACACACAGAAACCTTCGCCGTTAACCATATGATACACATGCAAGTGCTCTAGCCTGTAGGCACTGCCAGAAACGAAAAATAATGGGCTCTTGACAAAGCAATAATATTGTAGAATAATATTTTTAAGGCTTTTAAAAAAATAAAGAACAATGAAAAAGTATTTGCACTTCAAAGTACATTTTTAATTTAATATCCCGTATCTTCCTCTCTCCTGATTTGGCCTGCAAACAGCACAACTGTGCAGATGGGCTGCCTCACAAAATAGGAAGTAATATATTCATCTCAGTATTTAGGCACTTTTATTAATGTACTTGTCCTGAGTAGAACAGAGACAAAAGGGGAGTGATAGCTACTTGGCTGGATCTTCAAAAGCAGTTTATTCCGAGCATTTTCTAAAGTAACAGGTATCCAAAAGCAAACAGATGAATCAACTTTCCACATAATACAACAACAACATCACAAATGCAGAGCTTTACGTCTGTTAAGTTTCATGGGAAGAGCCCTCAGAGAAATGAGAGAAATGCACTGAAACTGCATCACCAAACATAAAAAAAGCCTCAAGAACGGTTTGCTTTTTTCTGACACAGGACTAACTACATAGGGGCATTTGATCATGCTAAAGATCTGGGCACCTCATTGACCACATTTCAACAAGTCTGCCAATTATTACATTCAGTTCAATCTCTTCAGCATTGCTATGAGGAAAGAGGTAAAGCTTCTTAATTCTTTGAGGCCAAGACACTGGCCTCAAAACAAAGTAACACCTGATCTTTCTCCTGAAATCTCTGCTTATTTCAGGTATTCTTTGAATTTTTCTTTTATCCTCACAGCACTGGAGACCCTATCAGATAGTAACGCTGCTACAGGTGGAACCTACACCAAATCAGCTTACAGACAGGTTAATTGGGACCTGATACAAGTAACATATTAGTAAATTGATACCAACACAGAGGATTAATTTAATAATTTGGACTTATGGATGCCAAACGTCTCTGTGATTCTCTAAATACAAAAGGTGTTGTGTTCAATATACAAAACCAGGTTGCTTACTCATCTCTCAATACTATTCTAACAACCCCTAAATTTAATGTAAAAGATACGTGATCTTATCTTCTTAAAAGCTGCCTTGAATTTAAGGTGAAACACCTTTTTGCTAATATGTAAATAAAAATAAACATTTTAAATTAAAAAGATCACGTTACCTCATAAAAGAATTCTTCCTCTGCATTTGCAAACATTAACTCCTCCTTTTGTTGACTTCTCCCTTCCTTCCTCTTAGAATTGTTCTTTGTGGCTTCTGTAAAGGTCTTGCTGATAAGGAGATAGTAGTGGCACTTTCCACAAGGTTTGTTTGTTTTCTGTGCCTCAGTCAACTCTTTCCTGAAGATAAATACACGTTTACACATACAATTTAAAAATACACGTTTACATAGACAATTTAAACCCCCAACAAGTGTATAAGTAAACTTTATAATGTACTAGTATAGAAAGGATATTCATATTGCAGCCTACTATTTCACGAGTGCCACAGAACGTAGATTTTGCACACGCATTCGTAGTACTCAAACATACTATTTGCCTTTAAAACAATAAAAATATGGATGTCTTTCCACACCTCACAACATAACCCTTTTTTCCCCAAATCCTGTTCATGCTAGAGTCTGAAAATGACTCTAAGTGCCTCATTTCTTTCTTTAAAAACCTTCCTGGCCAACCCTATCTACATGTTTTCTTCTATATTAAAGTAGTAATTCCTAAAGGTCTATTTTATTTTTTTCAATGAGCCATGACAACAGTGAACTTACTCTGATTTCTAATCTTACCTCCATGAGCGAAAATAAGAAAAAAATCTTCATTTAATTACTGGAGTCCCTTATCTAACACAATTTCCTGGTTCTCAACATGGCACTAAAACAATGTAATGCTGCATGTCAGTGGATTTACTTGCTTACTGTCACCCAGTGTATGATATAAATCTATGAACGAGCAGAGATCAAGCAGTACTTAACCTCCTTCACTCACTTACGTGACACGAATCAAAACACTGCATACGGTTTTCATGGGCCCAAACTCCTGTCCCTAAATTTAAATCTTCCATTCCTGAGCCAGACATTAACTCATAAGCAGAAACATCCAAGTTGCTTGTTATCAGCATGCTACGAAAGGTTCTCATTTTAAAATTTACTAGAGCAACATGAAAATAATCTGCAGCACAAACTACAATATACACACAACTATTTCTGCAGTAGAACAGCACACATTCTTAAATTATTCCCTCTGTCTGGAAGTTTAGAGAGTTAATAAACTGAGGATCTTATATGAAATGAAAATATTTTTTCCTGTTCATGTCTTATATATATAGTATCACCTGTCTTAACATAGCTCCATACAAATAAGATTTCTGAAAAAATTTACTGTTCAACATCGTGTCAAAAACCCCAAACTTACTGAAGCTGCTGATGCATGGGCAGAGCAATCTGTGGTGGGACGTTAATGAATCTTTCACTTAGTAGAAGACCCACAGGCTTACTACTGTCATTTAGGATCTTACTCAGTTGTTCAACTACATGTTGCTCACAGCTCTTCTCACACCGACTTAGAATCAGCTCTTTGATTTGTTCAGCACACTGTGTACCCTAGAATCAAAAGGTATATTTTCATTAGATTACAGAACAACTATTTACACAAGAAAACCTTCACTGTGAACTTCAGGTGAATATTCTACAGGCCTGTTGGCAATTTCCTTAAGCAGTCTCCAAAGCACTGTATGATTTATCTGAATTTATTTACCAATCCTGAAGCGGAGGGCAAACAAATGTTCCTAACTGACAGGAATGCAGCGAGGAGCTGCAACATCAGTATATTCAACAGCAGAACTCAAAAGCTGTGAAAGATGAAAGTGAAGAAATACAAGAGGCTGACAGCTCAGTTACCCTAGGACTACTTATTAGACCCAGTTTTAACTCTCTGTTCTACTCTTCGCTTTATGTTTGACCTTCATCAAGTTATACAAGACTAGATTCAAAAGAAAGCTGGGTGATGTGCAGCTTTAAGACAGCAGTCCTCTATGGAGGAATTCAAAATCCCGATCCAGCTGTCTAGGCTTGTTACACAAGGCAAAAAAACAGGATGCAGACTCACTCATTACTGTCTAGATGTTAATGAGGAGTACCAACCTTCCTTTCCGTTAAGTTTAAGCAGCTTATAAAACCAAAGACTTCATCATCATCATCTTCATCGTCACTACTGTCTTCTTGGACTTCTGCTTGCTAGTTGATGAAAGAAAAAGCAACAACTCACATTGACATTCTATTTCCACTCTCTGCAGCAAGAAATGTTTTTCTTCCCAGAGGATGCTCGGCAGATGACAACCATCTAGGTAATCTGTACAAACAGGCAACCTACAAATTCTGGTTACGGTTATGAAAGTGCCGCATCATTGAATGTCTGCATACTCAGAGCCAGCTATGCAGAGAGCCAGGTCATGTATCTTGTACAGCAGGATCTTTCAGAGACACTAAAATTTGATAGCTCAAATATAATGAGCAGTATCTCAGTACAACGGATGGCAGTATCTTAAGCAAAACCAATTTTTTTCAGTTTCTAATGTAGGGAAATAAACCTGCAAAGTCTTAAAATCCATAGGGCAATAGAGCTTTGGCAGAGAGTGAAACGAAAAGCTCAACAAAACCCTGCAATTAAAATTTTGGGGAAAGAACTGGCGTCATGTAGTTGTACTATAAGGATCATATTAGACTCGAGTGGAAAAACCGTTGGCAAGTGGAAAAACTGTACAGCAAGTATGCCATGCAACATGGTACAACAGCACAACTGCGATGTGGGGGCAGCTTTTTTGGGTTTGAAGGCAGCGTGGCCATGGCATCTTTAGCACTCTAGAGCACTGAACAGCTTCCCTGGCCAGGAGTCACTCTGGAGCCTTGGCAGAGTGCTCCAGTGCCATGGCAGAAGTTGCTCAGAATTCATTCTGGGATCCTTACCTATGCCCAAAGAACTCTGCACAAAAGGAAACTGCATGCAGGACATTTTTGATCTATATCTCTCCACATAGAGGGAAATCACAAGGTCCTACTTCTTATGGAGATGGTAACAAACTTTTCTACAGCATTTACAGATCACTCTACTACACCATAGTTCAAAAAGAAAAGTGAAATGCCTTCCACATGTAAAATAATCAATCAAATTCCTTGTTTGGTTGAAAGCAGCCACGAAAAATTTCAGCTCCCATAGAAGAATTATTCTCAAAGCCAAAAAGCAAGAAAGCATTTAAATAACAAAGACAGGAACAACCCCAGGTTCCAGTATAGGTTGGGAAATTACATATTAGAGAGCAGTGTAGGGGAAAGGGACCTAGGGGTCCTGGTGGACAACAGGGTGACCATGAGCCAGCACTGTGCCCTTGTGGCCAGGAAGGCCAATGGCATCCTGGGGTGTATTAGAAGGGGGTGGTTAGTAGATCGAGAGAGGTTCTCCTTCCCCTCTACTCCACCCTGGTGAGACCACATCTGGAATATTGTGTCCAGTTCTGGGCCCCTCAGTTCCAGCAGGACAGGGAACTGCTGGAGAGGGTCCAGCGTAGGGCAACGAAGATGATTAAGGGAGTGGAGCACCTTCCTTATGAAGAAAGGCTGAGGGAGCTGGGGCTCTTTAGTTTGGAAGAGACTGAGGGGTGACCTTATTAATGTTTCTAACTATATAAAGGGTGAATGCCACGAGGATGGAGCCAGGCTCTTCTCGGTGGCAAACAATGATAGGACAAGGGGTAACGGGATCAAGCTGGAACACAAGAGGTTCCACTTAAATTTGAGAAGAAACTTCTTCTCAGTGAGGGTGGCAGAGCACTGGAACAGGCTGCCCAGGGAGGTTGTGGAGTCTCCTTCTCTGGAGACATTCAAAACCCACCTGGACATGTTCCTGTGCGACCTCACCTGGGCGTTCCTGCTCCAGCAGGGGGATTGGACTGGATGATCTTTTGAGGTCCCTTCCAATCCCAAACATATTGTGAACCCCTTCTGAAAGTCTGTTATGTCATTTCAACAAAAAGCTATTGTACTTCATTTAGAAAAGTAAATTCTGTCTTACCTTGATAATACTTCCAATATGATTCTGTTGTATTAATATATCAGTTAACTCAGCCGTGTTAACAGGAGCTTTTAGAAACAACTGGAAAATAAGAAACAAGTATGAAGAAGTTTTAGACCTGATGATATATCATGGGCCACTTAGAGAAATTACTGTCTTAATTTTTTACTAAGTTGTGATGCAACTCTCTGTTCCATTTTTAATATCCATGTAGCGAGTTTGTTTATTTAACTTCCTTCAATATAATACTGTAAAGACTAAAAATCAGCTCCTTGAAGTGCTTGCTCCTGTCCCCTTCACAAGCTGGCATTTGGCAGAGCTGGTATCCTTTTGAGTTTGGCACGATGTGAGTGCTTGCTGAGCACAGGTTTACAACAGAAACAGCCAAAAGAACAGACACATTACTTGTCTGTCTGTTTTTTAACAGCTGTAATTTACCAAAAACCTCCAGGAAACTGATTAACATTGAACAAAGTTTTCTGGGCACCAACTGACACAATGAAGATGGGAAAATTATGCCCACTGTGGAACAATAGCCCTACAGTTCATTGGGTAACGTTCCTGAAACCATGGTGAAGGTGACACGTTCACTGTGGCTGTAATTGTTTAATCTTCATGAGCTGAAGTGCAGTAAAGTATGAATCAATACAGATAATGTGAACTGATGATTTTGTGTAACTCTTCAGAGGTTATTTATTAATGGACATATCAACCAAGCTAACAAGAAGTCAAAGTACCTGTTGCAGTAATTTCTTTATCCCATTGTAGTCATTGTCTGACATGGAATGTGCTTCAAATTCAATATTCACTTCCTATGAAGAAGTAAGACAGAGAAAAATCAAACGTGCTTTGCAAAAAGCTATATCAAAACAAAGCTAAACTATAGGCAATCTGAAGATAAGTAATGGTCAACATCAGAAATTGAACTTATTTCCATATTTCAGTAATGTCAGCAATTGTTACAGTAATAATTTCTTCTGGAATCCTTAGAGAGCACTTGTGAAAATAACTTTTAAAAACTAACTTACAAATTGTGCTGTGAACAAACCTTTAATGCTTTATTCCTGCAATCTGGTTCACGCAATTATGTTTACTGTAGCCAAATAGTTTTTTACTGTAGAGAGGCTTGATCCATGCAGTTAAGCTCTTAAAACTGCAGGACTGGAGTGTAATGCCTTGGCTAAAGATGAAGATTGCTGTGGACATTTAAATAATTACATCCAAACCCATACTTCTGCTATTTCCTCAGATCCTAATGGTATCATTAACCCCACTCTGGAAGTCTGCTCAGTAGGCACAGGATGAGATTCAGTCACAGCAAAACCAGAATGTGAACTCCTGCTTCTCCTTCCAGAACAAACGCTGTGTGCCTACCAAACAGCTTTACTGGTACTCTGTGTTAATAGCACCACCTGCCAAGGTTGCCTTGCCTACCTGTTCTTCTGTGAGCCACTGTTTGAGATCATCCAAATTTACTTTGTCTTTTAATTGTCAGTTTGGATTCCAGTTTCTGAACAATCTAAATAACTGAGCCTTACTTTTGTCACCAATTAAGACCATAACTCCCTCCAAGCCCACATCGAGGTCATGGTCTTTATTGTTCACTGGGAGAACAGTGTTAAAGGCTCATTTACAACGTAGAAAACAGGTATACAGTCACTTCAAGGGGGTAATAAAAATCACGAGACTTGTTTGGATATTCTTCTATGGTCTAGTAAAGCATGGAAGCTCTATAGAGGTAATCAAGAACACATTATTTACTTGAGAAGCTACCTATATAAGAAAACAGACTGTATCTTTGGTGCACACAGCATCCATTCCTGGCGTCCAGGAACCTTTTAAATACTTTAAAATTCAAGGTTCCCACTGAATGATTAAGGCAGTAAATTCTGAACAAAACACAGTTTACAGTGGTTCTGAACGCTGTGCAAATCACAGCCATAAAATTGATATAAACCACAGAAGCACTAGATGTTCTAACACTGGTTTTGCTTCACGGTTTTTCCACTACCCAAAATAACGCCCTGTTATGAGAGTTCACAAACCTTCCATCTTTCATCTATTAAAAAAACCAAGCAAATCAAGACTCATCATATATTTTGGTGTGTCCTGTCCTGTTACTGTGCAACAATACTCTGCTACGTACAACGGTACAATGATACCGCAGTGAGCAAAGCCCCATTTGGTGATCATATTGTTGTTCTCAGACTGACAGAACTAACACATGGTCATTATTATAAAGAAAACATCTGCATAAATGAAGAGATTGTCTTTTTACTACCTGAAGTGGAAAGCGGTGAAGGGAAAGGCTAATACAGCAAAAATTAAACGCCAAGAATTACAGAGAAATGTATACCCTTTAAGTACATGACTGCACAAATTTCTAAGTTTGTACAGTTATAGATGTTCAGCATATTTCTTTACTATTAGCAACACGCACCTCGGTGTCTTATACAAGGTATAGAAGGACTGAGGGAAACTCGATATATCTTTATATCAAGACTTCCAAACTGAAACAGATGTAATAATGATATATCACCTTCAAAAGCTGGACCACTACATTAAAATAATTTATGTTTCGAGTTTTATCTGGTACATAGACAATTGCAAATAAAACATAGCAGTGCACACCAGTACAGGACACACAGAAACCATCCTCAAACTGAAGAAACTCCATCCACAAACACTACAATATATATAAATACTACATATATATAATATGCAGGAATGCTGAGCACTTTTAAAAAGGTATTCTTGCCATTAGCCTTAACTTCAGTGCCCAGACACTAGTGCAACATGTTGTATCACTTTACAAACACTGAACAGAACACAAAGTACTAACAGTGCTAGTCAAGAACTTCATAAACATATATCAGCTCAAACTAAGTATCCACGTAACATGGTATATACATCTCTAGCAAACTGGAACTGCTTTTCCATCGTGTTAATATGACTGATAACGCAATTAAACCCTGAGTTCTTATCACGACACGTTTTTTTTTTTTAAAGGCAGGATTTGTTCGGTTTTATTTGCTAACATAAGCTAACTAAGGCCTCATCTAAGAAAAAGGAAGATAATTAACTCAAAGTGAAATGGTAGCTAAGTCAATTAAGTTAGCAAAATACTTAATTTGAAATGTACCGAGTTGAAACCCACACATACTTCTGTTCTTTGATCCCTTCAAACCCTGTGAAAATCACATATCACCTTATCTTCCGGGGATTTTAATGAGAGTTCAAAGTCAGGCCATATCTCTTCCTTTCCTAGAAAGGCGACTCCTCCCTCAGTGTTGTGTTTCACAACTATATAATTATTTACACACATGTCCGGGTGCAGATACACAGAGTGCTCAGAAATTAAGTTTCATTTCCTTGAGATCTAGCGTTTTTTCTTTTTTTTTAATTTTCCCTCCACCCATTCTTCTAGGAAAAGGAAATAAAAACAAATTTTCTGCATTGAAAGCATTATTTTCTAGTGGCTGCCTCCAGTCCCACACAAGAATGGATGTGGACAGAACACACCCGAGGGCCAAGAGTGTTCAAGTGATTGTGGCCTCGAGGATTTCAACATTCAAAAAAGAAAAAAATTAAGACTCTCCAGCAATTAACAGAGTATATTTTACCTCACCAATTAACGGCATACACTTTACCACAGGAACGGCCTCCCCGGGCCCAGGCTGGGCCCGACCCACCAGGGGCTCCAGAGAGGGACAACCCCGCTCCCCGGCAGCCCCGGTCACGGCCTCCTCAGGCGGCTCCTTACTTCTAGCGTTTTCCAGCTGATTTTAGTCACAGAGTGTCAGGGGACGACCCTGAGAGGGGACACCCGCGGCCCGTGAGGGGAGGCCGGGCGCAGGCTCTGCGCGCCGCCCGAAGGCCGCGCTCCCCCGCTCACCTCATCGATCCTCTCCTCCTCCTCAGAGTCCGACTCCGACTCCGGCTCCGACCCCGACTCCGAGCCGCTCTCCCCGGCCGGGAGCTGGGGCTGTGCCCGCCGCTTGGCCGGCGTGGCCATGCTGGGCTGGCGCGCAGGCGCTCGGCAGCCGGAAGGCCGCGGCGGAGGGAGCGGCGGCGGGCAGGCGCGGTGGCGGCTCGGGGCGGCCCGGCCGCCGGCCCTGCGCGCAGGTGAGAGCCGGGGCGGGCGGGCCTCACTGCTCCCGGCTGCAGCCGGGCGGAGCGGGGTTCGCAGCGCGGCGCTCCGGTGTGTGGTACCGCAGCGCGGCAGAGCTCCCCAGGCGGGAATCGGGGTATGTCGGCTGAGCTGCAGAGGGGTGAGGGAGCTGGGGAGGAAACCCGGGTGTGTGGAGAGCAGTGGGGGAGACACCTTCCTAAAAAAACGGGATTCCCCGCTTTGTGCTGCTGATGCTTTAAAACAGAGAAGAAACTTCTTCATGGTGAGGGTGGCAGAGCCTGGCCCAGGCTGCCCAGGGGGTTGTGGAGTCTCCTTCTGTGCAGACATTCCAACCCGCCTGGACACCTTCCTGTGTAACCTCATCTGGGTGTTCCTGCTCCATGGGGGGATTGCACTGGATCAGCTTTCCAGGTCCTTCAACCCCTGACATTCTGTGATTCTGTGAGAATATTCTGGGAGAGTCATCTGGACTCTGGCGGGACTCAGAATTGTAGGAAACAATTACCTTGCCTAATAGGCCCAGGCAGATCTTTCAGCAAAGCATATTTTATTAACGATTAACCGGGTGTTCTACCTAATGGCAGGCACACGGAATAGGGCAGAAAGCCCTTGCTTGTATCACCCTAATCCCCTCCCCAGTTCCCCCTGGTTGGTACTGCAGGGTTTACAGACCACCCGACCCTGCATCGGTTTACCTGTCTTGTTCATCTAATTCTAACAACCCCCTTCCCCTTATTGATTTATTTAAAATACGGATTCCTGGCTCTCTGGCCATCCTCCCCCCTAGCTCTGGGATTAGTTTGAAGAGACTTTGTTTGACATTAAGGATCCATAGTCTGATGTCTCTCAGTCCTTCCCTCCTCTGGGGTCAGGTGTCAGATCAGTTCTAAAAACAACACTCCTCCTTCAATGGCTCCTTACAAAATATACTTGAAAATGGTATGTGGCAATGTATATCCATGTTAATTCTTGCAGCTCCCTGCCATGCTGAAGCATCCTGTGTTTAAAAGAAGAAGAATTGTTGTGTGCAACAGGTGTCCTCGCATTTCTTCTGCCCCCACCGCTGCTGTTCTTGGCCTGTTTCTGCTAAACCGGTGAGTTGCACTGTAGTTGTTGTAGCTAAGCAGGGGCTGAAATACAGTTCTGGGGCCTGTGAGTCTGTCCTGAGCATCTCTGACACCAATCACATTACTGAAAGCTAAATTAAAAAGGAACCAAGTGCTTACTGCTTACTTAACAAAATAATTCTCCAACTAGTTATAGAGAATTCCAGAACAGAAACCAACAGAAAAGGCAGTGAGGTAGAATGCAGGAAACACAGTGTAAATGTGGCCTTTACAAAAAGGTACAGAGCAAGAAAATGTGTTGAAACATCCTAAGCACTGAAAGTATAGAAGTGCCCATTGATGTTTGAGCCTCATTCATGTGGACCATGTTCCATTTAAGTCTTCATGTCTAGTTAATGAAGAAACGTAGCTCTTAATGAGGTTGTTTGAAGAAGACTGGGTGTTCACTGGTGCCGGCCAGAAGAAATGCAAGGCACAGGTTGTAATTTCAGCCTTATAAATACAATCCAAATAGGTTAGAATTTGCATGTCCCTTTAAAGTGTAGAACACGTCTGTGTTTATTTTTTTGAGATCTGTGTCTGTTCTAAGAGCACGTACCTCATTGCCAATATATGGTACACAGGGAAAGAATTCAGTGTGGAAAAAGATATATTGGCAAAGCCCTTTACTGCTGCAGTAAAACTGCCGCTGTAGGGGTGCAATCTGTGCCTATATACAGTTTTACATTTTATTTTTGGAACTATTATCAGTTGGGAATGAGATTAACTACTAACATTGCTTTTGGTAAAAATCCATGATGTAATGGAAGGGTCCAGGTCCTTTTATTCTTCTCTGGATTGCCATGCCAAAGAACCAGTTCTTTTGTTTTGTGACACAGACACCCAAATAGTAGGAATTATTCTCAGATCGTTTGTTGTTGTTACTTGATGATACATGTATTACATCATCTCTGAGTGGGGTGGATTTCTGAACCATACTTCATGGCAGCCTTACAGGTTTTTTTTCTTCTCTGGTTATTAAACCATCTAATCATAGTAGAAGAATATTGGTAAGAAATGCACAGCATCAGAAATCCTAGCCCAGGGATTTTTACAGTTTTTTTAAAAAATCACATCTCAATTGTGTCTTATAACTCACCTCCATTTACATTTATGATGGAACACCTTTTGCACTTGGCAATCAAACCTTATTTTCTGACCCATACAGTTGATTATAATATGAATAGTATTAGAGAAGTTTAATGTGTTTTGCAGCTCTTGGTGTCACTTCGCGGCAAGAAACAAAAGGACCCTTTTATTCCTTTTTCCAAGCTGTCTTCAGTGTTAAAGATAGTTCGCAATTAGTTTGGGGACAGCTTTTGAAATGGAAGTTAAGTGACCCACAGAGATGTTCTTTCTGTACAATGCTCTATACAAAAAAATCTGCAAAGGTTCTTATTTTTTGAATATGAGAGAGTATTGCTCATCTTTACTAATATCAGGTGTAGCCATTGTAATCAGCTTTAGATTTTAATTAGCAGCAGAGGGATGTTGAATTTTACTGTGTGATGCTGTGAATGAGAAGCATTTGAATTATGTCTGTAAGCAGAATATTCTGAATATGCAATGTGACCTAAAATGACCCTTCCTCTGAATTAAGTAAGTTTCGTGGACTCAGAAAAATGGCACCAAGCTGGTTTTAGCCGTGATGTAATGCCTCTTGTAGTTTATTATCAGAGCTAACTGGATGGTTCCCAAACCTCCGACTAATATAAGTTATTTTTCATCTTTGTGACCGTGTGCTCAAGACAGAAAAATCTGTTGTCCTCTTAATAGCGGTTTGCAAACCTAATGGGTTTTAAATGGTATTTTTTTAAACATCTGAAGAGACATTTTTGCAGGGTTGTTATTGGCACTCAAGCAAACACAGTGCTGGTTTAGTGAGCCAAAAGTGGGTGGCCGGCATCAACCTATAAGCAAAGAGTTGGCAGTGTAAAACTTATTAAGGTTATTCATACACATTTGCTTTTCCAAATATAGATTGAGCACTACTGGACTCTGCTAAATCCATTCATTGTTCTAAATAGAAACTTTTAATGGTTGATTAGAATTTTGTGAAATATTTAAGATATAATTTCTAAATAAAAAATATAAGATACCTAACATATATCTTTGTCTTGTAAGTACATCCCTCAGAATACATCAAAAATTACGAAAAATGCGGCTTGTCTTATTTATGTGTTTTTTCTTAATGCTGTTTGATTCAATAGGAATGTTTGTCAGGGTTCTTGACTCTACATGTATTTAGGAGAAAACTCGCTGGACAATTGGATTTCAGTTATTTGTAGGGCACTCCTTAGGCACATCTCAAGGACACAAGCAAACCAGTGAAAACGCTGCATTTCTCTTACCATTCCCAGTGCAGTGGGACCCCGGCATCATTGCAGCAGGTCACAAAAACTTCCCTGTGTGTTTCGTCCCCACAAGAAGAATCCAGCATGAAGTTTTAACTTCTTTGTATGTGCAGTGGTAAGTTTTTGGTTTGAAAATGTGCTAGTGCGTTCTTGTAACTCTTTGGCGTCTCGTCTGCCTTTTGTCCCAATTTACAGCGACATGTCTGAAATGGGTATATTCCACCAGTTTTTGTTCGGTCACACCTGTCACCAAACCCACATGAACCTCCCTGAACTATGATGGCAGAAGGAACAGAACGGTCCGGGAGGTTTATGGCTGCAGAAAAAGACACTAATTTTTTCAGCAGTAAAACCAGAGGGTAGTTGGAGATCAAAACACACGTTACTCATAAGTGCACAAACCTACAGATTCCATAGGTTAAATTTGTCTCCTGGTGGACACTTGCAGCCCCTTTTTGAAGTGGATTAACAAGCTGCCTTCTGGTGGAATTGAAAATAAGCCAGTGGCTACTATGAGCAGCGGGGCTGTGCAGTCTTGCTCTTATAATAATGAGCCAGATGGCTGAACCCAAAATACAGTTTGTATCATTGCTTTGTGCAGGAGACAGCTAGGTAGTTGCATCTTGTGGTAGTTCATTATATTTTATGACTTTGTGATTATTCTTCGGTTTCAGTATATATTTTGTATGCAGGATCTCAACAAAATAATTACTTTGATTATTGTAAGTCACCTTGTTAAGTGTGGATGTTTACCCATTTCTTATTGTTATTCATTACTTGACACAATACTGAGGCATAGGATGGGAAACTGATGGGTTTCTAATTACCTAAAGTAATTAATTAGAAGTCTGCTTTCCCCAGGTGTACCTGAATTAACTCTCATATTATCTAGGGGATTCATTACAATACTTTTGGAAATTGCTTTATCCAAAAAGCATTATTATGGAATCATTTCAGTTGGAAGAGACTCTCAAGATCATTGAGTCCAACCATATCTTGCATTACACAGTTCGGAAGGACTTTTTTTTCCTGTATGTTTACTTTTTGATGACTTCCTAATGTTATTAAACGTTATATATTTTGGAAATAGGGAGGTGTGATAGGTTAGAGATAACATGATTTTTCTTGGTGCTGTTTGACTTTAGAGTACTAGTGCGTGTATCAGACTTAGAGCATAAGCACCAAAGGTGGAGTTATAATAAACATAGCAGCTTCAGTATCAGAACAACAATCTATACTACAAAGAAAACTAGATTTTCACAAGAATGTTGGATTTATAAAGACTGTTAGAGTGTTAAAGTGACTGAGAAGCCCCTCAGCCCTACCTCCTTCAAGCTACTAGCGACTGGATATTCCAGAGTATTTGGGAGTCTGACTCCTGAAAGCCATGGATGGGATCTACTTTGGTGTTTGCTCTAGTTTAAAATGATCAAGAATTATGTTTTCTGAGAACACAGCCCTTGACAAAGTCCTCGTTTCTTCTTCTTCAGGTGTTCTCAGACCTGCGAAGCCCTGCCGGTTCCTGCGCTGTGATACTGGGTGCTGGGCAGTCTGTGAGCCCTCCCCTGTCTGCTGGTAAGATGGTCAGAATCCAACACCTAAATCATGACATCACATTTTAAAACCTAGGTTGAAAAATGAAGTTTAAAAGCCACAAAATTAAGGTAGTATCAGAGCGAGATAATGAGTTCCTGGCGTGGTGCTTTGGGTGCCCTTTTCTACCTGCATTTCACAGTGTTTCTGGTGAGTGTGTGACCCTGAGCTCTGCTCGCTTGTACCCCATCCTGGTTTGTCCACTGTTGTCTGAAGCCGCCTCCTTTTCCCTTTGCACTTTTGTTTGAATGGGGTTTTTTTTGTCTTTGGTGAAGTTTTGAGGATGAACAAAATTTAAGGTGTTCTCATTTTAAGGAGAATTTGCTATTGTGTGATCAGGAAATAACACAGCTCATTAAGGCTCTGTGCAGTTGGAGAATGGCTTTCTGTTTGTAGTATTGCATTTGTTTGCTTTGATCCTTGGTATATTTGCTTACGTATTATAACAGGCTTTGAATTCAGCACCAAAGTCAACTTTTAAGGAACTGAGAACTATCATCTCCCATTTTAATGGCTGAATACATTTTTTCAGTCTTGCTTTGTTTACTATAGATATATCAAAGAAGGCATATGAATATTACATATATTACATTCAGATATATGTTTGTATATTTAAAAAACATTTTGAAACGCTGCCTACACATGTTTTCCCCCATGAAAAGGGTTAGACTCCAAACACATCAAATTAAATCGCTTGGTACATAAGCCCTTGCGTATTCATTACGGTGAGCACAGTGTGGAACTGAAAATAATAGAATGTTTTTATAGGTAGGAGCTTATTATGTTGCTGAACGTGACTGCATTGTGGGGTTGTTATTTCTTTTACAAAATATTCTCCTTTACAATGTGTTCTCCTTGACGACTTCCATTATAGTTTCTCCCTTAAGCAGCATTATCTGAAGACAGCACGTTATTTGTTGCTCTTATCAGGGTGGATACTCATGCCCAGAGAATGTACGTTAACTGCTTACTCATTGTGTAGAGAGCAGCACAACTGGTAGCAACCCGGTTTCTTTGAAGCTGAGCTATTAAAGTCACTGTTCAGTAGCAAGTCCTCTAGATCTAATTTAGATAAATTCCATTCTTGTATTTCAGAGTTCTTCTGCAGTTATTTGGTAAACAATGAAGGTTCTGTTGCTGAAGGATCCCAAAGACAAAGACTCTGGACCAGATCCGTATATTAAAGTGAGTGAACTTTTAAAAATGTAGACAATGTGTCACTTCATGATTAAATAATAGTATAATGCATTAAGCAACATAGTTGAATTTAACTGTGAAAGTGAAAAATGTGCCCTATCAAAATGAGACTGCGTGTCTGAAAAAATATACCAGAAAATTTGCGGTTACTGAAAAAAATATTTTAGTTATGGGGCATTGGTACAGAATTCACTGTTGAAGCTCTCAGCAAAGTACTGATATTAAGACAATTTCATTTTAATTAGTTAATATTGATTATGTTCATAGGGATAGGATTAATATTGCAAAAAAGATGAGTAGCCTTACTGGAAATGCACTGTGGAGAAGAGGTCACCTGTTGCTGTGGTCCTTTCTGCCACTGCCTTTGCTTGTGTGAGCAGGTCTTCCTCGTTAGAGCACTTCTACTGACTTGAAAGATGACGTACAAGAGATGTACAAGAATATTGGCGAGATTAGGTGGTCATTTGTCACTTAGGCACTTCAGAGTGACGTGCTGCTGTGTCCTGTAACTATTCAGTAGCTATGTAAGAACCCTCAGTCCCACAGCTGTTTAGGATTATGTTGTAGTACTAAATAACTAACAAAACCAAACTAGATCCACTAGCCAAAGCAAATAAGATGCCTTTGTGTTTTACTTCAGTAAAAAGAAATATTTGTGCTGAGTCAATTATTTGAAAATGAAGAAAATACCATTTGTAATCTATTTCAAGAGCTGTATTTTTTTATAGGAATTAGGATTATACGGATTTGAAGCAACTTTGATTCCAGTTTTGTCATTTGAATTCGTATCTCTTGAAAGCTTATTTGAAAAGGTAAGTCTTGAATTATTTCAGTTGTCTTATTTTTGACAGAATTTAGTTGCCAGGATGCCATGTCTTATCTTGATTTAATGATGCCCTTTGTGGCACCTCCTTGTGTGTTTCCACACAATGGTACAATATTGTATAGAACACAATACAGTATTGTATACAGCGTCAAGTTCCGTGCTTATACTTGTTAAAGAATTAAGTGGGTCAGATAGAATTCACATTTAGGTTGGTGGACCACAGGAAGTCACAGGTATTGGGGCATTTTGTCTCATTAAAAAATTAGAAGACTGTAGTGACAACTGGAGGTTCACCCGTACATTGTACTGAAAGTATGTACTGCATCTCCTGGATACATGGAATAACACTGCGTAGTCAGTGGTCTCCTTCTGCTTTTTCTTCTATGTGTGTATTTCATTTTAAAACGTTGAAAAGGTTTTCTGAGGGAGGTTCCCTTTATTGACAATCTCTAGCAGCACTGAACTTCGTTAGGTGGCGGAATGTGTCATGATCTGCATTTACAAGGGATCCAAGAACATTTTTACAGCTTTTGTACTCATTTTTGAGAGTCCATCAGCAATTTTAACTGTTGTTTGGGGGACAGGGGGCAAGGGGCTGTCTGGGTGGAACCTCCGTGTTCCTGCTCTCTGCTCCCATATGATTCTGTAAGTACCTCCTGTGTCGCTCTCCCATCCTTCTGGCTGGTTGCAGTGACAGGAGTCCTTGTCTGCTCCGACACATTCTCAGAATTAATATCATCTCTGCAAGGTTTGTTCTGAATTTGAGATTTGTTACTCATTTCTCCCCTAAATACTCTGACCACTGGTAGTAGTGACGTATTTGCCCATTTCAGACATTTATTGAAGCTGGTTTGTTCTTCACAAGATTATAAAGAATTGACCAATGTCATTTTTTAACTTACTTACTTTAATTTTCTTCTTAACTTCACTGTTTATAAATAGCTCTCTCATCCAGAATGTTACGGAGGCCTCATTTTTACCAGTCCGAGAGCATTAGAAGCCATCAAGATATGTTTAAAAGAGAGCAGTAAAAACGAAGGTAAGTGCATATTTATATTCTTCGGCCTTTCTGGTTCAGTAATTTGTGAAGTTTGTAATTTTATTTCACACCAGTAGGTGTTTGGAACATGCCTTTTTTAAAAATAGCTTTATCTCACAGTTTTTTGGCATCATAAAGGTGTCGTGCTAAATTGAGCTTTTAAGGGTTGGGTTTTCCGCACTTAACTTTATTGTTAAAAGTGAAAGGAAAGAGCTTTTGGTGCAAATTACTAATTAGCCTGAGCTTTTTCAGTTGTGGTTAACTCATGCATAAGGAATATTTTGCTGCAGTGCTTAGTTTTGCTCACTAATTCCTTTCCTGCCTTGTAGAGAGGAACGTGTTACACAAACTGGCCAGTGCTACTTCTGTGCCTGTTTAATTCATATGAAATCTTACAGAACAAGACATTTCTCCATCTTTAATACTAAATTTCTCAAGTGAATTAAGCATTAGCTAAAAAGCAGTGAAGAAATGGTGGTACATAAAAGCCAACAGATTAGTTGTGAGAATCCTGCGGCGTGCTAAATAGAAATTACTGTACCGAGGATCTATAAAATCCGTGTAAACTCTTCTGAATTCTTAAGCTAAGCTATAACGTCTGGCTTGGAGTTTATTGCTTTATCTGCTGCATATTGGGGAACAGTCACACTACTCCCTGTGCACTCAGTAAGGTCACACTCTGAGAAAGCAGTAAATACACTAAGATTATTCGCTTATTTTAGCATTTTCAGCAGCAGAGAACTATATTTTAGGATCTTGGGTCAAACGTAATCTCTTAGCTAGAGTTCATCCCTAATCTTGCTTAGGAGTTTTGGGAGCTGCCAAAATATGTATTTTAATCAATAAAATGAACCTTTAGCTCCCACTTGGGTTCCCCTCAAAGGTAACAATTATCTTTTTCCTTCATTAGAATAGTTTCCTCGCATTAGTTTTCTTTGTTTCTGTTGTAGTTTCTAACGTGTTTCCCCCAAGAATAGTAGAACGGAGCTCCACGTCCTCGACTGTTTTCAGACAAGAGAATGAAAGACTTAGTGTCTCTATTTTGAGTCAATAGGGTTTCAGGCACAGGGCTGAGGTTGCTGGAACCAAGAGGTGTCGTTTAGAACCCACTTACCGCCTGCAGGAGGAAAACCATTTCCTACTGGTTATCTTTTGGTGTCTGGTGCGTTTTATTTCTGAGCTGATAAATTATTTTTGCTGTATGTCTAATATATATAATCCATTTCTATATAATGTATAAAATGGAGTTGTGTTACAGAGAACCAGAATGCTTGGGAATAGGTTTGTTCTACCCTTTTATTTGTTGTCATAGATTATATTTATTTGCCTAAGCCTTGAGTTTGAAACCAGCAGTTTGTACATCTGAATCTGCCTTTGTCCTATGAGCTTGTTTTTCCCCATGAGTTTTGATGTTTTTTTAAAGTTCTTAATGCCAAAAATGTAAATGATCTGGCATAGGGCAAGTGTGCATTAAGAAAGCTACTTAACAGAAGCGGCTAAGAACTGTTTACCCAAATTAGGCTTTAAAAACATGTTGTAGACTGCTGTTTACACAATGAAAAAATACATTAAAAATTCATTGTGTACATCCGGATTTGCCAAAATTGTAGCCGAGTATTAGTTGTTATTATTTTGCTGTATTTTTAGGTTAAACAGAAGTCCAAATACTCATTTAGCATTCACATTTTGTTGCCGCATGCTTAATGTTTTCCAGCCTGGTCAAAATCTCTTCAACAAAGGTGGAATTCCAAGCCAGTCTATGTGGTTGGAAAAGCTACAGCTTCTCTAGGTAAGCTGGGGTTTAAAAGAAGAAATCTTAGATAAATCTGTCGTGTAAGTACAATTTTGGGAGTATTAGCTGCTATTCAAGGGCACTTAGAAGAAAATATAGGTAAGATTTATAAATGGAAATATTTGAAAACATGTAATGATATACACATTAGAACTATACGTGCTTCATCTAAGGATCTAGCTTCTGGGTTTTCATGACTTTTATTGTAATGCGATGGCAACTGCTTTAAGAATTGGGTCAGAAAAGAATAAAAATTGGAATTGCAGCCCGTTCAGCACAGACGGTGCTTTTTGATTCACCACTGCAGGGACTAGAGCTTAAAAATAGCTGCAAACCAGCTTAGCTTTCCCCAGCGTTTGTACTTGTTTCATGTGTATCTTTCTAGAGCTAAAATCGCATTTCCGTAGCATGTTACTACTTCAAGTGCTCTCATTTTTTTGCTGTTTGAAGAAGTTTTTGTGTGCGTGGATCAAGCTGGGTCTCCCTTTTGAACCCTTGTTCCTGTGACAGTAAATCTGAATTGTTCTCAATGATGCCAGTGCTTTTCTTACCTGCTTTTGGTTATAGTGGAAGAAATTGGCCTTGTTCCGCAAGGAGAACAGTCTGGAAATGCTGAAAAATTAGCTGAATATATTTGCTCAAGTGAGTATCTAAAATCTCCTATTTAAATTAAGCTAATGTACTTTTCATTGTTTCAGAATTTCCTATAAATAATATCAAGTGTACGCTGAAGCAGAGAAGTACATACTGCATATATCTCTCATATGCAGAACCTGTGAATTTAACTTTGGGAATATGATTTACATTTCTAAAAAATGATAAAAATACTTTGAAATACATATATAAAATACTAATCTACATGAAATCTTAGACTCTGTAATTGATTAAAATACCATGTGACCCAGTAGGCGAAGTGTGTTTTACTCAAAGATCAGAGCTGTAGGGGCTGGAAATTGCTGCCGAATGGTAAGATTGCAATGATTCGGAGCTGCTTGTCTGACTTTCCTCGCCTCAGGCCAGTTGGCGCTGGGGATTTGTCGCTGTTCCGTAGTTCACGGTGGCTTACGGGAGCTCCTGTCCCCAAAACGACCACCTGCTTGCCGAGGAATCTCATTTTCGGCACCAGAAGAGGGTGGTTCTGAAGAAGTTGCGGAGCGGTGTCCCGTCCCAACAGATGGGATGGGGGATGAGTTAACTCCGAATGCGACACGCGCCCTGGCTCAACAGATGAGATCAGGTGTGAGTTAACTCTGGGTTAATTCTGCGCGGTTATGTGAAATGAATGACAGTCACTCCCGGGCTCCAAGGCAATGATGAGTTTTACTAAAAGTACGTGTTGGAATATTAGTTACAGTGAATAGTGGCTTGGCAAAAGTATCTTATGATGTCACAGAACTTATCAATACATTAACAGCAAAAGTCCTGCTACGAGTGATGTATTGGCAACCATTAATAGCTATAATACAAAACTTAATCCAGCAACAGACCTTAAGATTATGTTACTCTTATATGTTCAAAAGGAAAAGAGAGAAAGATAGTGGTAGAGGAGGGAGGAAAACTAAAGTATAAGAGAGAGGGAAAGATATAAAGAAATAGGGGTATAGAAGAAAAAAGAGAGAAGAGCAGAGAGAAAGGAGGAAAGAAAGGGTGAGGGATCCAGCCACTCTTACACTTACTCCGCAGCGTGGATGACAGGACTTGTACGATGGCGTGTGGCCTCGGGTGTCCCCGGCGAGGATGCTGGCGTTTGCAGTTCAGGAGCGCAGCGTCCTCCGGTGTCTGGTCCAGTTGTCCCATGGTGAGGCTGGTGGGCAAAGAGTCCTCAGGGTGGTGTGTTCCCCACCAGCGCTGCTTTTGGTGAGCTTTTCTATAGCTCTGTGCGCAGGGGAACGTCTGTGGGGAAGGGGTGATTGTGAAAAATCAACAAGTCCTGGGCCACCTTAAGGGGTCTCAGCTTTTCCCCTTCGTGTGCCCGGCTGGGCATATCAGAAGATGGGGCTGTGTGCCCTCCAGCCCGTCCTCTGGTATCGGTATCGCCAGCCGGCCTGGGCTGTGGCTCCTTAGCTTGTTCTTGATACGTAAATCACAGTTCCCCCTATACAGAATGTGTCCTCTCCTGTGGCTGGGTGAACTAGTTTCACCACAATGTTTTCAGCCACGATCCTTATCAATAAACAACAAGAGGGTTAGTTAAAATGATATTTATGTTTTGTTCAGCCATTTTGTTATGGTTAAAGCTGTAATTCTGATCTGTTTGCTGCTCTTAAACGCATTATCAGATTGTTGGGTAATTTTAGAAGTCTGGTTTGTCTGCTTCCTTATTTTTTTACTGTAATTAGTTAAAATTTCCAATAGTAAGAAACATTTTTAGGCTTAGGGGCTGATGAGTTTTGCGTGGCTGGGTCAGTACGAGCTGTGAAGAAAGAGGCTGAGCGTGACCTGGGAGCTTCTGACGGACGTGCCGGTGCCACAGCGGATCCAGGACTGCGGTTCCTGCTGCCTGCAGAGCGTCTGGCTGAGAAACACATCAAACCCAGGCAGCAGCGTTAGTCCCCACGCTCCCTGGAACTCACCGGAATAATCTTTGCTCCAGGAGAAAATCACCCCTAAGGTTCAATATCTCAGCAGCAACCTGTTTGCTGGGAGATCCTTTATAGACCTGGGTACGTCCCCGCTCATCTGGGAACGCAGGGAGCCGTATAGTGAAAAGCCACGTTATTCAGCCAGTCAAGGTAAACGCTTTGCCTTTGGTTAACGCTGGGCAGAGAAACAAATGACAATTATGCAGTTATTCTAGATGTTGGATGAATTATTGAATTATTGTATCTGCTGGTCAAAGCGCCGCTGAACTTGCTGAGTAAGGTGCTGGTGCTTCAGTAGCGGCCGTGATGTCAAGACCCCGACACGCTGGTTTGGGCTGGTGGGCATAACAAGATAGGAAAGAGTGTTGATTAGCAAAGTCTGCGGAGTAGCGGAGATTTATAGGTAAAAGAAAAATTGATTGGAGCTGGCAGGTATTGTTTCTAATGGGCAGAGTGCTCTGCAACTCATTGGCAAATATGTAATATTTAATGATAAAATGATAGCTGTCTACACAAGATTAAATAATAAATCCTGCAAATTAAAAATGAAATTTTCAGCGCAAGAATGCCATAAGTGACGAATAACCCACGTCTGCTCTTTGACAGATACTTTAAAGCAAAGGTTTTTAGCTGATTTTTAGTGCTAGGAGCTCTAGTTTCAGTGGTGAATTAATGTTTGCCAGTTGGCAGATGGAGGGTTTTTGAAAAGGAAGACAAGAAAAATACCGCTCTGTCCTGTTGTGTGAATGGGAGAGAAACTAGGATCAGGTGTAAAGAAAACAGCGTGTGTGATACTGGGGGCGGAAAAACCCCTCTTCTTGGTTGTTTTCTCCGCCCAGTTGAGGAACATCCTGGCCCTTTGGTGACAACCAGTGACAGGACAAGGGGCAATGGGTGCAAACTGGAACACAAGAGGTTCCACTTAAATTTGAGAAGAAACTTGTTCCTGGTGAGGGTGGCAGAGCCTGGCCCAGGCTGCCCAGGGGGGTTGTGGAGTCTCCTTCTGTGCAGACATTCCAACCCGCCTGGACACCTTCCTGTGTAACCTCATCTGGGTGTTCCTGCTCCATGAGGGGATTGCACTGCATGAGCTTTCCAGGGCCCTCCCAGCCCCTCACATTCTGGGATTCTGTGGTTTTGTGATTCATTCTTTCATTATTCACCTTCTGTGCTTTCAGCACAAGTGATTGGGAAAATAGAGGGATTTAGTCCTTAACTAGCTCAGCAGCTTTAGTCTCTTTTCAAGGCAAATATTTGTTAGTTTTATTCCAGTGTTGGTTACAGGAGCAGGGAGACCGTGGGGCCCAATGCTGCCTGTATTCTTCAGACCTCCTGAGGATTTCTTCTGTGCTCTGTAAACCCAGGTCAGAAGGGATTAGTGTTCTGTACAGACATCACACTGACATCTCCATTCACTGACAGCAGGATTGATGCTGAAATATTTAGGTTACCTTATTATTTTAAAATCTTTTACATTCTGTCCCAAGTTCATTCTTCCTCCCTGTAGTTCATTACGAATATATCTGTGGCTTCTAATAAAACTTCAGTGTGCCATGAGGACAGTCAAATAGATCCGTGGTGACTCCTACCGGGGTCTTTCCATTTGATTTTTACTATTGCTGTTCTTTGTTATTTTCTTTCCCTGAGGCATCTCTGACACTTACTGTTACAAACTAGGAATCTACTTGCAGCACTCACAAAAGCATTTCTTTTGCTAGTAGTCGCCTCTTAAACGTACGTTTGAATTAGGAATTAAATAGTGTTTGGGAGAACTCCTGTTTATTTTGGCAGGTGAATGCAAAGCTGTGTAGAATTTCATCTTGAATTTTTCTCTGTGTTATAGAAAAGGCAAACTGTGCAAAAACCCCTCTGCTTTTAAATTCTTATCCAAAAATCAACTTCTTCAATTAAAACGCTCTTGTTGTCAGTGTTTCCTGTCTCCGGCATGTGAGCACAGGGAATGGAGGAGGCGAAACCCAAGAGGTGGCGACGGGAATTAATACCTGGTGGTATTCTTTTAAGCAGAATTTGTTTTACGCCTCTGATAATGTATTAGAAACATGAAAAACCTGTGGAAGCTGCATCCCGGGTGTATCATGTCCTGTTACAAACAGCCAGGTATCAAAGGTCCTTCCAATGTAACAATAATGAAAGTTGGAGATTGCTTCCATTTTCCAAAGAGGAGCGAGGGAGGATCTCCACTCCCACTCTGGCCATGGGGGTAGAATCAGTTTTCCTTGGGGACGTAAGAAAATAGAGCTTCGGACAGATTGAAACCTTCCAGCCTGGGGTTTCATCCTGTTGTGAGTGTGCTGGAGCATCTTCCATAGCGAGAGAGCTGGCGTGGTGAGCGCCACTCCGGTTTGGGTCTCAGATGGAGGAAGGTTGTGTTCCCGAGGAGGAGGAGACGACTTGCACAGTGCTCGCGTTGCTCTGCAGAATGCCAAGGGGAAGGGAAAGGCAGTTTATCTTTTGTGAGATCTTTTTAGCCAATGTATTCATGTTATGGAATATTTTTTAATTTACATGCTAAGTAGCCTCTGTCCTCTGAATTGCGGGCGCGGTTGCACTGCAGATGTTTGCAGTTATCTTAGGGCTGTGTCTGTGCTGAAGCATGGGGCATTTACTGCAGCGTTCAACCTTTAAGATGTATTAAATGTATCATGTTTACTCTTTATTAAAGACATAAGTTAATTAAAGTTCTTGTTTGTGTGCTTACAGGAGAGAAACCTAATTCATCAGCTCTTCTTTTTCCTTGCGGAGCCCTGAAGAGAGAAGTCCTTCCCACAGTACTGAGAGAAAAAGGTTGAGCTTCCCTTGGAGCCTCATTTTAATGAGTCAGTTATGAGAAAAGCTGTATCCAAAGCTTGGGAACCCAATTCGAATAAGTAAAAATGGAATTTGCTGTTTTCTTGGCTGGAAGTTGAGAGGATGGCGGTAAAAACTGTGCAAGATTTACCAGTTTTCCCATGTGCTCGCAGATGCTTTAGCACATCTTGCAGCTCCAGAAATACCTACAAATCCTTCACAGATTTTCTTCTCACTTGTAGCCTCAATCAGTACACCTAAGCGCCATTAGTATGTTGAGTGTGTTTTATTGAAATGCTAGAAATGAAAGCAACCCTGTTTAATTCATGTATATCCCGATTCCAGGTGTGCCTCTGGAAAGCGTTACTGTTTATCAAACAGCCCAACACAAGGACCTGCAGGGATCTTTGAGCAGATATTTCTCACAACAGGTATTGGACGCTGATGTAGTTTGAGATTTCTGAGGTCCATGATAATACTCAGCAATATGCTCCTTTTTTTCACCTGTCTGTAAATGCTACTTGTGACCCATGAATATCTGGTTGGGTTTACTGTTGATTATCAAGAGAGTCCTTTAGCAAAAGTTTCAGGCAGGGAGTGAGTCCCTCAGCAACTTACGGCAATTACTTGAAAAATTCCTGTATGTTTCAGAATTACTGTGAAATAACTGCAGGTATTAATTCTATCTTCAGTTCATTCCCTTGAGCTGGACAAGATTGCTTTTTAAGTAATACCGTGTCAGAAATTACAGCTAGTGAAGATTATTAGTAGTTTTTATTAGTGTAATTGAAATATCACCGGACATCTTTGCTCTGTATTACCAATCAGAATCCACTGGGAACCTGCCCTACATGTTCTGTCTTCCATTATCCAGTCTGTGAATATTGAAGCTCTCATTTGAAGTGATGTGCTGTTGATGAGCATGTTTAGATACACCACGTTTCAAAAAGATGGGCCCACTTGCAGAGATACAGTGATTTCAGATTGGGTCCGTGTTTTAGAAACACCCCGTGTTTGCTAGATTCTTTTCTCCTTTTAAAACCATCTCGTAAATGTCATCAAGCAAGGATCAGTACGTAGTGAAAGATGAGAACGCACTAATAATGGCTTTTTCTGAATTTTCCATTTGTGGGAGCTTATATGATATCCAGGATTAATTTGATTCAAAATGCAGACTTTGCTTCTTACAGAAACTCGGCCTCTTTAAATTCTGTGCGTTAACATCTTGTTAAATTACATATTGATTTTAAAGTCCTTTTTCAAGAGGTCCTAAAAGGTCCTGGGATGGTCAGTCTAACGGATAAATTGTATCCTGGTGTTCTCTGGGTGGGTATTGCAATTCTGAACCCCGTGATATTTAATTTATACCCAATATAAAAGTGAGTAATTAGTACATATGGACTTTGTAACTTTCTGAACTCTCTTAGGAGCTCCCCGCTCTCTGCAATTAGATGTTCGTTTCAGTGTGAAGCTGTTAAAATGTGTTCTTACGTCCTTTTAGTTCTTAACTGATGATACTGTGGTTATATATTTAGCACATGGAGAGCTGACATAGGTGACAAGTGTTAGAGCCTGGTGAGGCTGAACAGCACTGTGTTAAACTGCCATTCCAGCCTGCCTGAGCCAGGCCTAGCTTCCAAGTCACGGGCTATAAAATAACATGTGGTTTGAGTGGAACCAGCGTATCTTTTTGGTCAGACAGAAAATGGTGCTAAAGGAGGCGTGTGCTTTGGCTCTGCCGCTCCAGACAGAACTTTGCCGGGATCTTTTGGCTACGGAAGGTTTCTGCTGCTTTTTTAAGGCGGGCTTGTTCTGAGACACAAAAAGCCCTTCCAGGGGGTCGCAGCTCCGAGGCATCACCTCGTCTTTGCCACAGCATCTCAGGGTGAGCAAGCCTGGGGTAAACCACGAGCAGGGAAACAACCTGTGCAGAATGGACAGAGATGGCAATGGATTTAAGGAGATAATTTGCCAAATTTTCTTGCTAATTAGTACAGCCTAAGAACACTTTCAGTACATTTATCACCAAGCACTTGTGTGACAAAGTATTTGGTTCAAGTCCCAGCTGAATTGCAGCATTCTGTGGTGGAAAGGGGGTCTGCACCCCAGGAAACGCTTTCTGTGGCTGAACTGCTGCTTCTCATCAATAAAAACACGTGAGGCCCATAGAGAGGCAGTTGAAGGGATTTCCGTGACAGCGACGCCGCTGCAAACATGACTAATCTGGGGTTGCTTTTACTCAGGGAGTTCCTGCAAGTATCGTCTTCTTCAGCCCATCTGGCATCAGATTTTGTCTCCAGCACATTCGGAAGCTTTCAGGGGATTTTATCCACCATATCAAGGTATCTTCTCTTTAAAAGTGGCAAAGTACAATAGGGAGTAGGTTTGGGATGGTGAAGGAGAGATGGGAAGGCTGCTAACACTCATTACAAACCTTCATTTTCTCTTTTGTTTGTGTTTATTTCTCTGAAAAAAAACAAGCTATAGCAAATACAAATGTTATTCTATAGCTGAGAGTCTTTATTTAAAAAAAGGTAATTGTTTTCACGTTTGGGTTTCTTTTGTAATTAACTTACCCAGTCTCCACTGGGAATGTGCTTTATTTTCTCTTAGTGATGCGAAGGTATGAGCAGTTCCTGCTTGAATACAGGCTGAGGCACATTAAAATTCCTCTCACTTTTCCTGTTTTGTGGGACTAAGAGCTTTATATCTTTGTAATGGTGAGATAAACAATAATGTTTCCTAAGTAATGTCTAAGTAGCTCAGTTGATGGGTGGTTAGTATTAAAGTTGTCAACCTGAAAGGGTTAGTACAGTTTTGTAAGCTCAGCTGTGCAAGCTGACGCATTGACAACGTTAGTGAGGAAGGGAGGGTACGAAGGAAGGAGTTCAGAGCTGATCCCACACCTGTTACAACTAAATGTTGTCACCGCAGTTTGCTGCCATCGGGCCAACGACTGCGGAGGCTTTGGAAGCCGCGGGACTCCCGGTGAGCTGCACCGCACAGAGCCCGACCGCCCCGCATCTCGCCGCTGCCGTCCAGAAAGCACTCGGCTCGCACAACTGCTCCTTGTCCAAGTAAAGCTCGGCGCGCTTCCGAAGGCCAGTCTGGTGCTGTAGGAGGGTTTTCCAGTTTGCAGACCCGTTGTCCTGCAGGAAGGGATTTTTCAGGAATGCGCAATATCCTTGTCAAGGCCTGGTGGGAGAAACTTGCATCTAAGTATCTACGAAATGTGGAACTGGGCCAGTGTGTTTTCCAGCATCTCACTGTTCCCCTTTTTCTCATGTGTGCAGTGTAAATATTTTATGTGGATGTTCCTTGAAAAGTAGTTGTGAGAGGCTGATCTGCACCAGAGGAGGATGGTGGAATCGCTGCGTCACCTCAGGTACCTCTGGCACACAGGGCAAGGTTTGCATTTCTCTCTACAGTCAGTTCTACATGCACTTATTTTTCTTTTGTAGAAGGAAAACATTCTCACAATGAAGTATTTTTTATTGTAATTCTTAGTCATTCATTGTTCTGCCTTTCAAATATTCATATTTAAATAACGATTGTAGATTCTCAGTGGAATGGGACAATTCTTGCAGTGGAGCTGCAGTGTGTGGAGCTAATGGCAGCTCAGCTGTGCCCACTAAATATCTCCACAGTTTCTGGTTTCTGCTCCTGTAAAGGCGTATTTATAAACAGAGAAATAAACTGGCTTATCATTGTTAATAATGGTGTTTGAGTTGTCTGGTTTATGCTTTAATTGTTGATCTGTGAAAGGAGAAGAAGTAATCCTATTTTGCACTAATGCTACCTTGGCAAATGCTAAGAAATTCACAGAAGATTTAAATCATAATGTACTCAATTATAATCCTCATGAAAGTCATTCATGTTGTTAGTACGAGAAATCCTCATTTGCTGTAAGATTCTTTATATTGAGTATATGACCTGAATTTCCAATTAAGGAAGATGCTCCATACCTAGAATAAGAGTCAATCTGAACCCAATTATGTTAATACAAACTGAAGTAGTTTCACGTTGTCCATGTGGATTCATCAGCTGGGCTGGGCACAAGAAGATGACCACTTCGCTCTATAAAGCACTTCAGTTTCTTGAGACGAAATAGAATCTCACAAGTACACTAATTACAGAAGAGGAACACTTCATCACAGGGGAAGAGCATCCTGTAGGACAGCAGGGTCACCATGGTAACCAGCCGGAGCTACAGGACGGTGTAGCCGTGGCCGAGGAGAGGAGGACAACGATGACACAGCAGTTGGTGATTTCTCTGCCTTTAAGTTAAGCTGTTTAACATTCAGATTCAGCATCACTGTAACATAAGAGCATGTGGTACCATTCATATCCTCATACAAAAATAAAATCCATGTCAGATTTAGGATTTGGAATTCTGCTCCTGTCCCCTGCAGTGCTGCTCACGGCTGAAATGGGAGCTGGGCAGGAGAAGGTTTGTGGGAGCTCCCTAGCACTACACTAGCACTTGGCTATAAAAGTTACATCGAGTTATTTGTCTCAGGTAGCAGCTCAGACCAATTTCTACATCTTCCCAGCAGGAACTAGCAGTAGCCATCATTGCCGAGTACCATGTACTTATCACAACTAATATAACAATATAAAAATGAGCCTGCAAAGGGCAGGGGCAGGAGATGAGTTTGCCAAGCATGCCGCAGCCAGCAAGCTCCTGGAGCTGTGGCAAAACGTAGACCTCGGCAGACTTGATCTGCAGAAGTGGTTTAACTGAGCGAGAACAGCTGGTGTGTTTGCTGGGGGAGGTGGAGGCCACACAGTTGCTGTGACTCAACTGCTGGTTATGTCCAAACCTGCAATTCAGACGTACTGTTTGTCAATGAAAAACACCAGCTTCAAAAATATCAGCTCTGTACCTTGGTTCACAGTAGTATTTAGTAATATATTTCAAAACAAAGAGAAAAGGGAGTAAAATTGCAGTAATTGAATAGCTTCTTATCCCTTTGCAGCCAGATCGGCTGCCGGACCGGCCTGGCTTGCCTTTATCCAAGCAACCTTCCCACAGCTGCAGCCACCACTCCCTGAGCCCTGTTGCCACTGAGCTCCCCCAGGCTGAGAAGTTCATCTTTTTAGCAGACCCATACAATACGCTATAGGATCAGCCCTTGGTTATTTTACCTGCTACCACCCTGCCTTAGAGCACTGCAGGAGCCTGTTCCCTGTGCATAAATGCTGCTCTACAGCACTTCTGGTTTTTCACTGTAGAAAAACCTCCCTACTGTTGTTTCCTACCCCTACCACCTCTCTGCCCCTTCCTCTTCCTCCCTAAACCGCACCTAGTACCTCAGGTTTCCTCTGGCCAAACAGTGCCAGTGAAATGCACTCACGCAGGCAAAAAAGTCTTCTAAAATAGCCCATTTAGGCACCCACGAGGACCAGAGATTATGCTCTAGTGCCACTTTTCTTTGGGACAGACCTTCTAGACCGTCCCTCTTGCACAAAGCAAAGGCCGCAGGAGTGCAGGCACTGACCTCTCCCATGAAACAGCTAAATCAGATCCAAACAAGGGGTTTTGGCTGGAATGTTCCCTTTCCAGCAGGAATCTGCCAGCAGTGCTCGGATCTCTCAAGCGTTCTCTATTCTCGGCACCTGAGCCGCTGTTACTGATCCCAGCAGACGTGCTTGGTCACCTTCACCTCTGCGCCTCTGAAGAAAAGATTAGTCAAGAGCGTATTTCTTGTACCCCTCACCATCGCCAGGCTTCCTGCTAATAACTATTTCAAGCACAGCGTTCAGCATCTCACATCAGAAACCAGCTGCTCCATTTTCGACAGCTTTGGCCTCACGAGAAGGGGAAGGTGTTGGGGATGTTCCCAGCTGGAAGGCAGGAAGGGAGAACTTTAAGCCCCCAAACTCCTTTTTCTCCCAGTCATTCCACATCAGCAGCAACAGAACAGACACGGACGCCACCTCTCGTCTTCCATCCTTCCACAAGGTGCTTGTGCTGCTTTCAGGTGCGCCCATGCTCTCTGTTCCATCAGAAAGATCCCATTTCTTCTGAAGGCAGATCTAAGGATGCACTTGTAAAACCAGGTTTAAATTGTCAGGATAGACATTTCTACAAACTGGGGTTTTCTAGGTGAAAACATGCCCCATACAAAAGAGCATCGTCTGTATCTCACCATGAGACTAAGAATCGTCTCCTCAAAACAAGCAGCTTAAATAGGTAATTCACTACTTATGTCTAAATAGAGAAAGATTAAAAAAATATGCATATAAACATGTAAAAACTTAGTACCTTTAAATAAATGGTGTTTAGTACAATAATGAACCACATTCATTTATAGAAAAACATTAAGATATCAGATGTTATTTTTGGCTGCCTTTCAAATAGTTGAATTCCATTGAGCACTTCACTTCTCTGATGAGCATCGTAACACTCATAACTAATGACAACAGGCAGACCAGTTCATGAGTTTATATTTAATAAATAAATCTTTATTTAAAAATATGCTCTCATTTATTCACAGTTTCAAGTCTGAAAAAGATAATAATACTATTCTTGATCAATCCAAAACAGCTAAAACCATTCTCTTTCTGGGAAAATGAAATCCCAGTGATGGCTACTGTTTGCAAGTCTTGTGTCAAAGTTAGAAAGGCACAAGGTTTTGTGCAGGACAGTAACTCTACTACAAGTAGTGTGTCTGTGTGGCCACGTATTCAACACAGAGTTCCTTGTACAACGTGGGTTGACGTTACCGGTTCAAGTGTTCCAAGGAAGCCTCACTTACAAAGTACATTTCATTAAATAGCAAACCAGAGCAACTGTGAGATTACATTTTAATGCAAAACATTTATATCACTGCAAAGCCTGGAAGAGAAAACAACATTAATTTCTCCAATATTAAAAAAAATCTGTTAAGTTTATATCCAGAAGCCCCATTTGGCATTTCAAACAAAGAAACGCTACCAAATGAGCCATTCTCATGGGATACAAAGGAATTCCTGTTCTTTCCCAGATGAACAGCGGGACAATGTAGGTGATATTATCACCTTCAATAAATACAAATATCACATGGGAAAAAATCCCAGGGATCCCATGCACAGCAAGGCACTGATTCTGCTGTTCTGCAGCATTTCGGTCACTGAGTTCCTCCATTGTTACCTTCGTTATTTCGAGTCAGCTGTTCCAGCAAATTTAAGATTACCTCTATTCGTTGGAGCAGAGTCAGACTTTTGTTAGCAGTTGCACGCAACAACAGGGAGTAAACTTGCTTGTTTGTTTTAAGAACAGCATCTTCTTCATTAATGCCCCTAAAACGAAAACAGGTAATACAGATTATCAACCTGACCACAAGATTTTACTCTGCAGATTATCAAAACCATTAGTAAATATAATAATGTCAAATCACACAGCTGGTGTTTTGCTTTGAGTCTCTTATTTCCTTCGCTCCTTTTTCCTACCGTTTCCCAGCAGACAGAGCCTCTGCTCACACTGCAGGAGGGAAAGGTGTTCCAAGTTTGGTTCACCTCCAGTCTGGCCAATTTATTAAATTATAATCCCAAATCACATCGTAAAGCCTCTGAATCCGGGTCTCTGTGCCAAAACTCCAGACTTTTCTCTAAGTTAGTGCCCAGTCTGACGGTGCCAAATGCAAAGCGACACCTGAACACTGGGAGACACGGTTGTTTTGCTCCCCTGCCATTACCTCTCCCCTCTAGAACACTTTTGGGCATCAGCTTTCCATCCAAGCCTGAAGCCCAAGATCCTCTCTCAGTTCCATACGTCTACGGTATTTCTCTCCAGATAGAGACTGTTCCACGCTCAAGATCTCTGCACACAAGAGCTTTTCCTCTTTGCCAGTCTGCAGTCTGAGCTCCCACCGATATGATCCGTTTGACAAGTATTGTAAATCACTTATCGCACACATGCTGGTCTTCTGCTTCAGCGCTGTCCCCCTCCTTCCCACCCTGCTCTGCTACCTTTGATGAGCAAGACTAACAAATAAATGACCCGAACTGGAAAAATGAAGAATAAAAAATGCTGCCGTTAACATTATAACTAAATTAAGCATGTATGTGTGCAAGGAGCAGTCACTTTAGTTGCAAGTGCTTTGGGAACTACCAAGAAGTGGTGAAGCAAATTAAATTCATAACACTTGGCAGAAATCAGACAGGTTCATTTATTAAATGGAACAGATTGTCAATAAAAAGCCACTGAAATGCAAAGTATGTCCAGGATAAGTTACAAGAATTCCCAGAACAAAGCATTACTTTCAATTACTTCTTTCCTCTCATTTCCATAGCCAAGTTCAGCTACGCTTCTGCCTTCCACTTTTAGAGGGTAAAACTGATTTCATCCAGTTTTATTGCCAGTCTGCGAGTTTCACTATCAAATGTGAATTTTACCACATATTCTCCTGCTCTCTGCCAAAGTGCAGCCGAGACCCTGAAACAGCACTTGTGAGCCCCAATTTCCTCCTTTTCAGCCTATTATTAAACCAGAAGGCAGACGTTCTCCTCCTACTCAGCAGCAATATCCTCAGGGAGCACACAAAGGTAGGGGAGAGGTTAAGTGAAAGATAATTCTAAGCGTAGCCTCAGTCCACCATTGTTTGAAAATTTAACATGCTACAGCTACTCTCCCATTTGACAGTATTCAAATTAAAACTGGAACATGTGCCCTATATGGAACCATCAGTACAAAACCCCATTTGAGAGAGACAAGGGTGAGAAAGTAAATGGAAAAGCCACAAAGCAAAAAATAAGAGGTTTTTTTGCTTTACAACACTTACCCACATAATGGGATAACAGAACTAAACCAACTGACTGTTCTTGGGACCATCTCCTTGGTTACACATCAATTACACTTTAATCCTCTGCATCCACATACCCAGACTGCCACCTTGTGGAAGCTCATTTTTAAAGCGTGAAAGCGTGGAACAGCGCACCTAACGCGCTGTTGACAACACACATCTTCCCCTTGTCTCATATATTTTGTTCATCCACCTCCTGCCGCCAGCAGACAAGTTACTGCGCAGAATGAATTCATTGCACGGTTTAGTTTCAGCAAAATCGCACTTGCATCAGTGGTGCTATGATCTGAAAACTATTAACACAACTTCGCACAACAGAAGAATCCTCTAGAAGTATATACTAGAACTAGTGCCACACTTTGCTAAATTAACTCTACATGGCCTGAGAACCAGCAAGGTTGCTGCTGGTGCTGCTGCAATCAAACACGTTTGCTGCTGAGGGAATAAAAGGTTTTTTTGGATGCCAAAAGCAACGCTACACTCATTGAAATGCAAACAGCAGAGGTGACAGTGGTGTAAGGGGTTACACCGCCACACCTAATGCCAACAACACTAAAAGGAGAAGGCACGTTTCTTCTGAATCCCGGAAGCAGGACAGTAGATGATCGCTTCACTGCACTCCATGAGGGGCTAGAAACTGCTCTAACACCAACGAGCATCTTCCCCACACATCCCTCTCTATTTACAGCATTACTGACATACCTGTGTTTATTCTCAAGTGTTTTGCTTGCTCAACTCTGCTGTCACTGGTATATTTTATCAGAGGTATATCAAAAGATCAGCAGTGCCCTGCGGTTTCTCCCCAAATAACTTGGGTCTGCAGCTGTGACAGCACTGGAATGTCAGTAAGACAAAGGACACACACACACCTCATTCCCTGAACTAAGGGTTTGATTAAAAAGGTAAATGAAGACAATGAGACGTATGTCAGCAAAATTACAGCAGTGCAAGCGAAACTGCTTTGCGTGTGGATTTATACCTAGGAAGGGCATAGGATTTATATCCTCTAAAGGAAAAGTCATATTACAGAGCATGATAAAGCATCAGTGATTCATAACTGTATCCTGTGTTTCAGACAACCATTATAAACTATTCTTTTCCTATTTGAATAGAGCCATTCAGCCAAAATGGTTTGTCCTGGCTCAGTCCTGGACTGTGATCAGGAAAGCTGAGAGAAAAACGCTGCCCAGACACAATCAGTGAAGAAGTTTCTTGGTCACTCCCTTAATTACACACAAAATCACAGAAACTGTTCAAAATTTAGATGATTAAGGCATTATTTCAGCTCCTTCTCCACACAGAAGAGTCACCTCCATAAACAAATATATCACACGTTCGTGCATGCTCAAGAGTACACACTTGGCATGCATTTGTGGATGAGAATCACATCTACACATGCATATTAAGGTTCAACTTACCCAATTTTTTTCTTTGTTGAAGTTAACAATTTAATGGATTGGAGGAGAAGGAATGACATTCTGGACTCAAAAATACCAAGCAGTTTCAATACTTCTTCTTTGTTAAGGCCAGTAGAGGAATCATTAGGTGACATATTCTCAGCGTTACCTTTATCCTTGCTTATCTGCAAGAAGATGAAAAGAAAACCTATTTCAGGCAAATCCACTATTAAAACATACCTCAGTTAGGTCAGACAACCACAACTGCAGGTTAAGCTCAGCCTTTACAGGCACAGCACTAACATCACAATTGCTATGACACCCTGTTTATGAGGCTTTGGTAATTAGCTCACATCCACACTGCACACAAGTTATGCCAACTGCCTATGTTATATATATAGAGAGAGAGTAATATTTACTTAAAGACATCAGGAAACTATGGACTTTAATACTCAATCTGTTGCTCAAATTGTCAGTAAGTGATGAAGACATCATGAAATACAGCAACTTGTTATTGATTTAGGCATTGGGAACCTATTAACACCAGCTACAAATACCTTCCATGCATTAGTATTTCTATATTAAATGTACTACATAGACAGAATTCATGTTTATGCTGTACATACATTCTTAAGCTCCTAAGGATAACTTTTAAGGGATAACACAGAGTTGCACAGAGCACCATTCACTCAGAATGAGTCAGTATGTGTCCATACACAAACACGTTTTAATTCATCTCCACAGAGCAATTCAGAATGTCAAACTATTTCTGAAAAACTCTGTCAACTTCAGTGGTGTTATACAAAACACTTCACTGAAGTTACAGGGTGGGGGGGATGTAAAGAGATGGGGGAGTATTGGAGAAACTTATAGTTAAAAAAAATCCATAGCCAATTACAACAGTGCTGCACGGAGGAGGTGGAACTTGGACACCACTTAGACAAATGTAGTCTCAAGATTAGTGGCTTTTTTTAATCCACTTCCACCTAACAACCAGAAGTGAACTGCAACAGGTTCAAACCCTGTCCGCACCATTTAAGCAACTAGCTCCGCTGAAAAGCGATCAACACCTTAATTGCCAGCTTTCTGTGAATGCAAATGTGCAATGGAGCAGATAATCCCACCACTTGACTTTGGTTTACCTGTTCACTTTCTGCCACAAGCTCCTTTCTGACGAGCTGGAATGCACCCGTGGTTTTCACCATTATATCTAGGGCCCCAAACAAAGTCTTTAATTTCCCAGCACTGCTGTTCTGACCTAAAAAGAAATAAAAGAAAAAGTAGTAACAATCAGGAACACAAATGGTTTATGTTACACATTACTCTTTTTCTTCCACCCATAGATTTCAAGAGTTCTCACGAGAAAAGAACATACTGTCCTAGTCAACTAAAAACCAGTAAGATACAAATATCTCTTCTCTCTAAGATAGTTCTGTTCTGAGAAGCACATTACTGCTGCTCTCATACATAAAGTTATCTACAAATGGAATTAAATAGCTAAAGGTAGTTTGAAAAGCTGTTGTAGTAAGACAAGAGCTCGACGTACTCGTCATCTGGAACTCTGCGAAGGCCACTCTTTCCAGCTGCACACGAAGGAACTCGCAGGGCGCATCCTTCAGGAGCTGGAAGAGCCGCACTGCTTTGCTGTAATGAAGATCCGCAAGGACACGGTGTTGTTTCCTCAAATGTTCGTCACCAACCTGCGCTCAAAGTAGGGCACAGAGTAAATCCCAGACGATTTGTATGGTCATGAGGTAACTATTACAAAAAAATGCTATGGACTACACAATTGTACACCAGCTCATTTCATAGTGGTTCATCTAAATGTCTGTATGTTTCCAGAATACATCACCAGCCTGCTGCCTTTGAAGCTATTGTAATTTCATAGCTAACGCTAAGAAATTCACACCATAAAGAATATTAATTTGGAAAAAAAATATCAGAAGATGACATGTAAGTCCACACTAAGGCTTTAATAAGCCATATGCTGATGTTCTAGCAGAAGGCTGCCTGCTTAATGTCAGAAGAGTGGCCTGGACACAACACCAAACCCAAGGAAATATTTGTCTTCATTGACTTCTGTTATGAGAGCATGGAAACACTAAGAGGAGACAGAACCATAAAGCTCAATACACTCTATAAAGGACAGACTACTCTTAAAAGTAACATATTTCACAATGATTTGCAAATAAACCACCTCACATTTCTTTGGTAAAATCATTTCAATAACTACATGTCAACTATAGGTAGAAGGATAAATATCAGTCCCCACACACATTGGGCATGGTAAGTATGGAACCCATACAGAAAACCAGACCAATCTGGACGAATACCTGGTTTCTCAGGCAGCTGTGGTACATGGAAGCCAGCCTGTGGTGGATGGTTGCAGCTCGATACTGGCAGAGAGGCTGTCGGGCAGACACTGTATCAACATCACAGTATTTCAAGGACTTCATCATGGCTTCACTGACTTCCTTCTCTATCTACAAGGCAAAACAAAAAGACGTTGTGTGATCGCTTTGAAACTAGAACACCACTATGTGCAAGTGTAGGGGTTAAGTCTCTATTTGTGGCACTACCTTTTCATTAAGCAAAACCTTAATACAAACGACTAAAGGTTTTACAGCTTGCAAGAACCCCTTCACAAAAGTTCTTCAAGCTATTAAAGGTTTGAGTTTTTCCAATATCAATTTTACTCGCTGTTTAGTTTTTCAGGAAGACAGTAACTCATTTTACCAGATGTTGCCACAAAAGCTCTTCTTACCTGCTCCTGAGCCTTCCGAGACAGCGGAGCGTAATCCTGCTGGAGAGTCGCCATGGTGAAATAGGTAGTAGACAGCTCCCAGTTCACAGAATCCCAGACAGCTGGATGCACGTCTCTCTGACCAAGCGATCGTAATGCCTTCAGGTAGTAGTCAATAGCCTACAGATTATAAAATAATACATGTACATGGTTATGCTGAAACTTATAGCAACTAGAAATTAATTTTCCTTTACTCATTCTCAAGGAAGAATTCCAAAATAATGTCTGGGCCGTCTTCAGTATTTTCCTTGCACACCTTTTGGTCATAACTTTAATCCTGACAGTGAATCTGTCTCCCTTGTGTGCGGTAATGCAGTCAAACATCAATCTGAATGTCACAGAACTTCGCATATCAGAGCAACGGAATCAAACCTCAACAATACCAAAGCCTGTATAGCGAGGATCAGGATAATATGAAAGCAGGAGAGGTATCCCAAGTTATTACATCAAGACTTCCAGATTTTTACCAAGATATTTACAAGTATTCTACAGCAAAAGGCATATTAGGGTCTGGGCCATTCTAAAAGTAGCATGATGTTACCTTATTATAATAAAGGGCCTCTTCTGGGGAAAACTCTCTTTTGAAGTCCCCCTCAGTCACACAGTGTGCTTGAGCACAAATTCGCATCAGTCGGCCCGTGTTGCAGAGCAGGAGAGCGGCGTTGGTTGCGTCGTCAATTGACTCAAAATTCTGAATTCCTTCTTCAAAGCAAGAGAAGCTTTTCTTCCAGAGCTGCTGCTCTGTCGTTGATACGGTTTTACTCACTAGGGGTAAGAGACAAGGCTCATTCAAATTCTTGAAAGATACTGAACAAATATTTCCATTGTTATTTGTCTCATCAACCACCTTTTATTATTTAAGGGTGGTAAATGATTCTGAAGACCCAATTTGTGGAAAATACTTCTAAGAAAACCTCAAATGTGAAAATCTTCATACGTGAAGTGCACTCTTACATATACTACACTTTCAAAAGGGTTGTGATAACATAACAGAAAAAAAACAGCAGAAATTAACATAAAACACAGATTATTTTTTTCCCCACAGTAACATTCAGGGTACTGCAGTTACTTCTATAAACTTACTGTATGAAACAAGTAAAAAGTGCATTTTACAGACAAGTGAAATGCAGTATTTGAGCTTCACTTCAGGTAAGTAGCAGTTCTATGAAAACATGATCATGAAAAACTACGAAATTACCAGTTCAACCCAAAATCCTTCAAATATGAATCGGACAAAGATCACAGGAAATTGCCGGTGTAAACTGGAGCTGTTAACACTCAACCACCAGCATCTAAATAGTTCTAGTTTATGTAGCTTTTACTTGTAGATAAGGCATTACTGGGTTTTTGCTTTCAAAAACAAAAACCCACCAAACACCTTACGCTACAAGGCAGCTTAGGCAACCTCCATTTCCAAAAAAACCAAACCAATCCCTCAAAAACCACCAAAACCAAACCAGAAGCAAAGCCTCCAAGCATTTACTTACCAAAGCATTCATAGACTGACTTCGCTGAAACTATTCTTACATTTAAATTACCCTTACGCTTGTTCATGCTGGGCTAAACATCAAGAATGTAACATGCCCTCCCTTTTATAACAGAGTTGGTCTAAAAGTTTCCATCATGTTTTTTGAGGGCATTCTACATACTTTTAAATAATTTGTCCAAAACTGCAGATTTCATTACTCAGTTTAGGCTCAATTAAGTACAGTGTACAAGCCACAGTGATCTCTTGCGGACAGATATTTACAATGGACATTAAAGTTACATAACATCAAATACAGATAAGTATTTGTACTACGTTATTTAAATGTCTTCTCAGAAATACTCAAGGTTTCTCACGCTCTGAGTGAACATGATCATAGTTGTAGCTCTGTGAAATAGTAAGAAGCAAAAAGAATACTTGCCCATTCTCTCAGTCTGCACTGCCGCAGCCTGGTTCATGTAAAACACTCCAATCTCGTTCCTGATATTGCCCATCCTCTTCAGCACCTGTATACGCTGCTCTGGATTTTGGTTTTTTAAGTTACTGAAAAGTAAGATTTCATAAGCTGCTTCGTAACATTTACAGCTGACAGAAAGCTGGCATTCCAAGTCTGTAGACAAGTCGGTAGCCCAGGCAAACACTGGAAAACAAAATGCAAAGCCTGCACATCAAACAGTATTTCCACTTGATGGCCTTGTTTTGGGCGTTCTCCTCTAGACCAACACCCATGTCCGAATGATCCCACAATTTCTACAGATATGCACAATTTACCCATTAATTACTGTCTTTAGTTATTTACCGCTTCAGGCGTGTCATACAGTATCTTGACAACCTCCTTACATATGACAGGCACAGTGAGCTTTCCCTGAAGAAAACAGACCTGAAGTGTAATAAACCCTTCTCCAGAAATTATACCCGTGCACAGTTTTGAGAAGCACAACAACATTACTCATGTCTGTCACATAACTGAATTATGGCGGTTATCTTATATCAGTACCATACCTTGGCACCTGGATTCTCTGTGAAGACTGTGTAGTATTTCCTGATCTTCTTTTGTCTGGTAATTGTATTCTTCAAGATATGCTGCTCTGTTGTTTGCATTTTGAGCAAGCATTAATTGGATATCGCCACAAAGGGTTAAACACTGACAAAGGAATACTAATACTTCTGGAAGCATGCTGGTGCAGAGACAACAGTAGGTATCTATTAAGGAAAATAAAATAAAATAAATCACATGGATGAGATAAGAGGAAGGAAAAGAATTAAACTCATGAGGTTTGACACATACTGACAATATAATTGGTTTTTATGTTACCTGTCACACTTGTTCTCCTTATGCAGACAACACATGCTCTTTTGAAAACGAACCTCTTTTGAAGTCATAGTTGCTCTACAGAGCTGACAGATTCAAAAGAGCAACCATGTTGTCCAAGATGAGCAGCAAATCTGGTAATTACAAATGCTAATCTCAGATATGACTAAAGAAAAAACAACTTTCGGCAAATAAACTGAAGTTGAGATATCACCTGAAAAATTAATTTACAGAAGGTAGAGTTTAAACTCGATTCTCAAGTCTTTAAAAGACTGAAAATCAAAGTAGGCTTTGAGCTATCGATGCTTTGTGGTAAGATCAGGTGTTCTTGCTTTAAAAGCTTCTTCCTGTCCCAAGCCCTACAAATATTGAAGAAAACAGCGGTACTACAGTAGCAAGCTAATGGCATTTTCCAAATAGCTATTCTCATTATTGTAGTAATACTCTAAGCAGCCTGATTTTACTTCCTTCATTTTCCTCAGTAATACTTAAAGACTCATTTCATTTTAGAGGAGTATCCAATTCAGCTGATTAACAAGTTTGGTATTTCTGAGAACAATAGATCTATTGCAATGAAGTGGGAACTACCAGGTATTTCCAAGGAAAAAAACCATCTGCTTGCAGTGACAACACTTAGGCCACAGAATTCTGTGTCTTGGCACCAGGATCAACTCTCCCAACTTTGAGTGCTCTGAAGCTCCAAACCCACGCTCTTTAAGCTTCCCAGTCTATCAAAACAGGAGCATCTTTCTAACAGAGACACGAGTTATTCTTACGACAGAATTCCCTCCTGAATAATGAGCCAGACACTCAGTTTAACTAAATACATGGTTGTCAGACACGTCAACACATGCCACAAGGATAAATCATGCACAAGAGAAGCATTTGATATTGTGAAAGGTATATGCAGGCGCTGCCACGGATGACAAATACATTCCAGCAACTTACCATGGCACTGTAAAGCCAGTTTGATGTATCGTAATGCTCTCCCGTATTTCTGTAGAATCATAGCAGCATCAGACAGGACGTAATAAGCCTTTGATGATTTCAGAATGAGCTGGAGTTTCATTTTATATTGCCATGATCCAGGAATCATTCCTGACTGACTGGAATGCTTCCCCTTCTGAAACGAGCCCACTGTAACAGAACAGAACCTCGTCAGTAAATCTCATCTGCATAACATATGCCAGAGGTTGGACACAACTTCATCAGCACACAGACAGAATGTAAATCGCCTTATTACAGCTCTGCGCAAGGGGAGTTACGCCAACTTGTCTGCCGCTACATTTTTCATCTGCAAAATGGACCCAATACTTGGAACTGTTCCACGTACTCCACCTCACAGTGGAATGCTCAAATACAGTGAGCACAGTGACAACGCAGTTAACTTCTCCAACTTGGAACGGCTTTTGAAATCCAGGTGCAGCGGCCAAGACTGTTCTGTTCGGTAGCAGTAGAAAAGAACGCAAAACCCACAGGCATAATTTGTCACATTCTCCACCAAATCCCTATGATATATGCTCTGTTTCTGTATGAACAATTTCTAAGTGAGAAAGCCTGCATTTGGGGGTTTAGCCTCCAGCACAGAAAGAACTGCATAACCTGGTCCTTTCCGCAAGGAAAACCAATGTTCTCCTCACACCAGTTTCAAGACATCCTCAGTGTAAGATTATGAAGGTTCCTCCTTCAATGCTATAGCGGTTGTGGAACCAGAAAGAACACACTTTAGCCACACCAAAGGACAGAATTTTGTCCTGACAACATCTGCACACAGAAACAAGTCTCTTGCTTAAAAGTGGACCTACAAGGCCCATCTTACCAGCCTGCTATCCTTATTGCATTCTAGAAGAACTACAGGCCTTCATTAGGACAGAGACAAATCTAATACAGTAACACCTCACACAGTTAAAGACACAGAATGCATGTATACTGCAGCCATATACTACTCAGAGGAAGTTCTCTCTTCACGTTGGAAATTCAAGAAATAAGAGCACTTATCCTTTCTGTACATGAACACACACATTTACAGATAGACTACAGAACATGCATCACAGAAAATATACCCACATAATGGAAAAGCAAAAAGTTCCTCCACTATGTTTGAACTATTTTCTTGAAGTTGAATTCAATCCTTACGAGCTGAACAAGTAGCGGCATTGCTACTTCAGGGAAGAACTCCAGCACAGATCCAGAAAACAACTACAATATTATTTTTCTGATGTGTGCAATATTTATCTCCCACATCCCCTAGGAAACACTTGTTTCTAAACAGAAGAAGTTAACATGTGGACACTGTCCTTGCCAGCTGGCAAGCGGCTGCAACGTGTCATGGTTTCCAAATTGTGGAGGCTGAAGACAGAGCCTGGCTGCAGGAGAGCTGAAATCAGCACAGTGTTCTTGCTGAGCTGACCCAGGCAAAATTTCTCAGGAGATCTTGGTAAAAATTAGCCTCACAGTCCATATTAACAGCACCGTGCAGAATTGATGCAAGCTCAACACACTAACTTTCTGACAGAGGTGATAAATCCTGTGGTCACATATCTGAGAGAAAGTAAGAAAGGATACATCCATCACCAGGTCCTTGACATTCATGAGACAATCATAAAATTGGAAAAGAAACACGAGAACACTTAAATTAATAACTCAAAACTGAACTCATTATTTAGAGATTTTTCAAAGGGGAAAGGAAGAGAAAGGAAAGAATAAAGAACTGTAAAAATAGGCAAGACTTAAGTTTCTTCCTGGGTTATGCTTATAGGGCCCCTTGCCCTGCAGAGAACTCAACTGTTTTCAGAATAGTCTTTCCTATATGCTTTTATGCCACTCCAGAGAAAAACAGAATAGACTATAGTCTGAAATTTCTAGAGTGTGAATATTTAAGCAAATAAAATATCCTTTATTTGCTGCTTCAATCCACAATTGTAGGGGTACAAGAACGAAAACAAAATCCTAGTTAACATTTTATATGCAATTAAGCAGCAAGCATAATGTAAGATAGAAACTTGCCAGAAGTGGGAAGTTCTTCCACAAAACTCGCAAGTCACAAAAGAAGAATGAAGGCTGTTTTAAAAACAATCCACACACCTTACTGTGCTCCACATACCAAACCCCAAAATATTGAGCCCTTATGGAAGTCATCTGTAAGCCACACATAAATGGGTGCAGTAAAGTTAGGTGTTTACTAATAAAAGATGCTTTGATATGCAAAATATCCCAAATGACCTATAATTACTTAAAAAGGAACAGACTGTTCTCCCATTTTTAGTATACTACTACTATTGCTTATGCAATAGTGTAATTAGTGACCTATAAGTGCACTGTTATGACAACCAAAATAAAGCAGTGGTTTGGAAGAAGTCTTATTTCTGTAACAATACAACTTACTTTTGTCTAAAAATAAGGCCATCTGTTTTTCCAGACACTCGGGACCACCACTGGTAGATTCATCTTCATATTTCAACGGGATTGGTGTGCTGGGGTCAGCTGCAGGAAGGTCACCCTCTTTTTTAACACTGCTGTCAACAGACTTCAAGCCCTGCAAATGGAATAAATAATTCAATCTACTTGAAAACAATGCTTAGCAAATACAGAAGATACCAAGAACTGGGTAAAAGGTGAAACATTGTTAGAAAATTGTTAGTAGACTTACCTCCAGGACGTAATTGAGCACCAGCCTGCAGCGCTCCTCAGTGCCATGGCAGACGGGAAATGCACAACTGGGCTTCATTGGAAGAGAAGGAATAGGAAGAGAATAAATGTTCGACACAAAAAACGTCAAAATTTCTGGCTAGAAGACGCGAATAGAACATCTGAGCTCTGCACTAAGAGGTGTGACAGTATTTCTTTATCTCAGTGAGCAACTCATATACCTGGTTATCTACGTGTCGTCTCTCCTGGCAACTCCAAAGACAGTGCAAAGAGAAGAGAAGAGATGACTGTTGCGTGACAGTGACTACAAAGCATCCAGTGATGGTCTGCAATGCACACCCAGGAAGATAAGGAGACTCAATACTATACAGAATTTTTTTCCTTCAGCCTTTATATCAAAGCTGCACTTCCATCACCTTTGAACAACTCAGAGCCTTCAAGTTTGAATTTTTGTTTTCTTCTGAGGCAGAGTAGAAGGGGAAATAAGAGTGGAAATGTAGTGTTTCTGCACTTGTGCAAGCTGTGGTTTTAGCTGATGGACCACGAAGTCTTAGAAGTTAATAGAGCAATAAGAGTTACAAAATATTTTAGGACATCTTGTACTTTGCTGCTCAGCACAGACATGAGAAAAATAGGTTTAGATTTTGACCAATGACAGTCATTTCATAATCACATCCCTGTACAGGCAAGACAAGTAAAACATCAGCAGAAAATTTCTTTGCTGATCTTCCCAGTTTCTTGTGTTTCTCTATTTTGTTACAATAATAAGGCACGCAAAGGACAATGAAGGTAGCAGTGTTACACTTCTGTGGATTCCTTTATGCAGCACATGTACATCAATGAAGTTTCAGGAATACTGTGGTTATGCACCCAGCTGTGCCCTCAGACACAACACGTGCAGAGCAAAACTTCATCTCTTTTTGAAAATCGACTACAGCCAAAATTCTGCTGTATCCTGATCAGTTACCTTGGAAAGACAAATCAAAGAGGGAAACCAAGGACTAACACTGTGGATCCAAAGCAGCAGATGCCCCCAGGGGAAAAAACAAACCAAATAGACCAAACAACACAAACAAAAAACCAAAACACGTAACAAAAAAACACAATCAAAATTAAAACAACAAAATACCCAAACAAACAAACCAACCAACCAGAAAAAAGTCCTAAGACAGCTTGGATATCCCCACAAACTTGTGGTCACCTACACTCTTACACACGGCCACAGCTGACAATATTTTCTCTGCTGCTGTGACAGGAATAATTCTCTGTAGTCTGCTATACAAAATCACGACATCAAGGAAAACTGCATGATTAAACTATACTTTAAACCTGCTATACTGTGAAACTTAAAGACCTCAGACATTGTAAGCAGCTCATGCTTCAGTTAGCCTGAAACAAACACATGGCGATAGCTTAAGACAAAACTAAGAGGTAACTGAATTTCAATAACTTCGCTACATCAACTGAAGCTTTCATAAAACCCTTAAAAAAATTCCACAGCCTCACTTACACGTATTCGATGAACAGACTTGTATTTTTCTGGTACTGATAACTCTCCAACAGATTTGATTATTGCCACTGCTTTGTTGTCATCTGGTGGATCAGAACTGTTACTGTAAGAACCATTTTCATCACTGTCTGGCATTTCTTCCTCTTCCTCACTATAACTTTCATCAGAATTTCCATTTATAGGGAAGTCTGTACTGTCTTCTTTTTTGGGTTCATCCAACTGAAAAAGTTCTGATAACATGTAGTTTGCTGAAGCAATAATCTTTTCAAATAAGAGAAAAAACATTAGTGATTTGTTTTCAAGTTAATTTTTTTCTTCTGAGAAGCAACATCAATATAATTTGCCTTAGAATAAGGAATAACTAGTACATGCAAGTAGGTATTTCATTACCTGTAAATACAGCCTGTACACATACACACTGTAGAGCCACATTTTCAAGCTCTGAATTTTACTAAGCCCCTGCAATCAAGTTTGCCCACGTTTGGTTTTACCCCCACCCCATCTTACAAGGTCTTCAGCTCTTGTTTTGTGAGAGCAAGAGAGCGAACGTAATGACCAGCTCCTTTTAGAGCAGGACAGAAGACCCATGCAGCAATGTGGGGCAGGGAAGGCTACTAATTCAAAAAAGTCCAGGGTTTCTTTAAACATATATCAATTTCTAAGATTATAAATAACTTAAACTCTCTCCCTTGCAGAAGGACGCAGAAGTACCACACAAAATATAGCCAGGTGCATTAGGATGACAGCATTTCCATTATATTTACACAAAGCTACAAGAAAACTTAATTCTTACTTGAGGATGTCTGCCATTGTCCAGTAACTTCAGACAATTAAGGAGCAACGTTCTGATAGTGCCATAGTGTTTCTTGTTCTGGTTTTTCTTCAGCATCATATTGCAAGCAACTCTAAAAGAAAGTTAAACAAAATAGGAAATCCCTGGATAACTTTTTATGCTAGAAATAAAAAAAGAGCTTTAAACAATACTTCTGCAAGCACAGAGGTCCCAAACTTTAAGATGGGTCTGCAAGATTTATTCAGCAACAATGTAGTTGACATAGAGAGACAGTGAAAATATGAAAGTCTCTTTTGATTTAGTAGGACTAAGGCTTATCAAGCTTATGTGTAAAAGAAGATTTTTCATTTACTCCGTCTTCATGCCCTCGTAACTTTTAGTCTGTATTCTTAACAAATACAACGGCACCAGGAAGCAAGTACTGCAACAAAAATGATAAAAACTCACTTGTATAGAAGAATTGCCACTGGCATCGTAAAAGGATTTTGGTATTTGTCTTCCGTCTCTTCACAAAGGGTGGTCAGGTCATAGAGCTTTACTATATCACTCCCGCTTGCTGAAAGATAAGACCTTTCATTAATCAACACGACATTTAGATCCATTTGAAAAGATCTATGTTAATTTACTTACCCTTAAATAACCAATAAGTATGTCCTTCTTTGGTGCAATTTGATTTCAAAAACGATAAGATGTTTTGAGCAATATCTTTTATCACTTTGGTAGAAAAATTCGAGTTTTCCAAATTGGGAATATCTTCAGTCTTAATCATTTCATATTTCTGCAAGGAATATATGTTAAAACTCAAGGTTTGGAGGGTTTTCTGCCAACTACCCCCAAAAGGAATCTAAAGATCAGTGTCTATCAACTGCTAAAAGAAACAAAGGCTGCTATTACAACAGAGTGTCATGATAAATGTAGTTTATTTCCAGAATTTATTTTAAAAGCCAGCACATCTCAATTACAAGTTTTAAAGACGACTCACTTCTATGACAAACATGGTAAAAGGAGAAAAGAGTTGAAAAAACACATCTGCAACATCTATTTATTACTTCAGTGAAACCCTGTCAGCCTCATAAGCAACCATATGCTGCCAGTTCCAACAGAAACTCAGCTGGTATGTGTGGTCTATCATAGAATAATAAATACAAATAAAGGTTTAAAAAGCATCTGTCTTGGCACGTGAACACTGCAGATTTTAAGATGCAAGAAACTGATGTATTTCAAGAAACTGATGTATTTCTGCTCCTACATTTTTCTATTTTTGCCTTCATTCATCCATTGGGGGAAGGAGTAATTTTGCATGCATGGAAAGGAGAAAAAAAGAACACATTGTTTTTGGCTGACTCTTGCTAGCTGTGTACATGTTTCTCATTCTGCAATAAAGGATTGTTGTCATCTTTTTGTCAGAACAGTAAGATTACAAAGACATCTGTTACAACTGGAGTAATTTCAGAAGCTGAAGAACAGATGAACCGGGCATAACACAAAGCGCCAGACTTACCTGAACAATTCCATTAACGTGAAAGCACATCACAAGCTCCGGTACATTGCATATTAAGTTGTCCAACCAATAGTCAATTCCTGTTAGCACATTTATGGGCTTGTTGTTATCCCTGAAAACAAACGTTTCTAGTGTTATTTAAATCTTTATTTACTCTTCAGAAAATTTTAGGGATGTTTACTAATGGGATTTAGATCTAATTCACCTGAGAGTGGATGGAGACTAAAACAATTATTTGTGAACTGTTCTTTTTTAGAGAGGCAAATGAGGAATCATATCAAACAAAACAGATGTTCTGATCTCTCCAAATACACTCTCATGCCATGGGCAGTTTTGAATTTTTGCCCACACATACTGAAACTTTAACAAGCTTCAGATGTCTCACTATCACTGAGAAAACAAGTACTTAAGTTCTAAAGTAATTGCAGTATTAGCTGCAACTGATTACAGCTCAAGCCTTTTCCCAGACCTTCCAAAATCCCTTGCAAAGCAAGGTACTGTTGGTTCCTACATGTGTCTTAAAAAGATGACAAATACATCAAGTGATTTTCAAGTTGTTGTTCGTTCTTTGCCTACATGTAGGCAGGAACAGAAGAAACAGCAATCAAGTGATCAAGTATTAGTGAAAAGTAGGACAGTCAGAACTTAGAACTACTACAGTCATGAGTTCTAAGTACTTATGAAGTGCTCAACTAGCAGTTATTGAAATTCAAAAATCCCAGTAAGAGAAATACTATAAAAAGTCAGTCAAAGGCTGGCATATAAATCTCATTAACTTCAAAACTCACCTGAGACGCAAGCTCACAGCAGGGTATCTCCCACCTCCAAATATCGGCATATTTGATCCTACTAACATGTGGATATCTTCAAAGGTCCACAAGATATTACGAACAAAGTCATTTTTAAGTCCCTTCATCAAGAGAAAAAATTGTTCTATAAATCACTGTCCTGAAACACGTTCTCTATGACATTCTGCGGAATTATGAGAAAGCAACAAGCAAAAGCAGCAAATAAAAGACGGCACATAAGGAACTACGCTACGCGTTCACATTAACTTAAAAAACTGAGATCACAGATGCCACAAAAGCTACTTCTACAGTGGGCTTAGTTTTTCTCTTGGTTCCAATTTAGACCAAATTTTCAACTGTTTGATTAAATTGGGGGTTCAGTGTTTGAGCTCAAATTTCACAAATAGCATACCTGACTGTTTTCCCCGTCATTGAACAAAGTAGTCAGGTTTTGTTCTTTGGGGGCTGAGGCCACATGCCCCACTATATATGAGGGTTCAAGAGGCACATTTCCCTGTGAAAAGCACAAGGATAAGGAGTGATTCTCCTGCTGAGGTAAAGTTAGGCCATTTAAAGAAATCTGAACAACAAAAGCATATAAGGGAAAAACCTTTACCTCTAACATCTTTTAGTAAGTATGTATTAAACTACAAAAAGCCTCTAGTCAGTGACTAGAATACTTATTTTTTTTATAGCTAGTACCAAATTTTTGTACTTCATATTCTCAGAGGCTTTCAAAAGAAATCAGGAAGTTCTTATAGAAGCTCTTCATTACCCCAGGGTCAGCACCAGATTATCAGTCTCCAGAAGAAAAACCTCTGTCCTGATGTCTTTATAAGTTAAAGAAAATGACACTACAAATGTACAACAGTTCCTTTATGATAAGAGGTCTGCTGTAGTGGGCAATATTTCCTCAAGAAGTTGAACAGAAGTAGCCCTTTTTCTAAAAACCTTTCAAGTATGGAAACATTTTTCTACTTTAGAATATTACGAACACCACAACACACGCAGATACAATTTTAAGGATAACGTAGCTTAGAGCCTTCACAAGGTAGCTGAGCAGGTCATTTGGCATACCAGTGGGTAATACCACCTCAGCATAACTACAGCATCATCATTATATTAATGTAGATGGAATACAATAGATCTTTCAACCACTCAAAAATCTAAGCGAGTTCTGTATTGCATTACTCAAAAACCACAGGAATTAACAGTTTTCAGAAACAAGCTTAGCCACAGACTGAAACCCTGGATTAAGGCCTAATACTAATTATAGCTTGTTGCATAATTACTATAAACATCTTCCCCTTCCACTTGTTTAATCTCATAGCAAGTAGTATATCTATAAATGTTGCTTAACTGTTTTGCAAATATTTTATAGATCTTAATTTTCCTCTTCACCTAATAAATTCAGGGTCACAACAGGTTCATTTTTATGACAGACTTTAAAAGAAAGGCCAAAACCTTAAGCTTCCATACACATCTTCTGAATACCAGATTTTCCTACGGTTAGGTAAAGTCATTGATGACTACTCCTAGCCAAATGTTCTGTTTCTCAAAAATACATAGATAAAGTGACAAAACCAAAAAAAATCTGAAATTTGGAGCTCTGAAACACTGGGACAAGCTAAATCACACACACTGCCAAGTTCTTCCAATGCCTGACTTCATTTCTTTCAGCAAAAAGTACTGCAGCAGCACCTTTAAAAACCCTTGAATATATATGCCCCTACAAAAACTAAGGTGCCATTGAAACTGCTATATACACCAACCTGGTTCGAGGCACCTGGATCTTCAGATAACGAAGACGGCATTTCAAAAGGAGCTGGCCAGGAGGCCCTCCCCGCTTCATCACTCTCACCTGAAACAGGACCCTCCTGGTGCTGTTTTGAAGTGGAAGGAACAGGCTGAGCAGCTCCATCACCATTAATGCTGACAAAGCAACATTAACAAATTCAGTTGACACTATGCAAACAGAATCACTTTTAGAATTGTTGTATTTGATGCGCTGTTCTCAAAGAATGCCTTCGCTAATATGCTAAAAGATTGCTATATTGACAAGTTGTTCATTACTCAAACTTTTACAAAATTACAGCAGTTGTCACAATTTACCGTGAGTATTTCACGTGAGTTGTTCTTCCCTCATACTTAGAAATATTGAGATATGCGGTTTATTTTATTCTTTAAATCTTTAATTTTACTTTAAAATACTTTGATTTCTGCTAAAACATTTACATGTTATTACCTAACTTCGTCCCTCAATTTCCTTTGTATAAAGATAAACCAGTAAATAATACAGATCATAATGGAATTTTAACATTCATTTCAAGACCAGAAACCATGCAAAAGTAAGTGGTGCAGAATTAAAATTCATGCAGACATAAGGTTACCTGTAATACAAAAACTTAGAAAGTATAGCCTTCTGGTACCAATGTTCTTTACTCTTCTTTTTCCGTTGCCACTTCTGATCAATCAGCCTTTGATAAAACTCTTTCAGCCATGTCCAGTCCCCTGTCTAGGCAATATCATAAATATTAAATTAATATCAAGAAGCATCTGCAAAGTAAACCAAATGCCTTTTTAACTTACAAATACTCATCCACAACAATAAAAGAAACCCAGAAAATAACTTCATAGTTAAAGTCTTGAATTGGTCACTAATTGAAAAAGTATCTTCTAATAAAAGTTATGTTCTTACTGAAAAGTTGACTTCATTGGAAAATTAGATACATGCTTAAGAGGTTACACAGTAACAAATACTTATTAATAAATTAATAAAATAGTACAGCAATACTGAAGTAGTTAAAGGAAAGTAGGACATGGAATTTCAATCCTACAATACCACAAATATAGGATATCAGATGCAGTCCACGGGTAAAACAATCGCTGCAGAACAGAGCACCTTTTGTACTCGCATATGATACTCAGGAATTTTGATACATCCATGCTTTCTTGCTGGCTACACTCTTCTCAAAATAATGCATTTTGACCATAGGAAACACTTAAAAACCAAATGGTTAACCTGGGATGATCTCATGAAGAGTTCTTGAATATCCAGCTCATCCAACAAAAGCGTCCTCCCAATGCGATGTACTGCCATGCTCACGTGGGACTTGCTGTAAGGTATCTTCAGAAGTTTTTTAATATTCTTGCAGGGTAAAAAAAGAACAGAGATAAAATTCAATACAGTTATACTGCATTGTAAGACAATCCTTAGGAAACTGCAAGCAAAGAATACGCTATTAACATTGGAGAGGCATGGGCGGGCAAACAAAACCTCATAGTCACAGTGATTTTAAGAGGGCCATTCCACAAGGAACTGTATTTGCTGAGGCCAGAGAACATGAATGACAGTGATAGAGACCAAGAACTCAGTATAAACCACGTACATTATTTAACCATGATCTCTCTTTATATCACCACAACCAGCTACCATCAAAAGTGACAAAAATGCAAGAGGCTAGTTTGGAAATTAAAAGCCTGATCATATTCACCATGGGAATACTGACACCTTGTCAGATATCCAGAGGAATCTGGACAGAGATCTAAGTCTGAATAAAAATCTGTCAAACATCAACACTGAGACAGTAAACGTGTACGTATGTTTCCTCTTCCAAATAGTCTCATCTGCAGACATTACCAGCACCAAAAAAGCTGATGAAAAAACAGAGGAAAATAAAATAATTACATTGCAAGACAGGTGTGCTGAATTAACTAAACAGCATATTTTAGTTTAAGATTATTTGTAGAAATCCACAGGAAATATGATCTTCTCTCTACATTTCTTATTCAGTGATCTCCCTTAAATGACCGTCAAAAGTTAAGTGATCCATTTGGGTTTCATTAGTGGATCTTTAGTTTTCAAAGGACACAAAGATGACAGAAGCCATGACAATGTCTTAAAATAAGGTTTATAAAACAGAAGAGTTTGAATGATGGAACTTTAAAAGTTATACATACCTCTGAATCAGACACAACATCCACATCATTTCCAACCGAGTCAATGAAGTCATACGCCATCCCAAAGCTATTTAGAAAATATTACAAGTTAAGACAAATACAGTGTGACATTAAATAGAGACCCGTTTTTTCTCCAAAGCTTATTAATGCTTTTAAAGCTTTTTCTTCATCAGAACATCAAGTCCAACTAAATATTACCAGGTGTAATGAAATCTAGAGTTAATTAACAAAATTATTTTGACATTCTACAAGTTTTCCAAAGGTATCACGGGAAGCGCTTAGCTGCAATTTCAAGACATTCTAAAAGGTAGTTTAAGTTTTGTTGAAACCAGGAAAATCCGAGATATTTAAAACGTTTTTAAGACAGCTATGGGAAATTAGAGAAACTGAAGTTCTGGGTGTTTTGTTTTTGTTTTTTACTAAAAAGGAAGTTTAATTTTCAAAGACTTTATCTTTAAGGCATTAAATATGTTAAAAGATTTAATTTTAACAGCCATCATTTAGTTTAACTTCTTATTTATGTTTTCTGAATTGGCTTACACGTTTCAACAAGCGCATCCTGGTAGCTTTACCCACCCTCATTAAGGCCTCTCTAAATTACAGGTATTTAAACTAGAATATTTTGATGTACAAAGCATTATTTCCAATTAAACCACATACGAGTACAACCCAACCAAATACATGATATGTAAGCATCCAAAATTATACATTCACTATTAGTTTAACACTGACACAAGAGACAGAAAGATAAAACTGCCAGCCCCTATTTGACAAACAAACACAATATTTAAAACAAACAGGAAAAGTTCATAAAGCCCTGTTAACCTGCTCAAATATTTACTTCTCCTAAAACAGATTATGAAGACTTAGACCCTCCACAAACTTAAATTTCACTAACTAGTTGACTTAGTGTGAATTTGCTTGTTAAGCACAGGATTTAAGTCTCCTATTCATAGACAATCTGAACTCAACTCATCCAACTATTTAGCAAACATCCACACTGAAAGGTAACACTGCTTTTTGGTTTTGCCCCTTATTTCACCTTCTGTGTTCACTCTTGACATGATTATGACATTTCTTTTGCCATCAGTTAGCAGGGTCCAGTCTCTAAAGATCCAGCTGAGCTATAAATGGGCTCCATAACTTTCAAGGGGAACGATATTTGTTCCCTTTTCCACTGCTATCAAAAGCAGAAGGGCTGGCTGAACCAGTCTCGCTTCATTTTGGCCAATCAACAATAGCCAACCAGGGAAGAACATGAAATCAGTTTGACTGTCTCAGGCAAGGTGTCAACATGCACTTAAAAATAATAATAATCAGCAGCATTACCAGCATCATTAATCATTTATAAGGGTGACAAGATTCTAGCACACAGGCAAGAAATAAGGATGAAAAAGCAGCAGGAAAATGGTTAAGAAAAAGAGCTAGCAAGTTGCCATGGTAAAGTCCGTACTTTATATTATGAATTACATAGGGTCCAAGTTCACTGTTAGAATTATTCTCAAAAATACAGCCTGCTATTATTTACCTTGAAAATGGTTTACTTTTTTTGTTGTTGCCAAGAATGGTTGTACCTGCTGGTCCCAGCTTAGCGCTCTCCCGTAACCAGTTGGCAGGTGGAAGTTTCAAGTCCGTTTTCTCCTGCAGACGGGCAAACGCCGCTTGCGGTGGGGCAGACGAGTATTTCACCACAGCGCTGCTTTTCACTTCATTACCCCCAAGAAACAAAACCGACCCCTGGTTTTCAAAGAGAAATTAGTCTTTCGTTTATAAAACGATAGCAATTAAAACTATCAGACTTGCTCTATGATGAACTCTGTGATTTTAATGTTAAGTGGCTGAAGTCCTGCATTTGCTTATACGTTTCTCCTGACTGTGTTCACGGGTATTTCAATTACCCCGATTCCAACACTCACATCAAGTGTATGCTGCACTTCTTAAGGCTCAAGTGTTATTAAGGGCAACACCTCGTAGAATGTAAAATTACTCAGAAAGACCAAAACTAAAATTCACATTAATGCTGCAAAAGTTCGTGAAAGGAAGTGTTCGCCGGCAAACACCTTTATTAAAGCTAAACACGTTTCTGCATGAATAAATAAGCCTTAGGAACACGTATTTTTTTTCAAATACAGCAAACCACACAGCTGTCACACTTAAGAGCTTTGAACCGATACACGTCAAGGGAAAAACAGAACCACAGGACACTATTTATGTAAATACAACGCAGCACACGGCACTTAAGCATAACAACAAAAACACTTCTAACAATTAGAACTTAATCATAATTACAACGCTCCCTGCTGCACTGACAGCAGCGCTCCCGCACTGGCCGAACTGGAAAGCGGCTGCAGCGCTATGAGGCAACTTAAAACATGACTCTGGGCTGTGTTTACAGCCCCGCGCCCGCCCGGGTGCCCCCGCCCGCCAACCGCCACTCACGGGCCGGGCTGGGGAAGCGCCGGGGGAGCCGCGGGACCCCCTTCAGCCGCGGTTTACCACAGGGAAAGTCGCGTCCCCCCCTCACCGCCGTCACCTGCTTGGGCTCCTCCGCGTCGCCCCTCATAGGGGCGGCAGCTCCCGCACCGCACAGCTCATCCATGTTCCGTCCGCCCTCCGTGCCGGCCCGGGCGGCTCGGCCCGGGCGCTCCCTCAGGCAGGGACCGGGGGGCACCAGGCCGCTCTCAGCGCCCACTGCCGGCCGGGGGTGCGTCAGGCCGCGAGCAGCCAACTCTCGCGAGATTTCCCGAGAAGTCCCAGGAGGTGAAGGCGGGCTCTGGCCAATAGGAGAGCGCGGGCGGGGCTGGCGGGCGGGGCGGGGCCGAGGCATGAGGAGACAGGCGCCGGTGCCGCGATGGCGTGCGTTGGCGTTCGGCCTGGTGTTGATTTGACTTTATTGGGGGGCTTTCAGCTCCCCAGAGGTGCTGGGCCGAAGCGAGTGGTAGCGGTGGAGCTTCACCACCATCACCCCCAGCAGCTGGTCCTGCAACACTGCTCTGCATCGCAACAGCGGAGTGAGGTGCTGCCTCATGGCGCATTCCTGTGTGGCGGGGGCTGCTGAGCAGGCCCAGTGCTCTGGATCCCGGCTGACTGGGTTGTCCCAACCCTGTCCTGAGGAAGGACTGGCAACAATGATTTGCAGAGCGACTAAGATGATTAAGGGAGTGGAGCATCTCCCGTGTGAGGAAAGGCTGAGGGAGCTGGGGCTCTGGAGCTGGACAAGAGGAGACTGAGGGGGGACTCAGTCAGGTTTACAGATATATAAAGGGTGAGTGTCAGGAGGATGGAGCCAGGCTCTTCTTGGTGACAACCAATGACAGGACAAGGAGTGCTGGGTTCAAACTAGAACTCAAAAGGTTCCATTTAAGTTTGAGAAGAAACTTGTTCCTGGTGAGGGTGGCAGAGCCTGGCCCAGGCTGCCCAGGGGGGTTGTGGAGTCTCCTTCTGTGCAGACATTCCAACCCGCCTGGACACCTTCCTGTGTAACCTCATCTGGGTGTTCCTGCTCCATGGGGGGATTGCACTGGATGAGCTTTCCAGGTCCCTTCTAATACCTAACATCCTGTGTGACTGTATGATTGTCCTGTTAAGTAGGGAATGAGCTATTACAGCTTATTGATGGGTTCTGCAGACATGAGTAATGACTGTGACCTCCATGAAACCTGTGACCATTTGGTGATGGTGTGACTCAGAGTGTGGGGTGATCACGAATTGTAGTGTACTGGCCTATGCTTGTGCACCGAATTTGGCAAAGGCTTACCTGTGATGAGCTAAGCAAGCAAATGGTGCCTGAATAGTGCCCAAAAAATAATAATGTTTCTTTTCTTCTTCTTAGATGATTATGCCACAAAAGACAGTACAGTTTGTGACAGGTCAGGCTGTACAAATGCTGACTGCCTGTCATCATCCTCCTAGATATTATATATATACATATAGCAACTGAGCCAGTCACTGCCTTTCCTTACTAAGATACTTATCTGTCTTGTCATTGGCCTTTATGGAGCTTAAATGATCCAAGTTATCTTTGAAATTCTTTGTTTTGCTCCAAGTTGATTGAAAATGGCCTGAAGATTTGGAAATTATGAGATCTTGGGGACAGAAAGTGTAATTGCATAAGCCTTGTTTGCTTTGTAAAGCAAACTAAAATTCTTTTGCATATTTTTACTAACAGAGGGCACGTTTTTTAGCAGTAGCCACAATATTATAAATACAAGAATACACTTTAGTATGAAAATATACTCACTGTATTTAAGGAATATAATTAAGATGATGTTTTAAAGCAGCTTTAGGCAAAATTTTATTATATTGCACCTGTGCCTACTGATGTTGCAGACTGGCACAACTCTTCCTTAATTTGTTTATTCCTTATGTTACTTTAGAATCCCTTTATGTTGTTAGGAAGGGAGCTTTTTAGGTTTCATCCTTAAACTCTTTTTAGCTTTACCCATATCTCACCGCAAAACAGCAGCCAACAGAAAACCATTGCAGCCCTTCAGAAAAAAATGAGACTCTAGTGGAGTAATACGTTAAAAGACAAAATGCTGTTTGAGTTTGCAATAATGGGCCCCGTTATTGAATCTGAAAATGAGTAGAATGGATTGAAAACAAATTGTAGGTTCCTCTGCCTGTTGTGCTTTTTATCCATCCTTAGTTGTTTCTATTACTGAGTTAGTCTGAAAAAGAGCATGAGTTATCTCAGAGCCTTCTGATCTGATCCTGGCACATCAGGCCTTGGTACAGTTCATTAAAGTCAAGGATGAGATGCCAATGCAATCATGAAGGTGACCGAAACACATTGCTCTTAGAGCTTGTTTACAATTGTTGGTTTATTTTTTTCTTTAACCAAAATTGCATTATCTCGAACAGCTTATATTTCATAAGCGAAGTTTCCATTAGCCCTGCAAATCATGATGAAAGTCGTTTACTTTTGTATTTAACTTGTAGCATGGCATTATTAATAATAACATCCAAATAATCGCTCTTATCTGTGTTATCAAAATTTCAACAGGTACTTAGAGAAACAAAGTAGGTCATTTAGAAGAAAGCCTTGAAAAGCTCAGTGATGGTAGATGGTGTTCGTAATACTACCAGTGTCTGATAGTAAGATGGAAACCTAGACTTTCCTGCAGAAACTTTGCAATTGCCTTTAAAATAAATGACTGTGGCTGCCTGAATCATTCACACTTGACTAATACAAGTGCCATATTTTTTCTTTTTCCGTTTGGCTGCCATGGTATCCAGTTCCCACCTAAGTGAGCCTTGAGTATCAGTATACTGGAAAAGAGGCCAGTTGCCATGTGAGTGTCATGTTCTTTACAGTCTGTCAAGGCCTGGGAGGGAAAGTCTTGGTTTGTGCTTGATTTAGTGAGGAGTTCTGCCTTGTCTGCAGCTCATCCTTGGGTTCATTTCATGATAAGCAAGGACTTTGCGCCTCCGTTTTGATTTCTGTTAAATAAGCTTTATGTTTTGGCCATCCAGAAAAACATGTTAAAAATGTTATACATGGAAAAAAAAAGCCTGCTAAATCCATCTTTGGGACTGTGTCTGTGATGCGAATGAACAGACTTGAGACTTTTCTGGCCAGCAAGGCAAGTGACACGGTGACAGTGACGTCCCTGCTCCAGCTGTCCCCAAAGTTCCCAATGGTCACAATCACCATCTGCTGCCCTGACCCCCAGCCCAGGCAGGGCTGCCAGTTAAATAGCGTGGATGCTGACAAATCAGTGCGCAAGGGCAAAATATCCTTAAGATGCCGTCAGGTTTGGTTGGTTGGTTCTGATGTTGGTTTTGGGTTCTTGTGGTTTGTTGTTGTTTGTTTGTTTCATTTTGTGTTTGTTTTTTTTGTTGTTGCTGGTTGGTTTTGGGTTTTTTTTTGGTGGTGTTTTGTTTGTTTTGTGCTGGGTTTTTTGTTTTGGTTTGATTTTTGTTGGTTTTGTTTGTTTTGACAAATATTGTTTGTGTGTAAGATGTGGGTATGTGTGAAGTGACTTTAAGAATGTGTGAAGTGGCATCTCAGTAGATCCAGTGTCCTTGTTTTTTTCTTCAAAAATGGCCCTACTTCCTTCAGATATTGCCATTCAGATTGTAAAGTGTCATCATTGAAGTAATTGTGCAGAACTGATTAATTTTCAAACAGAACTCCACTTCTCCCTCGTTTTCAGACCGCGTTCAGTACTTTTACCAAATTGTTGGTGTGGTGGTGAGTTTTGGTTTTTGGGCAGCAGGAGGGGTTGGTGGGGCTTTTTGTGGGTTTGTTTGGTGCGTATGTGTGTGTTTTGTTTGTTTTGGTTTTCCCTCCTGCGGTCTGTTGGCAAAGCAGCGTTGCCTTCGCTCCTTTGCATGTCCCTGCACCACCAGATTCCCTTGGTGACACATGAGGGAGGGTGTGATGTCACCCTCTGTGACCAGGACAACAGGGTTCTGGGGTTGTTCAGTCAGAGCAGCGGGGCCAGCGGTGCAGAGCAGAGCGATGCCCCGGGGCAGGAGTGCCCAGCCTAGCGACCAGCGCCCTGGCGCTTGGGTGAGGAACCGGCTGGGGCTTTTTATCCTTAAACTCTTGAAAAAAACGCTGGGCTAAGGGTCCTTTAGCAGGAAACTTGGTTTCCTCTTCCTGATGTTTATGTGGAAAAGCGCCCTAGGTATTCAGAGGAAGTGTGCTCTCTGCCAGGATTTGTCTTCCGTCCTTCCAGCAGTGCTGAATGTCTCTTATTTTTATATTTAACCTAGCTGATTATCTTCTAGAAAATGCCAGCAGATATTTGCCTCGGTTCTGGCCCTCAGGAGAAATGCCATGGCCCTCCTCAGAGGCCTTGGGCTGGGACATCTGGGCATCCCAGGGCACAGCAACACATGCCTAGCACAGGCTGGGCTTCAGTGTCTGAGCTTGACCTTGGGCTGAGCTGTTCCCCAAAACCTTTGGGCTCTCAAACCTGTGGTTGTACAGCAGCAGGAGCGGGCGGGGGGGGGAGGGCGGGGAATAGGTGTATTCTGGCATAAGTGGTTTTGTTGGATGGATTATTGCTATATAAACAAGTTTTGGAAAGTTCCTGGAAGATACAATTGTCTTGGCTGTTTTACTATCTACATCATGTTTTTATGGTGGCGGTTGTGTTATGTGGGGGAGCTTCCTGATCTTTCCAGAGGCCACTAGGTGATGCTGCAATCCAAATAATAAAAACTACATGGGAAAATATGATTTTGCCTGCATTCTTGATCTGATTTGTTGTTGTTGGCTTATTTTTTTTAAATGGATCACAATTTTAATTATTTTCCAGTTTGCTCATGTTGAAGTATGCCAGAGTCAACCTGAGTCAATTACAAGCTCTGCACAAAAACAGGTCCAGGACTTGGGAGAAGCTCAGCGTATAGAGGAGAGTTTGCCGCTAGCATACAAAACTCGGGAGCAGGTGGGTTACTGTGGCAATACAGACCATTTACAGAGCTCCTTTTTGCACGGTATCACTTGCTAAGTTGTAAGTAAGAATAGCACTTGCCGTAGTTAGCAAGGCAGTCAGAGCGGACTGGCAGACTTTGTGCCTCAGGGAGTAAAATGATTGCTAAGGGAGAAACATATTTTGCTGTTACTCAGTTCTAATTTTGAATGCTCAAAGTCCTGCTGTAGTTATTGCTCATTTCCAGCATCAGTTACTTTTCCCCTTTATTAGCTGTTATAGCTGTTTGAGACACACTTATGTGCCAGAATATATTATGGTCAATCTCAGTCCGAAACCTGCATGTAAAGCCCTATAAAAACATTTAATTAAAATCCAATGATCTGTTTTGAGTGTTGAATTTCTCCATATTTAGGCAAAGGATTATTTTTTTGATCCTTAGAAAGTTAGAAGCTTCCCATTTGAAACGTTTTTAAGGATTGCTTAAAAATGAGGAGATTTGGGGCAATTTGGGAAACAAACAAAATACTGGTTTTAAGAGTAACGCATACTTAAGATGTTACAATTTCATAAGCACGTTTTTATGTCCTTATTTTATCATTGCAGTGAGCTTTTCCTTACCCACCTACTTTGTGCACAGAACATTTTCTATTTCCATATTCTGTAAGCATAGCAATTACATTGAGTTCATTTCACAGATTTTGCTGTAATGAACAGTAGAAATGGGATAGGAAGGAATATTCAAAAGGGAAGTTTGGGGCTAGTGAAAAAAGAAGATTAGATTGTAGCATGAGTGGACATTATGCTGATATTAATGATACCTTTCTGTGGAGCATCTGGCCTTAGCCGCTGTCTGAAAAGGAGAACCGGGTTCGATGGACTTTTTCTCACCAGTAGTATGACTGTTTAAAATGAGTTAGTGGAATTCCTAGCTGTCATAAATCAAGAATTAAAATGAGGTCAGTGATGAGAGTAGGAAAATGAATTAAAAGCTAAAATGTGGTGTTACTGGAACAATCCGAGGAAGTTTATTTATGTGACATTTTTAAAAAGTGCTGATAGAATGTTGGAAGCTCGCTGCATGGGAAGCTGGATGTCTCTGCATGAGGGAACTCACTGGCTGTGAGTTAATTAATTTTCTCAGAAATGCAGTACCGTTTAAGCTTATATTACCTCTTATTTCTTCCTACATGATAGTCATATAATGATTCTGTAATAGATTTTTTTTTTAACCATTAGTTAATAGGGGGAATCCTTCCAGGACATGATATTCAATATTTACCATTTTGGTTTTGAATTCTCCTGCAGCATATAGGCACTAGTAAAAAATCACTATTCCTAAAATGTTGAGATTGATGTGTCATTTCAGTAGGATATTATAGCAAGTCTTACATTTTACTGAAAGTATTTATTTTGAACACATATGTGAGAATGCATTTGTTGAATTTACTTATCCATTGAACTACCGTCTCGTTGAATCTGTATGAGAGAACAAATGAACTTGTGGCATCATACCTGAAAAAGGTGGAGAATCTGTCTGGTATACCAAATACCCTAAGATACCATCATGCAGCTGACTCTGTGCAGGCAAATGTTGTGTTTAGTGATTCTTCTTGCTGGACCAGGCCCTCAGTTACATTTATCTTTAGAACTGATTTGGATTCACTCACTCTTGAAATAAGTTTTAAAAATCGTTTTGCATTAAAACTCACTCTCCTGTTTGGAGGTGAATATCATAGTTGGAAGATGAAAAATGTATTCCACAATGTTAAAAATAAAAATTGCTAGAGCATTTACAGGAAAAACATGAAGTTCCCAACATGAAGCAGGAAAATAAAGCTTGGGGAAGAACAAAGGCAATCTGAGAGTCCAGAAGAGTTTTCGGTGTTTCAGTTTTTAGCTACTCTCATAATATTGCCATGATATTTAATAAACAAACTTAAAAACATTAATGTTAAATTACTTTTTTAATATTTCTTTTGCAGTTGTCCTTTTTTTCTTCTAAAACTCTAGTTTCATTTTAGAGACTGCAAGAACATTATGTTAAAGAATCAGATTATAAATTAGTTATGCAATTAATACTTCCTCCACTTCCCCTGCAACAAGCAGTGTACATGACATCCAGTACATAAATCGTAGATTAATTCAGTTTTGAGGTTCCTTTTGTAGTTCATTTTAATTAGCTTTAGGCTTACTAGAGAATCAAACGAGGCAATCTTGACATGTATCTAGTGTTTTGCAGCTTGCAGCCAGAATGTATCATTTCTTATTTGAAAATTCACACTTCTGTATTAGTCATGTATATATTCAGCAAGTCAAGGGCATGCAGAGAGTCCACATTACCTTTATAAAACTGTGTGCAGTTGAAGATTTAATATATGAATACAACTTCTGTGTTAGAGCGTTGGCAGCTGTAACTTCAACATAAGAATATAAGAACTAAGACGGACTCCAAACTATGTGAAAATTCATATTTTTTCTATGATTTCTTTTTTCCAGAAAGCAGTGAACAACAATTTCCCATTTTCTTCTCATGACAACAGGCACTGTCTACAGAATGTTGGAGAGTACTTTGATTCCGTGAGTACCCAGCAAGTTCATATCTCTCAGTCTGCCAGAGTTTAACCGCAGTATCCGTTATCTCCCCTGCAAAAAATATAGATGCTAAAAAGTATGTGAAGAGAAAAATGAAACCAGTAAAGGAAAACACACTTTTTTTAGTATAGGGATGGGACTCCTGTGCGTCTGGCATGTGTGTACAGCAGCACACATGGGCATTGGGAGTGGCAGAATTCAAAGGAATGAAAACCCCATCATTTGGGTCTCTGACAGGCATTTTCTAGTGGACCTGTTTTTTATGTCTCAACATGGTTTTGTACCCAGTTTTATGCCCTTTTAGTCTGCTAAAAGTGCTCGGCTGTGTAATGAACTTTGTAAGAGTCTCAGCCACCCATAGTTCACAGTTCCACATATTTGGTTCAGACTCATCGTAAGTTTAACCAAAATCCACAATATATCTCCAGAATGTATTTTTTTCCAATATACATCTCTTTATAATATACCTGTTTAAATATATGTTGTAGAAGTCACAACTTTGAGTAGAATTTAAATTGTTTTGGGCTTTTCTGTATGTGCAACTGTTTCAAGTTTTTCTGCTTGTCTTAGATTGTTGTCATCTTTCTTGGCAGCAAAGGAAATGGTGCAGTTCACAAGATAATGAGTAGAGGAGGAAGCAGCGGATTGTGATATTGGAAGTTTGCCTGACCTTGGGCTCTCATAGAACTAGATTTTTTTTGGTATTCATTATTCACTGAGTAACCTCTGTTTCTGTGCACTTTGTGCGACGTCTCATAGTTTTAGAGATCCTGATCAACCATAATCCAAATAAATTTCCTGCACGCTACGGAGTGTGAAAACCAGGCTCTGTCTCTGTGTTTGGACACACAAGGGATAGCTTTGAAGATTCAGATTTCACGGTCTGTCTCCGTATCTTTATTGCAGTCCGAGCATAAAATTATTAACCTATTTTGGGTTACTCTGAAGATTAATTTAGCTGAGTATAGCTAAATAGCCTTGAGTATATACTGTGCTACAGAAATGCAAAGTCTTAAGTGGCTTATTAGTAATAAGAGATGGAAGGTCAACAGATTTCCCACTATGTATGCAACTAGAAATGTTCATGCAGGCAAGTCTGTCAATATTATTTTTAACCGTGAATTCTTGAAATTGCTGTGGTAACAGCTTTGTTAACTTCCTAGTGGGCTAGTGACTGTTACAAGATTGATTTGTGAAACTGTGATTGTCAGTCATATGTTTACATGAGGTTTTCTTTCAATTTTTTTTCCTAGGGTATGGGCAGAAAGAAACCGCCACCAGAGAGACGGCAGCAGAACTCGCATAACTTCTTCCTATGGGCTCATGAATCAGTTCCCAGCAGGGAGGATGGCTTAACCGTTTATCAGACATCATTTGTGAGAGGACAAAGTATTGAGCAGCCATTTGGTAGGCGGTATCCAAAACACCACTCAGAAAAATGGTGCACTGGCAAACCTGTTCCTGGGAACGAAGAAAACCTGCAGCCAAAGAAGTCGTCTTAATCATAGAAACACCTTTGTAGCACTGACTTATATCATCAGAGCCTTTTCTCGAGATCAGAACTACTCGTTACTCAAATGGATGGTGAAATAAACGCTTGTGTAAAGTGAATGTGGTGGTGCAGTCGAGAGTTCATTGAAATCGGAATCGTATGTTCTGAAGACATACATTACTTTAAAAACTTTAATGAAGAAGAGCATTATAAGAAAAAGCATGATTCTGTGTACTTTTAGAAATACATCTGTTAGGAGGACAGAGGTAGAGATTATACTCGTGTTGTTCAGTACTGGTTGACCCTCATCTTGATACAGAAGCTCCTTCACCTCCAGAATGAGCAGTGTGGCTGTACCTCCCACAGCCAACAGCATCTGCATTGACAGGAGTACTTAATGGAGCTGGATCCTTGGGGGTTTCCCACAACAGGGAGCCACAACCGTGGGCTCAGGTAAGAGAGAAAGTTTTCTGAAAGGCTTCACGGCTATGAAGGCAGGTTACTAGATGTGAGAGAAACTAATTAAAAAAGGAGCTATTAGATTGCTGTGCAAAATAACTGTGGTGATTGGTTACAACACAGCAGTTGTAAAGAAAGGAAGTATGTTGGAAACAGTGTTTGCCTGCCTGTGTGTGCCCTCACAAAATGTGAGTGTACATGTGGATGTGTCATTCATGGCAGTAAGTGGAAAAAACGCTGAAGTGGAAAGCTGCATGAGGGTTTGAGTTGGAAAGAACTCATGATTTTAGAGTTGCACGTACCTAAGGAAGTGAATTCAGAACCAATTGTCCAAGCCCTCTGCTCACAGAATACTTACTGGCTTTAGGATAGGGAAGGCATTAGAGTCAGACCTTCAAATAATGTGTTTTCCTCTTGTGCATAATTTCCATTAGTATCAATAAAATAATAAACCAAACTGTATGTCTTTAAATATACAAGAAATAAGCTTGTTGCTGTGCAAAATAACATTGACTAAAAAAATTTAAGCATAAGTTTATGGGATAATTTCCTTTGTGTACAAGGTAAATGGAGAAATAAACCCTCAACCCTTAGAATCCTCTGCATTGTAAGAGGTGGCTTGAAAATGAGCTATGTTAAGAAATTTCTGCCTTTCAGTGAATGTATCTTTTTGTATCAGCATGCAATGACTGACCTTTTTTGTGTGCCACCAAAATAGCTTGTATTGGAATATTTCCCCAAACATGTAGCAATTTTATTACCGCATGCTGAAATAATAAACAACATTTTATTTTTTAATGAAGTTCCCCTTACTAAAGTTCTTGGGGTGCTGCACAATGCGCAGAAATGCAAAACATTAGCAAACAATGTAAAAACAGATAAAATGCCAAGTAATATAGTGTTATTAAAGAGAATTATTTTTTTCTCAAAGTAAAGACAGCCTGCCTGACAACTCTGGAGTCAGAGTTTCCAGAGCTTTAGCCAACAATTTCATCTCCAAACTGATTCAAAACTGAAGCGTGTGCCAATCAGATGGTAAATGAAGTACCCCATGCTGTTTGGCATACTCAAGAGGGCAATATTGGACCTCCATCCGAAGGAAGAAACACATTCTTGCTGCATGAGTAATGTTTATCTGTGGTTTAGCATTACAACTGGATATGGTGAAATAAATTGCTGTGTTTTGTTATGCCTTTAAACACTGATAGAAAGATTCCAGATCCCACCCCCCCCATTTTTTTTCATGTTTTTATGCAAAAATTGATTATTTTTTTTTTAAAGTAACTGTGGATTAATAGATGTTCTCAACAGTAATACTAACTGAAATACACTGTGCTGGGTTGAACAAAACAGGTGATTCCCACATATGCTCTCATGCTCTGGCTGAATTTCTTGGGTAAATAATGTGAGATACAATACAGTGAATTTCAAAATGAAAGACAAATTGCTCAGATAAATTCCAGAAAGTCATAGCCTTGTGTACTTTGGATAGAAACCATCAGTTTTGTTTAATCTTGTGATAATAATGTCTCTGAGAGGAAGGCCCTATCGAGTTAAAATATTTTTGCAATACGGTTTTTTTCCCTTCTCAGGGGGTGGAAGAGAAGGGAGGAGGGTTGGTACCTCCCATCGAGCTTTCCTGGGAGTGCCTGGAAGTGCTCCCAGCTGGTGGTTAATTAGGATCAGGTGTGTGTAGGTGGGCTCAGCAGAAGGAGCAGACTATGGGTTAACTCAGGTGGTGCTGATAAAGATGGACTTTTTTTGAGCCTTTTGTTATTAAAAACCAAAAACCTCCACAAACAACAAAAAACCACCCCCACAAAACAAACAATCAAAACAACAACAAACACAAACTCCAAGTAAGTTTGTTGCAAAATTTGCTTTAATAATATTGTCAACAATTTGAGCACAGCTAAAACCTCTTTAGAGAAACAACCAGCTTCATACTATCGTTCTTTCGAATGAGCAGCTATTGTTGCCCTTTGTTTTTATTCCTGAGCCTAAATCAATTTAGGGACTGTCTATACAGCTTTCTTAAGAAGTCTCTTTCCTGTTAATTGAAAAGAGCTTTCAGTATAAATTCACAGAACTCAAGCAAAACTAAAATATTAAGCCAGGAGGCTGGGCAGACAGAACCAAGTCTCTTTGGTTTAATGAGCTGCCACTCATCAGCTGAACCCCATAAGGCTGGTGCAGAATAGGGCTGAGCTGAAGAGTCAACTTGGTCTCTTTTTGTGCCCTGGTTAAAGACAAGTTGCTTCTTGAGTTGCTTGTGTCTGCATGCTTATGTCTATTTGTTTAAAGTGGTTTGTTTGTTTGTTTTTAATTTTATTCTTTCTGTCCTGGTTTCTGATAACTAGACCTGAGAAGATTATCGCACTCCAAGCTGCTGTCTCTTGGACCTCGCGGCCTCCTGGTAAGCTAAATGTCAGCTTTTATAGCTGTTTAATTTGAAATGTTGTGAACTATGAAATGCTTTTAATAGGCGTTTTGACTGTGCTAGGGAAACTATGGATGTTGTATGGTAGCAGACTGGTCTGGGTACAGTAGGAGGCAAAATGTAAATTCTGCCTTTTGTTTGTTTGGTGTTTAAAGAAGCCTGAAGAGATGCTTAAAGCCTGAGCTGCCTGGCTCAGGGGAGGGCTGGGTGGGATGGGGAATGTTGCTGCTCGTGGAGCTTGGAATTCAATGGGGATGCAGCAGCTTGACTTCCAAGTCATCTGCTGCTAATCTAATCACTCTGTGTTCATAATTGAATCAATCCATGTACCTGAAACATTATTTCTCAGCATGTGCTCTCAAGGTTAGTCTGAGTGAAGTAACTTGATATAAATGTTGTCCTGAAGATGAGCCCTTCTCTGGGCTACACAGTTACACGGTAGCAATGCTGTTGGAGATCTGTGTAAACCTAAAACTGGTACTGATTTATTTGCAGCGGTATAGTTCAAGTGTGGTTAATATTGAAATCCTATCAGTGTTCTTGTACTAGTTCAACTTAACTAGCTGAGCAAAATATTGGTGTAACTGTGATGGTGCTGATGTTGAACTGAAAGTATAGGCCTGTATTGAATAGAAATGTTTGTGTTGCTACAGGGGCCATGTTTGTTGACAAGAAATGAAATTCCTGAAATGTACTAGAAACTTTGCATTAGGCATATCTGTTTTTAAATTGGAGTCTGCAAACTTTTAAAAACTAGTGTTGTTATTCCTTAAGCTCTCCCTGCTGCGTTATCTCATGAGCAGTAGATGGCAAGTACAGAGACCCGTTCCACTCTAGAGTGGGAAAGGACTGTATAGAGCTGCTTCATCCCAAATTTCTTGGTTTATGCCTGTCTGCCCAACGAAGTAATAAAATAATGAGCTGTTAAAACATTATTTCTGGAATATCTAATTAAAGAGAAGTCTATTCAACAGGGCAGTAATCCTGACTGACCTTCATTTGGCTGTAGTGGGTGTGAGTAAACCATTAAAGCAACCAGTTTACGATTCGGGCAGGCAGCTGTGTAGCGTTTATGAAAAGCAGGTTATCAGCTTGCTCTCTGTCTGATCATGGTTTGTTATACTTCCGTGTATTCACCTGGAAGTGAAATATCTCAAATTATCATTTCTTAAATGTGGTCTATGGAAAGAAATGTACTTTGAAATTGGCAAGTTCCAGCCTGATAGAATCAAAGAGGTGCTGGTCGTAGGGGACCTCTGGGATGTTCCCGCTCAGGCCAGACCCTTGTCAGCACAGGATTGTTGATCTGAGTCTAGAAAGCCTTCAAAGACGGGGCTTGCACCAGCTCTCCAGGTGACCTGTTCCAGCACTGCAGTGAGAACATCTCTCAGCCTGCTCATGGGAAGTGCTTCTCAAAACCTTAATCTCTCCTGAAGCCAATGGGTTGAAACTATCTGTTTGAACAGTCTGTAAAACAGGTGTTGTGTATTGTTGGTGGTTTGTGGTTTTTTGTTTGGTTTTTTAAAAGAGCTGGCTGGGCTTGCATTTTCTGAGGATATCTAATTCTGTTTATAGCAAATGTGGAAACTGTAGAATTTGTAGAGGCTGTGTATATTGGAGCTCCTGTTAATCTGGTGGAAGATGCTGGAGACACTCAGGTCCCAGAAGTCTTCCGTGAGTGCCTAAAATGCTACTTCTGGACAAGTCTAAAGTACTTGAGTACTTTACAATACAGCTGAAGCCTGTATTGGGGAGAAGATCCCCAAATTAATTACTCTCATGTCATCACCGTGCTTTAAATTGGAAAAAAGCTCAAACACGTCAGGTTCTTCAGAGGGTACATGAAGAGCAGCTATTATCATGTCTGTGTAAGAGCTTAATTACTACAACACTCATTTGAAATAGGTTCTATTCTTTCTTCTGTTCTTGCATTACTTCAGGAAAAGGGTTATGGCTTATTACACAGTGGTGCAAGTTTTCTTTACTTTGCTCTCCCTGAAACCATCTCGTACGCATGGAACGTTTAGATGTTCATTAAATCAGCAAGAGAAAGTTCACGTGTGTACACGAGAGAGCGTGATGATCGAGCGCAGGGTTTGGACGCCACCAGGGAGAGGGGGTTGTGTGGGTCAGGGTCCTTGTATGGCTTTGAAATTAGAAGTAAACATTAATTGAAGCAAGGACTGGAACTCAGGTCTGCCTGCTCGCAGGTGAGTGCCAGGGAAAACCTTTCGTTTGCTTTCAAACCCAATATTTAACTATTTAATCCGAAATGTGGCAGCTCTGGCAGGAGGGGTGCAGAGTGGGCTTTTCTCCAGAGTGCCTGCACCAGCTCAGCAAATTAGAAGAATTTTAGGAATTCTGTGCATAGATTTGCTACAGAGAATTTAGGGTTTTACTGGAGACCTCGTTGCCTGCCAGTATATTATTTTAAGAAACTAATCGCTGTGTATATATTTTTATGATCCCTTTCCATATTCTATGGAATGAGAGACAAATTTTGTAATTTGAAGCATGCTGTTTCTGAAACAAGTGGGGTTTTATTTAATTTAAGATGAACGTCCACTCTCCCTTTGTCATGCTGCCACTCCCAAAAATAAAGATCGTGTTTAGATTGTCCAGCATATTCTAACACCTACAAATGGCAGTACCTGCAATGCAAGCAATCAGCAGAAGTATCAAGTACTGGGCTCAGACGTAAATTCTGGTGAGATCAGGCTCTATAATACTAACCAGACATTCATGTCTCAAATGGCATTTTAGGCATACATTAATGACCCTAAGCGACAGACTTTCTCATCTTATTGCTTAATTAATCAATGGCCCAGTGGCACATTGGCAGTGCTGTTTTTCAAGCTGTGCCTCCCCTCAGATGGTAATCAGATGGTATATGGCTGTATCTACTTACGGGAAAGTCAAAACCCAATATATAAAGTTTAATTTCCTGATTCCCTTGGGATATAGTGATTCTTTTTAACAGTGCTTCTTCAGTTGAGTTGAAATTAAAAAACAGCATGATCAACATATTGTGCAATATTTCATGGATGGAGTTAAGTACCAAGTTTAAAGATTTAAAGGAAAGAAGAGAACTGGGTGGGGGAGGGAAGACTGATACAGAAGCAGAATATTTTCCATCAAAAATGCCTGATCTTATTTTTGTTTGTGGTGTTAAACTCTTGAAGACAACTTTTAAGCATTACTGTGAAAGTTTTCTGTGCATGCGTGGCATTAATTTTCATTCAGAATTAAGCCTGATGTTGTTTGGAACAGAATTAATGTTTAATCTTAAGTATTTTGCAACTTGCAATACAGCTCGGTGCCGTAGGAGGGCAGATGTGTTGGATGGCTTTATTCTGAGTTACGTTAGTGTGAGATATACTATAGTGAGTTGCATTATTGGATTTTTACTGGTATTGGTGATCTCTCAGTCATGTCAGGAATACAACAACTTGATTCAGACACAAATGGAAATATGTAAGTCTTGTGGTTTGTGTGGATTTAAATATCTTTTTCCAGTTGTTCATTTTTGCTGCTTACAAAGTTGAAAGACTTTTTTCAAGCCACAGCTATTTTGTTTTGCCTTTGAGAGCCTGTAATCTGACTACAGTTGCTTATTTAATCACTGACAATATGCAGCAAATTAACAAAATTTGTTCTTTAGTTTACTACTTAAATGGAGCTAATTTTTTTTTTAGCATCCAGTTTTCAATATGTGTTAATTTATGCTACAAGTTAAATTCAGGCTTAAATTTAAAAGAGCTTTAGCCTCTGGGTTAAATAATACCTTATGAACTTTGAAATTCCATTCAATCCATATCTGCCTTTTCAAGCGAGTGGAAAAACGAATGATACTTGTTTTGCTAGAGGAAGAAATGTGTGTTGGTGCTTTCATGGCTGGAAAGGTCCCTTCTGGCTGAGTAACTGGGAGAAACCCGCTCCAGTGGTGGGTTCCTACACACTGAGTTTGTACCAAGGTCCCACCAACAGACTATTGAGATTCCGAAACACCTTCTCAGAAAATAGTTGTGATCTCCCCAGCCTGACTGTCTGGTTCTGTTGTTCCTGACCCCCGAATATCACAAAAAGGAGCTCTGTGCTGAGTTAGGGAGCAGAGGCTGTCCTGCAGCCTGGGCAGCCTGCTTTCCCGCCGTGATTGTAGCACAGAAGCTTGCAATAGGCAATACTATTTCTTCTGAAAATTGAGAAAAATTTCCAGCGTCTTGAGCTGAAAGAGTGAGATGAACGTTTCATCTGTCTCCTCTAACGAAGTCCCTGAAGTAGAAGAGGGCTTGTTAAGCAGTGAAGACATTAAGAGGCACAATTTCTAAGACAAATCCAGTCCTTCCCATGCAGGGATGACCGTGTGGCAGCATGACCCTTTCTTGCCGTTGAGCTGACTCCGCTTCTTCCCTTGGAGAGAGACTGGCCGGGCCTCTCTCCAAACCCAGGGCAGCGCCTGCGAAGGGATTCAGCCACGTTCCCTGGAGCAGGACGCAGCTCTGAACTGTGGAGGGAGCAAATAGGCGGTGGGGGCTGATGTGGAAGAGCCGTCTTCTGCTGTCCCCAGCCCTGGCAGCCCACAGAAAGCAAACCCTCCTGTGCTCTGTGAGATGAGTTGTCACAGAGTCTCTTAGCACATGGGCCAGCCTTGCCTCATAAGAGTGGACGCTTCGGTTCCATATTCTTCTTCTACAACACGGCTTCAGACTATGGAATTGTCCCAAAGCATGGGTTTGGGACTATACATTAAGGAGGAAGCTCCTCCTGGCCTCCATCCTGTCCCGTATTCTCTAGTTGCTCTTATATTTAAACTATCTAGATTTGGATCTTGCTGCCAAAGCGGATATCAAAAGCCAATCTGGCAGCTGTCTGTAAGAACAATTCATGTGTCAGAACACAGGCCATCTGATAATCTTGTTTATCTTTATGTGCAGGTGTCTTGTTGGATAAATTCAGAATAATCTCACTCTGCTGCCCAGTGTGCAGACTAAATGTTGGTACCTAAAATGTGAATATAAGCTGTCACAACTGTCCATGTCCTTAGTACACTACACACAGGAAACCTGTCTTTGCATTTTCTTTGCACTCTTAATAACAAGTATCTACAGCTTTCTTTGTATAATAAAAACCTCTCTCCCATTTTGCCGAGCGACATGACTGTAGGCTGACGTGCCAACGTTGCCCTTTTACAAAGATGCAACAACTTTTTATAGCCAGCTACATTTTGCTGTTTCTTCCCTACTTCTTCCCACTTTGCTTTAACTCTCCCCAGTAGGTTTTTTGCAATACGTTCCTAGAAATATTATATGCACTCTGACACAAAACAATATCTTCAGCAGTAATAATAAATTAGACGCAGTGGGAATTTAAGCTTGTTCTTTTGTCCAAGGTGATATAATGGAAGTCATTCATAATGAAGAAAAAAGTAATTGTTATGCAGCGTTTTTGTATTAAACATGCCTCCCCAAATTATCCAGAGTATAAAAGAGAATGTTTTTAGAGCTTTGTTACAACCGTGGTTGAGCAAAATGCATGTGAATGTCCTTGTATTTGCATAAATAGGATTTCTTAAAATACAAACCATTCGTATTGTGTTAAGCTCCCTCAAGCCTCGCTACCTCACAAGACGTATCATAGTTTTATCATTAATCAAAACAAAGCCAAAATCAATAAACATGCATAATCAGGAGTCTCTGATTCCACTATGTAAATACACTACATATTGATGAAATGTTGCTGAATCTAAAATAGTTTTATTCTTCTCCCTCCTCCCCGCCCCAAAGTCCCTGAACCTTTTAATTTTAATATTTTATGTATTACAATGCAAACAATATGAGTTCATGTATCAGAGATAACAAGTTAAAAGATAGATGTTGGATGAATCTCCCAGTAGTTTGTGTTTAGTTTGTGACCTTAAAGGCAGTTTGTGCTTCTGAAAGTCTGGTAATTACTTGACCTTCAACGGCCCGATCCTGCCCTTGGCAGAAGCAGCTGCTCTGCCCGGCGCTTCCCAGCCGGGCCCTGTGCCAGGGCCGTTTGTTAATTAGCGAAAATCAGTTGTTCCTTATGTGTAGAGTGATCAAAGTGTGACATTGCATGGGGACAGAAACGATGTGCGGTCAGGATGGGCTCGTGTCCTTGGTGTGTGAGCAGGATCCCGGTCAGTACCGCAGCTCCGGGGATCGGGGACACGGGCTCTGCTTCTGGCGCTGGTGGAAGCTCAGCTCTTCTCACACCCTGGTAGATCATGTACATTTTGACACAAGGAACTTTATCATCTGAAAATGCACCCAAGATTAACGTTTCAACAAGAGACTCAAGAATTTCATCGATTTCAGTGGCGCTGTGCTACTACAGAACCTCTGCCGGTGCATGGCTCAAATTAATGCTGCAGATTCCTTTAATCTGAATCACAAATTTCTAACAAGTGAGCTGTGATGGGGTAAATTTTATCAGCAACTACTGCTCACCTCGTTCTGAAGCTGCGCACATCCACAGCAAGTACAAAACACACGGCGCGTCAACAACCAAAGAATTAAAACGAAAGAGTTCTATGAAGGCCAAAGTTAGAGGAAAAGAGGGATGAAAAAGATCAGCAGTAGAAAAGCCAGACTGCAATTAAGTTGAAAAAGTTCCTTGTTTGCTAGTCAAATAATAAGCTGTGTCAGAGCGGTGGAATTGGCTATTCTAACATAATTGCATCTCTGGTGTATCTGTGGGACTCTGCCAACCCCAGGCCCGATCCTCTCGTGAGAGATGATTTATTAGCAACGGGAAAAGCTTAAAGGTGTGATGTTTATTTTACATCGTAATAAAATAAGTGTGGCAGTGATCATAGATTAGAAAGCACAAATTTCAAACTGTGAGAGTCTTCTGAGTTTATTAATTTGCCGTGGATGGGTTTAACAATGCATATGTCTGTTTGCTAAGTCATGCTTATTTATATTTGCTCAATGCCTTCGGTGGGAGTAGGTGCTCACCTGAAGAGAAGCGGGTAGATCCCATGCGTAGCTGCACTCCTATATGGAATTAGCCTTGCCAAAGTCTATAGCATCTTGTGTGTGTATATCTATATTAATATAGAGATCTATGAAGTGTGGGTTGCACTGAACTCAGAGTCAGTTACTTCTTGACTTTTGTTTGCTACAAGGGCGGTTTATGGGAACCTTTGCAGTTATGCTTTTTAAACTGATTCTTCAGTAAACCAATATGAAACTTTTCTTTTAAAAATAGGATAGAGTTTTAATTTTTATGACAAAAGCCTGTACCAAGCAGTGTATTTGGCAAAGGGAAGAATAAAGCTTACTGCAGCCATGGGTTGATGATCAAGAGGAACTGACATTTCAAGCCACATCATCTCTTGATGTTCCTCTTCACTTAAATTGCTTTCCTGCTGCTGCATAGCGGTCGGTATGTGTTTGCCCGCCTGTCTGTGCCTCAAGCACACTGCTTTTCAGAGGACGGTGTGGAACTTTGTGTGCTAGCAAGAGATTCCTCAGCATCTCTCTCGTTACTCAGTTTCCTGAGCCAGCAAGAGGAGTGAGAACTGTTTATCTTTGTTTCAGCCTTTGCTTATAACAGTCTGGGCTAGAACTTAACCTCTAACCTTTTCTTTCCTGATTTTGGTAATTGTAGCACATAGCTGCTGGACTATAACAAGCTTACAGTGGCTGTGGCTGCTTTGTCCACCATCGCATTGCATGCATAAGATATGATGTTGAATCTTCTACCTATGCTTGTTATTTGAACTGTAATTTGTCATTTCGGTAGGTCTAAGGCTAATGAGTAATTGTTATGAACTGATGTATGCAAGTTCTACATTCCATCTTTTTGTACTCAGTTATTTTCAAAAAGGGAAAAGAAAAATCCATCAGCCAAACCAGGAGAAACAAAATCTAAAGCCTGTCGGGTTTTGGCAAGGATGGTAGAGGAAAATACAACTGAGGACATTTCTTTATTGTTTGTGGAAATTATTCAAATAAATAAGAAACTAGATAGGATGAGAGTACTGATGAGAGTGATTAATATTAATATTTTTAAAGCACTTGGATTTCTTTGGCTCAAACTTACTGGAAAAAAGGGTGGAGTATCAACATTAATCACAAGCAAGGACCTTCAGTTTCCACTGCTGTCGGCCTGGCTCCTCCTTTCATCGCTGCATTTAAAAAGAAGGGAATAAAAAAAAATGACATGCAGGAACATTGCAGAGAGTAACAACCTGGGGGGTAAAGGAAAGTGTGGTCTTCTCATCCAGGTCTGAGGGGTGGAAGTTTCAGCACCAGTGTGCACTGCAGCTCAAAGGACTGGTCCTCGCTGGGTTTGTCAGTCTCTAGCTACATGGACTGCCGCTTCCATTTAGACTCATACACCGTTTTCTGTTTTGAAAATATTTGTCACGTGAGACATCTGCAGTGCATTGAAGAGAATAAATGGACCTCTCTCCACCCTGGAGAGGTGTAATTAACTACTTGGCAAAGGTAGGACTGGAACCAAGGAATCCCCTCGCCTTTATCTCCTGGCCTTGCTCTAAACATTTTTTGGAAAAGTTTTGCGAAAGTAATATCAGAGAACTTTTTTCTCATGTCCTCCTCTGTTTTGTTGCACAGCGTAGTCTGGTTTAAATAAGCGCTACAGTGCCGTCATTTAAGGAAATGAAGATATTTCATAGCACGCTCAGCATTTGCATTTGAATGTAGGCCACCCTGCTGTTTGATTAAACTGGAGTTTAAGACAACTATAAGAACCGAGGTTCATACGCAGTGCAGTATTTCACACTCAGATTGCAAAGGTTGTTGAAGGAAAGAAAAAATGATAATATCCTTGGAAGTACATGACTAATGAGAATATATATAGCACTTCTGAGACAGCTCAGATATATAATTATTGTCAGGATTTCACAGACACATAAATATAATGATCTTCAGCTAAGTAAATTGCTACCTACCAATGAAATAAATATGGTCCCTTCAGAATTTGAAATAATTCAGTACTGTAGGTGGTGGGGAAATGATTCACCTTAGCTGTTATCTCTGGAACAGTAATATAGAAATATATCTGCCAGTACTGTTACATTTACATTGTTCTTCATATCCTGTGGAGTTAGTCAGAAGATCTGTGGTCCCCGCCGATTTCCACCCCCTTATTTTGATAAGGCTCCTCACAGCACGGCTCAGCAATGGGATGGAGCAGCTAATATTGTTTACCACAGTAGGCATCTCAGCCATAATATTTTTCCAAGAAACACTGATGTGTTTAAAGGTCAGGTTGATACTGATTTGACTGCTAAACATGAATTCATTTTTCTGGGAGTAGAAGGGTGTACATGCCTTGGGATAAAGGTTAAACTGTTGTTTATGCACTCAATAGGTGGAAAACACAAGGCTTTAATACACAAATCATAATAGCCTGTTCTGGTCAGTCAGAGAAATGTGATGCTTCACGGTTAAATGGAAGCTGTGAATCCACAGGCGTTTTCTGACTATCACTACAAAAACTCACTGGAAACTTCAGTGCGTGCCTGGACTATCTAGACTTTGCAACCAGTTTAAAATGTTCCCTGGGTACCACAGTCCAGAACTCATGCAGGTTTTTCAGCAGCTCCTGGAGAACTGAATTTTGCTGGCCCGTCCTGCCGTGGTAAGGGGAGTGAGGAGGGAGGGACAGATGGACAGCTCTACAAGCGTGCATTGGCCGTTCTTGCCATCTTCGGTGGACTGGGAGCGATGTGGTGGTGTCTGCTTTTGCCAAAAGGAAGGTCACCTCCCTGCTTGTAGCCACCACCTCTCCTGTGTCGGTGCCTCTTCCCCTGGCAATGAAATCGTGGTCAGCAGGGCTGGTTTAGCCACAGGGATTTTTAACAGGTAGCTGCATTAGACTCCTGGATTTGAAGGAAGGTGTGATGTGTTCCCATAGCTTCAGCTTGGCTGGCTGGGCTCCCCAGCAAGGCAAAACTAAGCCAGGACATGCTCAGTTCCTAATTTCTTAGAGGTGACACACCAGATGCAAGCATGAGCGCGCAGTGCTGAGCTGTGCTCTGTCTGCAGCACCGTCTGTGCTCGATCCCTGGTCTTCTCCAGGCCAGGAGAAGATGGTAGCACACCCCAGAGCTGAGAAGGAGCCTCTGCAACACGAGTACAAACAGAGAGCAAGGATACCCGTGCGCATCAGTGTAGGTGTCCATCTCATTGTTCTTTTCTGGCTTCTGTTTTCCAGGTACTTGCTCTTATTTAAGTATCATTTCCTCCAGCCTCTGAGAAATGATGCAGCTCTCGAGAGATTTGAACGAAATCCCATGCTTGGTTCTGTAGCAAGTGTTTTTTTCCTTCCATCAAAGGGTGTTCTTTGCCAACAGTCTCCTTTCTTTCTTGCATTGTGTCCACATCAGTCACCTCCTCCTTTACCATTCCTCTCATTTGCCCTTACTGCAGCCTCTCAAGGTCGGAGTCACCTCGTTGACCCATCGTACCCATTTCGTTTGCCTCTCTCCTTCCAGCTTGCTCCTTTCTGGAATGAGAAAATCTTTAATGTCAGGTTAGAAAGAGGTGACTGTAGCCGTGTGGAAGGCTAACATATTTTCAAAGAAATAACCAGTGCTCTCTGATCACATTATGTATTTCCTTGACCACACCTTTTGGTACTTTGGGATGGAGTTTTTGGGGCTGTGTCACAGGTGCTCACCTGGTGCTGTTTTCAATACAGTATTCAGCTTCTTTCTTTTCTGAGGCACCAAGATGCCTCTGCAGTACAACAACATCAGCTTTAAAGGTTTATTTTAAGGGAGTTTGGTTAAAATCTCTTGAGAGCAGCATAATTTCCCTGTTTGCTTTAATTTCATTGGTTCCGTTGAGTTGTAAACTCTGCTTGAAAGCCTCTGAGTCCATCCAGGATTTTTCCTATTGAATATAAATGTTTTCTAGGTTTGTTGTCATATTTTATTTCAACACATTTTGTCTCTGCAAAGACTCCTGTCCTGGCACAGCAGCTCAGGTCACTTCTTTGATCTGGTTTTCAATGGGATGTTCTGACACCTTGACCATCTTGGCATTTGCTTTGAGAACAGATGGAGCAAACAGTCCATAATGCGCCTGTTGGCCTAAGAGCAGAGAGTCTAGTAGTGCCACGAGTGGCTTGCTGGCTGACATCAATAGCACAGGATGCTGTGTTTGATTAGCTTTGCTTTCACAAGAAAGACCCACTGTATTGTTTAGAAGAATGTGTTTGGTTGTTTCAGCAAACTTAAAAATCCCCTGTGGCTACAGAAATAGAACATTCAAGTAAAAAAGCTGCCATGCCAGGGATAAAAAACCTTGCAAAATGTTCTGTCTGCTGATCACACTCAATCCTGAAGCTGCATCAGTTCAGAAAAAACTTCTGGATTTTGTTTTTTCTTTCATCTTCTGAAAACAGATAAATCTAAAAAGCTGCAGGAGGATTTGTGACTTAGCAAATGGAGCTTGACTGCATTTTGGGTTGGTATTTTAGCTCAACATTACTTGTGTCAAAGATCTTGGCTTGGATCCTGGAATTATTTCAAATGCGATGGTGTGATAATAAGAAAAAACTCCTCCCTAGGCTTTCATGCCTGCCTCTTATTTCTGCCAGGTTGCCACTACTGCCTTACTGCAGAGGAAAAGCAGAAAAGCTAATGTTGTTTGTGTGAGGTTTCTTACGGGAGGATGATTTCCATGGATGTTGTGTAGGGAAACTCCTTGACTGTTTTCAAAAGGAAAACACGGCACAGAAGCAACAAGAAAAGGTCCACTTGAGGAAAAGCAGCACTGGACTGGGAATGAGAACTTTCATTTTCCTTCCACAGAATGGTTTTGTTCTTCCACCTCTGCTCCTCATGCCAAGGCGACGGCCCATGACCCCTGTTCCCATCCTCAGCATTAATCATCCCCCGGCACTGATATCTTCCAATTGCGTTCTTAGGAAAACAACTCTCTGATTCCTCATCCCTTAAACGTTGATCAGTAGTGACAGCCACTTGTAAGATTAATTCCAGATGTGTATTTTACAGGGATAAGTCCGTATTTCTTAAACATTTTAGTAAGTGTTCTAGAGTACTGTATGTAATATCTACTCTTGTTGGTCTGCTTTTAAGGAAATCAAGTGAGTGTTTACATTTGGTTGTTATTTTAGAAATATAATCCTACAGATTTTTCTAGACATCAGTTGAAAAATATCAGATAAATATCATTCCATGTCATGGTTGTTTCAAACCAGAAAGAAGAAGAAAAACTTAATCTGTTAGAGAGATGCCAGGTTTCTTTTCCTTTTCTATAGTAACAGCTATTTAGCACAAAGTATTAATTTAAAATATTAATTGTATAATACAAGATAGAGGATACAATTTGATTTTCAGTTTATTGGTGAGTTTTATATCATTCTCTTTACCACAGTGTCTGGTTTTGAGTCACCTTTTAAGTGATGGAACTGATGTGTCTTAGTTTTCATGTCTCTTCACATGCAGAATTGTGTATTTACATCACACTTTGGGTTGGTACGTCTTGATTAGGTACTTCCATTCCCCCGGAAATGCCCTTGCCAGGCAAATAAACCACATTTGCATCCTGAATTGCTGATCAGAATAGTAGGTCAAGCGATGCCTTGAGTCTGAACACTTTCTGGCTTTGCGTGTGTTTCTCACCAGAGTGTTTATCATTGCAAGATAAGCTCTCTCTTTAATGGAAACGGAGCAAGCATGATAGGTAAGAAAGACATAAAAATACAGTATAATGCCTGATTGTACAGGTCGAGACATTGTATTGCACAACCAGATTGAAGGTTCCTTGAAAGGAACTAAATAACCCAGTGCTTTCTCAATAATAGCGCAATACAAACCTTTAACTACAAGGTATTACCTGGGCAAGTTTAGGGCCTATTTCACAGCAAAGGGAAAACAAACATCTCCAAATTAAAAAAGAAAGAAATGAAAAGAATGTGGCTCTCGTTAATAGTATAAGGCAAGGGTTGTAGACACCTTCAGATTAAAAAAGGCAATTAATATTTATTTCATATCAAAGTAGATTGCTAATTAGGGCCGTGCTCTTCCCATCCCCCAGGGAAATAATCATTCGAGTGAATCTCATCTGGAAGGTTCACATATGGCAATGAGAAGCTCATCATGAAGATAAAACCAGCAAAGAACCTGGGCGACCCGATGAGACGTTTGGGCTGTCTCATAGACTTGGTTGTCTAATGGGGTTTAAAAGACCTGGTATTAGTGGATGTATTTTACTGGTTTTCTGGTGACACTTTCTAAAAGGCCATGATTATATATAGCTCAGTCACTTGTCATTGTCCTTTCATTAACATGCCTAAAGAATCTTAATTGCTCAATCAGAATAGCAGATTTTTCCTCTGCTGGTAAAGATTAAGAGGTTATTCAAGCCAAACAGAGAAAATGGAAATGCTGCCCAAATGGATCGAATAGAAAGAACAAACTATTACAGGAAAAAGTCAAGCAAGACTAAGAAGGAAATTGAAAAGCACATATCTCTAGATAAACAAGACATTATTTCAAATATACCAAAAGCAAGGATGGCAGGGAGTAATGGACAAAGACAGTGCTGGATATTGATATGTCAAATATTACAGAGCTAAAAAACCTCAGAAAAACAACAGATAAGCTAAACTAGATGGACTTCAACACTTAAATCTTTGAACTGTTAAATGAAATACCCAGGCTTTTCTACCTGCTGATTGCAGTACGTGTTATGGGCATTCCATAAAGATTGTGTGTACCTCTAAGTAAGCACCTGGGTGTTTAAGTGAGCCTGTCGTTTGTATCGGAATATCACTGGAAATGATGGGTAGGAATGCTGTAAAATTTTCTATTGATGAAGAATCACCTCCATTTCTTATTTTGCCAAAGTCTTGTCTGTGTCTGTGCAGAAGCAGTTTGTTTTCCATTGGAAAACTTCAGTTCTTGTCAGCCTTCCTGATAGCACCAGCAGGGTCCTGTCCATTGAAAACAGAATGTTTGGGGATGAACAGTTCATCGTTCTGTCTTTAAAATTAAATTATTGGGGGAAGATTCCTGTTTCCAAGCAGGTGTAATCACAACGGTGCTGGAAGACATTTGGGAAGAATGTATCTGCTGTGAAAATCGTGCCTTTCTGCTCTGGTACAACTTTTTTGTTATGGTGAAGAGAATGAAATTTGGACCTTGAAATGCCTGTGATAATCTGGTTGAAGAACTAAATTGTCAGGGAGAGAGGAAATTTTTCTGCAGTTTTGTAACTACTTTTTAATCTGAAAAGAAAAAAAAAAAGATCAGAGCAACGGTCAGCTTAGAGTGTGATGAAAAATGAGCAAATATTTACCTCAAGGATTCATATCACGTCTCATTCAATCCCTTAACATTCAGGATACAGTATGGAAAAAATGTTAAAATTTACAGATGAAATAAATGAGCTTCTTACTGAGAGGCTGATGAAACTTTGGCAGAATCAATATGTATTGGTGTTTGGACATCATAAAATAAATGAAATTAGGTGTTAAAGTTGCATTAAAGCGTATTTAGAAGAATCGTTATAACTGACCACTTGGATTCAACACTCCAGACCCTCAGGAAAAGGATGCAGATGCCCCTGTAAGAAGATGAATGGATAACCTTTCCGATGGATAACTTTCTGTAGTTAAATATAAGGCTGTTTTCAGAAATGCACAAAACTGAACTTTCGTAACGTCTTCCATCGATTCTGTGCACGGCATTACCCGAATTGCTCTCCTTGGTTCTGATCAACCTCTATTAGAAAAGACTGAGTTGAAATAGAAGAGCTAACATTACAGCTCTGGGAAAAAACTTCCCCGAAGAACTTGAATAATGAGTAATAAAGCCAAGTAAACAAAAGGGCTTCAAAATAATTGAAATAAAAAGTGGTAAATTTGCTAAAAGAACCATGCAATTTTTGTGACATTTTCCTGTGTGGGTGTGCACCATTTAAACGTCTTCAAATCGATTCTTTGATGTTCTGTAGATCGTATTATGTGCTTTGAGGTATTTGTGTGAGGAAAGGTGAATAGCTGTGATGTTTTTCTTTCCTTTCTTTAAATGCCCTGTTTGCCATTTCAGCTTTAACTGAAATCTAGCGATTGTCTCCTAGAAGTTTAATGTTATTAAACCAGCAGCAAGTTGTCTGGCATGGTTTGCCATTGTTCTTAAAAAATAATTAGACAGTGTAGTGGAGTCAAGCCCAGTGAAATACAGGTATATCTGCTTTATAACCTCTAAGGCCTGACTCTTAATTACACCATGGCAGGAGTCACTTTAGCACTTCAGTCCATTTTGCTGGATGTTGACATTATTAAGTTATCTCATGTTCTAAATGCAAAGCAGCTGATTTTTTCTTAAATGCATTTCTTGGCAACCAAGAGATAAATTGGTCTGGTTCCCTTTTTAAGAAGGGCTTTGTCCTTTAATGGTCCTTAAATTAATCCTGATAATTCCACTTGAGAGGATGGTACTTCTAGAAGGCATAGAACAGAATCATGCATTGTATTGCATGTGCATATTTACAAATGTTCTGTAGTCTGCTCCTATTCACACAGAAAGGAGATTTCTACAGTTATTGAAGAGCCGAGATACAAATAGATGAATGTTATTAAAGAGCAGCCTTCCTACCTTTGGATTTAATGGTAGAGCTTTAGCTGAAGTGGAGGACAGTTTGTCCTAGATGATTGCAAGTTCCTTTTCAGCAGAACTAGATCCCTTAAATGAGTTGATAGTGCCACATTCATAGGTAGACGACAGAAGAGTTTTAATGCATCACCGCGCATTCCTTAGTCCGTCTTAATTCTTAGAGTGACCCTTTGGAATCAGACTGTTAGTAACCTGTTTTGTCTAGTGAACTGATAAGCATCAATATTTGGGGATCTACATCTTGAGGCTTTATATAAGGCAATTTTTTAGGTACGGAATTTCAGTGACTGTTCTGAGATCAAATGCATTTAGGGGAACCAGAGCAGCACCCAAGTCTCACTTGTTCCCAAGGTCTCTCCACCAAGTTTGTGTTGGTTTTTTTTTATCTTTGATCTCATAGCATTTTACAAGTATTACTTTGGATAGAAGTGGGTGCAGTGTTTGTTTAATGAAAGGGAAGCCGAGCTGTTGTCCCAACTTTTCCTTTCTTTGCTTTTCTGATCCGCAGAAGGAGCACACGGGGGGTTCTCCGGTAGATGGTGCTGCTGTAAACTGTTCCATAACTCAGCACCCAACTCACTGCTCAGGTCCAGAGAGGACAGTTTGCATCTGTCCACACAGGGTCTTCGGGCATGGGTGTTCATCACAAATTTCCCAAGGAGACGTTTACAGCTGAAAAGACTCCAGAAAAAATAACTGCTTTTACTTAACATGGCATAATGTGTTTTGAGCACCATTGTTATAGCTGCGTATGCCAATTAATAAGTAAAGCAATGTAGAAAGTTACTGAGCAATATACCAGCTCCATCATTTTAGATCAGAAAGACATCAGTCTTGGTGCCTCCAAAGAAAGGCTTCCTTTACTGGCCACAAAAAGGAGCTAAGTCAATATAAACAAATTATTAATAAATCAGAAAAAATAAGGAACTATGTATGTTCCCTTTCACTTTGTGATGATGTCAGAAAATCTTTATAGTGTGATGTACAAAAAGAAATCCTTTTTCCGATTTCTAATTATTTACAGTTCTGTTGCTCCAGATGAAGACAAATAGGTGGGGTTAATGATAGCAGTTCAGGCTCTCTTCCTGAATGGTATTTCTCAGAAATTTTAATAGCAAATTTCCATCTTGGCCACCCAGGTAATGAGGAAGGAAAGAGCTCTTAAAAGAGGTAAACTTCCGATTCGGTGTCTGAGCCTTTATCTTAAAGGAGAGGATGGAGAGGTGTTAACACTGTCTTCAGTCAGCAGGATCCTGTTCCATCTAGAGGCCTCAGTGAATTTGGATTTGAAACAAGAAGATTATTAGTAGATTAAAGTGTTGCCTGCGTCAGACTGTCACAGTTATTGTAGATAAAGTTAGTACGATATGCTGCTTTTAAATGAATAAGCTGAGGTCCCATCGTACCTCACTTTGAACAAACCTCCTGCCAGAAACCAAGCCAAAGCGCCCATGAGGGACTTTGTGTGTTCGTCTGCCTGGCTATCTTTGGTGGGATCAGGGCAAGAATGTGTTTCCCAGCAGAGTTAACGTGGTTTAAGTCCCTGATGCTGCCCAAAGGAGCGGTCTGGGCTCTCTCCTGCTTCTCCTGGCCTGTCCAGCACGGACAGCGGTGTTCATGCTGAGACACTCGTTTCAATAAGCCGACATTGCTGCAAACACGCTCATCTGAGAAGGGAAAAGGCAAGTGTAGTTTCTTGTGGGGGCTGCTGGAGCCGAGGCAGAAGCAGCCCTGGAGATGTGTGCTCAGCATGGACAGGAGGTCAGGATCAGCTGTTTCAGAGCTAACCCGGTTTTAAGTGTCCTTCAGCTGTCTGCCACGCTGTACCCGTAGGCACCGAAATATGAAATAGAGTTTATTGGCTCACTCTAAAGTGAAGCTCCCAAGTACTTCAACTTCCTGGCTGTGTAAACCTGAAGATGCCCAAGTCTTTAAGTGCTTCTGTTCCTTACCCGTGTTTGCTCACTGCCCAAGAATCCTCCTTGGTCTGAGCATCAGCTTTGACAAGACCAAGTGAAGAGCTTCAAGCGTAACTCAGATCTGCCTCCTAAAAGGACTTGGATCTGTCACTGGGTGGAAGGACAGGAGGAGGGGAGCGATCTCAACACCAAAATGTCTTGCAAATAGCTGTGATCAGAGCACTTCTACAGGTAAATGTGGTGTGTCCCATAGAGCTGGATGCTCGGTTTCCTCCTTTGAATAGGGAAATTCAAATCTTATCCCTCAAGTGATTTGTTTGAGTTATAGCTGGATGGGACAGGAGCGTTACTAGTTTTCCCTGTTCAAGATTCATTATTCCAGTAAACACCAGTAGGAACAGGAGTCCACAACCCAGTATGAAGGGCACTTGTTTTGAAAGGGAAAGGGCTGAATGGGATCTGTCTTAAATCTGATGACTGCTTGGCTTGATGTACAGAGGAGGGATGCTCTGAAGGCAGTCTAAAACCTATTGTATATTGAATCGCTGTGTCTCTGGGAAGTTATCAAATCTTATTCATCCTAAAATCAGACCTTAACGTGCTTTATTGAGGGATCACAACTTGTGCATTTATCTGCTTGTCATACTATTTGCAATATAGATCTCTGTCTATATAAGAATATAGCAAACTCTTGGACAGAATGAATGCTGGAAGTTAATTTTCTGCCTTTGTGTGTGTGAGTGTTGACACCGTAGCTGAATTAGCCACCTACCAGGACAGCAGACAGCTGGAAATCTCAAATTGCAGGCAATCCCGCATGAGAAGTGCATGTACAGAAATGGTTTGGGTTGATTTTACTGGAAGATTATTTGGTTCAAATCCAAACAGTAATTTCTTTCTTTTTTCTTTTTTTTTTAAGACCAAATGTGCTTTGGGAGCATTGCTTGAGAGACTGAGGTTAGAGGGTTGGTTGGTTTTATTTATGTGGGATAAAGATAGAGGAGATTTTAGAAGAAATGGCAGTAGACGTGGCGTGATGATATTGATTTTCTTACAAACCGAACTCTGCATCTACTTCCAGAAGATAACAAAAATTGAGACTCTTTTTTTCCCTTAATTGTAGTTAAATAACTGCCCCGTGGCTGCATTTCTGGTGTCAAAATGAAATAAATACATTTAGCTTTGCTTTTATTGCAACTGCCAAGTGAGCAAGTCGCTAATAGTAACGGAGCCCTTGTGTAATCAAAGCTAATCCTTACTCGTAGTAAGAATCAGAGTCAAAAGCCCGTGATTGTACTGTAGGCTACATTCCTCTGGAGGCTTCCTCTTAATATCTCTTCTTTTTTGCTCCTTCTGAACAATTTTCTGTATTTTTAGAATAAATTATTGACTTGAAATTTGTATTGTTATTTTATATATAGATATATATTTTTTAATGTATTTTTTCCCATGAGGAATGCGTTGTTTGCCACTCCATTGTGTAGCCACCTGCCTTCATGTCTTCAGAGACAGTCCCAGGACTGGCAGCACTCACACGTTTCATGGCAAGCCTTGCTCTATTTGCCACATTGCTCACATTCCAGATTTTAGATTCCTGCTTTATTTCTGTGAGTCTCAGCTTTTATTTAATAAAGAGAAAATAAAGTCTTTGTGGCAGTGGAGAAAGGTCTACCATGAAGGCCTATGAAAGAGAAAAATAAAAGACCTTCAAATTCAGCCCTGTGTTTTTTGCAGACCTGATTCAGAAGTTTTGAATAGTTCCAGCTCGGTATCTTAACATTTGGTTTACAATGGGTTGTGGTTAAAGGGGACATTGTGCACATGCACACGTAGGTGTTTGCAAGGGCTTTTCCCTTTTTCCCGTTGCTGAACGAGCGCAGCACAGTTCTCTGCACTGAGCTGTTCATCGGTTTGTGCTTCTGCTGACAGTTGCTGGAGATTAATTATGACTCTTTAGCGCCTGTATGTGCTGATTTCCTGATGTACCGAGTTTATCAAATCAGTAATTAAAAACTAACAGCTGTTCTGTGGCTTCTTGCACAGGGTTATTTTTTTGGAATAAGTCACATCAGTTGTGATGCCCAACTTTAAGGTGTAGCTTTGGTGCCTATATTGGAACGGACTATAGATCCATCCAGTTTGGTACCAGTCTGCAACACCTCAAACTGGGGAAAACACACTGCAGGCAAACCGTGGTGCTCACAGGCTGTGCTCTGAGACCTGTCACCATCATCTTACAACCTGGAACCTGAGACAATACTTGTTATGGTCTTGATCTCCATCTGTGCATCTCTGACTGATCCAGGTAATATGAGAAATCCAACTCTGAAGTGATGGCCATTTAACCAGTGCTGCTTCATGCTGGGGAGGCAATCCCTGGACAGGACCTGCGTCCCCTGGGCTGCCTTTCCTCTCATCCTTCGTATATTTGGGCTTGGTGTGATTTTTCTTTCTGTGGAACTTTGCATAGTGGGTTACTGGCAGGGTCAGCCCCGTGGTGCTGGAAATTGTCAGGTGAACTTGACAAGGACAGATGGACCACAGCTCTAAACAACACTTTAGCCCTAGATCAGACCTTCTGAAATCACCAGAAGTCAATTTATTGGTTTTTATCTCCTCTTTACCTTTCTTTCTTCTCTGTTTTTTTTCCCATAAACTACTCAGAGTTGCTCATTTTCTGGTATTTTTCCTTTCTGAAACTTCATATAATTATTGCAAATATAATCCTGGGTATTGAAGGACACTAAAAGGAATCACAAATCACTTTCTAGCCAAAGAATTGCCAGCATGTGAAACAAAGCAGCTTTAAAATCTTACTTTCTGCCTACAATTTAAACATGGTAAAACTGCAGGGAGACTACACTGTTGATCAGTGGTGAACTGAATGAGGATGTTTGTAGATGGACATGCACTGGTGATTAATTTGATCAGAAACCGAGATTTATCACCAGTCTGCAGTGTACTCATACTGCCTTAAACAGTACTGAAATGATTTAATTTTGTATTAAAGTTATGTAATGCTGGTGGAACTGAGATCAGTGTCTGTTTTGAGCTGCTTGTTTTTCTTCCAGTTGTTGGAAGTGGAAAAGAATATAAATAAGTTTATTTATGCAGTTTTGAGCTTGTTAGAGCTTCAAGTACCAAACTCCCTTTTGGATACAGTGCCCTGCTCGTTCTTTCACCTGCAACAATCAACACTTCATTATCACTTCCCTGATAATCTGGGAACTTAATTACTGCCATTAATTACTACCACTGAGCAACAATTTCCCACAATTTATCCTTCCCTAACACATGTGCTGAACTCCATGCTCAATGTAGAAATTATGTAGAAAACTTTCCATGGAGTTTCATACAGGTGTTCTGGATCTGTCTGGTCATTAGAAATATCCTGTAATACTACAAATTGTTATATGCTGCCTCTTATTTCCAAATAAACTATGGTAGTGAAGTGTGAAACCAAAACCACTTGATACACTGTGTCTTGAAGTCACAGGGAATTAAAAGAAAAAGCTTTATTGTCTAACAAAGAATACTTACTGCTTGTCATCAGCAACAATACATTTTTTTCCTTGCTCTTAGAGTTTGAAAATCTCTGCCAGTAGACAACCATGAATGAAGAGTTTTTATACAGACCAGATTAAGCGTTGTTGTTGTTTTAAATTAGGGGTGTTGTCTGGTTTGGAATGCAGGACTTCACTTGAAGCTTTATTTTAAAGCATTTTAATTCTAGAGGGGCTCTACAGAATGAGTGGTACACAAGGCATTGGAGTAGATCTTTTAGAGGTTGTGGTGTCTCCATCTGTGGAAGCTGGCCTGAAGTTAACAGGTATCACAATCCTTTTTGTGGCTTGGGCTGCACTGAATAATCTCAAAAAGCCCCTCAAAATTCTATTATTTTGTGATTAAGCAGTAACTTGCCAAAGTTAGCTCTCACATATATCTCATATAGACCCAGGCTTGTGCTACTCAAGTCAGATGAGGCTTTATACCAGAATGTCTTATCAACCTAAGTAGGCTCAGCAGCAATATTTAATAATCACTGATCCTACAGAAACACAATTAGAGGGAAGAGAATTTCTCTTGAAAGCAGAGACTGTGTGTGCCAGACGGATTCTTTGTGGGTCAGGAAGGTGTCCCAGGTGAGAAGGGGGGTTGTCAGTTCTCAGTTCTCCTGCCCCTCTGCTCTGCCCTGGGGAGACCACACCTGGAATATTGTGTCCAGCTGTGGCCCCTCAGTTCCAGCAGGACAGGGAACTGCTGGAGAGAGTCCAGCACAGCCACCAAGATGCTGAAGGGAGTGGAGCATCTCCCGTGTGAGGAAAGGCTGAGGGAGCTGGGGCTCTGGAGCTGGACAAGAGGAGACTGAGGGGGGACTCATTCCTGGGGATCAAGGTGGAAAGGGGGAGTGTCAGGAGGATGGAGCCAGGCTCTTCTGGTGACAACCAATGATAGGACAAGGGGCAATGGGTGCAAACTGGAACACAGGAGGTTCCACTTAAATTTGAGAAGAAACTTGTTCCTGGTGAGGGTGGCAGAGCCTGGCCCAGGCTGCCCAGGGGGTTGTGGAGTCTCCTTCTGTGCAGACATTCCAACCCGCCTGGACACCTTCCTGTGTAACCTCATCTGGGTGTTCCTGCTCCGTGGGGGATTGCACTGGATGAGCTTTCCAGGTCCCTTCCAACCCCTGACACTCTGGGGTTCTGTGAGGTGAGGCAAAGTGCTATTGCCACCAGTTACAGGAACTGGTTGAGAAGTTCTTGCAAATTCACATAAATTGTATTATGTGTAATTATACCTATTAAGAAATCTGGGGTTTTTAGTTACAAAGTCAATAGGATCCAAAAGCAAATTAGTAAATCCTGGAAAAATCCAATGGCAGTTTTCTCTTCTAGCACCATGTTTCATTTTTGACTCCACAGTCTTAAGAGGCAATGAAAAGAAATAGAAGATGCAGAACCATAAATATAAAGTCATCAGAGGGAAGACGCAGTGGATGGGTGGAACGAATGGCAAAAGATGACTTAACAGGGAGGAACTGTCAGCATATATTATACATAGGAGACAAATAGCTTTTGGAAAATCAACAGTTTATTTTGCTGAACTTTGTTCGTTGCAGACACGTAAGCTAAAGGGTCAATAAGAGTTAGAATGTGTTTTATCTCTGTTAGCATCTGATAATAAAGATTGAATTGGTTAGTATTATGGTGAGTTTCCACCAGTTCAGTTTGTTACCTCTTCTGTCACATGTTTTCTAAACCATGGAAATTAACGCTTGTGATTCTGAACAACCCCCTTAATGTGAAGGGTTGTGGTTTTTTTAGGATAATCTGAGTTGCATATATAATATACCTTTTTTTTGCAAACGGAGGTGCTTTGAATAGTGATAAACATCCTCTTCCTGCTGTCAGCAGTTTGGCCCTGCGCTGTGTCTTCAGCTTGTCGCTCTCTGGCTCTTGTGTGACGGGGACAGAACGGGGATTTACTCGCTCTCCGGACAAAGTGAAACGCTGGGATCCCGCACAAAACAACAAAAGTTCCACCATAGCCTTTGCAGCATTTTGCACAGATTCCAGCTCTCAAGAACTGACTGAAGAGTTGTTTTGTATTTAAACTAAGCAGACATTTTAAACTGGCTAAACCACTTTATCTGTCAACATTTGTACCTCCCATCAAAGGCTAAACCTTGCCCTCCACTGTAGCCACAATTTCCTTTGAACTATCTTGCGTTGGCAGAAAGTAGATGGCGCATACGCTGCTTCTGGCAAATCTGTTACTTCATTTAAGCCAGAAAGGGTCATTAGGTCTAGTTTAGTCTTGCATGTAACGTGTACTCCAGGATTTCACCTGGCTATCTTATTTTTGCCTACAATCATTGAGGAGGAAGAATCTGAGTTCCATTTATTAAAACAGTCTTTGTTCTCATGTAGGAGGTGAATACAGTCAGAGATTATCTCTCGGTTTCTTGGTATTCCAGAAAAGCGGGTTTGCAAGCGGGGTGGAAAAATCAGTTTATTTCCTCATGAAGTTTCGTTTTAATTTTTAAGTGATTGGGAAATATGAACAAAAAGAACTGGAGGAGGTCATGCATTTGTGATCACTGCAAACTTTAAATAAATTACAGATGGCTTGTTTATTAACAAAATGTTCAAAATGCCTCAATTGACAAATATATTTAGCCAGAGCGTATGATAAAGTGATGACCAACTCAACAAAACAAACCAAAAATAAGAGATTGTGCTCTTTTTAGAGGATGCACACAAGTCGCAACAGGTGATAGAGCAGCACAGTCATCAGAACCAGCAGATTAATCTGCACATAAAGAGGATGAGGCTTAAAGCAGGAGGAAGAGTTTCAATAACAATAGGAGCATTGTTGGGGGAAAAAACACAGCAACCCCATCTGCTGAAGACGTGTGAGTGAGTTGGTGAGGGGAACGCAGAGTACTGAGCATCCCGGAGCAATCGGGCTGAGCCGGGAGCAGAGCCCAGCAGAGCCTGGACCTGCCTCTGAACACCTTCCTCATGGCGGGGAAGCAAGATCTAAAAAGGAGTTTCAGATAAAAAAGTTCCCACTTGTTCAGTTGATGGAGTGACCTTTCCAGAAATTTTTACAAATTTCCAACCTCTGAGTCTTCGGTTTGAAATATGAATTTAAAAGGGGGGGAGGTAGAATGGGAGTGTGTCATTTCTTCTGGTATTTTGTTTCCAGCCCTATCCTTTGATCTCTGCAGCAGTGTAGTTCAGACAATCTGTAGAAATATTGCAAAACCAAGTTACTTTGTTATATTTTACTTCAGCCATTTGTCAGCATATGCCATAAAAATTTTAATTTTCTCTCTTGATCTTTATCAGAGATTGCTGTTTCTCTTTGATGTCTCCTTCCTTATTTGACATTTGGGTCTGGTTTCCCATTTAATTATCTAACTCTCTATTGCTATTTTAGTTTAAAAGTTCACTGCAATATTTTACCCCTCCTGTTTCTCAGTCCATTCCTCTGTGCTCCAGCGGGGGCACAAGGAAATGATGAGGGTTGTCACCGTGTCACGAGTGTTGTGCCTGAGCCCTCCTGTGAGCAGAGCCCAGCGGCCGGTGAGCGAGCTCAAATGCTGCGTCTCCTAAATCAAAGTTTCCAAGGGCTGTTCTTTAATTAAATCGTAAAGTTGAACCATTTTGTGGAGGTTTGAAAGTCTGAAATGTAAACAGCAATGCAGTCAAAATAGCTCTAAAATATGTCATTTAATACAGTCACAGTTGCTACAAACCACCTTGTGAAAATATGGTCCTCACTGGTGAGCTGTGTTGGAAAGCAGAAGGAATTCCTCCGTTTTGGAGCCTGACCAAGGAGATTTGCCCTTGAGAGAGACAAGCTGAAGCAGGGTGGACATTTCGCCTCCCCTCCGAATTTCCAGCTGTGGACTGGACCGGCGAGGAGCTGAGACTCAGTGTGACAGTTCAGCAGACACGAGGTGTCCGTTCCATGCAGAACAATGTCTCGTAATCATTAGCTCTTCAGGACAGCTGCTTCTTGGGGCTCTTCTGTAACCCATAGGCCATTGAACCTGGTGGGAATGGTCAAAGAACGAACAATGACTCCATCGACTCCGTTTATTGCTGCACGGTGTGACCATGCGAATGCGATAGATGGAGTGTCTGTCTTCTGGCATGGGTGGAGAAGTGCATGTAAACCAGTGAGGTAACCGTGAAGTCCCGGTGAGCTCCTGCGGGGTCAGCAAGTGGAACACAGAGGTTTCAGCTTCATGCGGAACATGACAGGTCGGGGGGAGGGAAGCCTGGGCACTATTTCTTGCTCTGTGGTATGGGGCAGGTTAGAAGAACCTCTTTCTGGGTGCTCTGAGATAAAGGGTGAAACTATTTCTGTTGATTATTATTAAGAGCAGAATGGAGGCCATGTACAGCTACAGGGTATGTCCTGGCACATGGGCCAATGGTTTTCAGTGGCGGGTGTGGAGCTCCATCTGGCACATCCACCGGGAGCCCGCAGCAGAGCCGCTCTGCACACCCAACATATTGTGCCTCTAGCTGGGCGATCTCCTCTCCCCCCTCCAAATTTGGCAGCCAGACTAAAACCGTGGAGGGAAGTACTAGGTTTGATCAAACCATTCTTTGTTTTTGGCTTCCCCCCCTGCCCCACCCCAACCTTTTCAAATGAAATCTTGGAAAGCAAAGAAGAATCTAGGGAAGTGATGGTCCCAACCTGCTTATGTTCAAGAGTCAAAGTGTTTGTCCAGAATAAAGCAGACCAAGGTTCAACCTCATCTTTTGCCTGAGAGACTGGAGTTTGTATTTCCCACCATTAAGGGAAATAACTCAAATACTGATGTATTTGGAGGTGTATTTGGATATATGGAGATATTTTCATGTATTTGCTGTGCATATTTCCTGTTAAGCCAGTTCTTCTTCGTAGGAAGTACTCAAATATTGATGGAGCAGAAGAGAAAGACTGAGATTGACTCCACAGCTTAACATTTCAAGACAGAAAGTATTTTCTGCTGCTTGCGCTGCAATAACTTATTTTATTTTTCGCCAGATAAGGCACCTCCCAGCAGATGGTGCTTGGAAATACACTCCTTGGAGACAGGCAGAGAATATTCTCTCTCCTCTGGATTCCTTGGACAGGTCCAAGGCTGGAAACCCCATGTACCACATCTGAACAGGGTTGCGATTTGCTTTGCTGCCTGCATGGATATGAGGCTCTGCATTTGTCTGCCTCATCCTGGTTTACCTTCTCTCCCAAGACGAATCGAGATTTAACAGTGAAACAAAATGTTTGAAACTCCAGCTAGATGTTTGGTAACAAAACGCAAGTAAAATACATAATTATATGGTCCTGCTCTGTATTTGAGAGGGAGCTGTTCCCTACCTCTTCCCTCTTTCTCATCTAGATTGTGGTTTTGGGGATATTTCAAATGGATAGATCTCCTTGAGTAGTACAAGGAACTTGATTCCAAGCCATTCAATGTAACAGAATGTTCTCTTGTCATCCCAACAAGCTTTGTTCTGGCCGAGGTTACTCACCATTTCTTGGGGAGTTAAGGTTATTCTTTAGTTCTTTGTTCAGGGCTTGGGGAACAGAGTTGACTGTGTTAATTAGGAAGAGCACATGATTTTATGAAGCATTTTTTTCAAGTATAGGGAGGAGTTTGAATGCTGGGAGAGATTTTCTGTCAGTTATGGGTAATAATCTGGAATGGCCTTCCAAGAGAAGAGAGGGAAACTTCGCTGACATCCAGCCACTCAACATTAGACTGGAAAAGGCTGTATAAAAACCTCCTCTACCTTCAGGGAGGTGGTTTTCAGTAATAGTTTCTTTTCCTTGGTGTAATTCTCTTCAAGTCCACTTTCTGCATGTACAAAATGCCTGATTTCTAATGGGCGGTGACAATAACACACCAGTGACACAGAGAAACATCTTTTCCACTTAGCACCTTAAAATGCAGGAAATCTAAATCTCGAAGATCTCAAACTAATGAGTTGTCCCACTTTAGGGTCAAGTTTCATCTCATCCCTCCCAATACACCAATAAACCTTTTCCTTCTCTTGCACACAGATCTTTAATAAGTGGAATTTTGTGTGAGGACCTGCAGGGGCGCAGGAGGCGAATTTGGGATGGGGGATCACTGGTTGATCCCCATGGGTCGGACAGAGAATCCTGCAGGGGGGGAGCCCCATGGGTGGCCCGGGGGTGACAGATGGGTCCCCAGTTCTGCATTTTGACAGATCTCGCTACTTGCTCGATCAACGGGCTTTGCATCCTCTGCATGGAAAGGATAACTCAGCTTCAGGTGCCTGCAGGCTTGTATTTACTTCTGTGGCATCTTGTGTGTCACCATGGAGGAGAGAGTTTGTATTTGCTTTTAAAAAGACCGCGAATATCTAAGTTAACTTTCAAAGTTATCACGGGGAAAACATAGACCTAAGGCATTAATGACTTTACACGCTTAGAAGGACAGCAGCAGAAAAACAAAGAAACTTAATCTGGGCTCTACAAAGAAGCGTGTGTGGGGGGGCATGATGTAGCGATAATGAGAAACAGCAAGATTGACACGAAAAGGATGGGACAGGCAGCAGAGTATAAATAGTAGCTGCAGTTTATTTGTAACTTTGATTTTTTTTAGGTGGGGATGATTGACACATGGATGGGCTGGATGAAGGTAACCTCCCTGATCTTTCACTTGCAGGTCACATGGAGAAAACTTTGAGAAAATACTCCAACATGTAGATGTCAAATTGAGTGACAGCCGCGTGTGAGGTGAATTGCATTTACTGGCTTTTTTACATGCATCACTTCACAGAAATGATGGCTGCCATTTGAACAAAAAGACATCCTTCCCGACCGGGGTCAACGAACTGACAGTGCCCACCCATTAATAGAAAACACTGTCATTTAAAATAAAATGCGATGGAGAAAACTTCAAAAATCTATTAGCCAACACAGCGGATAGTATCAGTTTCCACACATGAATTACTGTATACCATTCCAGTGTTAATGTACAGCACAATGTGCGGTACAATTTTCATCTGTAACAATATATATAGAATGCCATATGGCTGACAGCATGTACTACACATGTCAGGCTCTTCTGTTTTCTAGCTCTTTACATCTTATTTGCTTCTGTCTAATTATCCTGTTCTGTTGAGGGGAGGGAAAGAAAATAATAAAAACCAATGAGAATTCAAAAATCAAGGGCAACAAATAGTGCCAGTTACTTAATTCCCGCGTTAGTGTGTTTCTGCAGTATTTCTTAAAAGATGCAATTGGACGTCTGCTGCTCGAGGTGGAACACGGTGCTGTAATAAAGCCTGTGTCTGTGGCATTTAAAAAAACAAAGAGCAGATGAGAAAGAACAGCCCTGCTTTATGTTGTCTGCTTATATTGTTTAATTCTAGGCATCATTTTTCCAGCTGCTAGAATGTGCCCATGTGTTTTCCTATTCATAACTCTGTCTAAAAGTAGTATCTGGATTTTTTTTTTCTCTCCCAACAGAAGCAAAATAGTGCTAAAAAGGAATGCTATAAAATTGGACCCTAGCATCTGAAATGGTCTGAGGAGCTCCTCAGCAGTTTAAGCCCTGAATTTAAGTTTTGGGTTTTTTTTCAAAGGGATTTAATCTTGTTTAAAGGTCAAAGCCTCAAGATTTGTCTTCAGAGATTTAGTCCTGGCTCATCTGTCAGTCACTCTCACCCTCCTAAAGGCCAGTGGCGATTGCCAGTGTCCCCCCTTGCCGCGCTCCCATCGCACTGAGCGAGCGCTCCAATGAGAAATCCCACCCTGGGCGGGAAGGAGGAAGCTCCTGGCTCTTCTATAACAGGAGCTGGAGACAGAGAAATTAAAAATGTGCCAACCACCTGCTTGCAGAAGTGCTGAACAGAGCAGAACGACCCCATCCCCTCTGCTTCTCCTGCACACGCTGCAGGGATGGAGCTGGAGGCTGTTTTGGGAGCTTGCTTAGAAGGGATGGGGTGTCTGGGCACCTGGATCCTCCTTGGGTTTTCATCCATGTTTCATGTGTGAGGGTGACGTGTCAAGCACTGAGAACTTTGAGGTGGTGCTGCCCAAGTGTGGAAGGAACCAGAGAGGTTGGGACATGTGGCTGCTGGAGCCTTCAGGCTTCACGTTCCCGCAGGGATATGAAGCAAAACCCTGAAATTCGATGTTTAGAAATGATTGGTTGGTCCACCGTGAGCTTAAAATAGTGACATTTTTGGATCATTAACTTTTATTGGCTGCTGCTTTTGAAATGAAGCTCAATGCCATGCTGAAAAGTCAATATAGTCAGAAATGAATTATAAAATCAGTCAGGAAAAGCAAACGACATGAACAACTGCTTGGTGCACTGATTTTTAGGCTGACAGATGCTAAATAGTACTAGTTAACATTAGTCTGCGTATGTAATAGGTTCATGAGTTAGGGGCATGAAGTGAACTCCTTTTCTAATCCCCAAAGCATGATCTTCCAAGCAGAAAAAAAAGAGTTAATCCATAAATGTGGTGTTCAGAACTGCCTTGGTATGGTACCTTCATTCTACGGGACTGGGATGTTCCAAAAGGGGGCATTCTTTGACCAGCAAGGCAATTTTTCGTCAATGTTTTCAACAGCAAAATGGTTTTTGTAGTAGAAATCTCATTGAAAATTCAGGCTGCAGCCAAAGTTAACAGCACTCTGCTCTGTTGTATGAGGATCCCTTGCCACATTTTCTCTTAAGCCTAATTAAACATGACTATCCATTTAGGAAAAGAACCCCTAGTATCACTCTCCAAAAGTTTTCTTAATTGAATGTATTATTGCTCTGTACCATGACATTTTGCTCAATGATAGGGCCATTTCTGCTCAAGTTCTAGCGTGATTGCAGCTGGAGTTTCCTACTCGCAGAAATGTTTGTTCTTCCTATGAGTTGTTGTGATCTTTGTATCGATTCCAAGTACGTGGTATTTCATTAACACACATTTCTTCTCGTTCGTATTTTTGTTGATTTTTGTCAGATTCCTTCTGCACAAATTCCATGGTAATTATGAGGAGGAAGCATGTTCCACGCTCCCATTTTGGTGTGAAACCTGTTCCAGCAAATGGCATATAGTTCTTCTCTCCCAACTTTTAAAGTGGAGGTTTAATTTTCACACCAGAGGTGTCTGAAATTCCAAAATAGGGGCGTAGTTCAGCAAGGCAGAAATAGAAAACTTTTAACACAGAAAATATGAATATATAATATCGACTATCCCTTCATGGGTAGTTTATGAAGATGTGGTACGAACAGAAAAAATAGCTCATTTTTCCACGGCAAATTACAGGATACATTCTACTATGTCATTAGTGCGATCCATCGTACTTCAGTTATCATTTCTCTGGCTTTCTACCAACTTAAGCAGCGGAGTACACCACGCTCTGATGTCTGTCAGACTGATCAGACTGAGGAGTATTTTGTTATTGAATAAATTATTTTTGTGACATCTTGTGCGTAATGCTGAGCAAGGTTCCCCTCAGGCTCGGGCAAACGCAGCGTTTGCCTGGAGCAGGAGACTGTCTGGGCCGTGAAGTGGCCGTGGCCCTTACCCACTGCCGGCTTAGCTGCACTGAAACCCCACGCAGCCAGAGCAGCGTCTGCTGCAAAGCAAACCACGACCCAGAGGGAAAGCACAGCAGGTACGGCCAGCACGGAAGGTTCAGGTGGGATATTAGGGAAAAAAATTCTTCCTGTAAAGGGTTGTGAAGCACTGGAATGGGCTGCCTGGGGAAGTGGTGGAGTCGCCATCCCTGGAGGGGTTTAAAAGACACATAGGTGCGGTTCTAAGGGACATGGGTTAGTGCTAGAGTTAAGCTATGGTTGGACTTGATGATCTTGGGGGTCTTTTCCAACCAAAATGATTTTATGATTCGAACAGGGACACTGTGTGACGAGTCCTCCCCAGCAGCAACAGTAATTCTCCTTCTTTTCCATGCTCTGGTCAGCAGAAAGCCAGCCAGGGCCCCTGCTCCCCTTCCTGTGCCCCGCTTTCTGTCTTTCTCCTCCCGGCCCAGCTGCAGCTCTGGCCAAACCCCGTGCTCCTGTCCCCAGGATGCTGATGTTCAATATTGCTGGTGCTGCTGGGGAACCTGTGACATGTAGCTGTGATGGTCAGGGTGCCTACACGATGGCCACAGGTGTCATTTTGTGACAGTAATAACTTAATAAATTGAATAATATTTCCAGTGCCTCTCCTGGAGCGTATACGCATACCTCCTGTAGCTAAAGCTAAATGTTGCCTACCTAAATATCCCTTCCCTGTTAGTCGATCATGCTGGTTTTCTCCTTCCCTCCAGTCTATTGCTGTGAATAGACATTAGAGAGCCCTCTGTTTCTGTCCGAGGAAATGACTCTATGCACTGGTGTTTGATCTAGGGCTGGCTTCTGGGTAACATTAATCATTAATTCTAATGAAGTTAGTGGTTTGGGTCCCATTTCTGTGTTGCAGTTTTGCAAAGAACACGTATTCTTAGGATGAAAGGTTCAGAATAAATGTGAGGTATAATCTGTAACGGGTATGAATAGCTCACTTATTGAAAACAGTGTGAGTGATTAAGCTTTGGCTGTTTGGTCATTAATTTTGGTCACAGGCACTTACAAGAAAGCAGAAAGCCTGCAGGGAAATCACGCCAGGCCTTTGCGTCTGTCCTTTCCACCAGAAAAGATGTTCCTGCTTTCTCTCCTTTGTGACTCGGGGAGCTATTCCATACGTGGAATGAGTTTCTATATGGATAGATCCTAGTTATATGACCCTACACAGTTGTTAGTTGTGTATGTGTGTATAAAGGACCTATAGATCTCAGTGGCTTCCCCTGCTGCTGCCATATAACTCAGTACTGACATGGGTAGGAATGGGGAGCCCATGGGACCGCAGCTCTGAGGCACCAAGCGGAGACACTTCCATGGTGTCCACAGCTCCTCCTTCTTGGGAGAAGCAGTTCTTACGTCCTGTAGGCATTGTGATCTGGTCGAGCTGCTTCCCATAAAACCTCTACAGTTGTGATCGGGGACAGGCTGTTGTGGCTGGGGGGGAATTGTTGGTTCCATCCAGTCTGGAGTCTCTGGTCCTTCTCTGGCACTTGACGTGGAACATCCGGAAACTAGATCCCACCTCAGCCCTTGCTCCAGGTCCTGCTGCTCAGTTTCAGATGTGCTGGGTGCCCCCAGCTGCTGAGCTTGCCTCTCTTGCATCAATAGGCCGCCTGTTTGTAACTACACATCTCTGCCTTCTGTTACGTGTCTCTGCAGCACTCGGGCCCCTCAAACCCAGCTCATTTCTGGGGAACAAAGCTGTTGCTGCCACCCAGCCGTGCCTGGCCTCACTTGTGGAAAAGCATCCCTGTTTCTGCCCAGCCGAGCTCCGAGCTGAGCAGCGTACTTCAGGCTGATGCCTCTGCGCTGTCTCCTCTTGACTTTAATTGCATATGAAAATTCAATTTTCTCTGTTTCACTGCTTCAAGGACATGTCTTTCCTGGGACAGGAGGTGTATTTGTGCTTCTAGTTCTCTTTACTCAAATACCACTGTGTTTCTGTTATTTCTGTTAACTTTTAATCAGCTATTGGAACTGCCTACCCCACGGTAATATTACCAGCCTTGTGTATCTGGCTGCTCAGTGGGAAAGACGGTTCCCAGAGCAACTGCTGCAATAAATGCTTTTTGGCATCCAGATGTGTATTCTCTCATTTCCCAGGCTGTGCATGTGCTGTCTCTCGCATCTGTGCATCAACAAGTTTGGACAGGTACAGGGGCATATGGTGGCGTTATTTCATTGCTGATGTGGAAGAGAAGCTTTCTCGTAAGACACAATCCAACTCCGCTGCACCGGCAGCGTTACAGAGGAGACCTCTTTAAAGTCAGCGGCAATTCTGTTCTTTGCTTCGGTATTGACTGGTTTGCAAGCTGGCAATTTGCTCTCCGTTTCAGCCACAGATATGGCTGAAAGCATCCCGCTGAGAGCTTGTGTCTATGCACTGTGCTGTTTGTTAAGCAAATGATTCCCAGACAGGTACACTGCGATAGGAAGCCGATGTCGATGTGACAAAGCCACACGTACGTCGATGTGCTGTCATTAATCCTGCGCTGTGCTGGATTGCTCTTCCGGAGCGGCCCAGGTTACAGCAAGGGAACGCAGAGGAGATGGGTGATTCTTGGTGGTGCTTTATGCCTCGTTCCTAAAACTGCAGAAAGCATTTAATTCATTTTACTCCAGCAAAATGGAATTTAGATACTCCATTAAGAAAAATGCATCCCATGGGGTTTCCTGCAGCCCCGATAGCTGGATTTCTTTCCTGCTGCTATTCTCTACACATGGCATGCTGAAATTCTAGGAAGGATCTCCAGATTCACATGCTGTAACAGGGGACTTTTAGCTCTTTGAGTTACATTAATATTCTTCCTCTAGCTGTACCATATGTTAAATAATGCTGTTAAATTTGGCTTGGATTTTCATTGTTTTACAGTCTTGTAACACTCATAATCTTGGCTAATCCTAAGAGTGTTTGTTTGGGAGCCTTATTCATTATTTAGGCTAAAATATTAAAAAAACGTCTGTCAGTTCTGAGGCCTTGCTTTTTTGTGAGTTCTGTTCGGGTTTTCTGGACTTGTTTTTCACAGCAGTGCAGGACATCTCGCTGCCACTGCTGAGAGCACAGACTTCAGAGGAGTATTCCTGTCTCGTCAAGCAGAGGAGCCCTTTAGGCTGCACCAGCCTGCACGATGGGTCTCTTCTGGAGATGTGATTGCTAGACAGAAATCATGTTTGATTTTTCTCAATTCCCCAGCGATGTCCATAAGACACAGCATTCAACAAAACCTCCTGCCTAAACTCTTGTATTCTAGTTGGGAAATCCTGAAAACCTGCTCTGTTTTATCGCTGAACTGCTACTTTTCAGTATTGAGTAAACCCTATTTCGGTACTGAAGCAAATAGGTTTTCCGGTGTTTATTTAATTCCCGTGTTTCCTGATGGTGCCCGGGGCTGGTAGTGGTACAGACAGGGAGCAGCAGAGAGATCCTGGCCCACCTAGCTCGCCAACTGAGTAGAGAAGATGCAGGTGGGTGGAGGGAAGGTTATGACACACGAGCAGGGCGAATCATAGAATCAGAGCGTCGTTTTGGTTGGAAAAGACCTTTAAGATCATCGAGTCCAACTGTTAACCTCACACTGCCAAGTCCAGCTCTAACCCATGTCCCTGAGAACCTCATCTCTGTCTGTTCAACCCCTCCAGAGATGGTGACTCCACCGCTGCCCTGGGCAGCCTGTTCCAATGCCCGACAATCCTTTCCAGGAAGATTTTCCCTAATATCCAATCTAAACCTCGTCTGCTGCAACGTGAGGCTGTTTTCTCTCATCCTGTTGCTCTTTACTTGGGAAAAGAGACTGACCCCAACTCTCTGCAGCCTCCTTTCAGGTAAACGGCATGGTGACGGCAACCAGCACGCCGGCTCTGTGCGCTTTGCGAGTTAGAGTGGGGATGAGCCGTGCGAGAAGTGAGGAAAAGCCAGAGAAACAGGAATGAGCTGAGCCTAAGAGTCAGCAGGGTGAGGTTTAAAGCAGCAGAGCCCGCATCCCTGTCTCGAGTGGTGGGTCAGGGAGAAACTGGTGCTGCTGGAGCTCTCGCCGTGGCACAAGTCGAAGCCAGAGGGGTTTGGTGCTGACCACATGAGTACTGCTGTCCCTCACGCCCAATGCTGGTACCTGGTTCCTTTTGCCAACACAGCCCTGCGTCTGCAGCCCCTGTCCTTAGTTCTTGGCCAAAGAGGTTGCAATGTGCTTTTTTCTCCTGCAAGTACCTCCTGAAATACGTATCCCTGTGCAGGCGTGGCTGTGAGATGCTGCCATGTGTACCCAGTGCTATAGATCAGTAAACCTGAATACCAGCAGTCTCCTCTAACCACAGAAACGTGATGAACCAACAGCTGGCTTTGGGAAGCAAACTGCTTTTACTTCCTATCCTGAGCCTGTTGTACACAACCATGCTGGTGGTGAATATTTATACCATGAATGTAGAGTGGAAGATGGCATCTTCCTTGATGAATTGGGAGCTAGATGCTATGACTACGTTACTTAGACTGCTTTATTGTAAGAGGTTACAATTTTTATTGCCACTTGCAGAGCAGATAGATACAGTAGATCTTCCCAAAGATCAAAGTTTATCTCTAGGGCAGCCAGTAAATTAGTGGCGATTATAAATGAGTGCATAGTCACTGATGTCTTGAGAGCTCGGCTCAAGAGATCAGAGAGTATTCTTTTCCCCTTTCTGTTCGTAAGTCTCTTTCTAGAATAGATTACTTCTTTTTACACTTAAAAGCAATATTCATGGACTTCATAAGAACAAGTATTTCAGTAGGACATGCTCTGATCTCATCACTCCCTGTTGTATATGGTCTTATTATGGACTGATGCTTTCCTGTAATACAGAGTCATGGAGACTGATGTCAGTGATGTGTGTTTGGGGAATCGTATCGCTTAACTAATTTCATCATATTTTATAGCAAGTACAGCCTCCGTAGGAACTTTTCCAGCAGAATGGGAGCTCTTCGAAGCTCTTTTATGAGGTGCAATGAGTGTATGAAGCAAAATAAAAGCAAATTAGAGAACACTTCACTATCTTGAAAGAGGAGATTACAGCTTTGGTGGGGAAAAGTAAATATAAAACAAATGACACTATGCCAAAAACTGCAAATAAAAAACCCAAGAATAAACATCCATTTCTTCAAGGGATTTGAAGTTAACTTTTAATATCCAAGCTGGGAGATAAGTCAGAATTGTGTCTTTGTGCAGAAGATGGAACAGAGCTCTCATTTACTATAACAAATCTGGAGTCTGTATATTGTAAGAACAACCTCAATCTGAAACATTTTAAAACCTTTTTCTTTTTTCCTTTTTTTTTTTTTTTTTAATTTCTGTATATTCCATGGCATATAAAGAAAAAAATAATCCCAAACCAGAGTTTCCTGGAGCACTCATCTTTAGAAAAATGCGTTGTGGGGAAATTACCACTGTGGAAATAACTAAGTAGGATTATACTACCAAGCTTTAAGACCGTTATGGGATGGTGTCTATGCAGACAACAGCGTTAGTTTTTCAGGGGTGGCTTTTGTTTCATGCCAGTGCCCCGTTGCCGGAGGTTTCTGCTGCTGTCCCAGCAGACGCTCTGGTCTGGTCGGTCTGGGAGGTTTAACCCAGGTGAGAAGTTTCTAGCAGGAGGAAAAACTCACAGCGCAAGATGAAATACAACGAGCAGATCAGTCAATGGTGCTTTTCTACCTCTTTGCTCCTGTACAACGCTGAGTGTCTTGGACAACATTGCAGTTCTTCGTTTGACTGCCCTCGGGCAGCTGAGTCAGTTTTTATTGGGAATATGCCATCTTTTCCTTCAGGCCTGTTCTGAACCTTGAACCACATTCCCCTGAGTTCAATAAACCAGACTTTTGCTTTTGCAATGGCAAGAGGGTTTGTTTAAATGAGGACTGGCCATCATGAAATGCTACCCAAGCTGTCAGGCAGAGCAAACGTGGTTTGGATGGGATGGGCAATGTGAGCAGCGCCGACACCTTGTCGAGCGGACAGGTTATGTCCTCTGCTCTTCTAGTCTTGGCTTTGCATGGTGGGGCCTGGTCCTGTGCTTGTATTGCAAACGTGTGAGCACCGTGGGGGATGTTTTATGTGGAGTGTAGCGTTTCATGGCCACCCTCCAGAGCCCCTGTAATTGCAGGGTGAAGTGTCACCAGCCCTCAGCGCCGTTTCCAAGTGAAGTGGGGGTTCTTTTTTCTCGCTTCATCTGTGGAAGCCAAAGATGGCACAAAGATGCCGTAAACCCAATTTCATTGAAAAGGACCAGATGAAACACTGTACCAGAAGTAGCTTCTTGCCAAAGAACAGATTACCAATGTGAGACCCGTCATTGAGGTGCACGGCTGACATGCTTCACTCCTCGCTGGAGGGACTTGAGATGTGTCTTTGCCTTTAATCTCCTCTCGCTCTGACTGGTAGGACTGACCAGGCCTGGCAATTAGCACCGGCCAAGCAGGGGGTTTTGTTCTATAAATCATCATGTTTTGGATTGGCTCCAAGTCGTGAATTCCTTCAACTGAAACAATTCTACACATTGTAGATGCCCATTGGCCACCTGAGCTGCCACAGGAAATCCAGACATGAAAATTTACAAAACAACGCTCTGTCTTTGAAGTTATTAACTTTTTGATGAAGAAATCTAGTCTGGAAAAAAATCCCCGATGACGCCTCTCGCTGTGGTAAATTCCCAGCTGTAAATCAAGTGCGGAGGTTGCATTTGCCACGTTTGCAGTGTTGCTCAGCTTCAATGAGGGATGTACCCCGAGGTGCCCGTGGCCCCGGCTGGCCGGAGCGCATCGCTTGTGCAACGTCCTTCCTAAGGGCTCGGCACTGAAAGCTTCGTTTTGGTGAGCACCTTAAGCTGTAACATCTGCTCAGGACTGTAGTGAAAATGTCGTTATTAGTTTCTACAGAAGGAAATTCCTTACCCCCCCTATGTGAATTCCTTTGGAATTTGTTTTCCCTCTCTGCATGCAGGGGCTTTAATGAGTGATAAAATACCATGTCAAGAACAGGTCTGATCATTGATGCTTTTTCATATGGAGAGGAGCAGGTTATTTGGGGATTTTTTTTGTTTGATTTTTTTTCCTATATTCTGAGGTGATTTCCAAAGGGATTTAATTTCTCTTATTATGGCGTTGTGCTTCTCCACCTACCCTTACAAAATATTTATACCATTTTTTGAAACCTAATGAAATACTTTCTTAAACATCAGTTAGTACCAACTTTGATGACAGCTTATGCTGCTTTCTCTGCTACTTAAACTCCAAACACTTTAATTTCTTCCTTCTCTTTGTTCAGAGGTCTTCATTACCCAATTGGGTTGTGACACAGTGTAACTGTTTGCTTTGATATTAAGATCCATCTGAGGACAAGCTCGGCTGAATGGCCAGTGCAATGTAAACGTGTGTGACTAATCTGTCTGATATGGTGCTGCTTGGTGTTTAATAGTCTGGGCTGAAGAGATAATGTCTGGATGCGCCTGTTGGAAGGGGTGGAAAAGGGGCAAGAAGCAGCTTCCTCTGGATCTGCAGAATAATCTTGAAAGGCTATCAAGTGATAAACAGAGATCTGAACCAGTCATTGAAGTATGGTGAACTGTTGGGGTTTTGTTGGGGGGGTGAGTATCTGTGTCAACCTGAGCGCTCTGCGTATACTCAAATAGCTAAATTACTCCCTTCATGGTTCTGCACAGGAGAAAAAATACACCTAAACATTCAGCTTTTAAAATACAGAAAAAAAATCAGTCCCTCTCTGCCGTGGTGGAAATGTGTGGGAATCCTACTTGAATTATCTGGCGTGATATGTTTGCTCCCTGTCCCTGGATTGCTTTTCAATTCCTTCTGGCTGAGGAAACATCTACATGAAACACAGACTGCACATGAATGTTCATCTTGTGAAAACAGGTGACTCGACTCAGTGAAAAGCATTTGGCCTCAGAAAGATAGATGCTCAATGTTTGTACTCTAGTAGCGTAACACGCTGTGCAAAGTGATGGGAAATTCAGAGGTGTTTGAGGCAACCACAGTAGAATCCCTTTCCTTTGGGAACGAGTTTCTCCTGGCACCTGAGGGAAGTGATCAGGTTCCGAGGGGGAATAAGAAAAACTAGTTTTGCAGAATGGTGCCAGACCAGCAGCCAGAGCAAATAATAACACATTTATCTCAGCGCAGAGTTTTGCTCCTGCAACAGATCCCACCCCCTGCGCCCGCTGCAGCCCGGTTTGCTGGGATGGAGCCGGCAAGAAGCTCCGGTGCAGCTGCATCATCATCACCATCGTCTCCCCGCCGCTGACGGGCCGTGAGCTGATTCATATTGATCGGGATGCTGCTGACACCCGCTCCCATCGCCATGGCAACCAAGAGCCCGAATCCTTGTCCCCATACTTTGGGAAGCTCATTAAATCAGGCAGCAGGACAGCAGCTGTGGTCTCAATGTGTTCCGCTGACAGCCGGGGACTCAGTTTATGATGCTCAGGTGATTTTTTGGCCCTCTCTAGGCCCAACTGTTGAAAATGCGGGGATAGTGGGACAGATGGTAGGATAAATAAATATTGCCAAGATGTTTAATGTGCACACATCTTCTGAAAGGTGCAAAGCAACCGCGCTTAGTTTTATCAACTCCACTAATTTTAAACAAAGCATAAATAAAGGGGAAATGAGTACAGTTGAGCTGAGGGGGTTTTTAATTTGTATTTATTTAAGAAGCTGATTTTAAAAGCAGATGGATTGCACTTAAGGCTTATAGTAGACACCATAAAATGTTGCACAGGTATAAGTAATTGAAGTCCTCTTACCTTGATATATGATCATTAAAATTCAGCAAAGCAGGGCCCAGATCGGTAATTTTTACCACTGCCTTCCATCCGGTTCTGCCAGAAGTAATATCAGTGGAATAATATCTGGTGTTTCTTAGGCAGAGGAGTTTCTCATGCGCTAGAGGAATAAAATACTCCAGCACCTCCCCAGTTTGGCTTTCACTCGGCTCTCCGGGGCACTTCCCAGAACTGGGGTTGGCTATTATTGCACAAATGGGACTTTATGACATGGGTCTAAGCTAAAGATGGATTTAGCCCAAAACCACTCTAAAATAATGTACAGGACATTTTATGTTGTAGTGATTGCAATTATTTAATGTTCTTCATAGTTCACTTGTTTTGACTTAGGGTGCTAGAAAGCAATAATGTCCTGTCCTAGTATTTTGCATAATTTTGAGTTGGTTTGGGCGTTTACATTATTGCATAAAGGGGAAAAATGGTGACATAGAGTTCTCACTCTTCTTTTTAATGTAAAGAAAATTCATTGCATCGCTGATGAATGATTTCCCCTGGTGCAGGGTGGTCACCCAGAGTGTATTCATGGTTCTGATCATTTCCAAAGGACCAAAGAAAGAAAGGAAAACCCCAAACTACATAGAGGAACTGTTACAAACCCCAGGATCTCAAAACTGGTGCATTTCAACAAGAGCTGAAAAGCAGCAATACTGTCATCCAGGTGCTTTAATTTTCTGTGAAAGGAAATGACAGATGCCTCAGACCCTAAATAATAATTTGTAGGTACTAAACAAAGAACCTCAATTAACCACTAGTAATGCAATTATTCATCTTGGCTGGAATCCATTCTGCCCAGGGTCTCAGACTGCCATCCAGTCCAGTTGGCCGCCCAGGACTGTCTGACCTGCAGAGGCACCTACATTCAGTTTCTAATTCCCTGCATCATTTGAAATTGCTCTGGGCCTTTCGCCTTATAGCCAGGACTAGGTTGTTTTGCATTTGGATTTTTTGGTATCCGCTGATGGAAGACAAGAGTCCGCTCGGTCTGAGTGTCTCCTGGAGAGAGGGTTTTCTTGTGAGGTCGATTCAATCGCTCTCAATGCCTAGAACTTGTCTGCAAAAGCCGAGCTGCTGCTCATCTGAGTGACGAGCTGAAGATGAACCCAGCGATGACGAGACCTACAAGACCTAGATCCAGGTGGAGAAAGGCACCTGATGTTTCCTATTGCTTCCCTTCAGCCTCAAAGAGACAGCCATTCACCTTCTGAAAAGAAAGCCCACAGAGCGGTTAGTAAATGTATAAAAAACACCTCTTGCTCCAAAAGTCCTTCCTTTGCACATAGTGAATTGGAGCACAGGTCTGGCCGCTGCAGAAGACAGGACTCTGCCCAAGATGGACCTGCGGCCTCATATCAAGTATGGCCATCCTTGTGTTTAACTTCAGCGGATTGGATTGCTGTCTAGAGGCACTTAAATTTTGTATATAGCCGTCGGGAAAAAGGAAATGCATACATTAGACACATTGGATTGCTCTCTGTGATTCTTCAGGTTTTCCATTAACTACGTTAAAGATTAAGCAGTTATGTGAGATGAACCCGCCTGCCCCTCGGTGCAGGTACCTGAAATCTCAGACAGTGATTAAGACCAGTTTGTCAGAGGCACTGTCAGGATATCCCCATTCGAATAATATTTTCAGACTACTCCAGCAATTTTAGGAGTATTTTTTGGCAGGTTTGTTTTCTCATCCTCTCTTTTACTTCTTTTGTGTAGTTGGAATTCAAAGTAAATTCGTTGCTTTATATAGTTCATGATCAAGGGCTTTTGTTATGCAGCTAATTTTATTCCATCCACTGAAAAGAAAAATGATACAAATACCTTTTTTGGCTGTGTGAATGAGTGAAAAGAGTCTGAATTTAATAGCCGAATCTGGGTTGTCTTTCTCCTGCAGTAAACTCGAGGGAATCTGCTGAAGTAACTAAGGTCCACAGAATCAGGCTTTAAATGTGGCCGTTTCCTCACCCGCATCCTCAGTCCTGCACTAGACACACATAATGCCGCTATGTATGCAGATAATATGTGATCATCAACAAGTAACTGTGTGATAAGAATGGGGTTTTGTTGCCAGCACAACCCCAAAGAGCTCCGGGAAAGCTACCGGGGCGTTTCTGTAGCCGAAGTGCTGCCAGCATCGCGGGCAAACTGGCTCTCTTGGGCCGGGTTTTGCTTTTCCAAGTGGAGCACAAAGTGTTTCTGACACGTGCTCATCAGGACGACTCAGCTCCGCTTCACGGGTCATTTGTGACTGTGTAGGTGTTGACCGCAGAACAAGACATTGGAGTCTTGTCTTTGCTAAGGTAAAATTATGCTCTGAGTCATAGATAAAGTATTTTAATTGTTAGTCTGTTAGTCTGTACGACGAATATCCAAAATAATATCCTATAAGGGAAAATCTTACTTATAATCACCGATCGTTAGTAACTGGTATGACTACAGCAGTAACAGGGGCTGTCCATCCCACAAGTAATTTGTAGCGATGTTTAATAACCGATAATACCATTTTCCCTTTCTCAGATTCATTTTACGGGTTCTTGCTCAACATATAAATATTTGTATCGTGTAATTAAAAGGAATAAATGGATCCCCAAAACACGTGTATAAATTTAAAATGACTCTTAGTAAAACCAATTAAACAGCAAGTAATTGTTTTACTTTGTATCGGTAGTTTTAAATTGGCTTTTTAAATTGAGAAGGAAAATACAGCACAGCGATTGCACCTGTGTTTCTAATTAAGCAGTCCACATTGAGAAAAACAAACAAGAACACTTTCAAATGATAACGAGTGAAATCCATTTCATTGTACATTTTAGTATCTGTTGTGCCCAAAGATAATGCCTGAATCTCATCAACTTCAGCGAGACTTGGGCAAAGTTATAAAATTTCCAGGTGTACTCAGGACTTGGCTGATTAGTTCAATTAACAGGCGGGCAGGATCCTGCGGGATGGAGCAGAGTTACATTAGCACAAGAAAACATCCGCTGGCCTGGTAAGCTTTAATTTCTTTTCCCAAGTCTTGTAACCATTTCCATCTCATTGTACACTATTAAAGCAGTTGTTCACATTGATGTGACTGATAGGTTTCAGTCTCCGTCTTTCAGTGGAGTTGACTGGAGACGTGATAGAGTTCACAGTTTTAGAGGAATTACCTTACATTTCTTGCCCCTTTGGCCTCGGAGTGGTGTGATTTACACTGTAGAGGGCCCTGCCGTCAGACAGGGGCATCCAGATGGGAAGAACCATTTTCTCAAGTTCTTGAAACGCGTGAATTTGCGCTGCTGAAGACAGAAACCTCACTTGCTCTCGAGTGGAAATGATTATTTTTCCAGTTATAGATTATTCATTTAAAAAAAAAAAAAGAAGTTCAACATTTTCTAGAAGGCCAACTCAAACTTGATGTGAAAATGCATTTTCCTTTTGTATTTACGAAATAGCACTGGTGCTTTTCTCCTCCTATGCCAACCCACCGGTGACATCAATAAGCCACACAAGTACGCTGCGTCCTCCCTGGTGTGACCGCTTCAGACACCCACAACACCCCAACAACTACCTGGAGAGTATTTTATGGTGAAACTCCCTAAATCCTTTGGAAGCAGCAGCACCAGGCTCTGGGAGAGCCGTCCTCGTCTCTAGAAAGGGATTAAAGGCAGATTCAGGTGACATTTATTCTTCCCAGAGCTTGTGCGACTGGGAAGATGAAACACGTTTGGCTGTCTGCTGGCCCAGGGCTATAGGAAAGGGGTCGGCCACTTGGCAAAGTCCCTTTGTGAGCCACTAGACTATCACATAGACTCTCAAAACCTCGTTAGTAACATCATTGAAACTTATCTGTACATAAATACTAGTGAATTAGGAGGTGAATGTATCCTCCAGCAGCTGTGTGATTTTACGGATTGGTTTTCAAGCACCAGCATACTTGAAAAATTAATCTCTTTTAAATGAAATGTTCATTTAAAAATGATGTTTAATGAGGTCTAATGCATCCTGAGATGCTGGCAGGAGAAGGTTTGTTCTGCAGCTGATCCTGACAAAGGAGGGTGGGGAGGTAATTAACAAAGACAATCAAACTTTCATTAGTATTAATAAAGCCTGCAAGTGAAAGTGTTTTGATGCAAACAACTGCTACTGATGTTTCAAAATGCCATTCTTATCTATCAGCACATCTTTTAAAGATGCTTTATTGTGTGGGTTTCTAGTTGACACCACATGTAATAGATTTCTTGGAAAGAGGGTTTAACCATTAAACATGCGCATGTGTGTCATTATTTTGTTCAGCTAAATGCCTGAAGGTGAAGCTGAGTGAATTTAATGCGTTAAGAAAGGTAATTATCAGATAATCTTGATTGCCAGGATTCTTCCTGCTCCAACAAAAACCGATGGTGGCATAATCTGTGTACAGGAGCATCTCATTTCTCCTTTGTGACTTTGATTCGGGTTTGCCAGCAGTATACAGCAATGTTTCTATTTTATTTTTCTATTTTTATTCTATTTCTTTTCTGTATTTCTCGTCTGATTCCTCGTTCATCCCCATAAATTACGCTTCTGTTACCAACACCTTTAAGTAATCATTCTGTGGTCAAATGGATTGCTTGTGCATTAAGGGCTAGAGGGAAAAAATTGGCAGATTTTCCAGTAACAGATTTTTTTCTCCTTTTCTGAAAGCTGAGGTGTAAGTTTGTCACAGCTTTCGCAAATCTTCCTTCTCAGCAGTCGGGCATCAAAGGCTTAGAACTGCAAATGAATGATTTTGATTAGCGCTGCCCTGGGAAGATCTCCAGGGATGGGAGGTGGTGGGATTAGCTACCGGCCATTCCCGCCGCGCCAAATCCTGCTCCCGGCAAAGGCAGCGTTGGGAACTTTGCCACTGGTTTCTGTGGGGTTGGCATTTAGCATGTAGAGAACACATATTTTTATTTTTATTTTAAAAAAAAGGCAAATTCCTGTGGGCTCGTGGTGGTCAACTCCCCCAGTTTGGTGGAATTTAACACGTTTCTTCCCTGCGCTAAGGCAACATGCAGACAAGTGAAGGAAGAAAAAATGAAGGAAACGTTAGGAGACAACATGAACTAAATGAAAAATGCGCTTTCCAGATATATTTACATCATCAAGGGCAGAAACACCTTTTCCTTGCCCAGGTTTTTGCTTTTATCTAATAGATCCTTACCGGACTGGCTCTGCCACCTCCCAACGGGAAAGCCTTAGAGATGATGAGAAGGATAAAACTAATGAGGATCTAGAGACAATAGTCAAAAGCCAATAGACTCCATATTTTGTGCAGGACTTTTTAATGGGTTCCCCAAAGCTTGCACTACGTGGTACGGAGGGGTTTTTATTAACAACAGTTTTTCCACCGTGCTTCTCACCTGGAAGGGGAGCGGTTGGGGCCTGGAAAGCCGCACACTCAGCTACACCTTGAGAGTGAGTCTACAAGGGGACTAAGGGCACAGCAGCAATTCTTCAAGCTCTGCGCCAGGCTACTCCGTTAGTAAAGCCTGTGTAAGCCTGCGCCAGCTGTGTGTGTTCCTCCTCAAAGCAATCTCGTAACAGAACAGTATCTTTTGATCGCGGGGCTATCCATTTGGGCAAATAACCTTGTCACCAGTGCCTGGTGCTTCAGAGTTGTCCTCCTGCCTCAGTTCTGTGACATTCCTCTTGCAGAGGATGCTTCTCTAGACCGCTCTTACCTTTCCTGCTGCTGGCTTCATCAATCCTTTCCATCTAACCCTACAGAAATAAGGCCTCACAGACAAAAGTGCGCTGTGACAAAATGATATAGCAGTTTTTCAGTTTTCTGTGTCTCTCAGTTAACTGAGACCGGAATAAGGGAACCATTGGTTTGTTGTTCCGTGAATATTTGCAGGGACTCTTTAAAAATGCATGTGTTTTCTAAATAGGAAAGTGAGATAAATAGATCAATTATTTGTGGCTGTAACAAAGGCATGTGTATTTTTCCCAAGCACATACAACAAGGTTTGGCTTAAGGCTCTTCTTGCTGATCCCGTGTTCTGAGTCTACCTTGGAGTGCCAGTGTATGCCTTCAGGGCAGTTTGGAGCCTCTATTCTCCCCTCTTCACCCCTTCCCTTTGTCACCCACCCCTTAGGGCAGGTACCCCACACAGGGGATGGTCCTTTGGAGAACTGCAGGTAGCTCTATATCCCCAAAGGTAAAGGAAAAGTTAGGATGAATTCTATAAACTGGATTATTGCAAAGGCCAGGAGAAAAAAAATGGAGGTGGACTTTTTTGAGACAAGAAAGTCAGGTCTTGCAAGAAAAGCTTGAGGTTTACTGAATTATCTGAAGCAGAGAGTCCGTCTTAGGATGGATGTGGTCTAGCACTGTGCTGCTGGGGGGCTGGGGGGCTTCCCAAGCAGAGCCCTTGGCTTTAGGTTTCTTCAGTACTCTCTAGGTCATCCCGCAGCTTCTTTTGACCCCAGTGGTGATCCTGGTTTGAAATGCCTCTGTCTCCTTGGTGGTGGGGAAATGGACAGAGCTCTTGTTATCCCTGAATACTTATTGTTATTGCACTTTCCCTGCAGGCCAAGTCTTAGAATAGGGTGAACCTTCCCTTGCAGGCAGAGGGATTTCCTCAGCCCTGCCATTTCCCAGCAGAAGGGATGTCCCCTCTCCTTTTCCACTCTGGCTGTCTCTGCCTCCTGCCATGCAAGGAACTGTGCTTTCCCACCTGCTTGTGGGGATGGAGCCAGTCCCTTGTTCATCAGCCTGGAGAGGAGAGGAGAGGAGGAGGAGAAGGAGGAGGAGAAGGAGAAGGAGAAGGAGAAGGAGAAGGAGAAGGAGAAGGAGAAGGAGAAGGAGAAGGAGAAGATTATGGGGAGACCTTATGACCTTATTGCGGCCTTTCTGTACTTAAAAGGGGTGGTAAGAAAGAGGGGGGCAGACTGATTAACAGGGTCTGTTACAACAGGGCAAAGGGTGATGGTTGTAAACTAAAGGAGCGGAGATTCAGGCTGGACATGAGGAAGGAATCGTTGGCCCTGGGGGCGGTGAGAGCCTGGCCCAGGTTGGCCAGAGAGGTGGTGGATGAACCATCCCTGGAGACATCCCAGGCCAGGCTGGACGGGGCTCTGAGCAACCTGAGCTGCTGAAGATGTCCCTGCTCATGGCAGGGGGGGCACTGGGGGAGGTTTGAAGGTCCCTTCAACCCAAACCGTCTATGATTCTGTGATTCAACACTGTGCCAGCCCAGCCTGGCTGTACTGGCTGCTCCTTTCCCTGGGGCGGCTCAGACAAAGTCCAAGAGTTGGGAATCCCCAAGGGAGATTACCCCTTAAATCACAAAAAAATCCATGCAAAGTATCTAATGACCAATAAGCATTGCTGTATTTCTACAGCAGCATTAGTGGATTTGCCAGATAGCATGAAGGCAAAGTTCTTGCCAAGGAGGGCAAATCAAGTTGTCTCTTATTTTAATTAAAGTAATTATTCATGAGACTTCAGATGTTTTTAGAAAAGAAAGAACAAAACCCCCTGCCTGACAGTGAATAGCAACATAAATTGTCTGAGTTCTCCGTGTCAGAAAGGCAGAATGGATGCACTGATCAATATATCTCTGCAGTTTTATAAAATAATGTTAATAGCTATTGCTGTCAATACTTCTATGGAAAATAATTTAATAGAAGATTATTGTCATTCTATGACTTTTTTTAAAAAACGATTCATTAGAATTATATCCTTCTGCAAGTTGTCTGAAAAAGGGCTCTGAAAAGGACTCCCCGCTGTAGTAAATTCTAAAGGCCTTTAGAGGAAATTCCATAGAGCTGTATTACATTTCTATAGATTTAATTCCTAGTGCTTTCTATGGGAGGTTTTCTTCTGGGCAGACATATGTGAGAGATCTAATGCTCCACTTGCATGTGCTTTACTATTCAGTAGTTTTCATCCTTTGGGGTTTTTTTGGGCTACCAAAAAACTTTCCACTGAAACACATAGGCTCTTGTGTATTGAATTTAAGCTCAGTGACCATCGATTTCACTGCTTACATGCGAATTAGAAGTCAGCAGACTCCAGTGGGTCTGCAAACAACACATTGGGAACCGCTGCTTTATTTCTGTCCTTTGCATCAGCCACGGCCTAGAAGATGTAACCACACACTGTGTGTGAACAACTGAGAATAGCTGCTTCCAGGTTTAGACTTGGGCCACATTACTGTAATCACCACCATGGTCATTTATTAATTTACACAGATTCACATCTGCTTTTGCAAAGTGAAGATCAAGCTGGAATTTTCCCCTGAAGTTGGAAATCAGGACCATAAATAGAATTGCTGCCATGGAGCTGGTTTTCAGAGAAGCAGCATTAGGGGCTGGAGAGGATCCTAGAGGAAAATACCCTCAGGCTGCTGGGAAACTCAAAATACAACAGAGTGTGCAGCTAATAAAAAAAATCTGCAATCCTAGTACTGAAATACCATGTGTGTGTATGTTTGAATGTGTGTGCTCAATGTTGGGTTCCCACTGATATTCATTAAAGTACAAGAAAAATCAGTGGACTTTATATTTTCATAGACCATCACTTTGTGTTGAAAGACAGAAGAGAAACCTGTACAATATTGTACATAATTATGATCTCTTGACTTTCAGACAGTGAGTGTTTGTTCTTGCATCCCTCTCTGTGAGATTGCTAGACAAGTCATTTCTGGATGTGTTCTTGCTGGCTCTGGGAAATCATACAGATGAAGGAGCAGAAGTTTTAAATTATCCTGATGCAAACCAATTCTGGAGGCAGAGTAGACGTTTTATGTTGCAGGAACTTTGCAAGTCCCCATGAATCATTGCATTTGGAATCTTATGGAACAGGTTCAAAACTGTCAGAAAGGTCTATTCAATATTGAATATGCTTGCACTGTGAATAGCAGAGAGGAAAACCCCATGTCTGCCAAAAGAATGTGAAAAGGACTGATAAAACAAGCAGAAATCAGTTCTTTCAAGTCCAAAAGGTTTTGTTTCCTTTTTTTTTTTTAAAAAAAAACGACGTAAACACAAAAGCTGCAGTTGACAGCGTCTCTTTGACAGCACTTTTGTAGCCATTTAAGCAAAACAATGCAAAGCAGCTTTCTGGAGGACGCTGGCAGAACATACTGTAGCTTTCAAACTTCGCACAGACTGCTGAGAGATGAAATGTTTGACTGAGAAGCTGATGTGGGTTTGGCAACATTGCTTAATTGATAGTGTAAAACGAAAGAGGAGTCTGCTTTGACCATCTGCAATGGTGATGGGGACCAGCTCTTTGTCTAAGAGCATCTGCAGCCTTTCTTCCACATCTGTCTCGCCAAAACAGGCTCATAGAATAGTTTGGGTTGAAGGGACCTTCAAATCTCCCCCAGTGCCCCCCTGCCATGAGCAGGGACATCTTCACCAGCTCAGGTTGCTCAGAGCCCCGTCCAGCCTGGCCTGGGATGTTTCCAGGGATGGTTCATCCACCACCTCTCTGGCCAACCTGGGCCAGGCTCTCACCACCCTCAGCGTAAACCATTCCTTCCTTATCTCTAGTCTGAATCTACCAAGGTTAACTGCAAGGAAACCATCCAGCACATGTACCTGAAAGGATCAAATAGTGAATTTTCAGGTTTAATTACTAGTAGGAAACTTCTTTTTGATCTTCCCTTGTCCCTGTTAGAGGAAGGGTTCTTCAGGGGCTGCTGGGACAGAGGGCAACAAAGATGCTGAGGGGAGTGGAGCATCTCCTGTGTGAGGAAAGGCTGAGGGAGCTGCGGCTCTGGAGCTGGACAAGAGGAGACTGAGGGGTGACTCGTTCCTGGGGATCAATATGGAAAGGGGGAGTGTCAGGAGGATGGAGCCAGGCTCTTCTGGTGACAATCAGTGACAGGACAAGGGGCAATGGGTACAAACTGGAACACAGGAGGTTCCACTTAAATATGAGAAGAAACTTCTTCCTGGTGAGGGTGGCAGAGCCTGGCCCAGGCTGCCCAGGGAGGTTGTGGAGTCTCCTTCTGTGCAGACATTCCAACCCGCCTGGACACCTTCCTGTGTAACCTCATCTGGGTGTTCCTGCTCCATGGGGGGATTGCACTGGATGAGCTTTCCAGGTCCCTTCCAACCCCTGACATCCTGTGATTCTGTGACTGAGGTCTCTGCTGGGCTGCAATGGCCCTTCCACAGCTTGCAGGTTGGTGTGTACTCCAGGGGAGACATATGAGGCGCTGCAATGTGGGGCTTCCGGGGCTGCTTGTGCATTTGGTCATGTGATTGGGATTTTCTGCTATTTACAAATTAAAAATACTTCACCAGCCATTGAAGGCTCTCGTACCAGTCCTCACTCTTCTGTGGATGCAATGGCAGAGCTGCCTGCAGAAGCATCAGTGGGAGCCCTGGCCGAGTACACCCCCACACCGCAGTGCGAGTAAATCTGCCGTGTTCATTTGACGTGCGATGTTTCGTGTGGGTGTAGAGTACTGCCTGTTGCACACGGTGCCAGCCTGAGCTCAGGTGGCTATAGCCTCTTAGTCTTCCTCTTACCTGAGATCTACCTGCTTATGTTTAGGTCTGATTTTTTTGCAAATAGATTTAACGCGTGTAATTGCTGCATGCACGTAGCCTTTGACAACATACTCTAGCGTCTCGCTTTGAATAAGAGGATTTTCTTGTCCTTGGGCAAACACAAGAGTTGTCCTGATGGAGCTGAGTGTGAGCTGTTTATCCCAGGATCCAGGATCCCGCCTCTGGCAATGCCGGCGCAGGGAAAATGCAAGAAATATCAACACAGACAGTTACTGGATAAGCCGTTTCTTCGCGTTACTCCTAAATCATGAGCTGAATTAAACCCTATGACAGAAAGTTTTTAATCTCTCAGGAAAACAAAACAAACCAAACAAACAAACAAAACCACCAACCAAAAAAAAACCCCAAACAACAAAACCAAAACTAAACAAACATTTGTTTTCAGGTAACAAAAGAGTGATGTCTTGTGGACCTTTCTTCCTTCTCGTGACTCCTTCCTTGTTTTCCTTTTAGTGTGGAAAGGGGCTGATCTAGCCTTGACCTTGCACAAGAGCAAGCTTCCCAATCAAATTACTTGAGCATCTCTTTGACCAGATTTGGGAATTTAGCGCTTAGTTGTCTGATTTTGATACAGAAGAATTTTGCAGAAAGCCTCTAGTAAGCATAAAAGTTTTATCCCACCAGCATTTCAGTTTCTGTAATGCTTAGGAGATAAACTAGAGGACAGTTCCTGCTATTGTATAAATATCGTCTGTGAAAATAATTTCATGTGATGGGAGTGTTGTGACTAAGAAGAAATTACACTGTAAATTGCCATTATTGGCTTAATCCTCCTCTGTGTCCATCCATCTAAATTCCATTCCCAGTCTGCCTTCAGGCATGTTACATACGATTAATAAATCATCCTTAGCAACTCCATTTTTTTCCATATATGTAATTTTGTCTGAATAATGTTCAAAAAAGGGGGGATAGCACTATTGTACTAACTGAAAATATTTTGGTATTATGTTTGATATACAAAGCCTGTATTTCTGACCTCTCCGTTATTTAGTAGCATGTATCACGCCAGTCGGACAAAGTTGTAATCCTAATAAACCTGGAGCCAGAAAATGAGCAATGTCTTGGTCTAGCAAGGCAGTTCTGGTTCATGTAAGGAATACATTGAGGTGACAGCGGACAGTCCCCAATGCTGTGAACTGTGGGGTGTCCTGTGCAGGGGCAGGAGTTGGACCCCATGATCCTTGTGGGTCCCTTCCAGCTCAGGACATTCTATAGGAGAAAATGAGTGAAACCTGTTGAAAATTTGTTTTCATGAAGCATCTGTCGACAACAGGGTGACGCAGTGATGTTATTTCATGCGTAGCTCTTCAATACTTAATCCCTAAATGCTAATAAATATCTTTTCATTCTTGTACACACTGGCTAGAATTCAGACTTTTCCTAAAATGTCCAAGCTGCAGTTGTAACTTGCAAAAAACTATACCTTAAAAAATCCGGGGACCCTGTTAGCTGACTCTATTTATTTTAAATCCTAAATAAGCGAATACGTTTTCTTGAAATGGTGTAACCCAGGGGGAGGCATCTAAATGTACTGGCCCCAGAGGGGACGACCGCTACTCTTGTGACTTGTAATGAAGCGCCTCTCATTGAAGTTGCCAGGAGTGCCTGTTCATTCTGGCTGTCACTTTTTTATTTTGCACCAGCTGGCTAACAGGAAAAAAACAGTTTTCTTGCAGGTTTTTATCTGGAAACATCACAGCAACCTGTTGTGACTGGTGTAGATAGATCTGTGAGAGAAATTAGAGCAACGTTTTGGTACGTAGTGCTAGTGGCAATACTTCTGACATCGACACCTGATGCTGAAGGCAGCGATAACTTCACCCTAAGGGGAATTAGATAAATTAATCTGTAATAAATAAATTGGGTCCGGGTTGTAAATCGCTTCAGCATTTTCTGCAATGTTTTGTCTTCCTCACCGGCATTCAGAGCTTTGGTGTCTTCCCTGTGCTTGACACGTGTCTGTGTCTCTTCCCTCACGAGCAGTTTGAGTGGGACAGCAGATGGGAAGGTTCCAAAGCCTGAGTTTAGGGTTTTGTAATTGGAATTGTTGGGGTTTATTTTTGCTTTCCTAGAAACCTACCGAATGTTTTGGGGGTTTCTTGATAAGCAGTAAGGCTGAAGAAAAGCTTGCAGAGGAAGCAAGAGAGTGATTCAATGAAAAGATTTCTGAAAAACGTGAATATCTATTTCATTTTGATAAAACAAATTTTAATATTTTGAAAAAAAATCCACCTAAAGCTAGACTTTTTTTTCATTTGCTTTTATCAGACTTAGTGCTTACAAAAGTCTGCTGCTATCACTGCTCTGGTATTGTACACGTGTTACTTTTTACTGCTTCTGTACGATATATGAAGCCAAGCATCACCTTTCCTACCAACTTCTTTTTAATAAAAGACACCTCTCTGATACGATAAGAATAGTTCACCACATTGTATATTGTCACTTTTCTTCTTGGAACCAAGCAATTGTGCTTGAGCCAGAGTGATGTTTCTGAAGCAGAGGTTTGTGCTGCCCAAGAGTCCATCAGCCCAAGATAAAGGAGGCGGCAGCAGCAGGAGCTGGAGCCGGCCCAGCCGTGCTGGTGACAGCAGCTCTGCCTGCAGACCGGATCCAGTACCATCCACCTCCTCTGATAGTCAGAGAATCATAGGATCCTTTGGGTTGGATTAAGATCATTGAGTCCAACTGTTAACCTATCCCTGACTCTACCCCATGTCCCTAAGAACCTCATCTCTATCTGTCCAACCCTCCAGGGACGGTGACTCCAGCACTGCCCTGGGCAGCCTGTTCCAATGCCCCACAGCCCTTTGGGGAAGAAATTGTTCCCCAGATCCAACCTCAACCTCCCCTGGCGCAACTTGAGGCCGTTTCCTCTGCTCCTGGCGCTTGTTCCTGGGGAGCAGAGCCCGACCCCCCTGGCTCCAAGCTCCTTTCAGGCAGTTCAGAGATCAGAAGGTCTCCCCTCAGCTCCTGTTCTCCAGCTGAACCCCCCAGGTCCCTCAGCCGCTCCATCACACTTGTGCTCCAGCCCCTCACCAGCTCCGTTCTCTTCTCTCAACTCGTTCCAGCACCTCAAGGCCTTTCTTGGCGTGAGGGGCCCAAAACTGACCCCAGGATTTGAGGTGTGACCTCCCCAGTGCCCAGCACAGTAATGATGTGCTGCAGATGAGCAGGGAGGCTTCCCCTGGGTCACCCCTTGTTAGTTGTTGTCACTGTTATCGGCAAGAGATGATGGCCAAGCAACACCACCTTTCCTGGCTGGGTTCCTCCCTACCCAGTGCCCTCCGACAGCTACAAAGCCTGGCAGTGTCCTTCCCAGCTTCCTGGACTACCCAGGGCTCCAGCTGGGCTCCCTTTCTTTTTCCCTTTCCTTTTCCCTTTCCCTTTCCCTTTCCCTTTCCCTTTCCCTTTCCCTTTCCCTTTCCCTTTCCCTTTCCCTTTCCCTTTCCTTTTCCCTTTCCCTTTCCCTTTCCCTTTCCTTTCCCCTTTCCCCTTTCCCCTTTCCCTTCTCCTCCTTCTCCCTCGATGTGTTTTACACTTCACACTTGGCTAACCCTCCCCTGGATACGAGTGTGTCGCTGTACATTTTCAAGCTCTGGTGTGGCATGCCTTGCAGTTAGCTCATTCTTTCTGCTGGAGAGAAGCTCAATACGTTAAAAAAAAAAGGATTAGTATGTGCAAGTACAAAAAACCAAAAATCAGAATACTGTAGAGCACTTAATTGGCCAACTGCCGTCAACCATTTCAGCACTTGCATCTTCCTGGCTACTTGTACCGCATTGTTAGAGGAGAATAAATCATTTGACACAACTAGGTTTTAGAAAAATATGTGGAAACCATTCAGGCAAAAAATCAGTTGAAATGTATGAAATTTTCCATCTGAGCGCTCTCTGCTAAGAGAAAATATTTCAGTGAGGTGCAATATTTAATCTTGTTTTAAAATAAGTAGTTTACTGTATAAAATCACTCAGGGTGTGATGTTTAAAATGCAGTGTAATTTTATTTTAGTTTCAAGGTTTGTACTGAGAAATGCTGGAACGTGACAAATAAGGTCTGGGCAAACGTGTGCATTGGAAATAATCCTGCTGCAGTTGGGTTGTATGAGGCACATGTATGGATTTAGATCTATGAAACACTTACACTGATAGAAATGTGCAGACCAGAGCCCGTGCTTGCTTTTATACAAGATCAATATGTAAAAAGCCTTTATTACAGACTCAGCTTTTTGGACAGAGATTGAAATATAGAAAAGAACGTCTCATACCTGAAAATGTCCACTATAGAACATTTTGTTAATAGGGGTTTCACAACACACACGTGCACCCAGTCCTGGCTTATTGAGGTCCTAAGCTTGAAAGCCACTCAGAACAGCAGACATTTCTCCAAACTGTGCAATCTTTTGCTCTGAAGTTTTATGATCTACAGGAAAACAGTTCTGGATCTGACGTCGATACGTGACCAATACAATCGAACAGTAAGTGGCTCTGCATGTGTTCTCTTAATTGTTAGCTGTCATGTTGAGATTAAATTGGGCATTAAATTAAAGTTAAAGAGAGATTAAATTGTGACCTGAGGTGTAGTAGAGTCATATAAGCACTTAAATATAAACCCCATTGTTTATTTGGAATAAAATAACTCATGTTGCTTTGGAGAATTCAGTTTATTCTTCATAATGTATATTAAGAAAATAACTTCTGACTGTGTATGGTCTGTGGTTACTCTCCCAAAGACAGAGCAAAAGGAAGAGTTCTAGGGTCCAGAAAGCTTTCCTGTGACTCTCCAGCTGCTTCAGGGATCCCAGTGATCAGGGAACCTCAGTAGAAAATCCTCCGTGCACAGCTGGGCATCTTGGGGTTTGTGGAGCTTACGGACTGATTTTAACTTACTCTTTATGAACGTTTAGGGGAGTGTTTGTTTTCTTTGGATTCAGGGTTGGGTTTGCTTTTGTTTGTTTTTGTCATGGCTTTGGTGACTTGAACATCCAATACGGTTTTTCGTCCTTTAACAGGCTGAGAGAGTTGGGGTGTTCAGCCTGGAGAAGAGGAGCTCCAGAGAGACCTTATTGCGGCCTTTCCATACTTAAAAGGGGTGATGAGAAAGATGGGGACAGACTGATTAGCAGGGCGTGTTGTGATAGGACAAGGAGTGATGGTTTTAAACTGAAAGAGGGACATTCAGGTCAGACATGAGGAAGGAATGGTTTACACTGAGGGTGGTGAGAGCCTGTCCCAGGTTGGCCAGAGAGGTGGTGGCTGAACCATCCCTGGAGACATCCCAGGCCAGGCTGGACGGGGCTCTGAGCAACCTGAGCTGGTGAAGGTGTCCCTGCTCATGGCAGGGGGGGCACTGGGGGAGTTCTGAAGGTCCCTCCAACCCAAACCATCCCGTGATCCTCCGAGCAGAGGGTCAGGGATCTGGGGTGCAGGTGTGAGAGGGGTGCATGGGGGGTGCCTGGTGGGCAGCAGGTCCATGTGTGTGGGGCTTTGGGAGCTGCAGCATCGTGGAGAGGCTGCAGATTACAGCCCCCATTTCCCACTGGATCTGAGGCTGCCGTGGGGCTCCTGGAGCAGCAAGGCCCTGCCAAGCAGCTAATCGGCAGTGTCTTGTTTCTTGGAGAGGCCCTGTCTTGTGACCCCCACCAAACCTGCCAGTGCACGGGACCTCTCGTTGAGAGGAGAGAGATGCAGTCTGGCACACTGCTCCTAAAAGCTTGCTGATCTTTGCATTAATGACCTGATCTTTGGGTTTATTTTGTTCTTCTTTGTGCTACCAGGTTTTCAGCTGTGCTTTCTGTGTTCCTTCTCTCTGTTTTTTGTTATTTCCCCATGGTTTATACCTAAATGAGGTAGATTTTCTGTCCATGAGGCTTGTTATTCTTTAGTGAATGTGCAAACAGGATGGTGCCAGGCACAAAGCAAAGGCTCTGCCTGCGTCAATGTTGAAGCTGAAGATCCAACCCATTCTATTTCCGATTGTTTTGAGGCTGTTGATGTGAAATGTGGCTTAAAGGTAGATGATCAAAATACG